>NC_134267.1:121860894-122511727 GCF_031893055.1 Leptodactylus fuscus | reverse complement strand
CAACTTTCCCAAGGTGAGATCGGAAAAGCTAGGGTGACTGACGCTAGACCCATCATCTTACCACCTGGTCATGTGATGATGGTCTGGTGCCGGGCCAGGTTTGGTGTCAAAGGCAGGGATTACTCCGTGCTCATCGAGTCAATGCCTACGGATCGTACAGTTATTGCTGCCCGTAGTTTGGCTAAGGTGACCTATGGACGAGTCCCTATACAATTGTTGAATTTTGGGGATTCTGAAGTTACACTACCTCGGTATACAGTGGTTGCCAAATTATCCAGAGTTCAGGATGCTGATTGCCTCCAGAGAGTCCATTGTGAAGCTCAGACCACCAATTCACAACCCACATGTAACCCCACTGGGGAGCAAAAAGAATGGTGGCAAGAGATTCACCTTGGAACCCCTGAGACGCCTTCATCTCAGCTGGAAGGGGTATTGCGGGTAGTTCACGAATACAAACACATTTTCAGCAAGTCCCCTATGGACTTTGGGCATGTCACTGCAGTAGAACACACAATTCAAACTGGTGATCATCCTCCCATCAAGCAAAGACATAGGCCCATTCCCCCAGCACAATACCAACAAGTAAAAGGCTTACTCCAAAACATGAAGGATTCCGGTGTCATAAGGGACAGCCGAAGCCCTTGGGCTGCTCCCTTAGTACTCGTCAAAAAGAAGGACGGTACCATTCGCCTTTGCGTGGATTACCGCAAATTGAATGATATCACCCACAAGGATGCGTATCCACTGCCCCGGATAGAGGAGTCCCTTGCAGCTCTTCAGTCTGCAGCCTACTTCTCTGTCCTGGACCTTACCAGTGGATACTGGCAGGTCCCTATGTCCCCAGCTGATGCTGAAAAAACTGCCTTCACAACACCAATGGGTCTGTTTGAATTTGACCGGATGCCATTTGGGTTGTGCAATGCGCCTGCCACATTCCAACGGCTCATGGAGTTCTGTTTAGGTCATCTAAACTTTGAGTCTGTCCTGTTATATCTGGATGATATAATTGTTTACTCCAGAACATATGCAGAGCATTTGGATCACCTTGCGAGAGTGTTTGAGTCTTTGGATCGCTATGGTCTGAAACTCAAACCTTCCAAATGCCATCTCCTAAAATCTGAAATCCAATACCTGGGACACATTGTGAGCGCTGATGGGGTGTCGCCAGATCCTCAGTACACTGAACGGATACGCGACTGGCCAACTCCTGAAACGGTAAAAGACATCCGTAGATTCCTTGGGTTCGCCGGTTATTACCGCCGATTTGTAAAAAACTTTGCCCGGATTGCTGCACCCTTACAGGCTGTACTGATAGGTCAGTCTACCACCCGATCTGGTAAGAGTCCAACTATCCAATGGACCCCTGAAATGCAAAAAGCATTTGAGGAGTTAAAAGCGGCCTTAGTCGGTCCAAATGTCCTTGCTTACCCTGATTACAGTAAACCGTTCATTCTGCAAACAGACGCAAGTAAAACTGGACTTGGTGCTGTCCTTTCCCAGAAACAAGAAGGTTTGATTAGACCCATTGCATTTTCCAGTCGTTCGCTTCGGGCATCTGAACGTGATGACTCTAACTATAGCTCCTTTAAGTTGGAGTTTCTGGCCTTGGTTTGGGCGGTTACCGAAAAATTCCATCATTATCTCACCGCCACTCCTTTTGTTGCATACACAGATAATAATCCTCTGACCCATCTTAGCACTGCCAAATTGGGAGCAATTGAGCAGCGTTGGGCTTCACGTCTTGCCAATTATCAGTTTACCTTAAAATTCCGTGCAGGGAGGGAGAATGTTAATGCTGACATTTTATCTCGGTTACCCCAAGAGTCAACTAATGACCTAGATGACCCTGACATATGGGAAGAAGTTGAACTCCCTGACTTCTATGACAAAGTCACTCAAGGTGTTAATCAAAATGTCCGGACCAAATATTGTACCCTTCAGACCGTGCGAGTTGAGTCCCTCCATCATATGGATTGGGAACAAGTCCAAAAACAAGATCCAACATTGCAAAGATTAAAAGACCTTTTAAAAGATTCTAATTCAATAGGTCCAGATAACAATGCAAGCCCTGAACTTCAAAATCTTTGGCGAGAGCGCGGTCGTTTAACCTATCTGCAGGGAAAACTGGTCCGCCGTTATGTAAATCCTCGTACCCATGAGCGAGTGTTTCAGATTGTGATACCAAGACAAGACGCTCCTTTGATCTTGGATGCGTATCATAATCAGTCAGGACATTTCAATGCCCAAAAGACAGAACGAACCATTAAGGATCGTTTCTACTGGGTGGGAATGCGCCCTCAAATTGAACAGTGGTGCCGGGATTGTGCACAATGTGCTTTGCGGAGAGGATCTAACCAACGGGCCCCTCTACAGGGCATTGTCACAGTCAGACCACTAGAGTTGGTAGCGCTTGACCACGTCAAGTTGACTCCAAGTCGGTCAGGTTACACTTATGCACTAACAATGATTGATCATTTTTCAAAATTCATGGTTGTAGTCCCAGTAAAAGATCTCACTGGTAAAACAGCAGCTCGGGAATTCCAAAGACATTTTGGGCGACCCTACGGTTATCCTGAAAAGATCCTTACTGATCAAGGTCCTGCATTTGAGTCAGAGCTTTTTCAAGAGTTCTGCAACCTCTATGGGTGTCAAAAGAGCCGCACTACAGCCTACCATCCCCAGGGTAATGGGCTTTGTGAAAAAGCCAATCAAATCATTATCAACATGCTGAGAACAGTTGCCCGTGAAAAACGATCTGAGTGGCCAGAGCTATTGCCAGAGATCACTGAGATCTATAATAACACCAGACAGGATTCCACAGGGTACACTCCTGCATACCTCCTTAGAGGACAGTTAGGACAGCTCCCCGCTGATCACCAAATGGGAGTGATTACAGAGGTTAGGTCCCCACCTTTACCAAATGACACTTGGGTAGCAGAAAGACTAAGGGTTAATAGAGAACTTCAGGAACTTGTGTGTAAATCTCTGGACCAGGCTAGACACAAACAGGCTCTCCAGTATGACAAAGGAGCAAATGCTCAACCCTTGCAACCTGGAGATAAGGTCCTAAAAAGGCGACATGTTAGGCATCATAAGTTAGAGGATCGTTGGGAAGACAAAGCCTATGTTGTCCAAGAGGCACCACATGATAACTCTAAAGTGTGTAAAATTGTTCCAGAGGATGGAGAAGGTCCATCCCAGCTAGTGTCTCGAGATGATCTCAAAGTCTGTCCCTCCTCTTATACAAGTACTAGAGTGACCCGTCGGTTACCGGCTACTCCACACGCTCTGTCACAACCAAGACGGACATTACCCTGTATACCCATTCCTGGCCAACATGGTACAGAATTAGGACTTGCTCTGGCTTCCCCTAACTTATACTTCTTTGTGAGACCTACGGTTACACCGTTGCAAAGAGAGATTCCTTCTGTGTCAAGGGAAACAAGTGACTCCATTTCCTTAGAGGACTTTGTGTCAGAGACTCCGGATACTCAGGTACTCCCTGTTGAGAGAGAGGAGGCCTCAGAGTCTTAAACAATTTCTCAAAGGAGATCCCAAAGGGTAAACAAGGGTAAACCCTCAGTTCGCTACAGCCCTTAAAGGAGCATGCCAAGATCAGCCATAGTGGACTGTGCATTTCAGCTGATCATCTGCCTTGGAAACTTTTGTTTGTCTTCACTTCAACAAATAAGCCATATACCTGGTGCCATAGTGGCGACACCATGCTTGGACTGCCCAAAGTTCTACCTCTATGTTTATTATTTGTTCCTAACCCATTTAACGTTTATTCCATTTACTTTGGACTATGGGATATTTAAACCATTGACTGTTTTCTGTGTTATTGGTAGCCCGAGGACGTGCTACATTCAAGAAGGGAGGGATGTAACCCCCTCACAGGAGTTACTAATGGTTATTTGGCCATATAAGTGCCTTACATGTTATGATAGTTTGTATGTGTTGCCATGTTTATTCTGTATTCATTTGTGTAATGTTGTTAAGCTGTTGTTCTCTGGTTTCACTTGTCCTAGTGAGCTGTGGTCTCCATAGCAACACACACTATGGTGAGTGGATCTGTAGCTGGAACAGGAAATAGTCATAGCAGAGAGAGGAAGTAGTATTCTGTAAGAGCAAGGGAAGGAGAAGCAAGGAGAAGTGTGGCAGTAGCCATCTTGTGTTTTAGACACTGTTGTGAGGATTGCCATAGCAGCAGCAGGGCAGAGAAGCTGTGTGACAGCGCCCCCATCACTATCAGTAAGAGGACAGGATTACATCAGGCTGAGCAGAGCTATAACCCTGGCAGCCTGCACCTACCTCTACAAGGTAACTGAGCCCCTGCAGTAGACCAGAAGCCGGATCTGCAGACATCTTAGACTCTCTGCTAATACATGGGAAGGTGTCATCCAGCTACAAGCCCCTGTGCCACAGCTCACTGTTACAGGACAAGTGACCAGCAGATGCCTGTTACAATAACGCAGTGAGCACTTCTACTGATCCTGGCCTGGACATTGCCTTCCTTACAGCTAAGCCCTGGGCTAATGCTCTTTGTTGGAGTAGAGCACTGGCACCCACATCACCATCTCAGCCCAGGGACCAGCGGGTGTCTCAATACTCCAACTGGCGTCACATCTAACTGACTCTGCCTATTACCCTGTGCACCTCTCCTGGGAGTTCTGGTGCCTATAAGGTCACCGTGACAGTCCAGCCTCCTGCACGGTTCTCCCGGGGTGGTCGCAGTTGGCGTCACGAACAGGATTGCTGTGCCATTGTAAAAAGAAGGGAGGCACTTGAGCTGCTGGCAGGAAAAAGGATCTGTGACTGCGACACTGTGCAGTATCGCCATCTTGGCCCTGCATCGCACGCTATACCTGAATCTACAGCACAGGCAACAGCAGGTGAGCCACGTACTGCCAGTATGTTTAGGAACAAAGAAAAAAGGGATTTTGTCAGTTTTAAACACCAAGGGTTCAGTAATGAGGAAGAGGGGTGTAGTGTTTCAGCCCCCACAGCTGCAGTAATGCCAATCACAATGCCTTATTACCCAGGCGTGCCATGGCTGCCACTCTATGTAGGCGAGCCAAATACCCTAAAGGACTTTAAAGAAAAGATGCAAGCAACTTTCAAAGTTTATCCCCTCACTGCTGAGCAGAAGGTTGCTATCTTAATGGGTCAGATGGGAGGAGCAGCCCTCCGTGAAGTTAAGTCCTGGGATGTTAAGGAGAAACAAACTGTTAAGCAAATTTTTGATAAACTGCGCGCCATATTTGAAACTAAGACTCTGTCAGAACTAAAAGCTCGGTTCTTTTGCCGCAAGCAGAACGCAGGTGAAAGTCTTAGCGACTATGCTCTGAGCTTGGATGAAGCTCTCCGCCAGGTTGCGCAACTAGATCCTCATGAGCTTCACAATTATGATTGCACGCTGAAGGAGCAATTCATCGAGGGTGCTACACCTGATGCAGTTAAAATGCAACTACGTATGCTTAACTCTCAAGACCCTGACCGACCCTTCAACCTATTTAAAGAGACAGCCATCCAAATCCTTAAAGTGGACACAATGCCAGAGGAGCAGCATAATGTGCCCTCAGCTTCTACAGCACCTCCGCCCTGTGTAATCCAACAACCCATTTCTCAGTGCGCACAGATCCAACCTTCTGACTCCAACCTTGAACTCCAAGGACAAATCGCTGAACTTTCAAAGAATCTAATTAAGCTTTGCAAAAAAGTGGATGACCTTCAGCTGACACCACCGAGGTCTCCCTCATCCCGGCACTGGCAGCGACCTTCGCCACGTCAGTATTCACGCAGACCGTTATTCCGACCCGGTCGCAGGGTCACGGACCAGTTTGATTCATCCGGAAGGCCCATCTGTCGAAGTTGTCATTTACCAGGACATGTTGAACGAGAATGCCAGTCTTTAAACTAGGCCGTCCTGGGGCAGAGGACCTACCCCCAGGAGACAACCACCACCATGGTCCACTATCACCTGAATGGGGCCGACGTTTCATTGGAGACCGTCCTATCCTTTCCATCAATATGAACAACATCCCACTGACTGCTCTCTTGGATACGGGATCACAGACGACTACCATGCCCCTTGCCCAGTTTGAAAAATATTGGTCTCAAGATCAGCTACAACCATGCAATCCTCATGAGCAGGTGACTCTAATTGCCAGCAATGGACAAGAACTTAAACAGGTAGGATACTTCCTAGCCACCCTTAAGATTGGCAAAACCGAACTGAAGGATCAAGGGATTGTCATTGTGGACGTTGCCAAAGACAGAGACACTCCCTCCATCATCATTGGGACCAATGTCTTAGTTAATTGTTTTGATGAAGCCATTGCTGCCTTGTCTGACACTCTTCAAATAGCCGCTCCAAAAGAGAGACACATCTACCATAAGGCCATTAAGGTTTTGGTACAACAACAACAGGTACAACTTTCCCAAGGTGAGATCGGAAAAGCTAGGGTGACTGACGCTAGACCCATCATCTTACCACCTGGTCATGTGATGATGGTCTGGTGCCGGGCCAGGTTTGGTGTCAAAGGCAGGGATTACTCCGTGCTCATCGAGTCAATGCCTACGGATCGTACAGTTATTGCTGCCCGTAGTTTGGCTAAGGTGACCTATGGACGAGTCCCTATACAATTGTTGAATTTTGGGGATTCTGAAGTTACACTACCTCGGTATACAGTGGTTGCCAAATTATCCAGAGTTCAGGATGCTGATTGCCTCCAGAGAGTCCATTGTGAAGCTCAGACCACCAATTCACAACCCACATGTAACCCCACTGGGGAGCAAAAAGAATGGTGGCAAGAGATTCACCTTGGAACCCCTGAGACGCCTTCATCTCAGCTGGAAGGGGTATTGCGGGTAGTTCACGAATACAAACACATTTTCAGCAAGTCCCCTATGGACTTTGGGCATGTCACTGCAGTAGAACACACAATTCAAACTGGTGATCATCCTCCCATCAAGCAAAGACATAGGCCCATTCCCCCAGCACAATACCAACAAGTAAAAGGCTTACTCCAAAACATGAAGGATTCCGGTGTCATAAGGGACAGCCGAAGCCCTTGGGCTGCTCCCTTAGTACTCGTCAAAAAGAAGGACGGTACCATTCGCCTTTGCGTGGATTACCGCAAATTGAATGATATCACCCACAAGGATGCGTATCCACTGCCCCGGATAGAGGAGTCCCTTGCAGCTCTTCAGTCTGCAGCCTACTTCTCTGTCCTGGACCTTACCAGTGGATACTGGCAGGTCCCTATGTCCCCAGCTGATGCTGAAAAAACTGCCTTCACAACACCAATGGGTCTGTTTGAATTTGACCGGATGCCATTTGGGTTGTGCAATGCGCCTGCCACATTCCAACGGCTCATGGAGTTCTGTTTAGGTCATCTAAACTTTGAGTCTGTCCTGTTATATCTGGATGATATAATTGTTTACTCCAGAACATATGCAGAGCATTTGGATCACCTTGCGAGAGTGTTTGAGTCTTTGGATCGCTATGGTCTGAAACTCAAACCTTCCAAATGCCATCTCCTAAAATCTGAAATCCAATACCTGGGACACATTGTGAGCGCTGATGGGGTGTCGCCAGATCCTCAGTACACTGAACGGATACGCGACTGGCCAACTCCTGAAACGGTAAAAGACATCCGTAGATTCCTTGGGTTCGCCGGTTATTACCGCCGATTTGTAAAAAACTTTGCCCGGATTGCTGCACCCTTACAGGCTGTACTGATAGGTCAGTCTACCACCCGATCTGGTAAGAGTCCAACTATCCAATGGACCCCTGAAATGCAAAAAGCATTTGAGGAGTTAAAAGCGGCCTTAGTCGGTCCAAATGTCCTTGCTTACCCTGATTACAGTAAACCGTTCATTCTGCAAACAGACGCAAGTAAAACTGGACTTGGTGCTGTCCTTTCCCAGAAACAAGAAGGTTTGATTAGACCCATTGCATTTTCCAGTCGTTCGCTTCGGGCATCTGAACGTGATGACTCTAACTATAGCTCCTTTAAGTTGGAGTTTCTGGCCTTGGTTTGGGCGGTTACCGAAAAATTCCATCATTATCTCACCGCCACTCCTTTTGTTGCATACACAGATAATAATCCTCTGACCCATCTTAGCACTGCCAAATTGGGAGCAATTGAGCAGCGTTGGGCTTCACGTCTTGCCAATTATCAGTTTACCTTAAAATTCCGTGCAGGGAGGGAGAATGTTAATGCTGACATTTTATCTCGGTTACCCCAAGAGTCAACTAATGACCTAGATGACCCTGACATATGGGAAGAAGTTGAACTCCCTGACTTCTATGACAAAGTCACTCAAGGTGTTAATCAAAATGTCCGGACCAAATATTGTACCCTTCAGACCGTGCGAGTTGAGTCCCTCCATCATATGGATTGGGAACAAGTCCAAAAACAAGATCCAACATTGCAAAGATTAAAAGACCTTTTAAAAGATTCTAATTCAATAGGTCCAGATAACAATGCAAGCCCTGAACTTCAAAATCTTTGGCGAGAGCGCGGTCGTTTAACCTATCTGCAGGGAAAACTGGTCCGCCGTTATGTAAATCCTCGTACCCATGAGCGAGTGTTTCAGATTGTGATACCAAGACAAGACGTTCCTTTGATCTTGGATGCGTATCATAATCAGTCAGGACATTTCAATGCCCAAAAGACAGAACGAACCATTAAGGATCGTTTCTACTGGGTGGGAATGCGCCCTCAAATTGAACAGTGGTGCCGGGATTGTGCACAATGTGCTTTGCGGAGAGGATCTAACCAACGGGCCCCTCTACAGGGCATTGTCACAGTCAGACCACTAGAGTTGGTAGCGCTTGACCACGTCAAGTTGACTCCAAGTCGGTCAGGTTACACTTATGCACTAACAATGATTGATCATTTTTCAAAATTCATGGTTGTAGTCCCAGTAAAAGATCTCACTGGTAAAACAGCAGCTCGGGAATTCCAAAGACATTTTGGGCGACCCTACGGTTATCCTGAAAAGATCCTTACTGATCAAGGTCCTGCATTTGAGTCAGAGCTTTTTCAAGAGTTCTGCAACCTCTATGGGTGTCAAAAGAGCCGCACTACAGCCTACCATCCCCAGGGTAATGGGCTTTGTGAAAAAGCCAATCAAATCATTATCAACATGCTGAGAACAGTTGCCCGTGAAAAACGATCTGAGTGGCCAGAGCTATTGCCAGAGATCACTGAGATCTATAATAACACCAGACAGGATTCCACAGGGTACACTCCTGCATACCTCCTTAGAGGACAGTTAGGACAGCTCCCCGCTGATCACCAAATGGGAGTGATTACAGAGGTTAGGTCCCCACCTTTACCAAATGACACTTGGGTAGCAGAAAGACTAAGGGTTAATAGAGAACTTCAGGAACTTGTGTGTAAATCTCTGGACCAGGCTAGACACAAACAGGCTCTCCAGTATGACAAAGGAGCAAATGCTCAACCCTTGCAACCTGGAGATAAGGTCCTAAAAAGGCGACATGTTAGGCATCATAAGTTAGAGGATCGTTGGGAAGACAAAGCCTATGTTGTCCAAGAGGCACCACATGATAACTCTAAAGTGTGTAAAATTGTTCCAGAGGATGGAGAAGGTCCATCCCAGCTAGTGTCTCGAGATGATCTCAAAGTCTGTCCCTCCTCTTATACAAGTACTAGAGTGACCCGTCGGTTACCGGCTACTCCACACGCTCTGTCACAACCAAGACGGACATTACCCTGTATACCCATTCCTGGCCAACATGGTACAGAATTAGGACTTGCTCTGGCTTCCCCTAACTTATACTTCTTTGTGAGACCTACGGTTACACCGTTGCAAAGAGAGATTCCTTCTGTGTCAAGGGAAACAAGTGACTCCATTTCCTTAGAGGACTTTGTGTCAGAGACTCCGGATACTCAGGTACTCCCTGTTGAGAGAGAGGAGGCCTCAGAGTCTTAAACAATTTCTCAAAGGAGATCCCAAAGGGTAAACAAGGGTAAACCCTCAGTTCGCTACAGCCCTTAAAGGAGCATGCCAAGATCAGCCATAGTGGACTGTGCATTTCAGCTGATCATCTGCCTTGGAAACTTTTGTTTGTCTTCACTTCAACAAATAAGCCATATACCTGGTGCCATAGTGGCGACACCATGCTTGGACTGCCCAAAGTTCTACCTCTATGTTTATTATTTGTTCCTAACCCATTTAACGTTTATTCCATTTACTTTGGACTATGGGATATTTAAACCATTGACTGTTTTCTGTGTTATTGGTAGCCCGAGGACGTGCTACATTCAAGAAGGGAGGGATGTAACCCCCTCACAGGAGTTACTAATGGTTATTTGGCCATATAAGTGCCTTACATGTTATGATAGTTTGTATGTGTTGCCATGTTTATTCTGTATTCATTTGTGTAATGTTGTTAAGCTGTTGTTCTCTGGTTTCACTTGTCCTAGTGAGCTGTGGTCTCCATAGCAACACACACTATGGTGAGTGGATCTGTAGCTGGAACAGGAAATAGTCATAGCAGAGAGAGGAAGTAGTATTCTGTAAGAGCCAGGGAAGGAGAAGCAAGGAGAAGGGTGGCAGTGGCCATCTTGTGTTTTAGACACTGTTGTGAGGATTGCCATAGCAGCAGCAGGGCAGAGAAGCTGTGTGACAGCGCCCCCATCACTATCAGTAAGAGGACAGGATTACATCAGGCTGAGCAGAGCTATAACCCTGGCAGCCTGCACCTACCTCTACAAGGTAACTGAGCCCCTGCAGTAGACCAGAAGCCGGATCTGCAGACATCTTAGACTCTCTGCTAATACATGGGAAGGTGTCATCCAGCTACAAGCCCCTGTGCCACAGCTCACTGTTACAGGACAAGTGACCAGCAGATGCCTGTTACAATAACGCAGTGAGCACTTCTACTGATCCTGGCCTGGACATTGCCTTCCTTACAGCTAAGCCCTGGGCTAATGCTCTTTGTTGGAGTAGAGCACTGGCACCCACATCACCATCTCAGCCCAGGGACCAGCGGGTGTCTCAATACTCCAACTGGCGTCACATCTAACTGACTCTGCCTATTACCCTGTGCACCTCTCCTGGGAGTTCTGGTGCCTATAAGGTCACCGTGACAGTCCAGCCTCCTGCACGGTTCTCCCGGGGTGGTCGCAGTTGGCGTCACGAACAGGATTGCTGTGCCATTGTAAAAAGAAGGGAGGCACTTGAGCTGCTGGCAGGAAAAAGGATCTGTGACTGCGACACTGTGCAGTATCGCCATCTTGGCCCTGCATCGCACGCTATACCTGAATCTACAGCACAGGCAACAGCAGGTGAGCCACGTACTGCCAGTATGTTTAGGAACAAAGAAAAAAGGGATTTTGTCAGTTTTAAACACCAAGGGTTCAGTAATGAGGAAGAGGGGTGTAGTGTTTCAGCCCCCACAGCTGCAGTAATGCCAATCACAATGCCTTATTACCCAGGCGTGCCATGGCTGCCACTCTATGTAGGCGAGCCAAATACCCTAAAGGACTTTAAAGAAAAGATGCAAGCAACTTTCAAAGTTTATCCCCTCACTGCTGAGCAGAAGGTTGCTATCTTAATGGGTCAGATGGGAGGAGCAGCCCTCCGTGAAGTTAAGTCCTGGGATGTTAAGGAGAAACAAACTGTTAAGCAAATTTTTGATAAACTGCGCGCCATATTTGAAACTAAGACTCTGTCAGAACTAAAAGCTCGGTTCTTTTGCCGCAAGCAGAACGCAGGTGAAAGTCTTAGCGACTATGCTCTGAGCTTGGATGAAGCTCTCCGCCAGGTTGCGCAACTAGATCCTCATGAGCTTCACAATTATGATTGCACGCTGAAGGAGCAATTCATCGAGGGTGCTACACCTGATGCAGTTAAAATGCAACTACGTATGCTTAACTCTCAAGACCCTGACCGACCCTTCAACCTATTTAAAGAGACAGCCATCCAAATCCTTAAAGTGGACACAATGCCAGAGGAGCAGCATAATGTGCCCTCAGCTTCTACAGCACCTCCGCCCTGTGTAATCCAACAACCCATTTCTCAGTGCGCACAGATCCAACCTTCTGACTCCAACCTTGAACTCCAAGGACAAATCGCTGAACTTTCAAAGAATCTAATTAAGCTTTGCAAAAAAGTGGATGACCTTCAGCTGACACCACCGAGGTCTCCCTCATCCCGGCACTGGCAGCGACCTTCGCCACGTCAGTATTCACGCAGACCGTTATTCCGACCCGGTCGCAGGGTCACGGACCAGTTTGATTCATCCGGAAGGCCCATCTGTCGAAGTTGTCATTTACCAGGACATGTTGAACGAGAATGCCAGTCTTTAAACTAGGCCGTCCTGGGGCAGAGGACCTACCCCCAGGAGACAACCACCACCATGGTCCACTATCACCTGAATGGGGCCGACGTTTCATTGGAGACCGTCCTATCCTTTCCATCAATATGAACAACATCCCACTGACTGCTCTCTTGGATACGGGATCACAGACGACTACCATGCCCCTTGCCCAGTTTGAAAAATATTGGTCTCAAGATCAGCTACAACCATGCAATCCTCATGAGCAGGTGACTCTAATTGCCAGCAATGGACAAGAACTTAAACAGGTAGGATACTTCCTAGCCACCCTTAAGATTGGCAAAACCGAACTGAAGGATCAAGGGATTGTCATTGTGGACGTTGCCAAAGACAGAGACACTCCCTCCATCATCATTGGGACCAATGTCTTAGTTAATTGTTTTGATGAAGCCATTGCTGCCTTGTCTGACACTCTTCAAATAGCCGCTCCAAAAGAGAGACACATCTACCATAAGGCCATTAAGGTTTTGGTACAACAACAACAGGTACAACTTTCCCAAGGTGAGATCGGAAAAGCTAGGGTGACTGACGCTAGACCCATCATCTTACCACCTGGTCATGTGATGATGGTCTGGTGCCGGGCCAGGTTTGGTGTCAAAGGCAGGGATTACTCCGTGCTCATCGAGTCAGTGCCTACGGATCGTACAGTTATTGCTGCCCATAGTTTGGCTAAGGTGACCCATGGACGAGTCCCTATACAATTGTTGAATTTTGGGGATTCTGAAGTTACACTACCTCGGTATACAGTGGTTGCCAAATTATCCAGAGTTCAGGATGCTGATTGCCTCCAGAGAGTCCATTGTGAAGCTCAGACCACCAATTCACAACCCACATGTAACCCCACTGGGGAGCAAAAAGAATGGTGGCAAGAGATTCACCTTGGAACCCCTGAGACGCCTTCATCTCAGCTGGAAGGGGTATTGCGGGTAGTTCACGAATACAAACACATTTTCAGCAAGTCCCCTATGGACTTTGGGCATGTCACTGCAGTAGAACACACAATTCAAACTGGTGATCATCCTCCCATCAAGCAAAGACATAGGCCCATTCCCCCAGCACAATACCAACAAGTAAAAGGCTTACTCCAAAACATGAAGGATTCCGGTGTCATAAGGGACAGCCGAAGCCCTTGGGCTGCTCCCTTAGTACTCGTCAAAAAGAAGGACGGTACCATTCGCCTTTGCGTGGATTACCGCAAATTGAATGATATCACCCACAAGGATGCGTATCCACTGCCCCGGATAGAGGAGTCCCTTGCAGCTCTTCAGTCTGCAGCCTACTTCTCTGTCCTGGACCTTACCAGTGGATACTGGCAGGTCCCTATGTCCCCAGCTGATGCTGAAAAAACTGCCTTCACAACACCAATGGGTCTGTTTGAATTTGACCGGATGCCATTTGGGTTGTGCAATGCGCCTGCCACATTCCAACGGCTCATGGAGTTCTGTTTAGGTCATCTAAACTTTGAGTCTGTCCTGTTATATCTGGATGATATAATTGTTTACTCCAGAACATATGCAGAGCATTTGGATCACCTTGCGAGAGTGTTTGAGTCTTTGGATCGCTATGGTCTGAAACTCAAACCTTCCAAATGCCATCTCCTAAAATCTGAAATCCAATACCTGGGACACATTGTGAGCGCTGATGGGGTGTCGCCAGATCCTCAGTACACTGAACGGATACGCGACTGGCCAACTCCTGAAACGGTAAAAGACATCCGTAGATTCCTTGGGTTCGCCGGTTATTACCGCCGATTTGTAAAAAACTTTGCCCGGATTGCTGCACCCTTACAGGCTGTACTGATAGGTCAGTCTACCACCCGATCTGGTAAGAGTCCAACTATCCAATGGACCCCTGAAATGCAAAAAGCATTTGAGGAGTTAAAAGCGGCCTTAGTCGGTCCAAATGTCCTTGCTTACCCTGATTACAGTAAACCGTTCATTCTGCAAACAGACGCAAGTAAAACTGGACTTGGTGCTGTCCTTTCCCAGAAACAAGAAGGTTTGATTAGACCCATTGCATTTTCCAGTCGTTCGCTTCGGGCATCTGAACGTAATGACTCTAACTATAGCTCCTTTAAGTTGGAGTTTCTGGCCTTGGTTTGGGCGGTTACCGAAAAATTCCATCATTATCTCACCGCCACTCCTTTTGTTGCATACACAGATAATAATCCTCTGACCCATCTTAGCACTGCCAAATTGGGAGCAATTGAGCAGCGTTGGGCTTCACGTCTTGCCAATTATCAGTTTACCTTAAAATTCCGTGCAGGGAGGGAGAATGTTAATGCTGACATTTTATCTCGGTTACCCCAAGAGTCAACTAATGACCTAGATGACCCTGACATATGGGAAGAAGTTGAACTCCCTGACTTCTATGACAAAGTCACTCAAGGTGTTAATCAAAATGTCCGGACCAAATATTGTACCCTTCAGACCGTGCGAGTTGAGTCCCTCCATCATATGGATTGGGAACAAGTCCAAAAACAAGATCCAACATTGCAAAGATTAAAAGACCTTTTAAAAGATTCTAATTCAATAGGTCCAGATAACAATGCAAGCCCTGAACTTCAAAATCTTTGGCGAGAGCGCGGTCGTTTAACCTATCTGCAGGGAAAACTGGTCCGCCGTTATGTAAATCCTCGTACCCATGAGCGAGTGTTTCAGATTGTGATACCAAGACAAGACGCTCCTTTGATCTTGGATGCGTATCATAATCAGTCAGGACATTTCAATGCCCAAAAGACAGAACGAACCATTAAGGATCGTTTCTACTGGGTGGGAATGCGCCCTCAAATTGAACAGTGGTGCCGGGATTGTGCACAATGTGCTTTGCGGAGAGGATCTAACCAACGGGCCCCTCTACAGGGCATTGTCACAGTCAGACCACTAGAGTTGGTAGCGCTTGACCACGTCAAGTTGACTCCAAGTCGGTCAGGTTACACTTATGCACTAACAATGATTGATCATTTTTCAAAATTCATGGTTGTAGTCCCAGTAAAAGATCTCACTGGTAAAACAGCAGCTCGGGAATTCCAAAGACATTTTGGGCGACCCTACGGTTATCCTGAAAAGATCCTTACTGATCAAGGTCCTGCATTTGAGTCAGAGCTTTTTCAAGAGTTCTGCAACCTCTATGGGTGTCAAAAGATCCGCACTACAGCCTACCATCCCCAGGGTAATGGGCTTTGTGAAAAAGCCAATCAAATCATTATCAACATGCTGAGAACAGTTGCCCGTGAAAAACGATCTGAGTGGCCAGAGCTATTGCCAGAGATCACTGAGATCTATAATAACACCAGACAGGATTCCACAGGGTACACTCCTGCATACCTCCTTAGAGGACAGTTAGGACAGCTCCCCGCTGATCACCAAATGGGAGTGATTACAGAGGTTAGGTCCCCACCTTTACCAAATGACACTTGGGTAGCAGAAAGACTAAGGGTTAATAGAGAACTTCAGGAACTTGTGTGTAAATCTCTGGACCAGGCTAGACACAAACAGGCTCTCCAGTATGACAAAGGAGCAAATGCTCAACCCTTGCAACCTGGAGATAAGGTCCTAAAAAGGCGACATGTTAGGCATCATAAGTTAGAGGATCGTTGGGAAGACAAAGCCTATGTTGTCCAAGAGGCACCACATGATAACTCTAAAGTGTGTAAAATTGTTCCAGAGGATGGAGAAGGTCCATCCCAGCTAGTGTCTCGAGATGATCTCAAAGTCTGTCCCTCCTCTTATACAAGTACTAGAGTGACCCGTCGGTTACCGGCTACTCCACACGCTCTGTCACAACCAAGACGGACATTACCCTGTATACCCATTCCTGGCCAACATGGTACAGAATTAGGACTTGCTCTGGCTTCCCCTAACTTATACTTCTTTGTGAGACCTATGGTTACACCGTTGCAAAGAGAGACTCCTTCTGTGTCAAGGGAAACAAGTGACTCCATTTCCTTAGAGGACTTTGTGTCAGAGACTCCGGATACTCAGGTACTCCCTGTTGAGAGAGAGGAGGCCTCAGAGTCTTAAACAATTTCTCAAAGGAGATCCCAAAGGGTAAACAAGGGTAAACCCTCAGTTCGCTACAGCCCTTAAAGGAACTTGCCAAGATCAGCCATAGTGGACTGTGCATTTCAGCTGATCATCTGCCTTGGAAACTTTTGTTTGTCTTCACTTCAACAAATAAGCCATATACCTGGTGCCATAGTGGCGACACCATGCTTGGACTGCCCAAAGTTCTACCTCTATGTTTATTATTTGTTCCTAACCCATTTAACGTTTATTCCATTTACTTTGGACTATGGGATATTTAAACCATTGACTGTTTTCTGTGTTATTGGTAGCCCGAGGACGTGCTACATTCAAGAAGGGAGGGATGTAACCCCCTCACAGGAGTTACTAATGGTTATTTGGCCATATAAGTGCCTTACATGTTATGATAGTTTGTATGTGTTGCCATGTTTATTCTGTATTCATTTGTGTAATGTTGTTAAGCTGTTGTTCTCTGGTATCACTTGTCCTAGTGAGCTGTGGTCTCCATAGCAACACACACTATGGTGAGTGGATCTGTAGCTGGAACAGGAAATAGTCATAGCAGGGAGAGGAAGTAGTATTCTGTAAGAGCAAGGGAAGAAGAAGTGTGGCAGTAGCCGCCATCTTGTGTTTCAGACACTGTGTTGTGAGGATTGCCACCGCAGTAGCAGGGCAGAGAAGCTGTAACAGCGCCCCCATCACTATCAGTAAGAGGACAGGATGATATCAGGCTGAGCAGAGCTATAACCCTGGCAGCCTGCACCGACCTCTACAAGGTAAATGAACCCCTGCAGTAGACCAGAAGCTGGATCTGCAGCCATCTTAGACTCTCTGCTAATACATGGGAAGGTGTCAGCTAGCTACAAGCCCCTGTGCCACAGCTCACTGCTACCAGAAAAGTGACCAGCAGATGCCTGTTACAATAACGCAGTGAGCACTTCTACTGATCCTGGCCTGGACATTGCCTTCCTTACAGCTAAGCCCTGGGCTAATGCTCTTTGTTGGAGTAGAGCACTGGCACCCACATCACCATCTCAGCCCAGGGACCAGCGGGTGTCTCAATACTCCAACTGGCGTCACATCTAACTGACTCTGCCTATTACCCTGTGCACCTCTCCTGGGAGTTCTGGTGCCTATAAGGTCACCGTGACAGTCCAGCCTCCTGCATGGTTCTCCCGGGGTGGTCGCACTAGTAATATACAATAGCTACAGACACTGCTGACGGTCACCAACTGTACTGTGAACGGGGCGTGTGAGGCTATATGAGGCATAAGAGCAGTGAGGCTATATAACTCACTGCCACAACATACAGTGGTGCTGGATTCATTGTGCAAGTTCACTAAGGGTTTAGGTGCCTTTCTTGAATCGAAAAATCTTACACATTATAGGTCTTGTGTTGAAGACATATTTATCCAGGGTTGTATGCTGATTGCCAGATTTGGAGTCGGGAAGGATTTTTATACTTGACATGGGGAAATAAGCATCAGCCTTATGGATTTTTTATTTACTTCAATGTGATCAGCATTGTAAGGTTTAAGGTCATACTTAATGGGCTGTGTCATCATTTAACCTCATCTACTATGTTTCTAGGTTACTATGTTAGATCAGGTTGTGCAGTGCCTTTATTTGAAATAATTTTTATGTTTGTAATAGTTGGTAGATGTCTGCAGAAGAAGAAGTATTTTCAGACCCTGTAAATAACACATTGGTTCATTGTAATAAAGTTAACACAACAAAAATGAGAACACAGCGATCTGTTCCCAAAGATTGTGGTCTAGATTATAACATATATACAGTAAAATAACATTAGTTAATTGTTTGTAAGGTTTTAGTGGTCACTGGGTGGTTCAGATGCTACTTTACAGTTAGTGTTTTTCTGTTACTTTGCCAAATTTCAGTAATTCAGTATTCCTTAGAATTACTTTGCTACTGTCACTAGTTCACAACACTGACCTTTCAAGGGGAAACCATCTTTTAAATGGGACATCTGTTGAATTTGTATTTAAATAGTTTTAATAAATGTTTCTGAGATTTATTGTCATACTATTGACATCTCATAGACTATCTGCTTCCCCAGTATGGGTATGTAAAGGAGAATCGGAGGGTATGTAGAGCAGTTAAAAACATATATTGAATGTCAATATAATGACATATTTTTTGTTTTTGAATTTCAACAGGGAGAAAATATCTCTGAGAACCACGCTCACACAGGAGAATGAAGACTGAATGATAAGTCTTTTATGAATGTTTATACATTGACATTAGCTCCAAGACATTCTACATTTGCTTTTTAACCATTTATTTTCCATATGGGCAGGACTCTGGTAGTTCTTGTTTTGCTTTAGAAAACATCCTGTACCAAACTCAGTCATGGCAGAAACTATGGCAGAAATCAGCCAAAATTAGCTTGTTTCCTCGACCTTGTAAACAAGTTTATTGAAACAAATACATATATATAAAAACACAGTACAAGTGTAAACAGTAGCATCACAAATGATAGAGCGTTTCGTATCCAGCATGACAATAATCTACAACAGCAATGTATTTATAGACAGAGGAAAAAACTAATATCCATTAGTGATATAAGTGAGGCATCAACTCAAATAAGGCCGGAGGGAAAATATAAGAGGAAAATGGACAGAGGTCAGCCTCCAAGAAATATAAACACATGGAAAATCCTGTAATGACTATCGTCTTAAGTTAAGGGTTTGAACGTGTTCGTCCAATCCTTGGTTTTCAAAAAGTGGTTCCACTAGAAGGATGGTAATAATATATTTACCACTGATATAGAAATGGCGGCATTACAAGTTTTAGAGGATCTTCTTGATGTAAAAGAGTCAATACAATTAAAAGAAATTCTACATAATACATTAATGGATGGAATTATTACACAACAGCTTTATGAGCCTCTTGTGGTGGTCTAACCAGCCATATTGTTCTGTACCTGCTACCTAAAATCCATAAGAATCATTAGCTTCCTCCAAACTGATGTATATGGTAAGACTCCTATCTTCCTCCTAGGCACAGCCTCTGCAGATTGGACAATAGTGTCATCCCTGTCTCAGGGCTGTCTGGGGTTTGTTTTGGGCAGGTTTCTCTTCTCCCTCTGGGACAGTTAAGAGGTCACCAGAGCACAGTTGTCAGTGCCAACACACTACTATAAACTGAGGTTCTAATGGTTCTCTGGAGACTTAGAGTCTTTAATCCTTGTCCAATGGTCTGTGATTGGCCAGGACTATACCAAGCTTTACCTGAGTGAGGGGAGCCAAGAGTGGGAACAAACCATAAGAGGAAACACAAAAGGAAGCTGCAAACTTACAAAAACATACAATAATGCATGTATACAATCAGAAACACAAAATAAAAGATGCACAGTCATTACACACGATGATCAGTTTTACTTATTTGGATCTAGAAGACCAACATGAAGTTAAAAAAATTATGATAAAAATGAAAAAAATCATACTCACCTTTCTTGTCTGCCGGCGGAAGTCTCTGTTGCACTTGACCATTGAAGCCAAACAGCAGCCTCAGCGAAGGGCACGTGATGTCACTACCTATGACATCACAGGGTCGCTTTCTGAGGCTGCTAGTTGGCTTCAACAGTCACTTGACCGCTGAGGCCAATCAGTGGTTTCAGTGGAAGAGATCACAGTTTCTCTTTGACCGAGAAGACACTAGAGCAGGAGGACCAGACCTTGCTGAGAAGACACCGGAGCACCGAGGACAGGTGAGTATGATTTTTTTTATTCACCTCCCCTATCCTGTTGTAAAAATAATTGTTTTAACTGGTCAACTTCTTTAAATTTTGACTTCAGTTTATTTTATTATATTTATTTTTATTCTTTATTGTTTCACATTATGTGGATGGATAACTTTCTTTATATATATTTCAAGTGACTAGCTGCCGATGGTTTCACTTCTACTAATCTACTGTAAGCTAGCCCTATGTGTCCTTGACCTTAGAAACAAAGCATTTCTGTTTGCGTTACCATACTCCAAGAGTCAGAATTTTTTTTTTGCATTTTCCTGCTGACAGAGCTGAGTAAGGGCTTATTTTTTGAGGGGCATGCTATGTTTTTTATTAGTATAATTTTGGGGTTCATATACTTTTTCAAACACTTGTCATTACATTTCTGGGAGGTGGGATCAATAAAGCTTGCAATTCTGGCAATGATTTTATTATTTCCTTTTCACAGAATTCACCATGTTATATAAATACCAGTGTCAGAAGACGAAGCGGCAATTGTCTGACCTCCATGGCCTCTTCAGACAACTGATTTGTGTGGACGCTGGGAGATGAACCCCTGCTGATATGATATAGATAACCTATCCTCAGGATAGGCCATAAATGTTATAATCCTTTAAGTTAAGGCAGTAAATGGCTTACATATAAGAGATTTTCAAGATTTACGTATGATTAATATTAATAATCCTTTAAGTTAATTCAGTAAATGGCTTATGTATAAGAGATTTTCAAGATTTACATATGATTAATATTAATTATCAATCGAATAGATCTCTTGGAAGCCTTGGGTGAAATCAAGTTTCCAAAATTTACAGCATAAACACGTCTTTAGATTTCAATTGTAGTCTGTGGGGCTTTTAAAATATGTTTTAACACTTATTTATGAATTTAGTGTCATGTCAAATTATGTTTACAGCATCTGGGATTTAGAAGTTAAATTTCCAGAAGTTTAGCTGTAAAAGCAGGAGATTTTAAGGTCTGAAACAGACAGCATATTTATTGGATGTTGCAGCAGACTGGTAAAAGTTTCCTATCCTTGGGTGGGTGCCAGAGAAACTGTTACTATACTAAATTAGGTGTTTAAAGTACTGTGGTGGATATATCTTTCAAATGTAGTCAGTGGTTAAAATTCACGTTACGTTACATTGAAGTGAGTCCTTGATGTCTTAACGTGTCTTAAAGTTCAACTACTATAAGTATGTTTGTGAGCTGAAACAGTTACGTATATGAATCAATTCTATATTATTATATATGATAGATAGATAGATAGATAGATAGATAGATAGATATTCCGCAGACCCATATTTTCTTGACTATACCGATTACTGGTTCTTACTGGTGGAAATTAAAAATAAATTGAAAGAATTTATATTTCAGGTCTCTAGGTGGCCGAAGCATTAAAAATTTTATATTCTTTTAGGCAAATTCTTCTAAACCTCAGGCCTGGCTAGCAGGCTTGTGGCCAGACGATTTTCATTTTCAAAACATTCACATCTAATAAACTGCACAAAACCTAGTGTGAGAAAAAAAAGGAGACAGGAAATGGTTCTGTTGCAGTTATTACATCCCATTGCCTGTGGGTTGCTTTGTTATGAATTTTAACTGTGTAAATATGACGTCTATGACATCAGAATTTAATCTAAAGCTACTAGGTGGAGATTGAGTGTGACTTTATTGTTAGGGCTAAAATCAACTGGGTGCTGACAGATTCCAAAAGTCACAGCGCAAAGGCTTGAAAAGTAAAAGCTCAGACTGATAAGCTGTTCCTTGATTGACAACTCGAGGTTTGACTGCGACTATTGGAAACAGTTGGGCATAGTGGAAAAAAAGTTTAATGTTATAAGGAGCTATACTGGGAAATCGAGGTGAATTTATTGGCTGATTCAGTACAAAAACTTAAGAAAAAACAGGTGTGAGGTTTATAAAACTAAAACAGTTTGTTGTTTGTTGGTTCTGGTCAGGTTTTAATTTTAATCATTTCTTTAGTATATAGCATTGACGGATACTAAACTGGGTTATTAGTTGCTATACAACAAATGCGTTTTTATATAATTCTACAAGCACATGGGCGCGCAAACATATTGCATTTATATCCAATAAGTAAGAATACTGAAAATTCTTGAAAAATTTATATACTACAATAATTCAGTTATTCAGAATGGAAAAGTAAAATGTAGGTTAACCAATCGGACCACAAGGAAACATTTAATTCACGAAGCGTATATCACTGAGATATCTGCGTCATAAACTTTTATAGTCAGGGATGGAATGTCTTTTGGCTAAAACACCATTTTAGCTGTAGCATCATCACACGGAGATGGAAAACATGCTCTGTTGTGGCAAAGTGTTAAAATAATGCAATACTCTAGGGATAAATAAAAGTGCTATGGTTCATCTTCTGTGCATGAATAACAACCCACCAATGCAATATTCATTTCCTAAAGTGGGTACAAAATGAAACCTCATATGAAACCTAAAACGCGTTAGACCTGCCTAGTTTATGTGGTTTAACTCATTGGTATTTTAAGATGTAGCTAGATTTATATAATGCAGAATAGTTTTACAAGAAGGGTTATAGGTCCGCCAATAAATCCCTAGCATTTCTATTGATTTTTTACAAATACATGAACAAACCAGGCAAAGGCAAGCAGATGTTACTTGAATTCGACCCTTCACCCTATTTGTAAGAAATACGTTAAACTAGGCAGATCCGGCAGATCCTAACTGTTGGCAGTTTCCTGGTGATCGAGTTGGTTTGACTAGTGAAGCTAATGGAACCACATAGCTAGTCCTATGAATTGGGGTATGAAATACAGGCTCTGTACAGCAATTGGGCTAACTTATCTACAAAGATATATTAAAGATGGTGGAGAAGTTGGGGTTTATATTTAGACAATTGTATCAAGTTTAAGTCTATGTTCATATGGTTTGGAAAGTGTGGCTGGTACTGAATAATTAATACGGTGCATCTTTAGACTGTCTAGTCTAAGATTATACCATCTTTTTGTTGGCGTACTTTGAAAAACCATTTACCACCCATTAAGCCATGCCTCATTTTACTAGCAAGCCACATGTGTAGCTGGTTGAAAAAAGTTTTAGTTGGAACTAGAGGCACTGAGATAGGTAGCATTTGTGCCAGAGTAATATAAGTAATAATAATAATAATAATAATAATAATAATAATAATAATTATTATTATTATTATTATTATAAAAAAACAATACAATTATTATATTATTATTATTATTATTATTATTATTATTATTATTATCATGATCAAAACTAGCAATCTATAAACATTCTTTACTTCTATGTTTTATTTTCTGATTGTATGTTTTTGTAATTCTATTTTCTGTATGTGACATCTTGTTCCAAAATGGCAAGCATGGCTTATTACCACATCTGATAACTGTTTTAGAAACTTTCTCCACCATATTGTGTAGCATCAGCCACTGTGATAAATGTACGGCATTTTAAAGCTGCCTAGCCTAAGCTTGCACTGACTGAATCTTAGACAGTATTAGTAAATGTGCCACTGTGTAGTATACAGTTTACAGCAGTCACATAGACTATTCACTTCTATGGAAGATCATACTAGTCATATTCTATGATCTGTGCAGGGTCCCTTATGTAGGGAGGGTACGAGCTATGACCAGCGCCTACTTTTTGTGAATGGTATATCTAATGTTATTTTATTATATAGATAATATCTCTTGTTGTAATGCTACCTGTGATGTTAATGCAATGACTGCTGAAAGTGATCTGTCAGGATTCGGGGACGCCGTGGCATTTCTGCTATGCGGCGCATGCCCCGGAGGCGTGTCAGTGACTCCTCTGGCTGTTTTTAGTACACTAAGGGGTTAAGTTGCCTCCTTGGTGTCAGTTTGACTGGCAGGCTGTCTGGCCAGTCATTCCCATCTGTGATGGGTGGGGTTGTAGCCCTGTTCCTATTTAACTCCACTCGCCCATCTTCATTTTCCTGCTATAGGTTCTATATAGTTTGGTATTGCCAGTGTCTGTATACTTACACTTGCTACAAACTCTTAATCTTTGTTTTCCCTTCCTGTTCCTTGCCTGTTTAGTTTTCCTGTTTATTTCAGTATTCTACTTCCTACTTATTCCTACTACTGGTCTAGCTTGAACTCTGTACTGCTATTGTTCTCTGTTACCTGCCGCTACTAGTAATTCTCTGTTTACATCTCAGCCCACTGGTAGGGTAATTATAGGGAATCTATTTAGGTTCCTGTGAGGGGCGCCCTTGTAAGGACGTTACTCTGACGCTAGGCAGGTTCAGTCAGGGGTTCTTATAGGGAAAGTTTCCCAACCTGTTTCCGCCCACATTCCAGGACTTGCACTCAGCCGTCACCAATCCAGGTCAGTGTCTTACATCTCTACAGAATAGGAAGTATCATCTGAATAGGAAGCTTAGTGAAAGCTGCAAGATGTAATGCCTTCTTATTATATGGGTAATGACTTGGAAAATTTTACAAACATCAACAATTCTCAGAAATATGCGTAACATAAAAACGTGTTTAAATAATAAGTTATATCCTCAGCCCTATTTTTTTTATTTTTGAGAAGCTTTTTGATTGTGATCAGGTGGAATAAGACATCACAAGTAATTCCCAAGCACTTTAAACCTCAATTGAGTTGACATTGGTAAGTGCATGACATCAATATGAAAGTAAGGTTTGGTTTATATCATGTTTTTACTATACTGCTCACGCATCCTTTAAAAGAAAAAAAAAAGTATACCAAAAAACGGATGCAGAAAGATGCCTGAAAGAGCTCCTGTTTTACATAGAATTCAATATACATCTCTTGCAGGAGAAGACAATGCAGTCCACCAGGTCTTTCTATCTTGCAAAAAACGGACAGACATTTGCATTTTTTTTTTTTAACATTGAGGTCTATATAAAACAGAGCAGGGTGCAGATATTGGATGACGTTTTTTCTTTGCCTCCACGGAAAACGAAGTATTTGAATCTAAGGTATGGGAATTATTTGCGGGGATGTAACCAGATGTAGTTCCACCACTGATTTTAGGGCCCCAATGGGCTTCCATGCTGGGGCCATGAGTATTCCCCGATCCATACAGTTTTTTCTTTAAAACCTTCTTCCTAAGGGACTGGGGTCCTGTTTTGCCTTTCCTAGTAGCCAATGTGCTACTGTCACTAGCCCCCACCTTTTTTGGTTCTTTCACAGGTTTATTGTGATTGGAGTATTGATACTGCCAAAAGGATTTGCCGGCATTGGCGTAGTCACATCTGTCTCAATTCAATTTAGAGGTTTTTGATTCTAGGATTTTCCTCTCAGTATTGAGAAGTCTGGACTGTAAGGCCCTGCATAATCTAATGAAATCTGGGTGTGAATTGTATTTATCAATACTAGTAATCAGTTGATTGATGGTATTCCCTAGGCCCATAGCTAAGGCATGCCTTTGGCGGGACAAATGATCAATAAGACTATAGTACTACTTAAATGTAACTGTTTCTCCCAGATAGCTGTAAATGAAATGTCCTCTGGAAAAGGACATATTAGCTTGAGGCGTAAGCCTCTAGGTATGATGTTCTCTTTTAGATAGATAAGCAGAAACTTATGATCTAGGAAATGTTTGGTTTCATTGATGGGGGCCTTCTCCAGGTCCCAAAACAGAGCGTCCTGAGCCTTCCTATCTATAGTTTGTAAAGAAACATTATGAACGTTGGACCCCCCCCCCTTGTTGGTTGACCACAATGGGTGGTCTCGTGTACTGTTCAACCAGATCTTCTCTGGTATCATTCCTTATACAGATAAAGTCCATTTACATATAGGAACAGGTTTTCTCAAGTTGCCGGGCTGTAGAATCCGTATGGTTTCAAGCCGGATTTAATTTCTGGGTTCCTGGGTCCACAGGTTCCACAGTAAACTAGAACAAGACAAAAAGAAAACAGGGCGACGAGCCGACCCTAGTGTAGTAATTTGGAAGGAACACGAAGTCAAAAGCAAGCAGAAAATGGCCGCTCACCTTGACAGGTTGTGTGGAACACAACAACCTATAGGCATATACACATGTAGTAATCAGGGTAGTAGCAACTGGAAAACTGTCATAAAGACGTGGAAGCAACAACGGGTTAGGACCCAATTCTTCAGAAGGGAAGACAAGAGGCAGCGCTCACCCGAACGATAAGTTTATTAGGCACAACGCGTTTGGGGCTCCTAAGGCCCTTTATCAAGTGCAACAGAATTACCTTCCTCTGGTAAAATGTCTTTTACAGACATTCATCTGCATTAGTTTTTTTGCTGAATATTTTTTTTTTAAGTGAATGCATGAGTAATTTAACAAAAACGTTATGTGAACCTGGCCTGAGGGATTAAAAGTAAAAACAAAAAACAAAACAAAACAAAAAGATAACTGGCTTTGTTTGATCAATTAAAAAAAACTTGGAATGGTGGCTCTAAAAAGTGTTTCCAATATGAAAAGCCAAATAGCACAAGTCAATGGCATATACGGTATATCACCGTCTGGCACAACGACATGGTCCATCTAGGTGATTGATGGCCATGAGAAGGCGAACTTATCTAAGTTACTGGAGATGATAATTTTTTGACAGGGGCTATAACTATGAGTAATTTCACAAATAACATATTAGTCTTTAATAGAGATGAGTGAACACTATTCGGAACAGCCGTTCCGAATAGCACGCTCCCATAGAAATGAATGGAAGCGGTCGGCACGCAGACTGTGCCGGCGGCCGGTCGCTTAAACCCCCCACTTGCCGGCTACGTCCATTCATTTCTATGGGAGCGTGCTATTCAGAACGGCTGTTTCGAATAGTGTGCGCTCATCTCTAGTCTTTAACAATGTTATAACCAATATGTTCAAGAATAACAGCAGTGGATGTCCACATCTTCAATATAGTTGTTGGTTTGGATTATCAGAATGATTTCTTCTGATGGACATTACATTCTCCAGCCAGACAGTTTATTGGTAAATCTTCTACTTTCTGCTTGCTCAAATAAAAAACTATATCACTCACTGTGATACCAAGCAGATGAGCTTAGAAGAAAAGGAGAGAACGTGCCAGAAAAAAACCCAAAGGCTCATCACAGCGAGGTTTCTATTTCTGATCCACGAGGAACACATCACCAAACATTTTACTGACATATTGAATAATATGGCACCGGCTCTTTTTATAGGCACCACTCACATCTAGGGGGAGGGACCTTACATTCCCCCACTTCATAAGCTTTATATTAATAAAACAAGGAGAAAAATATGAGGAAAGTTTGCTTAGCTTTGAGGTAAAGCTACTGCATTCTGCAAAAAAATTCAATATTTTTGATAAATATTTAGTTGTTCTGTTCTTCTGTTCACTGGTGAACTACTTTTATATAGAATAATGAAATAAAACGATGCTCATCATCTATGTTTCGCTGGCTGTTTGACAGAGTATAAAATAATATTAATATATGAGATGTGATTCAGACCACAATGACTAGGATTAATAGATTTCATACGCAAGATCTGAAAGAACATAGATATTTTCAGACATAAAAACATATGCAAAACAATGGGACCTGGCTTGAATTAATAATCTTTCTAGGACTGCGCTCAGACATTTCCAACAAGATCATGGCTTTCTTTGACATGTTTATCTACTACATTATCTGCAGTCAATTATGAAATAAAAATGTGCAGAAATCCTTTATAAATCATCTTAAGGGAAAACAGAACAATAGACGATGGTATCTACAGTAATCTGTTTTATTGTTAGAGTCCTTCAGTGTCTTTACATCTAATATGAAATGGTCACTCGTATATTCTTAGTGTAATGCAACATATATATCATATGGAAATCTGTCCAAACCTAATACTGTATAGTATAATCTTAATAATTGTAAGTTGGTATTGATCATAAAGAAATGTAGGGAATAATCAACAAAATAAAAAATATATGAATTTTTTTTGGGATATGAATTAGTTAGATATATTTGGTACGAATTGCAACCAAAATTGGCTTAATACATAGTGTGTAACACTCTCATGGCTCCTATGAATCTATCCAGTTTATAGCTATCTAAGAGTATGTTCACATGGTGGAAAAGTGGCGGAAACCCTTTCTGCCTTGTGAACTTTCCACGTGGCTAATCACGACGGGATGCCGATGCAGCATCAGCATTCCATCGCGGTATTCCCATTCCTGATTAGGCCCGAATGAATGGGCTTAAACAGGAGCGTGTCTCGAGCCACGACTGACACAGCTGCAGAATCTGTGGCAAGATAGGTCATGTCGCTTCTTTTTTCCACTACTAGCTAGCGGAAAAAAAAGCAAGCGGCTCCTATTGAAGTCAATGGGAGCCACTTTTGCAGTCCGCCTCAAAATCCGCCTGCAAAAAACTCTGTGTGAATATACCATAAGGCAAACATGTCTAAACTTATGTCAAAGTGAAAGTGACATGTATGTCTATGGAAAAACATGATGGTATGACAAGGGTACAACCTTATTTTAAGTTCAACCATATACTGCAATTTCACTCATTGTTACACATTTTAACATTTAAAACACTCCAAAAATTATCCTTTTTGGGGGGAAATTTTGGAAAAAGCAATGGTTATGTAGAAAAACTAGCCTCTTTTGATGACTTGTAAGTGCTACAGGCTTGTTATAAGGGAAACAAAGTTGTTGCCTCATGCCTATTTGAAAAGTGATGAATTAGATTTAAAAAAAAAAAAAAAAAATCACACCTAAAATTATCCCCTTATAGGAGTAGATGTGAAGTCAATTTTTTTTATGCCAATACTGGGGCACCAACAGTGTGGTATACTTGAATGTGATGGGCCAAGCTGCACAACATGTCTAGCTGAGTGATGGTAGCTGTGACAACATGAGTTGCAGTACAGCATGGAATAATATTATGGACCCGGCCGTAGGACATGTCTGACTGAGTGATGGTAGCTGTGGCAACATGAGTGGAAATGAAAGGGTTAACTGTCCTTTGTATTCTTCATGCAGTCAGGATCACATGGTACAGATATTCTTCATCACTCCTATGATTTCTATTACTAATCTGAGTGTAATTAATTAAATCTGACTAAACTCTCCTACTCCTACGGTTGTTTAGCTCTAAAGAAATTTGCAAGCTTTTCAGAACTCAGTGCTCTGTCTCATACAGTGAGAGGAATAACAGATTGTTAGAATGGGGTCCCGCAGGTTTCCCGTCCGGCGTGAGCTGTATGGACTCTAAGTCCAGCTTTCTGCCTACTGAGCATACTCGGACCTTTTGGAGGTGCTCAGAGGCTAAGTCCCGTTCTTCCCCTACTGAGCGTGCTCAGACCCTTTGGAGGTGTTCAGAGGCTAAGTCCCATTCTGCTCCTACTGAGTGTGCTCAGACCTTTTGGAGGTGCTCAGAGGCTAAGTCCCATTTTCCCATACTGAGCATGTCCAGTGAAGTTGTACCACCGCCCCTGTGGGCGGGGACTAGCCTTTATATAGTGTGAGCCAACACCCACCCAGTGCTCACACTGTGACTATAATACCTTGAGACAGGAGGTCAGGGCAAGGTTCCAGTGAAAGGCAGGAGCAGTATAGGGATATAGTTAGGATTCCTTGGCTCTGCCAGTGGGAATCTGTAAAGCCGATTGAACTGTCTTGTCACTCTATAGCTCCTTGCTGTTGTGGAGCCCTTTATGTTGCTGACCAGGGTTGACGCTTAACCCCTGGCAGCCTTTCCTGTGTAGCACGCTAAAGCTTTTACTAGTGCCTATTCCTCTGCTGTGATTTAGCAGAGGTCTGTTGCAAGGCTTCATCCCAGTGAGGTTAACTGGTGAGAGTTTGTTTGCAGTCTGTTCACATTTGAACCGCACTAACACCACAGCCAGTGCAGTTAACTGGAGGTTAGCCTTTTAGGCATACGGCTGCCCCTCAGGGGGCCTGTGGACCTCACTGCAGTGTCTTGCAGTCTAGCCGTTCTGTCACGTTAAAAATTATTATTTTCAAATATATACACAGAACCGTAACACAGATCTTTTACATCCACTATCATTGCAATGCTTTGTATTCAAGCCCTCGGATCCTTATATGGTGTATGTGATATTAGCACTGTAAAGTATTTAACTACCACTGTCTATTGGCTGAGTGGCTGTCAGCTGATGCCAGAGGGTGCCAGAATGCCAGAACGACTTGAAAAACATGTGTCTTTTCTGTACTTTTCCTGCACAATACAAGTGGCGGTGTCAATTTAAGTTCATCCGAGACTATAGACGGTTTATTCAGTTTTGTTAAAAACCAAACAATATTGAATATTCAGGTTGAACCTGACTCGTGACAAATTGGATCAGCCATCTCTAGCAATAACATGGTGTAAAATCTATATTTGTTAACAACACATTCAGTATCAGTAAATTGGTTTAAGCCTCTTTTCACATCTTTACACTTTCTCTGCTCCCAATTGTACCATGAATCCTTAATAATATTGGTAGATTTTATTGAGGGGAATTTATTAACTCTTCTATGGCAGTTTTCTTGCATAGATGTGTATTATTGTGACGCTTCTTTGTAGGAAATGCCATTCTTAATAAATTCCCCTCACTGAATTAAAATTCTGGTATTTTTTACAGCAACAAAAGTTGTAAAGTAATGTATAATATTCCAAAACATCTGTACAATCTTTACAGCTAAAATTGAAAGAAATTATAACACTAAAAATGAATTTGAAAAAAACCGAGTCTATATTTGAGACAGAAATGGATGTCATAGAAGAAACATAAATAAACGTAATGTTATTTTTTGCCCCCAAAACATACTTGTATTTTTAGATTTTGGTTTTATTTTTTTGAATTACACTGGACTGCTACAAATTGTGTAGTCTTATAAACTATCCAAACTAACGTTGCCTTATGGCCAATGCAGTCTATACTGTACTGAGTTCAAAGAGGGATCTTATTGAATGGAAAACGTTTAAACTGTGGACAAAACTGTTTGTATTTTATGCTGCAGCTATTGCCAATGTAAAGTAACCAACTCAGCTTCTTAACTCTCACATTAAGAGAGGTCTTAACAATTTGACAGGTTAATATACAACCTGTGTTTATAGTCTACATAAGATTCCCCATGGCACTGAGGAAAAGACAAACTAATACTTGATCCACTTGCGGTTTATCTGTAATTAAGACTCTAGCCCTCGACTTGCCATTATTTCATCTTCAAGTACAGATGTGGCACAGCAGTTAGCAGGAAACCAGATCATTACCCGTGCCCATATAACTCCCGTGTAATAGCACCTTAAGGCTATTTGCAGTGCTACTGATTTTAACTATTGAGTAACAGGTTCAATGCCACTCAGATTTACTATTGTGGTTTTCACTCAATTCTTATTTGTTTAACAACATACTTGTTTGACGAGTGGAAGGGGATGTGACCACTAGAAAATGGGTGTAGCTTAAATATGACAAATGAAACAGATTACACCAAAATTTGGCTTTAAACTAAGATAATAGGTGGTACAACCTTCTAAACAACCTAAAGATGTACCAGATCTAGGATCAGGTCCTGTGATAAAGCTGGCATATTTTCAGATTGCCTGTCTAGTTTACATTGTCAGTTAGTAAAATTGGTCCAATGTGTGGCTTTAAACTGCAACTGTAGCAGTCCCAATACACATTAGGGCGGATTCACACCAGCGCCCGATCTCCGCTTTTAGGGTTTCCGTCTTTTGCCATCAGGAAACGGAAACCCGGCATTCAATGTCCAGCTGTGAGCATCTTCTGGTCTCCGTGGCGAAATAGTGTTTTTTTAACCAGACACAAAGTCCTGCATGTCCAACTTTGTGTCCGGTTAAAAAAAAACGGTTTCGCCGCAGAGACCAGAAGACACGGGCGCTCATGGGCGGACACTTTACAAACTCATTCAAATGAGTGGGTTTGAAAACTGCCTGCCGGTTTCCTTCTCCTGTCCAGTTTCTCAGGCAGGAAATGGAAATCTGCAAAGCGGAGACCGGGCGCAGGTGTGAACCCGCCCTAAGGAAGTCAGAAGATAATGTTTAGTGGTTGTATATGGTTAGCTGAAGAAGAAGGGAATGGTAAATGTAATATATAGGTAGTTGGCTTATAAATTGGCAAAACATGAAATTAGGGTAGGAGAAGAAGGTAGACAGACAATTTAGAAGAGCTGTATTATCCGATTTTTGTTTTAAACAGTTTACAATAATAATATATAGGTAAAAAAGTAGATTGCAAACCTGGTCAACAGCTTTCCCTTTTACACAGCATTAGGACCATAATACCAGCGCTATCAAACATTGTTTCATTTAGCTTAACCTAGCGTTAGTCTTCTGTAATATATTTAATGCTAGAAGCCACTTTTGTTGAATTTCATGTCCCACTTGAAGGCAAAAGTCTATATTATGTTTTTCTATTTGGTTACTATTTTAATATCTAAAAGATGAATAAACTATAAAACTTAACTTTCAACAAATTATGTTAATAATATTACAAAAGATACACAATACATAAAAATACTTCACTGGCAGAGAGAAGACCACATAGGGATTCACTAGCAACAACCAAAAAAATGTAGCCATACTCAGGATCCTAATACCAGAGGTAACCTGCTCCACCACCACGTTGCTGCGGGCTGTAAATTTAGGCCATTTTTGGACATGGCCACAGCCCTTTCCCTGTTTCTCCCTCCCTATGTCTCTTACATATCCCTACCACATGTGTCTATATCTAATAGGGACCTCTTGGGTACTTACATGTATAAGGATTTAACATGGTGTGCTCATTTTTCATTAGATAGCGGTTCAGTGTCCACCTTCTGGCTACGTAGGTAGATGATGTGGATTTATTTGATATGATTAGTTAGTGAACATTGGCTTATCTTATGAACTTGTCTACATCCCTTTCCCTGTAATTCTGACCATAGGTTTATTGTCTTCCCCTAATGAGCTTTATGAATAGTAAATGACATGTGCATGTTGGGACAGTATTCCAGTGTGTTTAGTATTTGGGGCAATTTTCCAATGTGTTTAACTGAGATTTTATTTTTCGTAAGTATATATAAGACCACTGACACATTTTACACTCTTATTTTCCCTAGTGACTCATTGCATCATAGGCAGGATGTACCTAGGGATCACTAATTTAGGTCAGGTTCAGGTCAGGGTCACAATCTCCTGAAGTTAGGAATTGTGAGATTACTAGTACTGTGTTAGGGATTACTAGGGTGAGAAATTACCTCCTTTCCTAATATTTACAATCTCCCTGTAAGGAACATGTCCCATTTTTTTCTAACAATCTCCGGCTCATCCATCCTTTGTTCCTTTCCCTGTATATACTACAATGGGGTTAAGGTAAGAAATTGTGTTTCTTTTTCTCCCACCTATTGGGCCTCCATGCTCACGATTTATGGTTATGATCGGCAGTGTGGATACATTTAATATTGTTGTTAGTGAGTCCCTACGTGGTCTTCACTTCACTTTTATTAACATAATTTATTAAAAGTTACGAGTTTTATAGCTTTTATAATATTTAATATTTTTTACATAAGTTTTATAATTTATTCACCTTTTTGTATATTGGCTTCTTCTCAGTGGATCTTTTGAAACATTATTTTTGCATTTTCTTTAGATTCATTGTCACTATGTTAAGACTAAAGTCAAGGTGCTGATATCATGAGTCGGGTGATGACATGATGACAAATTGTAAGGTTCAATCAAGTGGTTTTTTCACTCAGATCCTTGTATTCTTTAACTAAAGTAATTGCCATGATTGTAATATTTACCAAGACTAAGACTAATGGTAAAAAATTTCTTTGTAAATGAATGTCCGTTTACACCAAGTATTTTCTCAATGACATGTCAGTATAAGGAGGTCTCTTATTGTATAGTCCAACTTTCCATGTTTGAAATCTGATCGCAATTTGTATTTTGTACGGTATTTTAAAAAACTGCGGATCACTGGCTGTCTTGCAGATGACAGGCGGCCTGTAACCTGGGTTGGTGATCAAACAGTGCTAATTGTTCAGGAAGCCAGTCACCCTATTGCCCTTCAGAGAAGACTATTTTTTTAGAAAACATAATGGGGCCACCCACTTCTGCATATGTTTCAGCTGCGAACTTAGGAGAAATAGAATATTCATTCCTTGACTGCTTTACAAATATAAAAAAAGAAATCTCCTATTAAAGGGAATATATATGTTTAGGTGAGAACACATGATTTCCCAATGTGCAATAATTTTATAATTTACAGCTTTTATAAGAAACTTTTCCTGAAGCCGATTTTAACAACAGTCCAACACCTTTAATAGAATCAAGGTGGCAGACCATGAAGAAATGTATCTCTAAGCAAATCTGATACTACTGTTGAAAGATGTCTTTTGACATCTGCTTAGGTCTTCAGCAGGAGGTGTAGAGACTGTTGATGAGGGAGTTCAATGTTCCTTAAGGACAGCTTTATGTTAGCTTGAATATTTATATAAAAATAGGACCCTTGGAAGGATGTTACATGTCAAGATCCAAAAACAGCTGTGATTTGAAATATGATTCTCTTAGAGTCAATATATCACGGTGTCAAGTATTTTGCTAATGGTTTGGGGAGAGGTTACTGTATATGAAGGAGATTTCAAGTATCAGTAAGTAGAACTAAAAGCAAACTGAAAACTATTTCAGTATATTATAAGCATCCGTACAGTATATAGGAAATTGAATAAAATGATTAAATGCCTCATAGAAAAAAAGATGGCTAATTAAAAAAAAATACGTGCATTGTATTTTTCAATTTGTTTTGGCTTCTTATTTCTTGGTTAATATTATGGAATGCATTGCTATTTCCCATAATAATACATGTTCAGCATGTATAACATGATGTTATATTACTGTATAATAATATTCATTTGAGAATATCTCTGTACATCCTATGAGCCATATAATAATACATTTATATAGGGACAACATATTCCGCAGCGCTGTACAATTTGTAGGGTTCAAGTACAGACAAAAAAATACATTACAAAGAAATAGTCACTTCACACAATGGGACTGAAGGCCCTGCTCTCAAGAGCTTACAATCTATGAGGTAGAGGGGGTAATACAAGAGGAAGCAGGGGCGGCATCAGAGGTAGTATTGATTATACAGTGGTCAGATAATTTTGTTATAGAGGTTACTGTCATTACACAAACATAAAACTGTATGAGACATCACCAGTCATGTCCTTTAACGTGCATATGGTGCCTGGACATATAAAGTTAGCCTGAAACGGCATCATATCGTGTGGGGTAATATGGGAGTGTGAACAGAAGCGGGTTCATTTTAGGGATTATGGTACGGACAGGTTTAGATTAGGAATTATGATAGGCCTGTCTGAAAAGATGTGTCTTTAGTTTGCACATGAAGCTGTAGAAATTGGGAGTTAATCTGATTGTCCGGGGTAGAGCATTCCAGAGAAGTGGTGCAACTCAGGAGAAGTCTTGTATACGAGCGTGGGAGGTTCTGATAATAGAGGATGTAAGTGTTAGGTCATTGAGTGAGCGGAGAGCACGGGTTGGGCCGTAGACAGTGATGCGGGAGGAAATGTAGGGAGGTGCGGCATTATGGAGAGCCTTGTGGATGAGGGTGATAAGTTTATATTGTATTCTGTAATGAATAGGCAGCCAATGTAGTGGCTGGAACAGACCAGATGCATTGCCATATGACTGATAAAAACTATAAATGATTCTGTAGTTAATCAGAGACGATGATTATCCCCTTTTCAAGGAATAGTAAAAGTTTTGGTGTTATTTTAATGATAAAGTATCTCCATCTTCCATTTCCACTGCCTCAATTTCCAGGTGCTACTGAGGGACTGATCATGAAGCAATGACTATTATTTGCAAATATATTTCTTTTTCTGAGAAGTTTCAGATTAGTTATTGTTAAATAGGCTGGATATTCATCAGCAATAGCAAAGTATGGAATATTATGAAAAGGCAGGAGATGTCCAGCTGTGTAGATGTAGTACTAGAAGCCTCAGCAGTACATTATGTAACATGATGGAAAATGTAGGAGATGTCTTTCATTGTAGAAGTTGCACAGTAGTATAGTATGGAACAAAATAGGGTAGGATATGTTCAGCTGTGTAGCGATAGTATCTGCAACAGTACGGTATGCAACATGATGAAGAGCTAGACAACAGCAGTGGTGTCTTTGAGCTGCTGATATGTAGCCAGTCCTCAATGTCAAGAATGGCAGAGCTATTCATTGGTATCAGGCGGAGGTATATGAAAATCCTAATAGATCCATGCCTGATTCGTTTTCAGAATTGTAATGCTTTTACAACTTGTGAGCAATAATATTATCTTCAGTATGACCATATAATGTGCTGTACTGAATGCCTTCTCCCTCTCTGACTGTACATTGGAGGGTTGACAAGGCAGTTTCTGCTACTGGTCCAAGTTGCTAATTCAGAAGTCCATGACATCAGGGCACTTGTGCAGGCAGTGCGTATCCTGATGTGCGTTACTTGGCACTTCTGATTATAATACTGGTTTATGTTCAGAAAAAAATATTGCCTGCTGCTTCTGCTATTTTTATAGCAATAGTACTGGCAGAGGTGGATGAGCCTTGAGCGAAGAGAAGAGGGGTTTCATAGTCAGACATACAGCTTGCAGGTGTTTGCTCAGAAAAAGCTGTGAAAGGATGGATAGCTCATCCTGGTAATATGTCAATTTTTTCCTGTCTTCTGGAAGGGGGAGAAAAAATCCCCCATTTTGCTCTTATAGTAAGGGTCTAAAAGCATGGCTATCCAATAGTCATCTCTTTGCTTGATGCTAGCAATATGTTTCTCAGTGAATAAGCAACCAAGCATGTGACTTGCCGTTGGATCCAGTGTTTGTTCTCCGCTCCACACTGTTATGGTTAGTCATGTTCAGTGTCATTGATGTCATCATCCCTACCACTGTTCTCAAGATGTGATATGTTGCGGGCTCATCCTCATGGCCATACTTCCACCACTATGACTACGAGTGCCACTAGTACTATCAACACCAGTCATGCTCTATACCTCTACCAGATCTTCATCCCCACCGCAGTCCAAATGCTAACTGATTTCATTCAACTCATCAACAGGCTGCTATCTTTAGGCTACATTCACATGACAGTGAAAACTGGACATATGCTGTTAATGCAGAGAAGGAAGAATGTCCTGAATAATGGCTCAAAGTCACTGTGTCATTGTTAAAGGTAACATCATTCTGCTCTAACTGTGATAATGAGTGAGTGATGACCCATCCAGTCAATAATGTCATCCACTTTCTCCACAATAATATACCTATGGGAGTTGACAGACTGCTATAACCTGTTACTACTGGATGGTTGACTCGTGCAAGAGTTGCTGGACAATTCAGACCTACTACTATTGGATGGATATAATAATAATAAATGTTATTTATATAGTGCCAACATATTCCGCAGCGCTGTACAATTTGTAGGGTACAAATACAGACAGAAAGATACATTACAAAGAAAGTCATTTCACACAATGGGACTGAGGGCCCTACTCGCAAGAGCTTACAATCTATGGATGGTTCCCACAGCTATGCTGCTGCGGGTGATTCTTATGCTACAGTCACATATATCCTTGCTAGCTGATATAACATGGCCATTGCCACTCTTTCTTTTATGAGGTATTTATGGCCTAATCTGAGAACAGCATGGACAACCCATTTAGTATCCCCCTAATGCCCCCCCCCCCAAACACTTAAATTCTCTCCCACAGGATGTTAAATGCCATCACTGCAACCCCACAATATAATGGGAGAGACCATTGAAGGGCCCACTGTATTGGGGGGAATAGTGAAGGGGCCACTGTATGGGCCATGCCGTGTCCCCTTCACTGCTCCCCTTTATAGCAGTGTTAGGTCAGCACTTACCTGTCTTACTCCCACAAGAGCAAGAAGGAATGTGAGGGGCTGGAAAGCAGACAGGTAAGTACTGATACTACTGATACTCACCCCTTATCCCATGCAGCTTGTAGGCCACAGGTTCAGTGTGACCTGTGGCCTACAAGTCCGGTAGTCGTAGAGCAGAAAGCCTGTGGCTTCCTGCTCTACTAGTAGCAGAACCAGGCCGTAGTGCCACTTCTACCTGTTTCTGTGATCCGGTTGTATTTTTAACAACTGGATGTGCAAAATCAGGGAGAACTGGCTGCATTCACTTACTGCTTACTACTCCTCCTCTTCCCTTTTCAGCCTTTAATGTGCATCTCACATCTAGTTGCAGTGTCATAATTAGCAGCTTATGTGGGCTCCCTTGAGGATGAAGATGAAAACTGCAGTGTGCAGGAGTGGGGATAGGTGAGTTAATAGGGACAGAGCCCCAATGTCTATTAAATAGGTAGTGGGGGTTCAAGAGGGCCCTCTGAAGGCATGGGGCCCACCAGGGGGTTCAACAGTCCAGTCTGAGTCTGCCAGTGATCTAAACTCAGTCAATTCCTCACATCCACCTATTTTAGTGTGCTGTGTTCTTTGCAATATGTCTGTTATGTTATGTTATGTTATGTAGCTGAGCAAGGCAATGTGTCTGAGCAATGTTATGGATGTATCTGGCTGAGCAATGTATGTGTTGTTCAGTTCTTTGTTGTGTCCTGTCATGCTCTATTTGCATGCATGTGTCTAATTTGGTCTGTGTCTGTATACTTTTTTCTAGTCCTAGTTTGTTCCTGTATACCTGTAGCCTCCAGGCTTTCTGCAATATGTATCCTGTATACCTGTAGTCTCTGAGCTTTCTGAAATATGTATTTTGCTTACCTGTAGTTTCTGGACTTGCTGCAATATATGTCTTGATTACTGTATTTTTCATGTGCTTTACCCATCTTCTGTTTTAGCCAGCTCCTCTTGTGCTGTCTGTCTGTATATACATTCTGTGGTTTTATGCATTATAGCCTGTTTTTTAGGTGCTCTCCATAACAGTTTTGTCTGCCTGGGCTACCAAACCAGGACCACTTCAGGAAATAGCTGCCATGTGTACACCACACAGCAAAATCCAGAACTCTGTATGGGGGCTACAGTGTAGCAGCAGCAGTTATTTGTGTGACTTTTCCAGCAGCCTCTTCCTTCTCCTCCTATCTCCATAGACTTCTATATAAAGAGTCTGATAAGCAGAGAAGGAAACATATTTCTTTAATAAGATATATTACAAAGTTTCTCATATTTAACAGTACAATTCATTTATGAAAAGTTGTTTTAGAGGTGCAGTTAAATTAGAAATTGAATTGAAAACACAATTACCATTTGGCACAATTGCCAAATTTAATTTTCAAAATTTTTTAGAAAGAATTTGCCGGTGGGGCTATAACTAAATGTAGATTAAAATTTATTTGAAAAAAAAAAAAAAAAAAAAAAAAAAAGATCATTTGGGAAGAGAAAAAAAATCTGTATGCCAATACAGCAGTCAGTGTGGCATATTTTATCAAATTAACACCGACTAAATTGAGATGGTTGTCTATAAATGTGAGCTTGACCCAGACCATTTTTTCACTAGGACAAAGACTGAAGAACAATTGTCAGTATTGTGCACATGCTTTCTTGCAGAAAAAAATTGATGATGGCACTGTATAGATATTTTTTTTACAGCCATTGTTACAAATCACCTAGAGATAGACAGACATGTTTCAAATTACCTGGAGAGTAAAGAAAATACAATACATCTAGAACAGGGGTGCCAAATACGTTGATCGCGATCTACCAATCAATCGCAATTGACATATGGGTCGATCGCGGGATGCAGCCAGGGATCCCCAGTGTCTGCTTGTTCACAGTGCAGACAGCGGGGATCCCTGGGTGGCCACAGAACGCCGCTGTCTCCTGCTCTCATGCTCCGCCCAGCCCCGCCCACATGCCCAACCCGCCCACAGGCCCTCCCCACCCCGCCCATGGGTCCTCCTCGGCCCCACCCACAGGCCCGCCCCGGCCCCACCCACAAGAAGTGGGTGGTAGATCTTACGACTTGGTCATGTTATAAAGTAGCTCACATGCTGACAAAGTGTGAGCACCCCTGATCTAGAATATGGTGGGTGACATCACCGATGAGTCAGAGCCATAACCACTAAAAAAAAACCTGACCAGGAAATTCTGCCATTCTTGGGCATAAAAGATAGGAGTGAGAAACTCAGATACAGAATTTAGAAATACAAGATCCAGTCAAGTAGATAGTGTATTAGAGTGTTTTATAGTGACGAGAAGTGAATAGATAGTTAGATTTATAATAAACTGATAGATTATATAGAGAGATAGTGAGGTCATAAGATAGCATATCATACCGTTCTGGATACTCTAGCATGTGACTGCTTCAGTTACTGTCTACAATGGTCACGTCTTGTACACACAAGTGTAGATGATACTGTGGGGGTTGACTGGAGCAGATACCGGCAAGAATGACACATTTTCTAATCTTGAAAACATTGGACTCCTTGATTGATGGAAGATTCGTAAAGCGAGCATAGACTTTGTCTTACTTAAAGAGGACCTTTCACCACTTTTGGGCACATGCAGTGTTATATACTGCTGGAAAGCTGACAGTGCGCTGAATTCAGCGCACTGTCAGCTTTCCCGATCTGTGCCCGGTGTAAAGAGCTTACGGTGCCGGTACCGTAGTGCTCTATGGTCAGTAGGGCGTTTCTGATAGTTAGCCAGAGACGTCCTTCTGCCTCGCGGCGCCAATCACGCTGTGCTGTGGAGCGGGGAGGAACTCCCCCTCCCGCTCCTGATAATGCTCGTCTATGGACGAGCGCTGTGAGCAGAGGGAGGGGGCGTTCCTCCCCGCTCCACAGCACAGCGCGATAGGCGCCGCGAGGGAGAAGGACGTCTCTGGCTAATGGTCAGAAACGCCCTTCTGACCATAGAGCACTATGGTACCGGCACCGTAAGCTCTTTAAACCGGGCACAGATCGGGAAAGCTGACAGTGCGCTGAATTCAGCGCACTGTCAGCTTTCCAGCAGTATATAACACTGCATGTGCCCAAAAGTGGTGAAAGGTCCTCTTTAAATTTTCAAATATGCAAGTGGCAATTTTTGTTTTTCTTTGACTCGAGGAGACTTATTTCCATGTAGTATTGTCTTAAATGATCTGTTCCTCTTTGCTTGATCTCCACAAAGAGAACCAATGCACCAGCAAGGTTTTTTAATCAAAGCAATAGTCCTTTACAACCAGATTCATCATCCATCATCATATAATACTGTATGTGCCCGGCGTATTCTTTGATCAGTCATGTTAGACTAATGGCACAATATTTATTAGGTAATTTTGGATAATATAAATCTGAATATTGATCTGTCCACATATCTATGTGATTACCATAGTCTGATGAAATAATGAAATATCCACTTTACTTTCCATGGTTTTGATAACATCTTCCTGGATACATAGAGATGAGCGAGTAGTGAAATATTCGAGATTCGATATTTGTTTCAAGTAGAGCCTCAATATTCGAATACTCGATCGAATATCAAATCCCATTATAGTGTTCAGGAAAAAATGCTCGTTTCAGGGGGAAACCACTATTCGACTAAAAGAGAGTAACCAAGTCCTTGAGTAGCAGGAGGAGAGTGTTTAGGGGGAGCGAAGTGCAGTTGAGGAGTGTTGAGGAGGAGCGCTGTGCAGTTAAAGCGCATGGACCCCATAGACTATGGGCTGGTTCACATTAGTGTTTGCCTCCCGTCCGGCTGTATAGTATATAGCATTCAGCCAATCAACGCTGGTTCTGAATTGAATATTTACTGTAGTCTTCGATCGAGTACGAGTATTTTGAATACGAATACTCGCTCATCTCTAATTACAATGCATTATAGCAAGGTTATAGTAGAATATTTTAGAACTGCCAGTGTCTTGGCTGCTACCTTCACCAAGGAAGTTCTATTCTTCAGAAATCAGCAGTGAAGTTCTCAACAAATAAACAAAAGCTTGTTTCCTGGAGGGAAATGCTTCTTGATATTACAGCACATTTCTCAAAAGCCTTCTGTTACATCCTTTTACCAATGTGGTTTCACAAGAAGACACAGATTATTTTAATGCCCCGGGATGCCAGGAAATTTTCATTTTGCTTCTTTAGATCTTTTGGATAAAAGTAGGACAGTTTGGAAAAGAATTTCCCTTGCTGTCTTATATTTCAATTCTTCAAGAAAATATGTTGTGTTTTCTAAGATCTGATACTCTGTAGTTTATTTTTAGCTGCATAGCAGTATTATTTTACACTCTTTATTTCAGCTGTATTACTTACCCCCTGTTATTTTGTGCTGCTGGCTCATGTATATGTTTGATTTGTCAGCCAAATTATCAGTAATGACTTTCACACTGGTAAAGTACATATACTGGTTAAATGTAATATTTCCTGTCTTAACAATTACTGAATTTTAATGTTTAGAAAACATTTTGCTTCTAGGTTGAATTGAAATAGCTTCCTTATTTCCTGAATAAATGTGAAATCGGGCTGTATCTCTGTTAGAAGCGATAAAAATATATAGAAGTGATAGAAGCAAAATGTAGCTAGACTGATAGAATGCCTATATCTAGGTTCCAGTAATAATCGATCTGTAATGTCAGATGTGTGACTTTGTATATATTTTTGTGTATATTTATACTTTTAACTTATATGATTATATAGTTACTTTAATAGCAACAATTCGGATTAGTGTTTTGTTTTTGAACCCAAACAGGTACCAAATACCAGAGTAAGGCTGAGGCCCCATGTTGCGGAAACACAGTTTTTTTTTAATTACAGATTTTGCTGCATTTTTTTGAGCCAAAGCCAATAATGGCTACAAAAGGAATGGGGAATATATAGGAAGCTCTGATACTTCTATCTTATGCTCAATCCACTTCTGGCTTTGGATAAAAAAAAAAATGCAACGGAATCTGCAACTAGAAAAGCTACATTTCTGGATCATGGGGCATTAGCCTCAAAGGTCTCAGATGGTGTTCTTGCAGGGTTAATGTGACTTTTTCATGCGTTCATTTGATAACACTGAAAAACAAATATTGACATATAACAGATATTGGTCCAGATTTACTATTACGGATGTGAGTTACTACTAAACACTGGAGTAAATGTGGCACATCTCAGGAAAAATGTATGCATCTAGTTTAAGCTATAATTTCCCATCCTCTTAGACATATCTCAGAAAATATGTATAGCTTAAAGCCGAGTTGACACAGGGATTTTTAGGCCGGATTTTGATGCTGAATCCGTGTCAGAATTCGGCTCAAAAAACTGCCTCCCATTGAAATCAATGGGAGCCGGACATTTCCTTTTTCCGTGAGCAGTTTGTTCCCGCTCGCAAAAAAAAGAAGTGACATGCCCCTTGTTCAGGTGGATTCCACGGCTGATTCAGCTGCGGACATCTGCCTTGCGACACTCCCTCCCGACTAGGTCCATTCATTTGGGCCTAATCCAGAGTGGAATGCTGCAACTGGATGCCGATGCACTGTATGCACTGCACCGGCATCCATTCACGGCTAGCCATTTTTTGGGCTGGATTCTGGATTTTGAGGCGGCCACCACGTCAAAATCCAGTCCAAAAAAACTCATATAGGATGCATTTGTCAACTCATCTATTTAAGTCCTGTGTTAGTTATGAGTTATGGGAACTTGGGGATTTTATGACTCTGTTTATGTATTTCTCTTAGGATCTCTATATAACAGAAATCACTCATATGATATATAATCTAGGTAGAAATTTATATACAAATGGTTAATATGTCAATAATATCTGTATTTGTAACACAAATTGATAATTCCTGTTATGAAAGTCTTTTTTATTACTTATATTTATTGTTTTTTATTGGTGTTCATATGTAGATTGTATGTGTTTTTTTGTTGTGTTTTAGCTGATAGGGTGTAGACCTGGACCCTTCCCTCTGTATGTGGACCCATATATATATATACAATTAGACTTGTCATTGAGGCACCTGTTTTTTAACACGTGCTTCTTTTGGCCCCACTTATAGAGGAGGGTTCCAGGTAAATGCGATCAAACTTTGAAGAAGAAGGAAATACGAAATGCGTCAGTCTGACGCTGTATTCCTGTTATGTGTGTATGTTATTGTCATCAAGAGGATTTTTAACTAATAAAGAAGGTTGTGTTTCCACTATGACTGTGCTGGATTTACCTTTTATTCAGGGATCAATTATTTACTGTCATCTGAATGTGGCCGAAAGACTCACCAGATTTAGCAAACAGCGTCAGCCACTGTCATTAGTATGATACATTTTAAGACTGCCTTTCTAAGTTTATGCTAACTATTTCACTTTTTTCTATGTAAATCTAAGCCAGTCTATGAATAAAAACAAGAAAAAATTATGTGCATTATAAATGGGCATCCTCCTCCTCCTCCCTCCTCCTCCCCCCTCCTTAAAATTATTGTGTTAATACATGATGTTACAAATAAAAGAAATGCAACAAATAGAATATTCAGTTAAAATATGGACTAACCAAACACAAATCAATCATTAACATATACATTTTGGAGCGGTTTCACGCCGTTTGGGACCTGTGGGACTCGTTCTGGGCCACCCAGCCTCTGTAATTCCACCGCCTTCTGGAACTTCTGGTTTTTTCTCCCTCCCTTTCCCCAGCCTTGTCTTGTCTGGTTTGTGTTTGTCTTCCCTGTCTCCCCTTTTCTTTTTGTTTCTACCTAGTTTACCATTTGTAATTTCGTCATTTTCTATTGTACTGTTCTTTGTGATCTCCTCTGGCTTGGTAGACATGTTGTGTTTCTTTATTGTTACAAATTTTCATAAATAAACAATTTAAAAAAAAACAAAAAAAAAAACATATACATTTTGGCATGATAAAGTAAACCGGAGATACACTTGCCCCCATTGTTTGTCCTGCAGCTGTTTTTTTTCCTCATATTCCTTAAATGAGTCTTGTAGAAGCCACTCAAAGAACACAGGGGTTAATCTCTTGACAAGGTAGGGCTCAACTATATTTTTTGCTACTGCAGATAGGGCAAAGGAAGTTAGCCTCTGCTTGGCCAGTTGTCTTACAGACAGACAGAACAGTAAGCAGGTGGAAGAATACATGGCTGATATTCTGGGACATATAGAAATTTGTTAATTCAGCACATTTCACAGCTTAGGAAATAATAGGCACAATAAACATCAACGGAAAGGAGGAGATTAATTGTGGAAGTTCTGAAATATGCTGTTTTTATTTTTATGTGGATTTTGTATGTTGAAGAAGGTGAAGTAAGCACATTATGTATATCAGAAGGGGTATGTCTTATTAGGGGGAGACGGTACAGGGACTTATTAGACCATGCAAGCCCTGCTAAGGATATCATGTATGGTCATTGATGGCGTTTGTGAAAAAGAAACATGCTGCGCTGTTGAAAAAAAATACAGCTAGTTTTGAAGACACTTTGCTGTAAACTAATAAAGGTTAGGAATCGTGTAAATACAAATCCGTAACAATATGAGATTTCTGGTAGGAGGTTATTAATTTTACATCACTAATTCCTACTGTAATTTCTATGTATGAGCATCAGTGTGATACATACATGCAACTCTTCTGGAATGTCTGGGAGGCCCCCCAAAAGTGGGGTGACCACCCAGAGTCCTGGATTATTGGGCTCCTGCATCTGCCAGGCTCTTGGTCATTTGCAACAGTCTCGTCCTGAGAAAAGAGCGTGGGCCGCACATTGACTTGCTTAAGTATTGATAAGGAGTGGGGCCTTACTATGGCAGCATGGCCTCACTAAGAAAACTTTTTGGTATGCTTCTCATGCCAAGTCTCCAGCCCCTGACAACAGAATGTTGGCAAGAGGTCACTGCTATGTATCTTTAGTTAGATAAATGGTATTCCCATCACATCCAGACTTGATAGCACCTTAGTTGAGAAAAGAGAATTTATTCATGGCTGATTTGATCTTCACTTTGGACTAAGCTATATTAAAATAACTATATACTGTATGTACTGAATTAGATACAGTCTGTGTTTTCAGTCTACCTACCAAGCCGAAAACCTGTAAGCCTATATATATACCTAGTGAAGCAAATATAATGGTCAATCTATCATCCAGAACTGTGTCCAGTATAAAGAAACTATAACAATAGACTAGGTAAACCTCTGTAATCTGAAATACATTTGCCTATTAGACTATTATCCAAAACAGAAATGTGTTCTTTCCTTCTTTCTTCTAGCCCTGCTTGTGGTTTGCTTTGTTGTGTCTACATTGTAGCACTCGCCTCTCACGAGACACTTACTTGCTGATGTCAGATGCTTGAGTTAGACATGTGTTCCCTTTGTACAAGTTAATGGCTAAGTTTATATTCCCTAAGGATGAATGAAATAAAAACAATTATAGATCAGTGCTAAAATAGCCTATGGAAAAATGGAAAATTTAAAGTATGAAACATATAGCGATGTACATTAAACAAAGGAAAATTGTGTCTCCATTGATTTACCAGTGTAAATTCTGATATTGTTCATCTTCTCCATACAGCAGTTTATCTGTGTGCCATCCACTTTCTTTCACTGATCCATTGACTTGCAATGTAAAAGTTGGGTCAGTGAAAATGAAGCTGTGTTTATGATGCTTTTTCATGGATTATGGACAGTACTCTTTGGCCGTAAACATGAGTTGTCTGAATAAGATAAGATAATCCTTTAATAGTCGCACAGTGGGGAAATTTCAGTATGTTACAGCAGCAGAGTAATACAGGTACAGGATAATACACAGTAATATATTACAGACGTAGACACACATGCTGAGAAGAGAAGATATACTGGAGTCTTAGAGAAACTTCTGGTTCACAAAGCAGACAGTGTGTAAATTGGCAGGTCATGACACAGGTCACATGAACAAATGGAGGACCAGATTGGACCTCAGAATGGAGGAATGCAGCAGTCATGGACACAATGCCAACTAAAAGTAGGTACAGTATACACATTATACTCTGGAGAAATCATCATTCCAGCTCCAGATTACAGCTGTGGTGTGTAGCATATACTACGCTTTACTACCTGCTGCAAAACATAAAATACAGTTGCTGCAAATCTTCCATATGAAAAGGATGAGAAGCTTTCACATCAATCAGTTAATACATATTAATACTTGTACAAAAATTATATACAAGGAATAAATTATTGAAATTATTAGGCGTGTAATTGGCTTCAATTTGGCCAAAAAATTCCTTTGTCACTGCTATTTTTCTTATCAGTTACACAGTGGAATACATTATCCCACAGATTATAAAACTGTATAGTTACTTTCAAATGAAAAATATAATAATTTCATGGATTTATTATGCAGGAGAAATACAGTCATTTCACAATATTTCTGTTGTATAATTTACAGTGTTAAATTCCACAGCGAGTCCATAAGCTTGCAAGTAGTATCAGGCTTCACACAGCCTAAGTCACAAGTGCACACATTCTATACCTTCCTTTAGAAAGTCAGCTACCCAAATAAGTCAAAGACTTTGAAGTGGAAATTACCATTACTCAAAAGGCACATTTTTGGTTTTCAAGGGCATTGAAGTAGCAGTTTCTTTTGGGCTCTTATTGCAGGTCAGACAAGCACAGCACAGTGGTTGCAGGTGATACTGTTATAAAGTTCCTTTAACATATAAGAGTAAAACATTTATGGTATAAATGCTACCCTAGCACTATGCCATAGCACTATTTCATTGTAGGTCTTAAGGTTTATGCACCTGTTTGCTTTGTAACTTGTTTTTAGTACAGGGCAGTGGCGTAACTAAAGTCTTGTGGGTGCCGGTGCAATCTTTTGTCTGGGGCCCCTACCTCATCCCTACAGCGAATTCTTGATAGTAATGGTTACCGGTGCTAAGGAGTTTAATCAACCTTAGTGTAGTTAGGGTAATCTGTGGTCTCCTTGGCTTATGGGTCAGATGGAAGCTGCAATCTCAATACTGATACCAGTGCTTATGAGCCCAGTGCGACTCCACCCTCTGCACCACCTCAAGTTTTACCCCTGGTACAGGGTACCTCTATATTGTAATAGAGGTCCATAAGTCCTGTCCTATACATTTGTATGCCTAAGATTTCATACAGTGGTATTCTGAGTTTTTTTCTGTAATATTCTATATATATCTGAAAGGATGAAAACCTTATGTATGGCAATGATTTCTCTTCTAGAGTAGAATATTAGGATCTGATGCCGCATGTACAGCTTCATACCAAGCCGCCATCTAGCCTCTACACATTGCTGTTCACGCTCTATGTACAGTGCTCTTTTGTGTATTTCAGCCTTTACTTCCTACATCAAATTATTTCCATATTTCAGTGCATACAAGTCCTTCACAAAGCAGGTGAAATTTTATCAATGGAAATAAGCTGGATGTGAAATCGTCCAGAAGTTTGCAATTAACCTGCCATAATGTATTACTTATAAAATACGCATTTAAAACTCTTGTACAATATGAAGCACGTTTGCTGTGAATGTCATTTATAACACGTGTTAACTTGGTGACTATAGGAATTGACTAAGGTCATAGTATGAAGGAATACATCACGCCGGTGTTTAATGTTTGTCTTGACATTTTTTTTTTTTTTTTTTTTGCTTTTGCGAATTTCGTTCTGTTCTTTATGAAACAGCCCTCGTTCTGTACTAAACCATACAACTAACACATTACTTAATCTTACTGGCACATTGTAAAATTTTACACATGCGCTCATCCAGATAATTACACAATTAATTTTCACTTAGTACAGCTGAAACGGGGATAATGAAATTTCCACTGGTGTACTGTTACGTCCTAGGGGTCATGGGTCAGTTTCCTGTTTGGATAAGGGCGAGTTTAAAGAGGATTTCTGACAGTCTCCTTACTTTAACTGAGCCTAAAAACATTGCAAAGGAATTTCAATTTACAGCTCAGATCAATGAAAAGAGCAGATGTTGGAAGTGTGCCGTTGACATTCTGGAAGTGCACCGAGCGCAGGTGTAGTTAGCAGACTCCCCACCCCCCCACTCCAGTTATTGTAAGTAATAATCTGGCCTAATTAAAACTTTCCCTGTTTACAGAAGTGAAGAGGGTGCTATGTCAAAGCTGTCAGAAATCCTGTTACTACAAAGAGGATTTTGTTAGCACTAATCTGCTAAAAATCAAGACGGATGCTGCACAATGTTTTGTTTAAGAATGAGATAGAATATTTTTCCTTTACATGTATACTAGCCTTGTAGGTGTCATGATAACTGGATTTCTCGGAGCTATATATTTAAGTCATTCTAAAATTGCTTGGAAACAAATTATGAATACACATTACAAGCCACGGAGCTACTTGAATTTTCCCCAGGGTACATTGTGTGCAGTCTCCCACCTTGTTTCTAAGTCTCCCTATGGAAGGACGGCACCTGCTGGCATCACATTTAAAAAATAAATACATAAAAATCATTGTGCCAATGGAATCCAGTGCTGTAAAAGACTGTGCACCTCACAAGGTTTAGGGATCTGTGACCTGCGTGGAGTCCTATAGCAATAGTGTTTGTATGACATATTTGTTTTATGTGCAAAGTTTCTGAATCTGCAACATATTTCTGAAAATGTCCTATGACACTTCATAAATCTGTTGGAATGTAAACTGAAGGAAATCCTGTCTGCCTGTTCTTCATGTATGCCATTATTTTGGTGTAAATAAATTGCATACTGAGGTGATACATGTGTCATAAAATTGTGACCGCTTAGCTGGGCTTGTTTTAGTTTCCATAGGTAAAACATGTTATGTATTAGTTTACATAGTGCATAGTGTTACCATTGTCTCTTCTAACATATTTGTAACAAATCTCCTATACATATACACACATCATATATTTTTTTTTATAAATATATATATTAGATTTTTTTTATTTGTGTGGATCTTGTCATTTTATTTTACAAAAAATATTTGCTAGAATCTGATCCATAACACACATATTTTATATGTGAGATATTTGCTGCATTTATCTTTCCCCCTGTACTTCTGGTAAGACGTTGTACTGGCATTAATGACAATGTAAAAGAAACCTTTCAATCTACATTATATATATATATATATATATATATATATATATATATATATATATATATATATAGTTCATGCACACATATATATGCTCTTTTTAAGGTTCAAAATTTGCAGTTTCAATGGCAATGCTTTTTTGTTCTGAAGTTATTATTTATTATTATTATTATTATTATTATTTTATATTATTTATATACTGGGATGACATTTTAGTCACTCTGACAAATAGAGCTCAAGAATATTATAATGTTATGGGAAACTTACTTTTACTGGCATGAAAATCCATTCACAAAACTGAAAATTGTGGAAATCAGTGTTGAAAATACAATTTGACAGTGTTTGTTAGAGCTCAGTGTAAATATAATAGTAAAATAATAAAAATAATAAAAAAGTGGAAAATATTGAAGACTTTGAAGGCAGTTATTACAGAATTGGTTGTTTTAGTGAAGTGATGTTACACAGGTTTACAAGACATAGGGGTGGAGATGATTTTGATTGAATTAGAGAGGTATTGCAGAGTCTTTGGGATCATATTTACATAGTAGATTATATCTTAAATCAGGAACAATATTATTATAGATAATGGCTGTTTAGGGCTATGTCTGGAACCATTTTTGTTGCAATACAACTAAATACATTTGCAAATGACTATGACTAAATGACTTGCTGTTTTCTGTATACAGTTCCTATGTAGATGTTTGTCTTTCCATAACTGTAGGCTGCAGACAAACGCTTTGTAATCTGAATCCTCAAGAGTACGTCACTCAAAACGTTCTGTTACCTATTTTCGAAAGTGAACAGACAGTCAAAAAGCATGCAAGTACTGTAACACACCGCTACAAGGGGCTTCATTCTTGTGTTTAACAATTCTTGTCTTTTTCGCAATAGCTATACACAAAATGATAACTCATTGTTAGTCAATAATGTTTCAAAAGTCACTTAATTTTTTTAAATTTTACATGGATCAATAAGTTGCAAAGATAGATATTTGTTAAACCGCAATTATTTCTTTTTGTGAAATTCTAATATGGTATACACTGCCTGCTGTGTTGTTATATATTGTTACCTAATTCAGACTCATATAAAGAATCAAATAAAATATACATTTATACCATGCACACAATGTGCCATAAAAGCCAGATTAGAAGCTGACCACCACAGAAAAATCCCCCAGAGTAGCCATAAGTGCATAGTTAAAAAGAATAAGTCCATTGAGAATGATGAGACTATTCATACATTTAGTAGCAATCATTAATTTCCATGACTATACAAACCATTATCTAATAACATATCTCATTGTCATATTATAAGATTCATATCTGACAAATACCATTAAGAGAACCTTTCACCACTTCTACCATTCCTTGCAATCAGTGCTGTACTTATAGCACCCAATTTGCTAATTGATCCTTCTACTATGAGATGGGCAGCCCCTGCCTTTGTCTACTACAGCCCACTTGACAGTAGAGAACCTATAAAGAACAATGGGTGCTAAAGGCTAGCAAGACCAATTACTCAGTAATGGCAGGAACTAGTGAAATAATGTGAACCTATTGAAGAATGAAAAAAACTGGAGGTGTTAAAATCTCCTCTTTAAAGGGGGTCCCCCTTTGGCTACAGTGGGAAGTCACTATATAGGATTATCTACCTGCCCTTCCATGTATTAAATGGACCTCCATATCCATATTCGATGAACTCTTACATTTGTCATGATTGCTGTACTATAGGACTTTTAGATGGACTTTTAGCGAAGAGCTGAATTTCAGGACACATTGTACACGTTGCATGCAAAATACCACGAAGTAAAGAGTTGCCCGATTTCAAGAATGGGGTAATTGTTGGCTACCACAAAAATGGTCGATCCTTAAGGGACATAGCAAGAGAGCTGAATTACCCAAAGTCGACAGTGGCCTATGTGATTACGATGTGGAAGGTGAACGGTGATTGTTGGGAATGTGCCCTGAGTCAGCAGACCCCCGAAACTGGGAGCTAGAAACCGATGAGTGCTGGCCAGAGAAACCACACCCAACCAATGGCTCACATACACCAGGAGTTTCAACAGGCATCCGGGAGTATTGTTTTTATCAATACCATCTGTAAGGAAGTATCTGCTGGGGTCTACCAACTATTGTATATGAAGAAATGTTGTTTTCTATTCTACCACAGGTGTCCAAATACTTATTGTTAGACAGTGTACTTATTTTTGGGACAAGCGTATTAATTATCCTAATCTGAAATAGGTTTTTTTTATGAAAAGTAAATATAAATTCTTAGTTATCAGAACATAAGCACTTATAAAAAAAAGTTGTGTGTCTAATTTTGGTAAAATTAACATTTCAAGGGCATTTTGAGAGCACTAGCATATATAATAGTACCTGACAATTCATTATAAACTTAATAAGGATTCTTTCCTTCAGGACTCAGCTAATGATTTAGGAGTAATATCTCTCTGAGAACTGGAGATTAGATAATCCCCCAATCCGGCCACACAAATGGTATTGATTTCAGAAATGAATCTTTCCACATTAAGTCTAAGCTCCTCTGCACATAACAAAGGGATGTAGTTTCGCATTGCTAGTATAAAGCCCTGCTTTCTCATGCCGAGTTAGTCTAATCAAGAATCAGGAAAGGTTAGAGGCCATGTCAGCCAATGATGGAGCAAATTCAGTTTTCAATATTGGTGACATTGGATGTATGTAATAAAAAGGGTCAAATTGTATTTGTTTCCAATTTTCCATCCTGTTTTTTGGTGGATTCCTGAATCATTCTCTACAGTGTTGGCCAAAAGTATTGGCACCCCTGCAATTCTGTCAGATAATACTCATATTCTTCCAGAAAATGATTGCAAGCACAAACTCTTTGGTATTAATATCTTCATTTATTTTGCTTGCAATGAAAAAACACAAAAGAGAATGAAAAAAAGGTCAAATCATTGATCATTTTACACAAAACTCCAAAAATGGTCCGGACAAAAGTATTGGCACCCTCAGCCTAATACTTGGTAGCACAACCTTTAGACAAAATAACTGCGAACAACCGCTTCCGGTAACCATCAATGAGTTTCTTACAATGCTCTGCTGGAATTTTAGACCATTCTTCTTTGGCAAACTGCTCCAGGTCCCTGAGATTTGAAGGGTGCCTTCTCCAAACTGCCATTTTGAGATCTCGCCACAGGTGTTCTATGGGATTCAGGTCTGGACTCATTGCTGGCCACTTTAGAAGTCTCCAGTGCTTTCTCTCAAACCATTTTCTAGTGCTTTTTGAAGTGTGTTTTGGGTCATTGTCCTGCTGGAAGACCCATGACCTCTGAGGGAGACCCAGCTTTCCTACACTGGGCCCTACATTATGCTGCAAAATTTGTTGGTAGTCTTCATGCCATGCACACAGTCAAGCAGTCCAGCGCCAGAGGCAGCAAAGCAACCCAAAACATCAGGGAACCTCCACCATGTTTGACTGTAGGGACCGTGTTCTTTTCTTTGAAGGCCTCTTTTTTTTCCTGTAAACTCTATGTTGATGCCTTTTCCCAAAAAGCTCTACTTTTCTCTCATCTGACCAGAGAACATTCTTCCAAAATGTTTTTGGCTTTCTCAGGTAAGTTTTGGCAAACTCCAGCCTGGCTTTTTTATGTCTCTGGGTAAGAAGTGGGGTCTTCCTGGGTATCCTACCATACAGTCCCTTTTCATTCAGATGCTGATGGATAGTACGGGTTGACACTGTTGTACCCTCAGACGGCAGGGCAGCTTGAACTTGTTTGGATGTTAGTTGAGGTTTTTTATCCACCATCCGCACAATCTTGCGTTGAAATCTCTTGTCAATTTTTCTTTTCCGTCCACATCTAGGGAGGTTAGCCATAGTGCCATGGGCTTTAAACTTCTTGATGACACTGCTCACGGTAGACACAGGAACATTCAGGTCTTTGGAGATGGACTTGTAGCCTTGAGATTGCTCATGCTTCCTCACAATTTTGCTTATCAAGTCCTCAGACAGTTCTTTGGTCTTCTTTCTTTTCTCCATGCTCAATGTGGTACACACAAGGACACAGGACAGAGGTTGAGTCAACTTTAATCCATTTTAACTGGCTGCAAGTGTGATTTAGTTATTTCCACCACCTGTTAGGTGCCTCAGGTAAGTAACAGGTGCTGTTAATTACACAAATTAGAGAAGCATCACATGATTTTTCAAACAGTGCCAATACTTTTGTCCACCCCCTTTTTTATGTTTGGTGTGGAATTATATCCAATTTGCCTTTTTGACAATTCTTATTGTGGTTTTCCATTGAAGACAAATTAAATGAAGATAATAATACCAAAGAATTTGTGATTGCAATCATTTTCTGGAAGAAAATGAGTATTATCTGACAGAATTTCAGGGGTGCCAATACTTTTGGCCAAAACTGTAACAGTGAACAAGCATGAGCAGTGGTGTAACTGTATGAGATAAAGCCGTTGCTCCTGAGCTCTGGTGCCTGAAAGTGGTTTATAAGCCCCTCTGTTCTATAAGGAAAGAACAGGTGATAAGGGGTGCTGTCACTGCATTGGGGCCCAGGAGCTTTTAGTTATTCTCTATAATGAATATATTGCTATGCAATAATAGTAATGGCTGTCAGTATGTTCCTTTTATTTTTAAATTGGACATTGTTTCCACTGAAAATATAAGAACTGTTTTGTGATTCATTACTATTGAAAATAAAGTACCTGTTTTTGTAGTTTTTATACTTAGTCCTGATGAATATCATCGTACGTTAGAGTGTCTTGAAAAAAAAAAATCAAAATAGTGTGGAAATATGTAATATGGTTAGAGTTACATTTGGGGGACACTACAAATACTACACACTGTTGTTGACATTAATATATAGAGATTTTAGTCTACTCCCAAGAAAGCTAAAAATTTGGAAGAAAATGTAAACTTAATATTAAAAAAGAATTTCATAATTCATATATCATTCCATGTTTAACTTGCAAAAAACTATACCTTTTGTTAAATTGTTTTATAAACATATTTTCTCCTATAAATCTATTTTTCATTTGTTAATAAATAAGAATCAATGTTTTAATGTTTCTATGAGAACGTGGATACAATATGTGAGGATTGACTGCATATCTGTAAAATAGATGCAAAACGTAGCCATATCATTGTACAGACTATATGTAATTCATGACTTAGTATGAAAAACACTATTCCAAGCAAATGCATGCTTTATAGGTTATTTAGATACAAAAGGCTGGCAAATAAGTCTACATTCCATTACAAATTTGGATATAATACATTACATTTTGAATAAAACGACGGCGTTCTTAATATGTATTCAGCGGACAAAAAAAATGCTCAACATGAACGACACATGACATTTTTTTTCACTTGTATTACTTACAATTTATGTCACTTTAATGTAGTTTAATAAGGCCATAACTTTCTGGTTGTGGTATCCCATAATACTTTTATAAAGTTGCTTTACAGGCTGTTCTTTGTTCTGAGGTTCAAAGTGACAAGCACATTGCAGACAAGTCACCTAAAGGTTTGCAAACTCAAGTCCAGCAAGCATTGATTGCTTGAGATTTACTCCAGACTAGTGATTGTAAGGTATGTTCCTGGACTACAGATATGCCAAAGTTGATATTATTCAATGTAATACAAGTTAAAAAAAAAAAAGAACGAAATAACTTATTTGTATATTATTACTTTTTTTCATTTTTTTAAACAAATTGAAAACTGTTTGCAACACTCATTTAAGTTCTGTGAACGTCCAACAATATCTTGCAGGACTGTTACAATGCTGGCATTATACTGTCCCTTGTCAGCTTTCAATTACTTCATGCACCTAGCTGATCACCAGCTTATTTCCTGGCTTAGGTAAATAGAGTTTTTTGGTGCACTTCCCAAAAGTCATTTCAGAGAAGATAAATTAAATAATGATTGCAATTTAATACAGTGATAGTGCTAAAATATTTCCTTCAAGTTTCAAGTTTGACCACAAGTTTCCAATAATACACTTATTTAACTTGCTAGTTCAAACCTGAGGTTTTATTAAATTCTACAGCTGCAGTCAATATTTATGTATTCATCAACCTCGTTGGACATTTTAAATATTATAGAGACTCGAGTGTGTTATAAGCACATAGAGCGAACACTTGCGTTTCATTTTAGGTGGGAAATTTCATTTGAAGGTACAACTATACTGAAAACACATATGGACCAAATGTTTCAAAGAATATATAATTTCATACCTTTATGCCATTTGTGAAAAATACAAGTACAATATCGTAAAATAAGAATACTACTTTTATTTTCAATGACTAAAAATAATACAATATATGCGCTCTATATAAGCAATTATAGTGCTTGAACTTGTAACTTACACTTTTTCAGCTAGGCTCATGAAAAGAACTGGAAGATGCCAACATTTTTTGGAGAGTAATGCCAATCCAAAAATGATTGTGGTTAACCAACACTACAAAAGCAGAATTAACTGTGCTGTATATTTATGGTGATTGTAAAATATTTACCATATTGCCAAGCTTCTCCTTATTACACGTAACATTGTAGAAGTGAGACTTTGGATTATATTGCCTGCTCTAAATTTCCTAAGAATAGAAAGGATTTCTATCTGGATTCACCAAAGCAAGTAAGTTTTTCTCAAAAGTTTACTAGTAGCCCCCACTAGGGGTAACTTATTGTACGTTCTGTACTTACTCCATACTTAAAGAGGACCTTTCTTCAGATTGGGCACAGGCAGTTCCATATACTGATGGAAAGCCGACAGTGCGCTGAATTCAGGGGGGGTGGAACGCCCCCTCCCTCTGCTTACAGTGCTCATCTATAGACGAGTATTATCAGGAGGGGAGGGGGTGTTCCTCCCCTCTCACACTATACAGCGCGATAGGTGCTGCTCTAGAGAAGAACGTTTCTGACTGACTGTCAGAAACGCCCTTCTGACTGTAAAGCGCTACAGTAACGGGACCAATAGCACTTCATCTGGGACACAGATCAAGAAAGCCGATAGTGCGCTGAATTCAGCGCACTGTCGGCTTTCCAGCAGTATATAGAACTGACTGTGTTCCAACCCTCCATTAGGGGGATTCTTACTTTATATTTATTTAAATGGACCTTAGTGGGAGATGTATATACATGTGAGCATTGAACTCCTTTTTTCGGTTGTTGTAAGAATCCAAAACTTCATATTGGAAATTATGCAAGTTTCCTTGAAAATAATTTCTAAAAGTATTAGAAAGGCAACCATGATGTTCTTTTTGTGGCTGAGTTATCTCATTCTGCAAGAACCCAGAAACACACCGGGACAATGATACACAAAAAGATAACCCACCCACATTTAAAAAATTGTGGCTGGGTTTCTGTCAGACCATACAATGCTCCTTTGTTTATGGTGTCCCTTGGTAGGCTAGCAAAATAAAAAAAACTGTCACTACTAAGATGGTTAAAGAAAATCTTTAAAACTCTGCAAAATTTGTAATAATTTCTATTTGAAAATTTAGCTTTAAATTGTCTACAGATTTAAATTTGGCTAGATTCATGGGGAAACCCTTTATGATCAAGCCTTCACATACACAACTGTATGTTTATTTATCACCAAAACAGATCTGTGACCTTGAAATACACACGATTTTCTTTAGCTTTTCTAGGTTAACTCAGTAAGTCAGATTACTCAAACATATCTTTATTTGTGTCGTAGAACAGATTTAGAACAAGTTAATTTCCAGAAAGAAATCTTGTTTCATCTAAATGTTTCTGTAAGTATTAGAAAAAATCTTTACCAGTCTCAAAGTGGACATGCGTGCTTCATATAAAGTAGAAGCTTGTACGATGCTGGAAGTAGTCATAGACTGGGTACATAGAAGTGGTCAGTGTGGCTGTCGTGCTGGACATTGTGGATGGCCTAGAGGATGTTGTGACTGCTATGGGAAGTATTATGGATAGCTATGGATAAGCTATCATTCCAATACTATACGGGAACAATATTTTCAGAACTTAATAATAGATCATACACAAAACCCTGTTTAGTGCATGGGCACTATATAGTTGTATATGAAATCCTTATGGTTAGAGCATATTATGGAATTGTTGCTTAAACAATTTCCTAAAAGGTTATGTAAATGCTATTTAATTGCCTGATATGCAGTGGGGTAACTGATAGGATAAACAGACTGGAAGCAAAATAAGCTATCTATAATCCAATACCACTCCAGTTCACAGAGTCTAAGGTTACCCTGAGGTTTTCACCAGAGCCTGTAGAAAGGCATGGTGAACTTTGGTGCTTGTAAACCAGGTTACAACTTCTAAACAATGTGCAAGAAAACAGGTGCACTTGTATGCTAAGGAACCACGACTGAGAACCTATGGCATACAGAGAAAGTAATACAATAGCTGAGGTCAAAAACCTGAAGAATACAGAAATAGCCAAAGCAAAAGTAGATGAATACCAGTAGTCAAGGTCATGGTTGAGTCCAGGAGATAAAGCTAATTCAGCAAGGGATGGGTTAACCAGGTATAAATGCCAATTCAATAAATCAGGAGCTAAGCTGATAAACATGGTAAGGAAGTTGGAGTAAGAACAGAGAACACAGGAGCATAGATACAAGATGCAGTTGCAGGTAACAATCTATGAAAGTGTAAGGATTAGGGTTGAACGATCGGGATCAAAAAAGATCAGATCCCGATCAGCGATCAAGTAAATTTCACGATCGCGATTGGGTTCCGATCCCACCTAATAGAAATCGGGAACGGAATTCCAATCGCGATTGATCAACCCTAATTACCTGCACAGAACCGCTGCTGCTCCCTGTTCTCTGTCCTTTCCTGTCTTATTCACACGCTGGCAGAGCGCCATGCTCGCCCCGCCTCCCTAAGCTAGTATTACTGATGCTGAGAGTAGGTGGGGCTTGTTGTGGCTTAGGAGAGTGTGGGCGGGTACAGGGCGGGGAGACGTGAGTGATTCACTAGGGAGATGGGGGCGCGTACAGCGCTCTGCCGGTGTCTGAATGAGAGAGGAGAGAAACGGACAGAGAACAACGGCCGGAGCTCCGGGGAGCGGCGTACACACTGGGAGGGGAGGTGGCAGTGGTTCTGAGCAGGTAACCGGACAGCAGGGGGGGGTAAGTGGCCGGCGGATTTTTTATCACCTTCAAACCCTCAATTGAAGCCTTCAATTTTTGGACTCCACACTGTGTAGTGAATAGGATCGTTTTTAAAATCTGATTTTCGATCATTAAAAAATCCCATTGACTTGCATTAGGATCGTAATTGGGATCAGGATTGAATTTGGATGGAAAATGATCGGAAATCGGATTTTAAAAACAATCCTGAAATCTCAAGATCAGCTCAACCCTAGTAAGGATAAAATACCCCACCTAAGATCTTGATCAGATGCTGAAGTAAAGTCCTGATTGGCTCAGCAGACCCAGCCAGGATATGACTGGTAGGCATAGCAACCTTAAAGCGCTGACTGCACGGTTAATACACTTGCCATAGGAGTGTGGATATTAAGAATGCTGTACACAGTTCTCCACATGCTGCCTTGTTCACATCTGCCTTCAGTATTCTGTTTGAGGAGTCCACATGGGGACCCCCTGAACGGAATACCGAATGCATTGACAAGTGGTAAGCTTATGAAAGATCATGGACCCCATAGACTATAATGGTGTCTGAGTGTTTTCCATGTGGTGTCCGCATGGAACATGCAGTGAGAAAAGTAGTTCACGAAGTACTTTTCTCTCCACATGACTTGTGCAGACACTGCTCGGAAAATACTTGGACCCCATTATAGTCTATGGGGTCCGTGTGCTTTCATTAATCACCGCTTATCAATGCATTCTGTATTCTGTTCAGGGGGTCCCCATGCAGACTCCCCAAACAGAATATCAAACCCAGATGTGAACCAGCCTTATAGCTAGACTTGTTTACCTTTGGCAAAGATTTTCCAGACCTGCATTAAAATATCCTGGCCAAGGGAAAGCAGCTTGCTTGTGTCATCTTGCTATACAGTATATAAGGCACATACACTTCTACCTTCCCCTATTTGTACCACTGGACACCTTATTCCCCCTAGGCACATGTAACATTGAGGGAACATGATAGCTAGGCTTGTTTGTTGTTACAATGTACTAAAATGCTTAACATATCAAACAATGGGAGAGAGGTCCCTGCTTGCAGGAACTCACAATGATGAAATTTGCATACCATCCTTCTGTAAGTTTCTTATAGACTCGAACTGGGAAATGTTCATAGATATTTATGATGTTCTATGTTGTAGATGGTGTTTTTATGATTTTACGCTTTGTGTATATCATCTATGTATTTCTTACTTTAGAGTTTTTTTTTCTAATTCTGTGTTCATCTTATTCCACCAAGAAATGTATACACTTTGGTATATACAAGTTGGTATTAGCATTTGTAATGTCATGGCATGTTCCTACATACATGTACAGTCATCATTGATTGGACAATGTTAGACCATGTAGGGACTCAAATATACATACCCAATTGTCAATTGATTAGAAATATTTCTTGGAGCACTAACAAATGAATAGTACAACATATAGTTGTAAGAAAAGATGCCTAAAAACCATATTATTATAGGGAATACAACAAAATATGCAGCTGAGTCAGCAGTTTTTTTTGGTTTTTTTAATATTACATTAGAACCTGACTTGACTTCCCACTGAGTTCTAAGTATAACCGGCGTCTCATTTATTAAATCGGGAATTTATTTTTATTCTCTTTTTGGTGTGTTGTTGCTTTGTAGCTAAAAACAAACTTTAACATAATGCAAACTATCAATCAATAAATGTACTAAATTAAATAAAAATGAAATATATGAATAAATCCTTTAGAAATAAAAGTAGCCACTAAAACATCATGATTGCCAAAAATTAAAAATTATAAATTAAAAATTAGCTTTCATTAACTTGTTATAATTCTAATAATATTATTGGTGTTATTTTTTATAGTGTTTAAAACACCATTCAACTAATGATTTTTTCCCAAAAAACAACAAGAGTGCTAGACTATGACAGCACATGCTTGGAAATGTTTGATTGTTGTAATCCCTTAAAGCCATCCACTTATCATTACGTTCTAAATGGGTGACCTTTGTCATACTAACTCTTGCTAGATCAGTTAGATCTGTGTGGTCCTCTCTGCAATTCCCCCTGAGAAACCAAAAAGAATTTTATCTGACTCTTCTCAGCCAGTGAAACGTTCTAAGTGGTTCTAATCTATCAGAAATGTTGTATGAAATACCCTTCTTATCATTCAGCTTCCCATTGTTTTTAGCTGTGAAATCATTTCTCAGAATTCATTTTAATTACCGGGCAGGTATTTAATGAGCGTGCACCATATTATTCAGACTCACAAATTGTGTAACTCATACTGTTGTAATGTAAATTTTGATTTGTTTCTGAAAATGAATTTGGTGGTCTGCCAATAAAGTTGACTATGTTTGCCTTTGACATTGAATTTTTTTTAAAAAAAAGTTTGACTATAAAAAAAAGTTATCTTATTGTTTTTCAGTATTAAATAGTTTGGTACACTATACTTTTCAATACTGTCAAGCTATACTTTTCTGATGTTAAACTGTTAAATTAGTACAAAAATACCTATTCGCACGTCATGTGAAAAATTTTAATATTTTGATTGCTAACCAAATATGTATGGATTTGTTCTTTCCTAGAAGTTTGGCTTCCAGATGAATATAGTTTTGAGATTGGTACCCCACACACAGTTCCTATAGCTGCCATATAGTCGTCTTCACACAGTGCTGTTGATCTCTAGACCTTACAACCTGATCTCATTTCATATAAATGGAGTGGCATGTCACACTAATACCTTGCCTCATGTATATTGGGACTACCATTGATAGCAGATCTCTGGACTCCTTTATCTCCGACAGTCCCTTGTAGGATGAATGAAGTGGCAATGGACCTTCTACGTCATTCATATGAAGAAGGTGGAACTCTGTTCCAGAGGTTGTTAGGCAATCCCATAAGTTTGACCCTCACAATCATCATGTTATCACCTATTTTAAGCTGTAAAAAATTCTTTAAAGTAATGCTCTCTTTTCAGAATTCTGTCAGTAAGTTTGAAAAAACAAGACTTGTAACATTTATTTTGGTTACAATTCAGCTTTTCATTGTACAGTTGTAGCGCCATATTTATTTTCTATTAAAGGGATTCAATCATTAAAATGCCATTTTTTTCTCGATAACATGTAGGAATAGCCTTTCTTAAGGCTATTCTTCTCCTACCTTTAGATGTCTTCTCCGCGCCACCGTTCAGTAGAAATCCCGGTTTTCTTTGGTATGTAAATGAGTTCACTCGCAGCACTGGGGACAGTCCCCAGAGCTCAAACAGCACTGCGGGCATCCCCAATCCTGCACGAGAACTCTCCAACGATGCCTCTATCTTTGCCTGGAACGACCTCTCCCCATGTCATCTTCTGGCACTGGCTTCAAACTTCTAGGCATGCGCAGTCGGCTCTACTGTCGGGCCTTAGGTTACTGTGTAAGCAGCCACAAGAAAATGGCTGCTTACACAGGAAAATTGCTGTGGGCATGCGCAGACGGCTCTGCTCGAGGCCCAAACGCATAGCCGACTGTGCATGCCTAGAAGTTTGAAGCCAGCGCCAGAAGAAGAAGCAGGGAGAGGCCGTCGTTCCAAATAAAGATAGAGGCGGTGCTATAGATCGCTCTCGGAGCATTGGGACCGCCCCCAGTGCTGTTTGAGCGTTGGGGACCACCCCCAGTGCTGCGAGAGAACTCATTTTCATACCAAAGAAAACCAAGATTTCTACCTAATGGCGGCATGGAGAAGACATCTAAAGGTAGGAGAAGAATAGCTTTTCTTAAGGCTATTCCTATATGTTATTAGGAAACAAATGTCATTTTAATGATTGAATCCCTTTAAGTATCCATTAAACTAAAGGGGTTGGACAGGATTAGAAAAAAGGGCTGATTTCTTCTTCTCAAGAAGTGACATCCCGTCTGTTGGTTATATGGCCATGCTGTTGCTCATTCCCTTTCATTTTAATGTCATTGAGCTATTGCATGGCCATATCACCAACGGACATGAAATCAGCCATGTTGACTAATTCTGCAAAACCCATTAAAAACCCATAAAACTGTCAGCAGTTGTCAGGTCCTTGTTGTCACTAGGCAGACTACACATAAACAAGTATGGCTAAATAGAGTGGAGATATTGGATCACAGTCATTATGTCTGTATCATGATCAGTGGACTGATGCTAAAAGTAGTTGAGTACCCCTGTTCCATAATATACATTATATTGTATGAACTGTAGTGAAGCAGATCCTTTGTCAAGTAACGTTTGGCAAGTAATTACTATTAAATAAACTCTATAAAGTCATATTGATTTTAGTATTTTAAAGGGAGTTTATCATATTCCTATAATATATATAATATTTTACTTATGTAGATTTGGAGAAAAACAACTTTCAAGTCTTGTGCAAATGAGGCAGTTGGTGCACTGGGGGTGGGTCTTCTGCGGTGCACTGAGGGTGATCCTTCAGCCCTGGGAGCGCTGCTCTTGCTGCACATGTAGGATAGGTGATGTCCCAGCAGTGGAAGAATTGACTTCCAATACACAGGCTGGGGTCTGAGGGATAAGACCTGTGGTCCATGGAGCTGAAGACCCACCTCCAGTGCACCAAGTACCTCATTAGCATAAGAGTTCAAAGTTGTTTTTCTCCAAATAATATCAAAATAAAAGTTCCATAGATAATAAAGGTATATTGTTTAGCACTGTAATGTGCTCTGTAATACGGCGGAGGCAGAGGAATATTCTTGCCGGCAGTGATAGATTCCCTATAAATATGTAATGTATGTGTAATTTTTTTTTTCCCTTTACCAACTAATTTGTTTTTCTTTGCAGTTTATATGTGGGACATTTACCTTTATTATCAGCAATGGTTTGCTTTTATATACTAATATGGATGTTTTCACAGAACATAAAGTATCAAAAACTTCCTTTTCTCACATGGCATGCATGGGTAGATGAGAATGTCTTCCTCTTAAAACATTCCCACTTTGTGTTGCTGAAGGAAAAATGTGCTTACAGAAGGGTAAGACCATAATATTCTCTTTGTAATACAGCATGAGAGTCATGTATTCCTTAATTTTTTTTCTATGACAGAGTCAATGAACCAAATTGACATACAAGAGAGATGTGGAAAATATTGCAGTGATGCCTGAAAATCCCTGTTTACATTATATACATAGACACATGCTGTTCTAAGAAACACAAATGCTCCAGGATCTGTCTTAGGATAACTATGAAATATGTTAGGTATGGTCCTGCATGTGCTTGCTAAGTAATGTGCATCAGTCATTATTCAAACTTAATGTAGTAATACATAGGGATGGTCACATGTGTCACATCCGCTTCAGCAAATAGGGTCATACAATGGTTATGTTTTGTTAAACTATTATCAAGAAGTAGTCCTGGTACAATGCCAATATTTCACAAATGCTTGCATAGTAAAAGACATTTCTCAAAAATACCTGAAAATATAATTTAGATAATAGGCTAACTTATGTATAAGTCAAAGCTAAGTTAAAGGGGTTTTCTGGAGAAAAAAAAAGGTATTTTAGTGCTATTAATGAGTTAATAATTGCACTAAAAAACCTTTAGCAGCGCTTTCAGTGATTTCTGGAACTCCTGGCATCTTCTGCATTTGTTTATATTGGTAGCTTCCTGCTGTCTTAGCATACAACTCCCATGATCAGGACGGTTTTAGACAAACCATGGCCCTGGGCAAAATTAAAAGCGGGTCCCCAAATGCTGATATACCAAGGCCATCATGTTTCCAGTGGAAGCCCCTTTAATAACGTTCCCTTTCTGTCCTCAAAACAGTAACCACCGCCCATGCCGACACACAATTCAAATAACCATCTTTGTACCGCCTAGTAATTTTTCACCCCCCCCCTCATCAGTTATCATAGCACCTCCTTATAAATAATAGTCCCTGCTTATAAACAGTGTCCCATATCAGTAATATATAGAATGCATTGGCCAGCGCTGATTGGCCAGAGTACGGAACTCGACCAATCAGCGCTGGCTCTGCTGGAGGAGGCGGAGTCTAAGATCGCTCCACACCAGTCTCCATTCAGGTCCGACCTTAGACTCCGCCTCCTCCAGCAGAGCCAGCGCTGATTGGCCGAATTCCGTACTCTGGCCAATCAGTGCTGGCCAATGCATTCTATTGGCGTGATGAAGCAGTGCTGAATGTGTGTGTTTAGCTCAACTACACCAGTGGAGTAGTTGAGCTAAGCACACAGATTCAGCTCTGCTTCAATCAGCGCTGGCCAATGCATTCTATTAGCTTGATGAAGCAGAGTGTGCACAAGGGTTCAAGCGCACCCTCGGCTCTGATGTAGCAGAGCCGAGGCTGCACAAGGGTTAAAGCGCACCCTCGGCTCTGATGTAGAAGAGCCGAGGGTGCACAAGGGTTCAAGCGCACCCTCGGCTCTGATGTAGCAGAGCCGAGGGTGCACAAGGGTTCAAGCGCACCCTCGGCTCTGATGTAGCAGAGCCGAGGCTGCACAAGGGTTCAAGCGCACCCTCGGCTCTGACGTAGCAGAGCCGAGGCTGCACAAGGGTTCAAGCGCACCCTCGGCTCTGACGTAGCAGAGCCGAGGCTGCACAAGGGTTCAAGCGTACCCTCGGCTCTGACGTAGCAGAGCCGAGGCTGCACAAGGGTTCAAGCGCACCCTCGGCTCTGACGTAGCAGAGCCGAGGCTGCACAAGGGTTCAAGCGCACCCTCGGCTCTGACGTAGCAGAGCCGAGGATGCACAAGGGTTCAAGCGCACCCTCGGCTCTGACGTAGCAGAGCCGAGGGTGCACAAGGGTTCAAGCGCACCCTCGGCTCTGACATAGCAGAGCCGAGGCTGCACAAGGGTTCAAGCGCACCCTCGGCTCTGACGTAGCAGAGCCGAGGCTGCACAAGGGTTCAAGCGCACCCTCGGCTCTGACGTAGCAGAGCCGAGACTGCACAAGGGTTCAAGCGCACCCTCGGCTCTGATGTAGCAGAGCCGAGGCTGCACAAGGGTTCAAGCGCACCCTCGGCTCTGACGTAGCAGAGCCGAGGGTGCACAAGGGTTCAAGCGCACCCTCGGCTCTGATGTAGCAGAGCCGAGGGTGCACTTGAACCCTTGTGCAGCCTCGGCTCTGCTACATCAGAGCCAAGGGTGCGCTTGAACCCTTGTGCACACTCTGCTTCATCAAGCTAATAGAATGCATTGGCCAGCGCTGATTGAAGCAGAGCTGAATCTGTGTGCTTAGCTCAACTACTGCACCGGTGTAGTTGAGCTAAACACACACATTCAGCACTGCTTCATCACGCCAATACAATGTATTAGCCTGTGCTGATTGGCCAGAGTACGGAATTCGGCCAATCAGCGCTGGCTCTGCTGGAGGAGGCGGAGTCTAAGGTCGGACCTGAATGAGACCGGTGTGGAGCGATCTTAGACTCCGCCTCCTCCAGCAGAGCCAGCGCTGATTGGTCGAGTTCCGTACTCTGGCCAATCAGCGCTGGCCAATGCATTCTATTAGCCCGATGAAGTAGAGCTGAATGTGTGTGCTTAGCACACACATTCAGCTCTACTTCATCGGGCTAATAGAATGCATTGGCCAATCAGCGCTGGCCAATGCATTCTATTAGCGTGAACTGAGTTTGCACAGGGGTTCTAGTGCACCCTCGGCTCTGCTACATCAGATTGCTACATCTGATGTAGCAGTGCCGAGTGTGCATCAGATGTGTAGTTGAGCAGAAATGGCTCAGCACTGCTAAGTCTCTGCATTCGCATAGGAATGCATTGGCCAGCCTTCGGCCAATCAGCGCTGACTCTGCCGGAGGAGGCGGAGTCTAAGGTCGGACCTGAATGGAGACTGGTGTGGAGCGATCTTAGACTCCGCCTCCTCCAGCAGAGCCAGCGCTGATTGGCCGAATTCCGTACTCTGGCCAATCAGCACTGGCTAATGCATTGTATTGGCGTGATGAAGCAGTGCTGAATGTGTGTGTTTAGCTCAACTACATCGGTGGAGTAGTTGAGCTAAGCACACAGATTCAGCTCTGCTTCAATCAGCGCTGGCCAATGCATTCTATTAGCTTGATGAAGCAGAGTGTGCACAAGGGTTCAAGCGCACATCAGAGCCGAGGGTACGCTTGAACCCTTGTGCACCCTCGGCTCTGCTACATCAGAGCCGAGGGTGCGCTTGAACCCTTGTGCAGCCTCGGCTCTGCTACACCAGAGCTGAGGGTGCGCTTGAACCCTTGTGCACACTCTGCTTCATCAAGCTAATAGAATGCATTGGCCAGCGCTGATTGAAGCAGAGCTGAATCTGTGTGCTTAGCTCAACTACTCCACCGGTGTAGTTGAGCTAAACACACACATTCAGCACTGCTTCATCACGCCAATAGAATGCATTGGCCAGCACTGATTGGCCAGAGTACGGAATTCGGCCAATCAGCGCTGGCCAATGCATCCCTATGGGATACAGTTTATCTCACAAAAATCACAATTACACACCCGATAGAGCCCCAAAAAGTTATTTTTAATAACATTCCCCCCTAAATAAAGGTTATCCCTAGCTATCCCTGCCTGTACAGCTATCCCTGTCTCATAGTCACAAAGTTCACATTCTCATATGACCCGGATTTGAAATCCACTATTCGTCTAAAATGGAGGTCACCTGATTTCGGCAGCCAATGACTTTTTCCAATTTTTTTCAATGCCCCCGGTGTCGTAGTTCCTGTCCCACCTCCCCTGCGCTGTTATTGGTGCAAAAAAGGCGCCAGGGAAGGTGGGAGGGGAATCGAATTTTGGCGCACTTTACCACGCGGTGTTCGATTCGATTCGAACATGGCGAACACCCTGATATCCGATCGAACATGTGTTCGATAGAACACTGTTCGCTCATCTCTAATCAGCACCTTATATAACACAATAAAGTGCAAAGAAAAAAAAAGAGACATGAGGTGAACCCTTATGAGTACCCTCAAACATCAGAATACCCTCAAAGGTAGGGCAGATCTCACCTTTGACACATTCATTTAAAATATTTTACCCCGCAGAATTATGAAAGGGATTTTTTGTAGCGAGAGCTGATGTTTTTATTAGTATTGTTATGTTGTACATATGACTAAACTGGGGGTAAAAGTGACTGAAAAATGGTGATTTGCATAATTTGAATTTATTTTGTTGTAGCGGTGTTCACCGTAAGGGACAAATTGTATAATATTTTGATATTTTGGACATTTTCTGACATGACAATACCCATATTTTTTATTTTTCATTTGTAAAATGGGGGGATTTGAAATTTTCTTTTTTGATATGTTTAAAACTTTTAAAATGTTTTTTAAATATTTTTTTTTTAGTCCTTCCAGACCAGGGGTGGGCAACTGTTCAGCCACTCTATTTCCCCCTGCATGGCAGAGATCTGATCGGGAGGAAGCAGGCAGCAGTAACAGTAGCAATAGTTAACTCCACTGTCAATGTCCAGACAGAGAACTAGTGCTGGCATCAGGTCAGAGAACGAGCAATATTATTATTGCATCATCCCCGACTTGATGCCAGTGCTAATATCAGGACATTCTCAGCGGAATTAATCCTTGCTAGTGTTACCTTTGCCTGCTTCCTCCTGGTTCAATCTCTGCTAGTGTTACCTCCACCTCCTACTTGTATAAAACTTCTGCAGACCGTGCATAGGTATGAAGCCTGAGGGTGTTCTGAATAGTGGCTATTAGAGATGAGCGAGTAGTGAAATATTCGAGATTCAATATTCATTTCGAGTAGAGCCTCAATATTCGACTACTCAATCGAATATCGAATTCCATTATAGTCTGTGGGAAAAAATGCTCGTTTCAGGGGAAACCACTATTCGACTAAAGGAGAGTCATCAAGTCCACGAGTAGAAGGAGGAGAGTGTTTAGGAGGAGTAAAGTGCAGTTGAGAAGTGTTGAGATGGAGCGCTGTGCAGTTAAAGCGCATGGATCCCATAGACTATAACGGGGTCCGTGTGCTTGCAGCACACGGACCCCATTATAGTCTATGGGGTCCGTGCGCTTTAACTGCACAATGCTTGCAGTTGCGCTGATATTCCGTTAGGGGGGGTCCTCCTGTGGACTCCTTCCGGATGGGAGGCAAGCGCTAATGTGAACCGGCCCTAAAAGCAAAGTGGAAAGAGCAGGACACGGCACGGGGAGAATGATAGACCCGCAGGAATGTATTGCAGCATCCCTCCTGCAGAACCAGCGTTGATTGGCTGAATGCTTTTCACTGTATAGCATTCGGCCAATCAACGTTGGTTCTGCAGCAGGCTCGTCTTTGCTATTCAGGAGAGCTGGCAGCTTGTGGTTATGAGGGAGCTGACTTTTTCTCATAGGAATGCATTGACCAGCGTTGATTGGCCGAATGCGATACAGTGTACAGCATTCGGCCAATCAAAGCTGGTTCTGCCGGAGGCTCGTCGGTGACGAGGCGGAGTCTAAGATTGGACCACAGCAGTCTTCATTGTGGTCCAATATCCTGGAAACACTGCAGGGAGTGTTTCCAGGATATGGACAGTCTGATAAGTCAGAAAAGGGCAGTCTAGAAGTGTTAAGAGCCAGCATCTTCCAGTCTCCACAGGGGTCATCAAAAGAAATGGGGTTTAAATGGACAAAATAAGCATACGAGTGTTGAAGACAAAAATATACCCAATAGTAAGATGGGAAATATGAACAGAAATTTTATATACACTGCATTTCTATTATATCCTTTTAGCGGTACCCAGGGTGTAATATAGGCTCCATAATCACAAGTGTGGAAGTGTTTGACCGGCTCCCTGCTATAATGACAACTGATCAGCTTCCGCCTTTGAAGTTCCTGGTTGGGGGGTGATTTGTTCCAATATGGCTATACTCACTCCCCACAACAATCAGTGATGTCACCAGAGCTGGTATAATACAGATGGCACTTAGAGAGGGCTCAGCTCCACCATTACACCATAGTACCAGTACCTGACACTATGATATATTATTATATACAGTGGGGCAAAAAGTACTTAGTCAGTCACCAATAGTGCAAGTTCCACCACTTAAAAAGATGAGAGGCGTCTGTTATTTACATCATAGGTAGACCTCAACTATGAGAGACAAAATGAGAAAACAAATCCAGAAAATCACATTGTCTGATTTTGCAAGAATTTATTTGCAAATTATGGTGGAAAATAAGTATTTGGTCACCTACAAACATTCAAGATTTCTGGCTCTCACAGACCTGTAACTTCTTCTTTAAGAGTCTCCTCTTTCCTCCACTCATTATCTGTAGTAATGGCACCTGTTTAAACTTGTTATCAGTATAAAAAGACACCTGTGCACACCCTCAAACAGTCAGACTCCAAACTCCACTATGGTGAAGACCAAAGAGCTGTCAAAGGACACCAGAAACAAAATTGTAGCCCTGCACCAGGCTGGGAAGACTGAATCTGAAATAGGCAACCAGCTTGGATTGAAGAAATCAACTGTGGGAGCAATAATTAGAAAATGGAAGACATACAAGACCACTGATAATCTCCCTCGATCTGGGGCTCCACGCAAAATCTCACCTCGTGGGGTCAAAATGATCACAAGAACGGTGAGCAAAAATCCCAGAACCACGCGGGGGGACCTAGTGAATGAACTGCAGAGAGCTGGGACCAATGTAACAAAGCCTACCATCAGTAACACACTACGCCGCCAGGGACTCAGATCCTGCAGTGCCAGACGTGTCCCACTGCTTAAGCCAGTACATGTCCGGGCCCGTCTGAAGTTTGTTAGAGAGCATTTGGATGATCCAGAAGAGTATTGGGAGAATGTCCTATGGTCTGATGAAACCAAACTGGAACTGTTTGGTAGAAACACAACTTTTCGTGTTAGGAGGAAAAAGAATACTGAGTTGCATCCATCAAACACCATACCTACTGTAAAGCATGGGGGTGGAAACATCATGCTTTGGGGCTGTTTCTCTGCAAAGGGGCCAGGACGACTGATCCGGTTACATGAAAGAATGAATGGGGCCATGTATCGTGAGATTTTGAGTGCAAACCTCCTTCCATCAGCAAGGGCATTGAAGATGAAACGTGGCTGGGTCTTTCAACATGATAATGATCCAAAGCACACTGCCAGGGCAACGAAGGAGTGGCTTTGTAAGAAGCATTTCAAGGTCCTGGAGTGGCCTAGCCAGTCTCCAGATCTCAACACTATAGAAAACCTTTGGAGGGAGTTGAAAGTCCGTGTTGCCAAGCGACAGCCCCAAAACATCACTGCTCTAGAGGAGATCTGCATGGAGGAATGGGCCAACATACCAACAACAGTGTGTGCCAACCTTGTGAAGACTTACAGAAAACGTTTGACCTCTGTCATTGCCAACAAAGGATATATAACAAAGTATTGAGATGAAATTTTGTTACTGACCAAATACTTATTTTCCACCATAATTTGCAAATAAATTCTTACAAAATCAGACAATGTGATTTTCTGGATTTGTTATCTCATTTTGTCTCTCATAGTTGAGGTCTACCTATGATGTAAATTACAGACTCCTCTCATCTTTTTAAGTGGTGGAACTTGCACTATTGGTGACTGACTAAATACTTTTTTGCCCCACTGTATTACTATTTGCCAGGATAGGGTTAAAATGTTCAGTCAATCATGTAAAACAACAATTTTCCAAGTGTATTACTCTATAATAAAATGATAATAAAATGCTGTACAAAGATACTGATGAAGATAACAATGTTCTTGTAACATAATGTGCTTGTCTGGCTTCCCTTAGCGTTCTTTCATTCCTTCTCTTTAGAATCTTCATGCCAGAAAAAAACAAAAAACACCACTTCTAGTCTGCCAATGTATATTTACTGGCTTGGCAGGAATCACATTTGTGTAGAAGAAGATGTCGGCTGGGGACTTCAGACTCCTGGACACGTGTTCCCATTGGCTCTGGTTATAAACAGTTAGGTGGATGTTCTGAGAGGGAAGCACAAAAACACTATAACAAGTATGAATCAACAAAACTCGAAACATAGAACATTTATTAAATTATTTCAATTGAAAATGATGTTTTGTGTGATCTATCATAAACATATATTTAATTTTGAGACAACCCTATTAATATTGAGTGGTCACCAGTCATTATAGCTAAGAATTAACCTTGAATTTATAAGCTAGGCAGGAAATACTTTCAAATTATTTTACTTGAATACACAAGGGTTGAGTACATTGAAATCACAGAGATGAATACATGGTTATTTAGCTGTAATGTTTCGTTCACACTTGTGTCCTTTATGTCCGACTTTGTGTCCGGCTAAAAAAAAAACGGCGGACACCAGTGGTCACCTTTACAAACCTATTCAGGTGAATGGGTTTTAAAGCTGACCGCCTGGTTTCTGTCCCCTGTCCAGCTTCGTCGGGGCTGAGGACGGAAACCCGGTGGAATGCACACACCGGACACAAGAGTGAAGCCCCCTAAGTTTCCAAGTATATATGTTTTGTAGGGTAGTTAAACAGATGTCTTCTTTAAATTAAAATTCAACAAGTATTTACTGTAGTACTAAATACTGCATGTTTGTTATAGATATTTCAGGTGAGATGACTTATATTCCAAGATATGTTCATGGTTATTTTCTTTAACGTCATCACCAGTGCTAGGAGTGAAGCATTTTAACAGCAGATAAGAGAAGTCAGATTAAACAATGTGAATGAAAGTGATTCTGTGCTCAAGAAAACCTAGGATCCATTTGTTAGCCTCGAGGTGCCAAGAATGGTGGAAATCTAATCAGGACCAATACTTTTCATGCTATGAAAACATGATGTAATTGTTCATGCATTTGAAAAATGATGTGCGTGGTGTCAAGAATGTATCAAGTATACAGAACAGCAAAATGAATAATGGCTCAAGTGTTTCACAACCAAGAGGCTTCTGAAATAAATGAATTCGGTTTCAATTACATTCAGGGCTATTTTAGAATAAATAAAAATATAAAAATGGTTGAGCTATATTCTGGAAACAGTTGCACTTGTTTTGGTAGATAATATATTTCCCTCCAGATTGCTTTTTTACTGCAACACTTTTATATCAATATCCTCCATGTCTTGTACTCATACTTTTCAATTTTTACGGGAAATGGGCAGGAAGAGGAGTGTTCAACCACAAAGGGACAAACTTTGGGCAAAACTAACCGCCGAACTTGGCTGTTTGTGGGAGTTCCTGGGTATGAAAGCAGTGTTCCAGGTTGGGTTGTGGATGGAACTGGGGAGGGGCTAACACCTCCTAGAAGTTTGTTGGCAACTATACATGTAGTATAAATTGAGTGGGGAAATCATGTAAGGAATTTCCTGTTTCCAAATTCCTCTGTATGTATCCACTATCTTGGACAAATGGTAAGGATGGAGAAGAATAATTTCCATGTGTCACACTTCTAGGCGTAACACTCACCTTCTATTGGCCATAATGATCACTTCTGGAACATCCTGCTGGGTAGTCTTAGTTGCCAAAACTTGAGACAAATAGGCAGGAAGAGAAATGGACAACCACATCCTTTATGAATGATAATCTGGTATTAATGTCTATGCTGATGTCCATTAACCATGTATAGGAGGATTGCAAATCTAATAACTTTCAGTTCAGGCAAGATAGGAAGCACATCGCTCTAAGGCTGAGGCCCCATGTCATGGAAAAGCAGTTGTTTTTTTTGCAGACTTTGCTTTGGTTTATTTCAACCAAAGCCAGTAGTGAATTGAGCAGAAGGGAGAAGTCTAAATGTTTCTTATATATTTCTCATTCTTATTGTAGCCATTCAGCCTAAAACAGAACCATCATTAGAACAGTAATTAATTCAATATTTGAAACCGAATAACATGATCCATGTATAGCTATTGTACAGTACTTTCACATTGATGCCAGCTACTCACCTGACTGTGACCATGAATGTTGCATGCAGGGCATGGAGGAAGGGGAACAAATGCTTTCTACGACTTCGATAAATGATAAAAATTGGGAGTCTTCAGTAGTTGATACCTTTTTCATACCTTCCAAAGATTTTCAAATTTTATGTATTAAAACTATTAAATAATATGAATATATTTGTATATATATTGTGGAAGGATAGGCTCAGTGGTAGCAGCAGCAGACCCAGACAGTCAGAGACAGACACAAAAATTCAGGTGCAAACAGGTTTTACCTTGTACGTTTAAAGCCTTAACTTTAGGTAAAACAATAACAGAAATCCTGCTCGTCTGAGCTACTATACAGCAAAGACCGTAACTGTTTGTGTAGCTTGCTTCAGCCATACGGTCAACACAGAACACAGTAACGGCAACAGTTCAGACTGGACTCTCACCAGTTTGCAGTGTGTTAGGACAGAACACGGCTCCTCTTCTCTCCCCCAGGAACTGCCCAAGACAGAGGTCTTGGCAGTCTTTTATAGGCCTTCATAGAGGCCCAGCTTCCATATGTGTTAGAAGGCTAAAGATCCTGCTACTGGAAGTCCCTTTGCAGGGATCCTAGTGCCTGCATGTGTCACCACCCTCTACATTTAATTACCCCATGGCCCTTCTCCATACAGTACTGTACTTATCTATATGGCTCCTTCCTCCCATTCAAGTTGGGTGAAGAGCTCTGCCTCCTCTGTACTGAGTACCCTTGTCATGGCAATTGAAGCTGGCAAGGCAACTGGCTGGCAGGCTAGCCAATGATAGTTTTGGCTATACATGCAAAGGAAGAGTGAGCCAGTTCATAATAAAATATTTCATTAAAGCCAAGAGATGTGGGAAACGATGAAGGTAAGATTCACTTTTTGTCATGCAGTCCTGTTTACAAAAGCAAAAAACCTGCTGTATTTACTAACAGGTAAGTCCTGGCGCCTCTCACAGGTATGCAAAAGGATTATAGGTAGGTAAACAGTGTATTCTCCACTTGTAAACACAGGTTGACAAAATTATCACAAGCAGAGTTTCTTCTACCTCAACTGTATTTTGGTACATTTAGGAAATCTGAAATTAAAATGATAGATTTAATGACATTCTCCTTACATCTAGCAAGCAAATAGTACATGTTAATGGACACATTCATTACACTCTCCAAAGTCTGATGCCTGTTATTATCATACTCCACTTGACATCTGTATAGGAGTTTTAGTTGGGATGATTGGAATAAGGACATACGTCATGTAACACTTGTCATAGATAAAGGAGAAGCAACCTCTGAATGTTAACAGAAGTGCTCTTGAAACAAACAAGATGTCATGTGCCACTTTATAAAAGATAATATAACATTAAAACTGTAAGGGCTATTGAGAAGATAATAAAGGCCAACGGCTAACTAGGCTATTATCACTTCAATGTGAAAGTAATATACAGTGGTAACACACGGAGACATGCCAAAACACACACAGTGGTCACAGAACGCACATACGCATATGCATTATATACACACACATATACATATATGTATATACACACATATATGTATTTATACACACGCACACACACATACGTGTCATGAATATATTATTTGTAAACATCAAGTAGATTTCCTTTCATTGGACTCACTTGACTAATTGTTTGAGATTGATTCAAAGAGCCCAGAGACACAAAACCATCCATCAGTTTTATTAAAAAACAAAAAATGTAATCTTTATGTCACTTAAAACTTGCATAATATTTTGGATTGCAATGTATATATATATTTATTTATACATCGTTTGGCAGCTGTTAAATGTCTTTATTTTCGGACGGACGTCTCCAATGACCGGTCCACGGACCAGTACTGGGCCATGGATCACTTGGTGTTGGGCTGACCCGGCCATCTGGGACCTCTGTAGGCTACTAGATGTGAGATTAATCTCCTATGCTCATATAATACATAGCATAGGAGCATTGGCAGGCACATTAGGACCTGTTTTTGAGAGTGATTGGTGTAGTCAAGACTATATTGGTATGTCCTTATTCCTCAGACAAATGATACTCCTGATACTCATGCTGTTTAGTTGCTGGTTGTGTGCTGCCTGTCACCAATCCGTTTTACACATTCATGATAAACAAGTCAATTTTTTATACCTTTCTCCTACTTTTCAATGTCTCTGGGTCTGTGAAAAATGGATGACACAGATGTTTTTTTGACAGACTCTTAGATTTGCTTTCATGTGATGCGCCTGCGTCACTGAAGAAAAATTGAACATGAAAATTGTTTTATGTCTTAAGAAATGGATTAAAATACATGGATGTATTTGCTGTCCATGAATAATGCAATTAAAATATGTGAGCAAATTGCGAAGATATTTATAAAGGCTCAAATTAAAGGAACACGTGTATTTGCAATGGATTATCCACTGGCCTCTCGCAGACAGCTAACCCACTGCATGGTACTGTAACAGCATAGTGGATTAGATTTATCTAAATCTCAACTGCATGCTACAACTAAAACCTGCAGAGTGAAGTGCCCTGATATTCCACAGTTGTAAGCTGGAGGATTCCTGCAGGTTTGCACCTGCAAACATCACAAAATTACAGCTCACTTTTTCTGCAGGAACTTTCAGGAACACTCTGGTTGATTTTTCTATTTGGAAATTCAGTAGCATTTCCAACCCGTGTGTCCCTAGTCTAAGGGCTTATTCAAGTGCCCACATGTGTACCCATTGATTTTAATGGGCACAGATAGACATCTGTTCTTTTCCCACAGTCATGAAAAAACAATAGAGAAATACTCTATTCTGGTTTGTTTTGCAGACTACTGAGCTCCATTCGAGTTTATGGGTTTACAGTATCTGTAAAGCTCTGAGGAATATGGTAGTGCTAAACAGGGCCATTATAACACATTGGAGGGCCCAGTGCAAAGGTTTCATAAGTGGGCACCCCCCATCTTCACCATTTAGAAACACTTGACCTGCAGAAATGATAATGCCCCTATTTGCTCCCACATGGTACAATGTCTCTTACTGGCCCTCACAAAGTGTAATGCCTCCTTAAAAAAAATAAAAAAATAAATAAAAATGTGTTTTTACATACTGTATGTCAAACTAGAGTCAACGTCAGATAGTACATGACCTGAAAATAAAGCAGGATCATGTGCTGTCCATGTATACACAGCCATAAGAACATATATACATGTATTTGTTTGGTCCATTAAACAACGCCCAACCAGCAACCGCATTTCCCACCCTCGCAGCGGCTCAAATGATATGGTCGGGCCATCACGTAGACCATGTTTCTTGGCCTGGACACAGATATGTAAATTCAGACTAAAGGTACTTCATAAAAGTAAGTAACCATGTATGAAGTGTTCTACTCTTTATACTATTTATTTTGCTTTGCTGGTGTCTAATCTCCACAGCACAGTATTCCCCATTGTACTGACAATAAGGATAATTGAAAGCACTAACCACAGAGTCAGACAAACATATTATGACATATTTATGTGCGAGTTAAAATGTTGAAGATTTCTGATCTTTGCAGCTGACACCAGCATTTTCGAGTGATTTATATCTGATTTACTGCAGAAACAATACTACAGAAGTCAATTGTTGTTAATTAAAACAGCTCTTGAAATCCTAATTGGGAAAACCTAGGTTTGGCCCGGCTATCCAGCCACTAGTATTCACAAGTACATTTCTAAAGGGAGGTTAGGCTAATATATCAGCAGATGAAGCACCATAAACATGATTAATATGCACATTAGACTTTCCTTATCACAATTTTCTGGCAGTTTTTATCCGGTCTTGGTTAAAATTACATTGAGCTGTTTCTCTGTTTCTATAAAATACAGATTACGTGGAGACAGCAGTCTGAGTATGTCATGTTTCATCTCCTTGAGACATTAATTATTATTGCTAGTTCAGTATTCCTTATCTATCACTGCTGAAAGATGTAGACTCTAATACTTAGTACCATTCATGATAAAAAGCTTACTGTATTCATATTCATATTTCAATATAATACACATTTGATACTTTGTTGTAATAATGTTACTCTCTACCTCATTATTCTATACCATTTTTTATTCTTATGTAGCGTAGCTTTTGTAAGCAATATATAAGCACTAGAGATGAGCGAACACTAAAATGTTCGAGGTTCGAAATTCGATTCGAACAGCCGCTCACTGTTCGAGTGTTCGAATGGGTTTCGAACCCCATTATAGTCTATGGGGAACATAAACTCGTTAAGGGGGAAACCCAAATTCGTGTCTGGAGGGTCACCAAGTCCACTATGACACCCCAGGAAATGATACCAACACCCTGGAATGACACTGGGACAGCAGGGGAAGCATGTCTGGGGGCATAAAAGTCACTTTATTTCATGGAAATCCCTGTCAGTTTGCGATTTTCGCAAGCTAACTTTTCCCCATAGAAATGCATTGGCCAGTGCTGATTGGCCAGAGTACGGAACTCGACCAATCAGCGCTGGCTCTGCTGGAGGAGGCGGAGTCTAAGATCGCTCCACACCAGTCTCCATTCAGGTCTGACCTTAGACTCCGCCTCCTCCCGCAGAGCCAGCGCTGATTGGCCGAAGGCTGGCCTATGCATTCCTATGCGAATGCAGAGACTTAGCAGTGCTGAGTCAGTTTTGCTCAACTACACATCTGATGCACACTCGGCACTGCTACATCAGATGTAGCAATCTGATGTAGCAGAGCCGAGGGTGCACTAGAACCCCTGTGCAATCTCAGTTCACGCTAATAGAATGCATTGGCCAGCGCTGATTGGCCAATGCATTCTATTAGCCCGATGAAGTAGAGCTGAATGTGTGTGCTAAGCACACACATTCGGCACTGCTTCATCACGCCAATACAATGCATTAGCCAGTGCTGATTGGCCAGAGTACGGAATTCGGCCAATCAGCGCTGGCTCTGCTGAAGGAGGCGGAGTCTAAGGTCAGACCTGAATGGAGACTGGTGTGGAGCGATCTTAGACTCCGCCTCCTCCAGCAGAGCCAGCGCTGATTGGCCGAATTCCGTACTCTGGCCAATCAGTGCTGGCCAATGCATTCTATTAGCCCGATGAAGTAGAGCTGAATGTGTGTGCTAAGCACACACATTCAGCACTGCTTCATCACGCCAATACAATGCATTAGCCAGTGCTGATTGGCCAGAGTACGGAATTCGGCCAATCAGCGCTGGCTCTGCTGGAGGAGGCGGAGTCTAAGGTCGGACCTGAATGGAGACTGGTGTGGAGCGATCTTAGACTCCGCCTCCTCCAGCAGAGCCAGCGCTGATTGGCCGAATTCCATACTCTGGCCAATCAGCGCTGGCCAATGCATTCTATTAGCCCGATGAAGTAGAGCTGAATGTGTGTGCTTAGCACACACATTCAGCTCTACTTCATCAGGCTAATAGAATGCATTGGCCAATCAGCGCTGGCCAATGCATTCTATTAGCTTGATGAAGCAGAGTGTGCACAAGGGTTCAAGCGCACCCTCGGCTCTGATGTAGCAGAGCCGAGGGTGCACAAGGGTTCAAGTGCACCCTCGGCTCTCCTACATCAGAGCCGAGGGTGCGCTTGAACTCTTGTGCAGCCTCGGCTCTGCTACATCAGAGCCGAGGGTGCGCTTGAACCCTTGTGCACACTCTGCTTCATCAAGCTAATAGAGTGCATTGGCCAGCGCTGATTGGCCAGAGTACGGAATTCGGCCAATCAGCGCTGGCCAATGCATCCCTATGGGAAAAAGTTTATCTCACAAAAATCATAATTACACACCCGATAGAGCCCCAAAAAGTTATTTTTAATAACATTCCCCCCTAAATAAAGGTTATCCCTAGCTATCCCTGCCTGTACAACTATCCCTGTCTCATAGTCACAAAGTTCACATTCTCATATGACCCGGATTTGAAATCCACTATTCGTCTAAAATGGAGGTCACCTGATTTCGGCAGCCAATGACTTTTTCCAATTTTTTTCAATGCCCCCGGTGTCGTAGTTCCTGTCCCACCTCCCCTGCGCTGTTATTGGTGCAAAAAAGGCGCCAGGGAAGGTGGGAGGGGAATCGAATTTTGGCGCACTTTACCACGCGGTGTTCGATTCGATTCGAACATGGCGAACACCCTGATATCCGATCGAACATGTGTTCGATAGAACACTGTTCGCTCATCTCTAATAAGCACTATTGATATTAATGAAACAAGATAACCAATGAGTGTATGATAATTTTCCATGAAATCAGATGCAAGGACATTTTTTTACTAAAATTTGGGAGTGGTTTGGATCCAAGCTTTTATCATATTGACACATCAATGCAAGTTATATATGGTATTTTCAGTATGAAAATTACATCAACAAGTTCACTTAACTAGAGATGAGCGAACAGTGTTCTATCGAACACATGTTCGATCGGATATCAGGGTGTTCGCCATGTTCGAATCGAATCGAACACCACGTGGTAAAGTGCGCCAAAATTCGATTCCCCTCCCACCTTCCCTGGCGCCTTTTTTGCACCAATAACAGCGCAGGGGAGGTGGGACAGGAACTACGACACTGGGGGCATTGAAAAAAATTGGAAAAAGTCATTGGCTGCCGAAATCAGGTGACCTCCATTTTAGACGAATAGTGGATTTCAAATCCGGGTCATATGAGAATGTGAACTTTGTGACTATGAGACAGGGATAGCTGTACAGGCAGGGATAGCTAGGGATAACCTTTATTTAGGGGGGAATGTTATTAAAAATAACTTTTTGGGGCTCTATCGGGTGTGTAATTGTGATTTTTGTGAGATAAACTTTTTCCCATAGGGATGCATTGGCCAGCGCTGATTGGCCGAATTCCGTACTCTGGCCAATCAGCGCTGGCCAATGCATTCTATTAGCTTGATGAAGCAGAGTGTGCACAAGGGTTCAAGCGCACCCTCGGCTCTGATGTAGCAGAGCCGAGGCTGCACAAGGGTTCAAGCGCACCCTCGGCTCTGATGTAGGAGAGCCGAGGGTGCACTTGAACCCTTGTGCACCCTCAGCTCTGCTACATCAGAGCCGAGGGTGCGCTTGAACCCTTGTGCACACTCTGCTTCATCAAGCTAATAGAATGCATTGGCCAGCGCTGATTGGCCAATGTATTCTATTAGCCTGATGAAGTAGAGCTGAATGTGTGTGCTAAGCACACACATTCAGCTCTACTTCATCGGGCTAATAGAATGCATTGGCCAGCGCTGATTGGCCAGAGTACGGAACTCGACCAATCAGCGCTGGCTCTGCTGGAGGAGGCGGAGTCTAAGATCGCTCCACACCAGTCTCCATTCAGGTCCGACCTTAGACTCCGCCTCCTCCGGCAGAGCCAGCGCTGATTGGCCGAAGGCTGGCCAATGCATTCCTATGCGAATGCAGAGACTTAGCAGTGCTGAGTCAGTTTTGCTCAACTACACATCTGATGCACACTCGGCACTGCTACATCAGATGTAGCAATCTGATGTAGCAGAGCCGAGGGTGCACTAGAACCCCTGTGCAAACTCAGTTCACACTAATAGAATGCATTGGCCAGCGCTGATTGGCCAATGCATTCTATTAGCCCGATGAAGTAGAGCTGAATGTGTGTGCTAAGCACACACATTCAGCACTGCTTCATCAAGCCAATACAATGCATTAGCCAGTGCTGATTGGCCAGAGTACGGAATTCGGCCAATCAGCGCTGGCTCTGCTGGAGGAGGCGGAGTCTAAGGTCGGACCTGAATGGAGACTGGTGTGGAGCGATCTTAGACTCCGCCTCCTCCAGCAGAGCCAGCGCTGATTGGTCGAGTTCCGTACTCTGGCCAATCAGCGCTGGCCAATGCATTCTATTAGCCCGATGAAGTAGAGCTGAATGTGTGTGCTTAGCACACACATTCAGCTCTACTTCATCGGGCTAATAGAATACATTGGCCAATCAGCGCTGGCCAATGCATTCTATTAGCTTGATGAAGCAGAGTGTGCACAAGGGTTCAAGCGCACCCTCGGCTCTGATGTAGCAGAGCCGAGGCTGCACAAGGGTTCAAGTGCACCCTCGGCTCTCCTACATCAGAGCCGAGGGTGCGCTTGAACCCTTGTGCAGCCTCGGCTCTGCTACATCAGAGCCGAGGGTGCGCTTGAACCCTTGTGCACACTCTGCTTCATCAAGCTAATAGAATGCATTGGCCAGCACTGATTGGCCAGAGTACGGAATTCGGCCAATCAGCGCTGGCCAATGCATTCTATTAGCCCGATGAAGTAGAGCTGAATGTGTGTGCTAAGCACACACATTCAGCACTGCTTCATCAAGCCAATACAATGCATTAGCCAGTGCTGATTGGCCAGAGTACGGAATTCGGCCAATCAGCGCTGGCTCTGCTGGAGGAGGCGGAGTCTAAGATCGCTCCACACCAGTCTCCATTCAGGTCCGACCTTAGACTCCGCCTCCTCCAGCAGAGCCAGCGCTGATTGGCCGAATTCCGTACTCTGGCCAATCAGCACTGGCTAATGCATTGTATTGGCTTGATGAAGCAGTGCTGAATGTGTGTGCTTAGCACACACATTCAGCTCTACTTCATCGGGCTAATAGAATGCATTGGCCAATCAGCGCTGGCCAATGCATTCTATTAGTGTGAACTGAGTTTGCACAGGGGTTCTAGTGCACCCTCGGCTCTGCTACATCAGATTGCTACATCTGATGTAGCAGTGCCGAGTGTGCATCAGATGTGTAGTTGAGCAAAACTGACTCAGCACTGCTAAGTCTGCATTCGCATAGGAATGCATTGGCCAGCCTTCGGCCAATCAGCGCTGGCTCTGCCGGAGGAGGCGGAGTCTAAGGTCGGACCTGAATGGAGACTGGTGTGGAGCGATCTTAGACTCCGCCTCCTCCAGCAGAGCCAGCGCTGATTGGCCGAATTCCGTACTCTGGCCAATCAGCACTGGCTAATGCATTGTATTGGCTTGATGAAGCAGTGCTGAATGTGTGTGCTTAGCACACACATTCAGCTCTACTTCATCGGGCTAATAGAATGCATTGGCCAGCGCTGATTGGCCGAATTCCGTACTCTGGCCAATCAGCACTGGCTAATGCATTGTATTGGCTTGATGAAGCAGTGCTGAATGTGTGTGCTTAGCACACACATTCAGCTCTACTTCATCGGGCTAATAGAATGCATTGGCCAATCAGCGCTGGCCAATGCATTCTATTAGCGTGAACTGAGTTTGCACAGGGGTTCTAGTGCACCCTCGGCTCTGCTACATCAGATTGCTACATCTGATGTAGCAGTGCCGAGTGTGCATCAGATGTGTAGTTGAGCAAAACTGACTCAGCACTGCTAAGTCTGCATTCGCATAGGAATGCATTGGCCAGCCTTCGGCCAATCAGCGCTGGCTCTGCCGGAGGAGGCGGAGTCTAAGGTCGGACCTGAATGGAGACTGGTGTGGAGCGATCTTAGACTCCGCCTCCTCCAGCAGAGCCAGCGCTGATTGGCCGAATTCCGTACTCTGGCCAATCAGCACTGGCTAATGCATTGTATTGGCTTGATGAAGCAGTGCTGAATGTGTGTGCTTAGCACACACATTCAGCTCTACTTCATCGGGCTAATAGAATGCATTGGCCAATCAGCGCTGGCCAATGCATTCTATTAGCGTGAACTGAGTTTGCACAGGGGTTCTAGTGCACCCTCGGCTCTGCTACATCAGATTGCTACATCTGATGTAGCAGTGCCGAGTGTGCATCAGATGTGTAGTTGAGCAAAACTGACTCAGCACTGCTAAGTCTGCATTCGCATAGGAATGCATTGGCCAGCCTTCGGCCAATCAGCGCTGGCTCTGCCGGAGGAGGCGGAGTCTAAGGTCGGACCTGAATGGAGACTGGTGTGGAGCGATCTTAGACTCCGCCTCCTCCAGCAGAGCCAGCGCTGATTGGCCGAATTCCGTACTCTGGCCAATCAGCACTGGCTAATGCATTGTATTGGCTTGATGAAGCAGTGCTGAATGTGTGTGCTTAGCACACACATTCAGCTCTACTTCATCGGGCTAATAGAATGCATTGGCCAATCAGCGCTGGCCAATGCATTCTATTAGCGTGAACTGAGTTTGCACAGGGGTTCTAGTGCACCCTCGGCTCTGCTACATCAGATTGCTACATCTGATGTAGCAGTGCCGAGTGTGCATCAGATGTGTAGTTGAGCAAAACTGACTCAGCACTGCTAAGTCTGCATTCGCATAGGAATGCATTGGCCAGCCTTCGGCCAATCAGCGCTGGCTCTGCCGGAGGAGGCGGAGTCTAAGGTCGGACCTGAATGGAGACTGGTGTGGAGCTATCTTAGACTCCGCCTCCTCCAGCAGAGCCAGCGCTGATTGGTCGAGTTCCGTACTCTGGCCAATCAGCACTGGCCAATGCATTTCTATGGGGAAAAGTTAGCTTGCGAAAATCGCAAACTGACAGGGATTTCCATGAAATAAAGTGACTTTTATGCCCCCAGACATGCTTCCCCTGCTGTCCCAGTGTCATTCCAGGGTGTTGGTATCATTTCCTGGGGTGTCATAGTGGACTTGGTGACCCTCCAGACACGAATTTGGGTTTCCCCCTTAACGAGTTTATGTTCCCCATAGACTATAATGGGGTTCGAAACCCATTCGAACACTCGAACAGTGAGCGGCTGTTCGAATCGAATTTCGAACCTCGAACATTTTAGTGTTCGCTCATCTCTACACTTAACCACTTGCCATTACATTCATTTTTTATTACTGCATTATTGTATCTTTGTTTTTTTTACTCCACACCCTCCACAAGTCATTCTTTAGGTTTCCTATTCATGGAATCATATCAGGGTTTATTATTGCAGGAAAAAATGTATTTCATAATGGTATCTACTTGTATATACTATCAGTGAATTATATTGTTTATGTATGTACACATGTGATGGTTATGATGTATCCAGGAACAAGACATGGTTATCTGGTTTTGTTACCGCTGATCTACATTCTGTGATTGGTACCTTCTTTGTCACATGTTTTTGAGCAGGCAAGAGCTGGGGTGTTGGCCATCCCATCTGAGCTCCTATAAGATCCAAGAAATCAAAAGGACGATAACTTGCACACTTTTTTCTGCTCTCTTCTCTCTTTTGTTTTAAAACTATTTTGCTTGTCTTTGTCATCCTTGTGTCTCCTCTTTTTATATAAGCACTAGAGATGAGCGAGTAGTACTTGATCGAGTAGGTATTCGATCGAATATACAGCATTCGAAATACTCGTACTCGATTGAGTACCAATGCTATATAGCCGGCCAATCAATGCTGGTTCTTCTCCTACCTTTAGAAGTCTTCTCCATGCAGCTTCCCCGCGGCGTCTTCCGACTCTTCATTCACTCTGCCAGGCATCAGGCCTGGGCAGAGCCGACTGTGCATGTCCGCTTGTAGTGCAGGCATGTGCGGTCGGCTCTGCCCAGGCCCGATGCCTGGCAAAGTGAATGAAGAGCCGGAAGATGCCGCGGGGACACTGCACCGAGAAGACTTCTCGGAGGATCCAGCCCGACCCTCACTCGTGGACTTGGTAAGTATAATTTGATCAAACGTTGCCTACCCCTGAAACGAGCATTTTCCCCCCATAGACTATAATAGGGTTCGATATTCGATTCGAGTAGTCGAATATTGAGGGGCTACTCGAAACGAATATTGAACCTCGAACATTTTACTGTTCGCTCATCTCTAATAAGCACTCAAACTTTTGGCATTAAAGCATTCAATTTAAGGGTGTTTTGTATGCTCAATGGATCCATTGTATGTATGACTTTGACTGTTAGAGAGATGTGTGTATATGTAAGTGGGATTCCTACTATCCCTTAAAATAGTGGAGTGTATTTGGGGTGCGTGGACTGTGTTGGGGGTGTGATTAACGTACATTATTTGTTTATTAAAAAATAGCATTGAAAATCTATTTTGTCTGTTTCATAGTTTTTATTTTTTCATACTGCTGCTAATGGAGCCATAAGGATAACAAATCAGTACTCACTTCTCCTTGGTTTTCATTCATTGTATACAGGTCACTCAACTGAGATCACCAGTGATTAACTCCTTTAGGTGACAATACAATGCAACATATTATTATACCGCATAATAAAAACTGTAAATAACATAACTTTATAGCAACAGAAAAATGCAACAGCTGGAGAACCTCACTGGTTTCTGACTATATAATCATATAACAGAAAAATTCTTTCTTGCACCAAACATAAGGGAATGTGTCAATCTCAGGGCTCATTCACATCTGTGCCCGGGGTCTCCACTTTCAGGTTTCCGTTTCCTGACCGAAACTGGGAAGGAGACGGAATGGGTTTGAAAAGTGTCCGGCCGTGAGCGCTGGTGAGTGTTTTGAGCTCTCCGCAGAGAAACCGTTTTTTTTTTAACTGGACACAGAGTCGGACATGTAGGACTTTGTGTCCAGTTTACAAAAACCGGTTTCGCCGCGGAGAGCTCAAAATGCTCCCCGGCGCTCACGGCCGGACCCGGTCTGACAGGTTTCCCTCTTCTGCATGTAGAAGACGTAAAAACCTCATAACGGAGACCAGACGCTGGTGTGAACCCAGCGTAACCTAAATTCTCAAAAATAACTGATACACTATCACTATTTAGTGAGCTGAGTTTAATGGAAATTTTCCAATGGATTAGAAAGATTAGAAAGCACTTTGTTAAAGTCCATAGATTTATTAGTAAACCAATGAAAGCCATGAATACAAGCAGATGAGCAAAATGAACTGCACCCCTGGAAAGTGCTAGTTTACATGTTTTGGACCTACTGATCTGTAGTCATAACCATTAAATGTGCAAACCAGCGCTCCCCAGGGTTGTATTGCATGAATTGTGTATGTTTGTGCTAGTCTGCTTGTATAGGTAGCTTTTTACTAATAAAATGATGGATTTAAAATGCTGGATTGCTGCCGTGTTTGGATATTGATGTCATTAATTTTAATAGACATATCCATACTAAGTCATTATGACTAAATAATGGTAGGTCTGAAACACGTAAACCAGTGCTCTCTTGGGGTGCACCTTTTGAATTCTATATGTTTGGATGGATTTTGGATTTTATGCATACTGTAGATTTTAATGGTTTATTAATACCATTATGGACTTTTAACAAAATACTGGATTGCTATTGTGTTTAGACATTAATGTGGCTGAGTTGCATAAGTGGGGTAACTGAATTGAGTCTATAGTATAGCAAAAGCTAAACCAACAGAGTAGCCGAATAGAATCTGTGGTATTGCAATGCTGGACTAGCAGTATATTAGAGCTTAGTAAATGGCATAGCGTAGTTCAGTCTATGATATAGTAGATGTGGATAAGGGCTCGTTCACATCTGCGGCCCGGCACTCCGTACTTAGGTTTCCGTTTCCTGCCTAAAACACAGGCAGGATACGGAAACCTGCAGGAGTCTCTCTCACCCATTCATTTGAATGGGTGAGAGAGATGTCCGGCCGTGCGCGGCGGTGAGCGTTTTAGGCTCTCCGCCGCGAAACCGGGTTTTATAATCCGGACACAGAGTCGGACATGCAGTACTCTGTGTCCGGATAAAAAAATCCGGTTTCGCAGCGGAGAGTCTAAAACGCTCACCGCCGCGCACGGCTGGACCCGGTCTATGGTTTCCGTCTTCTGGCAGAAGACGGAAACCATAGAACGGAGACCCCAAACGCAGGTGTGAACCCAGCGTCACTGATATAGCAGTGTTGAACCAGTGTAACAGTAAAGTTTGGGTTGTGGTGTAGTCAAGGGCGTAACTAAAGACTGGGGCCTAGTCCAAAAACTCAATTTGGCCCCACTGTGCAAGTTTTCTTCACAACCCTCATCTGCATGCCATCTGTACATTGTTGCAAAATTTTATGTCTCTATCTGGGTTTAGACTGACATGAACATTCATTCACATGTCAGTGCACACAAGCTTCCCATCATTCCAATCCCCTGACACTAACATAGTACATAGCCTACTTATATAGCGCCATCATATTCCACAGCGCTTTACACATATTGTCAATATGGTCCTATATATGGCTCACAATCTAAATTCCCTTTTACTATGTCTTTGGAGTATGGGAGGAAACCTGTTATGTCAGTCCAGGTAGCTGCAACGGGGCTAAGGGATAGCAGTAGGGAATCTCACCCTGCACTACTCCCACTAGCTATCCCGGTCCCTGCCTCACGGGTGTGGGTCGGCTGTACTCAGGCTAAGCCTGACCCCGACAGCTCCTCTCTCACTGATTCCGTAGGCCTAGAGGGAAGTGGGAGAAGGAATGCCCTATGAGATCTCTAGGGACTGGAGACTAAAGGGGGTCACCCCTAACGAACAAGTGAAGCTGCTACTGACAGGGACTGACAAGGGTGTGCGCTGACTAACAACACAAGCAGCACACAGGAAAAATGTGGGAAAGGATTCCCCCAAACCAATATGGGAAGGAACCTTACACTAGGAAACAAACACAGGGAAACTGAGTAGAAATCAAAGGATAAGGCAATTCACAATTCATTCATGGGTTTAAATACAGAGTAGAGACCACTCCTCCCAGGTGCAAATGGGAGGACAGACTAATCAACCAGGAAATAAAGCTGCCTACCATCAGTGCGCACGTGCAAGTCAGAAGGTGTGCACCAATACTCACGACAGGACAACCCCGCAGCGCCAGGATGCCACCCCAGACACTGCGCAGCCAAAAACTCCCCAGGTAAGAAAAATAGAAAGTAAAGAACCTAAATACTCCTAACAGGATCCTCCCCTCAAGGAGAAGACTCCGGATTCTCTAGGAGCATCCTTCTTCGGGAACTCCTTGTGGAATTTCTCCACGAGTCTGGGAGCTGACACATCCGACTCCAGGACCCAAGAATTATCCTCAGGACCGTATCCCTTCCATGCCACCAGATACCATAGCTTCCCCCGAACATATTTGCTATCCAGAACTCGGGATATCTCATACTCCCCGGACTCAGAAACTGGTGGAACCTTAACTGGAGACGTTCCCTTCTTGGCCTTCTTTAACAAGGAGACATGGAAGACCCGGTTTATCTTCCACCTTTTAGGTAGTTGCAGCTGCGCCGCCACTTCATTTACCATCTTGATGATCTTAAAAGGACCCACAAATCTGGGACCCAGCTTCTTGCTAGGAACCTTCAACCTGATATTCTTGGTGGACAACCAAACCATCTCACCAGGGAAGAACTGCAACTCTCCTCTCTTCCGATCCGCCTGGACCTTAGCCTGGTGCAACGCCCGCACCAGATTCTCTCGGATACGGGACCATACCCCTTGCAGCTTTTTAGAAAATAGCTCCTCCTCCGGAACTGGGGAAGAAATGGAAGAAAATACTCCGAAAACAGGATGTCTACCACCGGAGCAAAAAAAAGGTGTGGTACCTGTGGCATTGGAATCATGGTTGTTTAGGGAAAATTCTGCCAGGGGGAGAAAGGCAGCCCAATTATTCTGGTTCTCTCGAACAAAACACCTCAAAAACTGTTCCACATCCTGATTCTTCCTCTCTGTTTGTCCGTTAGACTCTGGGTGAAACCCGGAGGAAAACGACAGTGTAACTCCCAACCTGCTGCAAAAAAGCCCGCCAGAATTTAGCCACAAATTGCGGTCCCCTGTCCGAAACGATCTCCTCAGGAAGACCATGCAACCTTACAATTTCTTTAATAAACGCCTCAGATAGTGTCTTGGCACATGGCAGCCTGGAAAACGGGATCAAATGGCACATTTTCGTGAAGCGGTCAACGACTACCCAAATGACCGTGAAACCCTTAGACACCGGAAGGCCCGTGATGAAATCCATAGACAAATGAGTCCAAGGTGCCTTAGGAGGTTCCAATGGATGTAGAAGACCGTGGGGACGGGTATGCGACGCCTTGGCTCTTGCACAGACCGAACAATTTTGAACAAACTGCAAGACCTCCTTACTCCACCCTGGCCACCAAAAATTCCTAGACACCAATCTCATGGTCTCTGAAACCCCCGGGTGACCAGCAAGAACCGACTCGTGACACTCCCTCAGGAGACTTTGTCGGAGAGTAGTTGGGACAAAAAGCTTGTTTCTAGGTATCTTGGAAGGTGCAGCGTGTTGCGCTTCGATCAAGGCCTTCTCCAATTTCGCGCCCAATACTGCTACCACCACTCCATCCCCAAGGATAGTGGCAGGCGCCTCTCGTTCCTCCTCAGTCGACATATACCGGGATAAAGCATCAGCCTTAACATTCTTTGAACCCGGCACATAAGTCACATTAAAATGGAACCGCGCAAAAAATAGAGCCCATCTGGCCTGCCGTGCATTTAATCTCTTCGCCGACCCAAGATAAATCAAATTCTTGTGGTCAGTAAATACCTGGACTGGCCTTCTGGCCCCCTCCAGGAAATGACGCCAATGTTCGAACGCTAGTTTTATTGCTAGTAGTTCCCTATCTCCGATGTCATAATTCCGTTCAGAGGCAGAGAATTTCTTAGAAAAGAAGGCACAGGGATGCGTACCCTCCTCGAACTCCTGAGAAAGTACTGCTCCCACCCCCACCGAGGAGGCATCCACCTCCACTCGGAAGGCCAACCTCTCATCCGGCTGTCTCAAAATGGGAGCGGACGAGAATCGCTTCTTCAGTTCTTCAAACGCAGCTAGCGCCTCTGGCGACCACTTAGCACAGTCAGCCCCCTTCTTAGTCAAGTCCGAGATAGGTTTCACAACCTCAGAAAATCCCTTGATAAACTGGCGATAATAGTTGGAGAACCCCAAGAACCGTTGGACCGCCTTTAGGTTCTCGGGTCGCGGCCACTCCAAGACTGCCCTGACCTTCTCAGGGTCCATCTCGAACCCCTTGTCCGATAGGATATAGCCAAGGAAACATAATTTATTGACCGCGAACACACATTTCTCCAGCTTAGCACTTAATTGGTTAACCCTCAGGAGATCTAAAACCTCTCTCACTCTCTCCCAATGAGTCTCCAAATCCGGGGTGTAAATGAGTATATCGTCCAGATAGACCACAACCCCCCTCCCTATGACGGCACTTAGTACATCATTAATAAAATTCTGAAAAAACGCAGGCGCATTGGTTAGACCGAAAGGCATCACAAGATTCTCAAAGTGTCCTAGGGGTGTGTTAAACGCTGTTTTCCACTCATCCCCCTTCTTGATTCTCAGCAAGTTATACGCCCCACGTAAATCTATTTTACTAAACCAGCGGGCTCCCGTAATCTGGCTGAATAGATCCGAGATCAACGGAATGGGATAGGGATTCCGCACCGTGATTTTGTTAATCTCCCTAAAATCCAAACAAGGGTGCAACCCTCTATCTTTCTTCTTTACAAAGAAAAACCCCACTGCTACTGGGGACTTAGATGGGCGAATATGCCCCACCTCTAGACTCCCCTCAATATACTCTTTGAGCGCCTCCCTCTCCGGAATAGTGAGATTGTACAACCTTGTCTTGGGTAGCACAGCATTTGGTATAAATTTAATCGAGCAATCATAGGTGCGATGTGGTGGTAATGTCTTGGCTGCCCTTTCCTCAAAGACCTCCCTGAACTCACATATTTCTTGAGGCAAATTATCTATAGACAAAGACATAACGGATATGGGCAGACATCGACCATTACACCCTTGCCCCCAAGAAACTACTGACTCGGTCTCCCAGTTGATAATAGGGTTATGCTGCTTCAGCCAGGGCCACCCCAAAACTACTTGTGCTGGTAACTTTGACAACAAGAACAAGTCAATCTCTTCCCTGTGGCCACCCACAATAAACTCCAAACCCTCCACCTGTTTGGAGATGACAGCTTGCTGTAGAGGGGTCTTATCAATAGCCCACACCGGTATCTGAGACTCCAAGACCAAAGGACTCACCCTTAATTGCTCACAAAACTCTGAGTCAATAAGGTTGACTGCCAAACCACAATCAACCAAAATCCGGCACTTCTGCCCATTTACCCATCCTTCAAGGTTCAACCCGGCAGTCTGAGTACAGGAAATATGCACACCTCCCTCCTTAGTAGGTTTTCTCCCTTTACCCTCAATAGACCTGGGGTTATTACTCTCCTTGGCGAACCATTCTCTGGAGGGGCATACCCTTGCTACATGTCCCATCCCTCCACACACAAAACAGCGTACTGTGCGGGACCCTTCACTCTTGGGTCTTGCACTTCGCACAGTGGCCCCAATCTGCATGGGTTGGTCCCCCGGGTCCTCTCTAAAAACAGAGAATTGAGGAGGGCTAAGCCCCCCAGGACTCTTGTCTCCACGCTCCCGGAGGCGCCGTCCAACTCTAATTGCCAGCTGCATGGCCTCATCTAGATCTCCCGGAACAGGGTGAGAAACTAGATGGTCTTTAACCTGTTCTGAGAGCCCTGTCTCAAACTGACTAAGTAGAGCGGGGTCATTCCAATGTACTTCTGCTGCCCACCTACGAAACTCTGTGCAATATTTCTCTATAGCGTGATCCCCTTGCACCACACGTCGTAGGTTATACTCAGCCGTGCGTACCCTGTCTGGGTCGTCATACAGTAACCCCATTGTGGAGAAAAACGCCTCTACAGTTAGTAAGCAAGCTGAGTCGGCTGGTAACGAATGTGCCCAGATGAGGGGATCATCTCTCAATAAAGTAATAATAATCCCAACTCTCTGTACCTCAGAACCGGAGGAAAACAGCCGTAGCCGGAAATACAAAAGACAGTCCTTTTGAAATCGGAAAAAATCTGACCTCTTACCTCGGAAGGGTTCAGGTAAGCTGACTTTTGGCTCCAGAGGCCGACCCACATGGGCGCTACTCACCTGCCTCTGTATGCCCTCCACCTGAGAGGCTGTGTGTTGAGCCAACTGCTGTACTTGAGATACGCCAGAAGCTTGGATGGCATCCATTCGTAGCTTGATCCCCTCCATCTCAGTGGAAATCTGCTGCACCGCCTGGTACAACTGTTTCAGGTCCGTCATAATGCAAACGAACCTTTTTTTTTTATTTTTTTATTTTTTTTTACCGGCTGAGTGTACTGTTATGTCAGTCCAGGTAGCTGCAACGGGGCTAAGGGATAGCAGTAGGGAATCTCACCCTGCACTACTCCCACTAGCTATCCCGGTCCCTGCCTCACGGGTGTGGGTCGGCTGTACTCAGGCTAAGCCTGACCCCGACAGCTCCTCTCTCACTGATTCCGTAGGCCTAGAGGGAAGTGGGAGAAGGAATGCCCTATGAGATCTCTAGGGACTGGAGACTAAAGGGGGTCACCCCTAACGAACAAGTGAAGCTGCTACTGACAGGGACTGACAAGGGTGTGCGCTGACTAACAACACAAGCAGCACACAGGAAAAATGTGGGAAAGGATTCCCCCAAACCAATATGGGAAGGAACCTTACACTAGGAAACAAACACAGGGAAACTGAGTAGAAATCAAAGGATAAGGCAATTCACTCACACAGTCAGTTATACACAGAGGGAGGATTGGTGAACACAGAAGGGAAAACACACAAACCAACTCGTTCACCCAAACCTCCCAAAAACCAACCACGGAACTTCCTCTATCCCAGAACACCACCTACTCCTCCTGCTAAGGCCTAGCGCTGTAAAAGCGACACTCAGCACAGAACCATGGGAGGCATGGGTTTAAATACAGAGTAGAGACCACTCCTCCCAGGTGCAAATGGGAGGACAGACTAATCAACCAGGAGATAAAGCTGCCTACCAGCAGTGCGCGCGTGCAAGTCAGAAGGTGTGCACCAATACTCACGACAGGACAACCCCGCAGCGCCAGGATGCCACCCCAGACACTGCGCAGCCAAAAACTCCCCAGGTAAGAAAAATAGAAAGTAAAGAACCTAAATACTCCTAACAAAACCCACACAAACTAAAGAAGTTTTCCTTGGCTCGATTTGAATAAAGGACTCCAGCACTACAAAGCTACAATGCTAACCAATGAGCCACCATGCTGTCCAATGTTTATGGAGAAACTAATGGTAAGTAGTGGATACAAACTCTGAATTTAACTATACACTGCCGTCACTTGTTTTTATGCATTTTAACATTTAACCAAAAATTAGCCATTTATTAGGGAAAAATACGTGTCTGTGGTTTTTAGACACACATAGTGTTTATATTGCAAAAAGCAACGGTTTTGAAGAAAAATTAGCCCATTTTGATGGCTGGTAAGAGCTACAGGCTTATTTTTGCAACAAATGAATTGCAGTGAGCCTAGTTAAAAAGTGATGAATAATTAGCATTATATGATTGAACAAGCCATTAGACATGTCTGGCTGAGTGGTGGCAGTGGTTGTAGCGGTTTAGGAATAGCACCCAGTATCAGCAGCAGTACAGTAAAGGGAAAACGATAAAGGGAGATGTGCCTGGCCTGGTTGCTTAAAAATCTAGAAAAAAAAACCTGGATGTTCCTGTCTGTTATTCCTGTATGGGAGGAAATACCACATCGATTTTATTTTGGTGTAGTGACCATTGACTTCATTGCAAGAAAAATTTGGGGCACACTATTGGTATACTTACTGCCTAGGTTACCAGTTGAAATAGTTGGACTATCTTCCAAAAGTGCTCAAACTGACAATCTAGAATGTGCTACAGTGCCACTCAATGTGTGCTTCACCCTACGTCCATGAAATGAGGAAAGGAGAGTAGTACCAATGACTTACCCTGGTGAACAGTAGTCCAGGGTGTAGGAACTGAAGGATGCACCCTTGAGGTCACGTCAGTAATAGAAAACATCAAGCCTTGCTGCGGTTTTAGACTGGCCTGTGATGCTCAAAACATTGACAACATTGACGTAGTGGGCCATGAGGGCTAATGTATTGTCCCCAGCCCATAATCGATACTTCACATCTATAGGGTGGTGTGCACCCTTCCACACATGGACATTTACAAAGATAGGTCTACGTGACCATCAAGCAGGGACATGGCTGGCATGGCAGCAATTGCACAGTCAGTAACTTTCCCAGATGGGAATTAAAGTTGCAGACCAGCCACATGACTGAGTATAGATTGTGTGGAGGAGGAAGAGGAGAATCAGATGGAGATCATAATGATTAATAATGTGACTGTAACCACATGATAGGTGTGGAATGGCTGTCACCTGCCAAAAACCTCTGTATTCTCAGATAGTATGACAATTTTGTAGCCACCGGTGGTGCCATCAAGACAGGAAGTAGTGTTGCTGTTGCCATCCACATTCTTACTGTTAGTAGTGGTACTTACTCAAGTATTTCCTTCTTCTCAATCTTTTGCCTATACCCTGCCCTGATTTTTTCAGTCATTATATTGCACACTGCTTCATGATTTGCCAAAAATTTCAAGACAAATTGCAAAGCATTAAAAGGGGTACATGATTTTCTAGTATTAGACTAGAATTGTTGAAGAGAATGTGGTCTCTGTACTGAATCACACACGCAATCATCTCTTAAGTGCACCTGTGCAAACTAGTCTAGTGCAGGCGCACGATGTTAAAGAATCCGGAGCCAACTATCGAATTACTTTGGACATTTCACATTCAATCCCATAAAGAATGTGGAGTGTTGAATATATGTTGTCCTTTAATACAAAAATAAGAAATTTCTGCCACTCAAAAGTTGACTTCCAAATATGATACATTTATTGTGTCCACAATCATAAGCATCCACCAAAAAATGTTTCAGTTCCATGGACCTTCATTAGTACATCAGAGGTAAAAAGGAGCAGAGTGGAAGCTATGTGGAATGTTCTGAGGATTTTTCATACATATACTTATATCATACATGTAGCTATACTGTGCATAAATACTGCAAAGTTTTTTTCTTCAAATTCATTAACTTTGAAATATAGATTATACATTTCTACCCCTATACCATATAATAATGATGAAGAATCAGAAGAACCTGGCTATTAAAATTATTTTATGCTAAATTCAATGATTCCTAAGGACTAGAAACAAGAGGGCTTCTCCTTTGTAAGCATCCCAAGGATGCCCTATGGTGTGACCTCCACCCCTATCTCATATGTGCAGAGAGCCCAAAATACATTGAACTAGTTGCACACCTATGAAGGCTACATACATACGTACAGTACGATCATATTATCTGCATTTTCTAACGTGATCAATTAGAAAAAAAAAAAGTTTACTTTCATGAACTTTCCCACAGAAATCTTCACATAAAACAGTTTCCATATCCATATCAGAATAAGAATTAAAAAAGTTCAAACATACAGAACGTGGAAGATGTGAGAAGGTGACAGGTAGAGTGCTGGAGTCCAGGGCGGGTCTTGAGTAGGCCTCAGCCTAGCTGTTGGTCCTGAGCTTGTTATTGGGCCATAAAAGGCTGAAGACTTCAGGGCAGATCCTGTGAGGGAGGAAGTGCCTGGGTCGGTCCTGAAACACAGAGTCTGGTGAGACTGTACTGTGCTATTTTGTTTGTTTGTTTGTTAGCTTTTGTTATTGTTTAGTTAAAACTCGGACAAGCAGGGTTTTGTTTGATGTTTTACCTGAGGTTAAGACTGTATTTTGTTTTGATTATTTTGTATCTGAAGATTTATTTTTCCTGTTTTTCCAAATAAACCTCTTTGTACCAGACATCGTATCCCTCTCTGACTGGTGAGGTCTGCACCATTACTGCTACTGAGCTACCTTCCCAACATAGAGTAAAAACAAAAATATCTTTGGGTCCTGAAGGTAATAACTAGCTTATTTTTGAAAGAGCAAATAGTTCAGTAGCTAGAGTATTTTTAACCACATATAGATTCATATAATGTATGACAGTTTTTAGATTTCAACCAGCTTTCTTACAATCCTGGATGGCAAATCTGCCTACAAAGACAAACTAAATTAGCATTCAAATTCCGATTCCATATTGGAGATAAATGAGTGTATACTTTTCCTTTACATTTCATTATTCACCATCACTAAAACTTAGAAACGCCATTATCCTGTTTTGAGGGCGGCCTATTACATAAACATAAAATAACAGTATGCTTTTTTAACTATTTAACTTTGTGTGAACCTGTAATATATGTTTGTACAAATGGTGTCAGGACAGGATTTTTATGGCCTGCTGAATTATTTCGGAACTAACATTATCAATGCTTTCACAAGAGACCAGAGGTCATGACCTTTCTACGAAATTGTCTAGGTCATAACCTCAGTGTTACACTAACTACTCACAGCTATTGGGAGAATATGACACACGACAGTCTTTTTGGTTTTCTGAATTTATTAAAAGGTGAAGACGTTTTACATAGAATACAGTAGATTTTTAGGAACCACAAAAATCATACAAAAGATTCCAGATATGAAGATACTACAGTACTATAGGTATTGGACAAAGATGAATAACGAGGTAGGGATAAGAGTTGAAATACATGTATGTATACAGCAGGACTTACAGCCCCTTGGGGGCTTGAACTTGTGATCATTAGGCAGGCCACAATATAAATATAATTATGACAAACCTGGGAACCTTCACAAGACTTTTGGCTGTCATGGTGATAGAACGTCTTCCACAATCCAGGTAGCGTGAGCTATTACAGAAAGTGAAAGTGAGAAGGCAGAGAGAGGACCATAAGGGGGCCACACAGTGGCTCAGTGGTTAGCACTGCAGCCTTGCAGCACTGGAGTCCTGGTGTTCAAATCCCACCAAGGGCAGAAAACCATCTGCAAGGAGTTTGTATGTTCTCGCCGTGTTTGCATGGATTTCCATCCCATATTCCAAAGACATACTGATAGGGAAAAATGTACATTGTGAGCTCTATGCGGGGCTCACAATCTACATTAAAAAAAAAAGAAAAAAAAGAAAAGAAAGGAGGACCATAAGAGGGCCCTTTTTTTCCCCCCTGAGGATTGAGTTGTTTTTACAGGTTTACTCTTCTCCTTATAGGGTGCTATATTTAAAGGGATTCTACCATTAAACTACCTTTTTTTCTAATGAACACGTCAGAATAGCCTTTTGGGGTGGCCTCTCTATGCTCCTGTATCGAACTACAAGAGCAAGAGAAGCCAGAAGGTGGAGTTGCTGCAGAAGAAGGAGGCGGCGCAGGAAAGAGCTCTTGGGCAGCAATGGGGATGCACTCATCGGCCTTTCAGCGCTGGGGCCCGCCCTCATTGCTGCTGTGTAAGCAGTCACAAGAAAATGGCCACAGACATGCGCAAGACTGTTAACTTGCAGGATGGGTTTTAACTAGATCGGTGTCTGCAGACACTGATCTAGTTAAAAGTAAAGCATTAATGGCAAACCTGGGGTGAACCCCCAGAGTCAGTGGGCTCGGGGCAGACACCCCCTTCCCCACTAGCTGCACCTCTGCCCCTGCCTCAGGTAGAAAAGGAAAGGTGATTCAGTCCAATTGAGGCTATTAGCAGTTGAAAAACTGATGGGACACCATGTTTCAAGGCTTATACAGCCAGAAAACAGATTGCCCAACAATATCCTGCAGATATTTCACCTTTTTTATGAACACGCAGGTACCATTTAAAGGGGCTCTATCATTGGGAAAAGTCATTTTTAACTAAGCACATCCTTGCATAGCCTTTAGAAATGCTATTCCACACCTACCTTTTGTATGTAAATTGCCTCAGTGGTTTCTGAATGAGCCCGTCTTTATTCATATGCTAATTAGCTTCCATCTAGCACAGGAAGTTCCCAGCAGCACTCCTCTCTGCTATTATCAAAAGTCATCAGCAGCAGTAGCAGCCTGTGCTGTATACACCCATAGGAAAGAATATGCAGTGGTGCACGATCAGACTTTTTGGGTGCAGCGGCAGGCTAATTAGCATATGAATAAAAACGGACTTATTCAAAAACCACTGAGGCAATTTACATACTAAGGGTAGGTGTGGAATAGACTTTCTAAAGGCTATGCAAGGATGTGATTAGTTAAATATGACTTTCCCCAATGATAGAGCCCCTTTAATAGTGCAAGAGGCTAGAAGGCAAGAAAGATGGAACAGGGTGTGATGTTCAGAGGATTGGTTTACACATATTATTGGGAAGGAAGAGAGCCTAGAGACAGGGCAAAGCACCCACTTAGGTAGAAGGAAATACTCCAAAGTCCCTCTGATAATGCAGGAGCACTTTCATGTGGTGCATGCCAATAGAGCTTCTACACTGAGAATACTCCTAACAAGGAGCAACATTTTTTTTTTCATGGAATTAGGATTTTTTCCCAATACTTGAATGCATTCATACATGTTTACAAGGTGTAGATCTGATATGGACTAGCCCTTTCTCAAGCTGCATAAAGCTATTGTGGAACCTGCCTTTTGGTGTGCTACATATATAAGAGTTTTAGAAGATTGAAATTAAAGTTCCCTAATTGTATCAATTATCTGTGAACTGCCAGCCCTACATGAATACTAAATCTTTTCCCACAAATCTATATATGAATCTACTCAAGTCCTCCTGCTCTATAGCATCCTGTCCCCGGATTGCACCGTGTTTTCTGTGTGACAGACTCCCTATAGAATCACATTTGGTCTCTTCATTTGTAAAACATGCATAATAAGATTCATGCATGGGCATGATCATTGGCATGGTTGTGTATACAGTAGTTTAAAAAAATATTTCACCTTAAACAAATCCTCAATTGGTTTTCAATATTTTTTCAGCCATGTGGCCAAGCATAACATGTTGACAAGTCCGTCTCACATTCCAGAAATCAGTGTGTATATCATAAAGAAAATGTATAACATACATCCGGTCTTTGACAATCAGATATATGATCTGCTACAGATAAAACTTATAGTCTTGATCAATGAAAAGGTGATAACAGTCTCAACAAAACTCTTGCACACCTGTGTTCAATTGTTGTTTCACATAGTCAGCAATTCGCTGCAACAGACATGCTGACTTCTTATTTTTGCAGAAAAAAAATTGAGAATTGCACAGATGAAAGAATTATACATATTCTTAAAAGTATAACTATAACTAGGGAAAATGTATATTGTAGGAATCACCTCTATCAGCACTAAAATTACACACATACAGAACATATTTACTGAATTAAAGCCAGGACAGGACAGTTCAATGCATAAGAGCAGTTGAGGGTATACAGTACACGACCATACATATGCAGCTTGGGCAGAACTATTCCTATTGTTGCACATGAGAATGAATATTTGACCAGTTTCTCACTCCTGACAAATCTTATGTTAGTTTGCAAATGTCCGACATACTCCGATTGTGACATTTTCTGCTTGTGCCCTCCACGGCTATTACTGTTGCATTATGGTCATATGAAACAGTCTGTAGATACAGAATTACAATCCTACTTAGGTTAAATCCAACGTGTACCTGAATATACGGTACATTTATATCTCCGATCATTTTATAAAATAAATAGTTTGCAATCTATTGCTTTCCTAAACTTTTTCTGATCACATGATACAGCCCGCTTGCTCCTCAATTAATCCCTTTCAAACCATTTTTCAGTTTTAGATTTTCATTTTTGATCTTCCAAACGTCATAACTTTTTTATTTTTAGCAGTGCCGTATGATAGTTTAATATTTGCATGTTGCATATTCCCAGTATGATGTACTGGCAATCTGGAAATAAATCAGATTGGGGTAAAATTTTAGAAAAATTGAGCTTGTATGATTCACTTTAGGGCTTTGTTTTTACAGCTTTTACTGTACAGTAAGGTTGAACCAATCTTGAGATTTCAGGATCGATTTTAAAATCCGATTTCCGATAATTTTCCAGCCGATCCAGATCACGATCGTGAAATTTGCTTGATCGCCGATCGGGATCCGATCTTTTCCGATCCCGATCGCTCAACCCTACTGTGCAGCTAAAATGTCATATCACCTGTCAGTATAATTCAACGCCAGATGAAATTTTTTGTTTTTACCATATGGGAAAATTTTTATTAGTTTGCAGACCAGACATTTTCAGATGAAGAGAAACCTAATGTATATGTGTTTCATGTTATTTTTTAACTGTAATTCTTAGACTCCCTAGAGTTTTGAACACCAGTGAGTTTGATCACTATTAGAGTTGAGCGAGTACTGTTCGGATCAGCCGATCCGAACAGCACGCACGCATTGAAATGAATGGAAGCACCTGGTGCTTCCGGTTTGACAGCACCCGGCCGCTTAACCCGCCGCTTGCCAGCTGCGTGCATTGATTTCAATGCGTGCGTGCTGTTTGGATCGGCTGATCCGAACAGTACTCGCTCAACTCTAATCACTATTACAATCCATTGCTGCCATATTTAAATACCTCACATCCGCTGTACTATTATAGTGGATATTGGGAAAGGGTTAACACTTACGCGCGTATCACATTGAAAGCAATAGGTAAAAAAAAGTCTCCCATTGATTTCTATGGGGAGCGCACGTATGCCGGCACCCATTCAAGTCAATGGGATCTATTTTTTACGCCGCTCACTCTGAACAAGTTTTACGTTCAAAATGAGTGAGCGTAAACTCTGTGTGCAGGCTCCCTTAGTGTTTGATCACTGGCAGTCTCACTGCTAGGACCGTCACATGTGATGATAATCGGGAACCCGAGAACCTTGTTTGAATGCTTTAAACCAGGGGTCCTCAAACTACGGCCTATGGGCCACATACAGCCTGCCGAGGACATTTATCCGGCCCGCCTGGATCACTCACTAACAGGGAATCCAATTCCCCGATAGTGAGCGGATCGCTGCTTTCAGTTGTATGTGACCCTGGATTAATAACAGCAATGATGGTGTACGGCCCAATATAACGAGGAGCAATAAATTTCCTCTAGCACACGAAGACCAAGGTTGGTGAGCACAAATAATTTCCAAGTGAGAGTATTTCTGGGAGCATGAATTAACCACAGACATGGCAAGATCGAGGTTTATAGTGGCCACTACCACAACAGGGAACAGAATTTTTTCCAGGATGTTTCCTGGAGCATCACTGGCACAAAAGCTGTGAGAAAGAGCATCAGCTCACCCTAGGAGACAGTCACTTAGCCCCATTCAAATACAATAAATTCTTATAATCAGTAAATACTGTAATTTTATTTTAATTGCACTCTGAAGGGGAGAACTTCCTCAAGAAAAAGGTCACAGGTCATAAATGTGTGAGGGTCTCTAGGCCCTGAGACAAAACTGCACCACCCCCTACTTCAGAAGCATCGACCTCTACAACAAATGGTTGATCCAAGTCTGGTGGCTCTAAGACAGGAGCTTCAACAAAACATGTTTTAAGTTGTTCAAATGCCTGTTCATCATCAAGAGTCCAGTTGGTCAAATTGGTACCCTTCTCAGTGAGATCCGTTAATGTCTTAGCAATGATAGAGAAATTTATTATACATTTCCGATAATAGTTGGAAAAGCCCAGGAAGCACTGCGGCACCTTAAGACTAGAAGGGTGTTCCCTTTTTTTTTTTGCAGCCATAATCTTGATTGGATCACAGAAAAAGATTTGGGGGTAATTACATAACCCAGGAAAGTGACTCTTTGGACTCTGAACAGGCACTTGGGCAGTTTAGCAAAAAGATTATTTTGGCATAACAGCAGCAGAACATTCCAAACGTGTTCAACATGTGTAGCCCAATCAGGAGAGAAAACCAGGATATCATCCAAATAGACAACCACATAACAACCCAGCAGGTCTTTGAATACATCATTGATAAAGTGTTGGAAAACTGCTGGTGCATTATAGAACTCGAAGGACATAACCAGATATTCAAAGTGACCCTCCGGTGAGTTAAATGCAGTTTTCCATTCATCCCCCTCCCTGATCCAGATCAGATTGTACAGAAAGCAGCAAAAAGGAAATGGGGTAGCACACTCTGGCCAGAGATGATGAGTGTCGTAGACAGAATAGTATGCTTTATTACAAAAAGCACCAGGCAACAACTGGGCCTACCTAGATATAGGTGATAACACAGAATGCAGACACAAAAAACAACAACAAAGGGAGGTCAGCTAGCCAAGGGTCTGGTAACAGTCGACCACTCTTCCTTTGCAAAGGGATCCAGGTCTCTCATATTTGAAGGTTTCTTTCTCCCAACACCAATATTAAGATCTCTCCACAGGTGTTCAATGGGATTTAGATCCAGACTCATTGCTGGTCATCTCAGTAATCTCCAGCGCTTTGTTTCCATCCATTTCTGTATGATTTTTGAAGTATGTTTGGGGCCATTGTCCTGCGGGAAGACCCATGATCTAGGACGCAAACCTAGCTTTCTGGCACTGAGTCCTACATTGTGACCCCAAATCCTTTGGTAATCTTCAGATTTCATGTTGTCTTGCAAGGCACCTTTGAACCTCCACAATATTTGACTGTTGCTAAGGTGTTTGTTTCTTTGTAGTCCTCATTCTATTTTTGGTATTAACAAAACATGGGTAATTGCTATAATTTTCTGGGAGAAATGCTTAATTTTCTGAAAAAAATTCAGAGTTGCAACACTTAGGGCCCCTTCACACTACGGATACGCTGCCTGATTCTGAATGTTAAAACATGGTCAGAATCAGCGCGTATAAAGCAGATCCCATTTATTTCAATGGGAGCCGGCATACGAGCGCTCCCCATTGAAATTAATGGGCTGCTTTTTACTCTACGAGCACTCCCATTGAAGTGAATGGGAAGCGCTCATGTGTACGGCTCGCCGTGTGAAGGGGCCCGGCGCTCGGCTCAGTCCGAGCCGTACACGCGAGCGCTTCCCATTCACTTCAATGGGAGCGCTCGTAGAGTAAAAAGCAGCCCATTCATTTGATTGTTTTAACGTTCAGAATCAGGCAGACTATCCGTAGTGTGAAGGGGCCCTTACACTTACTATATAAGTACCAAAAATAGATATACTCTGCAGTGCCTAAATAACAGTGCCATAAAATGTAAAAGTAATATGTGGTGCACAGTCTTCCTACACTTAGCTTTCTATTTTAAAGAATTCTGCCTGATGCTGAATCCCACATCAATGAATGTGGTGCAATGATGTCTTGACTGCTATATCTCTCATCTTCAACACTGTGATGGGTTGCAAACTGATCCGAGAGTAATGTGGTACGCCAAAAAGCTGATATTCTCCCTCTTGAATTCTCAGCCGTATGCTCTTCCTGACACTTCTTAAAATGAAAGCACTCAGCGCTTCTATCTCTTGCGGAATGAAATGCACATCTGAGCTCTCAGTACACCTTTCCCCTGACTCCGCTCCTGCCACATCTAATTCAGATTCCAGGAACCCTCCTCCACTTTTTTTTTCATGTAACACTATGTCCTATGGCCCAAATTACATAAATACCACCGCAAAGTATTTAGCAACAAATACCAACATACAGTGACCAAATAATATACAAAGTATGTTCTGACATTTATTGGGGTCTTCATGTTTTTGTTGGACATGCTATAACTTGACCAAGCAATGCTGACATTTAAGTGATATGATGCTTTAGGGTAGGGCTAACACAAAGACTTTTTGTAGCGCTACTAACTGGTTTCAACTATTGAACTACAGCAGATGTCAAAGACATACATTGAACTGCATGTAATTTTGAGGCCTGTAGAACTTGATAGTTACAAAGTCTCTGTATAGACCAGACTTAACCTTTAAGTACTATCAGGGTGTCTATCATACACCACTATCATACACATATCATTATGATAGACACCATGATAGTACTTAAGGGTTAATAGTCTACAGAGTTAGAACGACTTCCAATACTATTCCCAACTATTCTTAATCACCATCTATCTAGATAAATTAGGTATATGGCTAAAGCCACCCAAAACAGATGACTATTTCCTACATAGGGAGAGCCTTCAGATACTTATTATATAAATTAAGCCTACTCCATTTATGGCTTTCAGAAATTTAATGTTTAATATGACTAAATGTTTTCATTGAACGCTATGTAAAGCTGTTCTTTCCAGAGTGCTTTGTTCTGTTTTCCCATATAACATGTCCAAGTAGACCCAGCATCCATACTGCTTTGATGTTGTAAAATTCACCACCCCCAATTAGTAGAATGCTGTTTTTGGATAACATTTATAGTCATTCTCTCATAATAGAACTTCCCCTTATCCATCCATTTTCAAACAAAGGTTATTTTATAGCTATCATAAGAGATTAGAGTCCCCAGCATTTGCAGTATTTCTTCTATAATGATTTAGTTAAAAGGGCTTCACTGTGATAGCTCTCCAACTTTGTTCCTTCCTGTATATCACTGTTCAGGGTCAAAAGCTGGAAAAAGGGCTGGTCCCAGAGGCCTAACATATTTCACCAGTGGAGACTCTGGCTTTTCACTTCTCCTTCTCTCCTCATCACTTTATGCCTAAAGAATAACAGATGTGGAAACATTTAGAAGAGAACTAATTGAATTTCATAGAACACAATTTAGCATTGTTCAAGGAAGTACCTAAATCAACAGCACATTTTTTGTGAGCGTCCGACGTCGCCTAATTAGAACACCAAACGTGTGACTAATTGGCCACACTTATACTGAAAGCTTGGCCACAGATGAGCTGCTGCCTATTCATCTCTTCGCAACGTAGTGCAGTGGTTTGGCTGCGAGATAGCTGTGGTTATTTGGAACGAGCTGTGCCAAACTAAATGAGAATGCTAGGCAACTGCGAGAGCACAGATCCCATTCAAATCAGAACCTTCCACTTTGGGCAGCACCCAAAGGATTACTATAAGATTATCAGCACATAAATTATTCCCTTCTTGCTGCATTGTAATTGGGGCTGTTAATGGCATGTTCTGTATCATGTCTGGTTTATTGTCCTAAAAATGTTCAGCATCTAATTAACAAATAATCCTCTATTATCAAGAACGGCTCCAGTTTGCCCAGAATTTCCCCACCAGCAGATCTGCTTTTTGCATGCAACAGGATGTTTTCTTTTTAATGATGTGCAGTCTAGTATGTGGGAACTGACTGAACGGTGCGAGCCAAGGAGGACTGTAATACGCACACAGCTGAATTGTGAAAGTGATACTTTAAGGATTCCAACACTACTAGTTCACAGGGGCTAAAAGCAGAGCTTAAAGGGAAGGATGAATCATCTTTTAAATGAAGTATTATCATCATGAAAGTATGTTACCAAAATCTCTGTAAGTGGAATTAATTTGAAGCACAGCTTTTACAGCTGATGTTTCTACCTGCCGCTCATCTACAGTACTTTTAGGCAGTTTACTAAGTCAATATCGCACATGTGGACTCACACGTGTACTCACACACAACACTCTCTCACTGTATTATATTCTTTATGTAACTTTTTTATAGCTGTTATAAATAAGGTTTGCATGAGAATTGTCACAATATTTTATAATGGGCTAGGAAGAGCTGCAAGGGCAATAGACAAAGTACTGTTATTTCTGCATAAGGAAAATGAAAATTGGGGTGTTGAAACAAATGGGTATTGTTAAAAGCAAAGTAACCATATAGCAGATATAGTGACATCACAGTGCAGAGAAAATGCATATATAGATGTTACAGACTTGGATAATACACACTGTGATAGAAAGGTTAACTGAACATATAAAAGGCCCATTAAAGGAAACATGAGTGCCATGATAACAAGAAGAGGTGCAGGGGCATAGCTATAAGCACAAGTGTCACGGTTGTGTCAATATCCGAGCAACTGAGATAATGAATGCTGCTTGCACCTCTATGGAAATGGAGTAGGAAAGCTGTCCCTGGCGCTACGACAGCTGACTAGGACCTGCCTGAGGGTGTTGGTCAGCTGTACCCAAGCTAAGCTTGGCCCTGACAACTTCTGCCTCTCTAAACACGAAGACCTAACAGACAGGTGGGATGAGAGCTGAAAAAGGCTAGGGACTGGGATACTAGAGGTGGTCACCCTTAATGAAAGAATAGGTGCAGCTGCAAACAGTAACAACTAGGAAGAGACGTGCTAGAGAACTGACATGCGCAGCACAACCATAAACACACAACAGGAATTGAGGAGAGGAGGAGTGGAGTATTGAGGAAAGGGTATCATAGGACAGGGGCAAAATAAACCTGAAGCCCTAAATAAAAACTCACTAATACCAAAATAGTGACAGGCAACCAGAAAAACAGACTCTCACACAAAACAAAACTCACAACCCTTCCAATTCAACTCCTGAGACCGTGCAACTCCCACTAACCTCCCCAACTAAACTGGGCCAAGAATCCTAGTTGGTAACCACGAAAACCAGCGAGGACTGAAGCCAGCAGTCAGCCTTTTACAGACCCTGGAAAGACTTGATAGGTTAATGATAATGTCAAACACCTGAAGCTCACATCTACTGAGACACCCAGCCAGCTCATGTATACACTGAGGCAGATACCAAACCACCAGCTCAACAGCTCAGTGGCAAAGCGAATGACCATAGAGTCACATGACACTGGCTCAAATCCCCAGACAAACACCACCAGTTAATACATAAGAATTTTAAAACAACTCAAGTACTGACAATAAGCTACCGCACCCTCTGCCACATCAAATTTTTGCAATATTTTAAATAACAAAAGATACGCAGGGGCCTCATTACAGATTTTGCATCAGGGTTCAGGAGTGTCAAGTTATGCCCATGACCAGTAGTATGACCCCCACAATCACAGGCTTCAAGAAGGCCCTGAAGACTCACCTATTCAAGAAGGCCTACAACCCCCAATAACACTACTGTCACCACACCACCATCTGAACTGTCTCTCTTCTCACCTTCTGTCTCTACCCCTCTCCCTCATAGATTGAAAGCCCTCGCTGGCAGGGCCCTCTACCCCACTGTGCCAGTCGGTCATTGTTAGTATTATATCTACCTGTATATTTTGTGTACTGTATGTAAACCCCCAAATGTAAAGCACCATGGAATTAATGGTGCTATATAAATAAATAATAATAGTAGTAATAACGGTAAAGCTAGAATGATATTAGTAATATCATAGCACAGGGTTGATAAATCCGGCATAATAATTCAACTGATGTCACAGTACAGTACTAATGGTCACACTGTATAACAATAGAGAGGTAATAAACACAGCCTCTCAGTTTGTAGTGGAATAAGCTGTACACCGACAATGCAGGGGTGGCGGGCTGGGGGCTTAGCCCAGCTCAGGAACCCACTATGGATATTACCTGATTTCCAGTTGGCCAGTCTGCCCCTGACCATACTCCTATACACCTAGTATACATGTTATTTGGCTTGGAGGTTCTTTTCTAAAATGTTTTTATGTGTAATGGATAATTAATAGAAATAATTAGAAAAAACAACATCAACAAAAAATTAGAGAAAAGAAGAAAAAACCCAACTGATACATACCTAAAGGACTAATAACAGCTCAAGCCACTGGGATCTATCCTGATGAGCAGGGATGACATAAGGAAATCCAATACATATGCATAAAATTGCTGTTTACCTGGCAGCCAAGGTGATAATTAAGCAGTGGGTCACTGCAAATAAGTGGCTTTTTCAGGTCAGGGCACAATAAAAGGAAGTGGAATATAGTCAAGCCTTCTGTATAGAGATGAGCGAACAGTAAAATATTCGATATTCGTTTTGATTAGCTGCTCAATATTCGACTATTCGAACGAATATCGAACCCCATTATAGTCTATGGGGAAAAATGATTAGTTTCAGGGGATCCCACCATTCGACTCAGGAGAGTCCCCAAGTTCACTATGACACCCCAGGAAATGATGTCAACACCCTGGAATGCAACTGGGGACATCTAACATGCCCAAGTCACTGTATTATGTCGGGAGCCCTGTCAGCTTGCGATATGCGCGAGCTGACTTTTTCCCATAGGAATGCATTGACCAGCATTGATTGGCCGAATGCCATACAGAATATGGCATTAGGCCAATCAACGCTGGTTCTGCCAGAGGCTGGTCTGTGAGGAGGCGGAGTCTAAGATCGGACCAGAATGGAGACTGCTGTGGAGCGCTCTTAGACTCCGCCTCCACCGGCAGAACCAGCGTTGATTGGCCGAAGGCTAAATGATTCGAGCAATCAACGCTGGTCAATGCATTCCTATGCCGAGATGTAGCAGTGATGGCACTGAGATTTAGCAGAGCTGGGTGTGCGCTGAACCCGGCTGCACACTCAGCTCTGCTGCATCGGACTGCTACATCGGACACTGCTACATCGGCCAGCACTGCTACATTGGGTCGTGCGCTCAGCTGGGCTACTCCTGAGATGCAGCTGAGCAGAGCACACGGCCAGCACTGCTACATCGGAGATAAAGCAGAGCTGGCTGTTGGCTGAGCTCGGCTACTCTGGAGTAGCCAAGCTGAGCACATGGCCCAATGTAGCAGTGCTGGCTGATGTAGCAGTGTCCGATACAGCAGTCCGATGCAGCAGAGCTGAGTGTGCAACAGGTTCAGCTGAACCCTGCTGCACACTCAGCTCTGCTACATCGGCCAGCACTGCTACATCGGGCCGTGCGCTCAGCTTGGCTACTCCGGAATAGCCGAGCTCAGCCAACGGCCAGCTCTGCTTCATCTCTGATGTAGCAGTGCTGGGCGCGCGCTCTGCTTGGCTGCATCTCCAAAGTAGCCCAGCTGAGCGCACGGCCCGATGTAGCAGTGTCCGATGTAGCAGAGCTGAGTCTGCAGCAGGGTTCAGCTGAACCTGCTGCACACTCAGCTCTGCTGCATCGGACTGCTACATTGGGCCGTGTGCTCAGAAACATAATACTGTGTGTAGGGGCCACTAAGGGACATAATACTGTGTTCAGGGGCAACTAAAGGACATAATACTGTGTGTAGGGGCCACTAAGGGACATAATAGTGTGTGCAGGGGCCACTACGGGACATAATACTGTCTGCAGGGGCCACTCAGGGACATAATAGTGTGTGCAGGGGCCACTAAAGAACATAATACTGTGTGTAGGGGCCACTAAGGGACATAATAGTGTGTGCAGGGGCCACTAAGGGACATAATACTGTGTGCAGGGGCCACTAAGGGACATAATAGTGTGTGCAGGGGCCACTATGGGACATTATACTGTGTGCAGGCGCCACTAAGGGACATAATAGAGCGCACAGGAATGCGGAGGAGGGGGTCGTTCGAGGTCTTTGGTGTCAGTTGGGGGGGGGGGGCATGTCAAAAGTTCACCACGGGGCCCCGCCATTCCTAGTTACATTGGCACACGTGTCCTTTCATGATAAATTGTCTTCTGTAAGATAAATGTATGAAAAACATGCTTGGAGATCCTGAATACTGGGTGGCAAACCTACTTGATCCTCGCTTCAGGGGTAAAGTTCCGGGATTTATTTCCATCACATCACAGGCTTATAGGGTTATTGATATGTACCATCAAAAACTGTTGGACGACTTAATGGACACATTTCCTACAGAAAGCAGTGAGTCAAGATCATCTCCAACTTCTCCACACCATTTATAACACTGTGGTGGTCCCAGAGACAGAAGCACAGCCTGTTGCAAGGGAAGTGTGGGCATAATGGCTAATGCTTGGATGTCTTTGTTGAGGCCTACTACACCTACATTAAATGTAGAGGTATCAGACCGGAGCAGCATTTTTTGTTGCAGGTACAAGACTATATGAAAATGCACATAGACATCTTACCACAAGAGTCTTTCCTGCTGGGCTACTGGGTGTCAAAGATGGAAATGTGGCCTGAACTTGCCCAGTATGCCCTGGGGTTACTTTCCTGTCCAGCAGCTAGTGTCTTCTCAGAACGACTGTTCAGCACTGCAGGTGGTGTTGTCACAGAGCTTCGGACAAGACTCTCTGCTGACAATGTCAATCGCCTGAGTTTCATAAAGATGAACAATTCCTGGATTGAGAAGGGCTATAGCACACCATTGGCATTATAAAGAAATCGATGTTGTTACAAAATGTCTCATCGATTTTCTGTAGCCCCTCCTGCACACACACACATATATATATATATATATATATATATATATATATATATATATATATATATATTTTTTTTTAAGTTACAATTTTTCAGAGGCTCATTTGCTTCAATTTTTGCACTCCATGCTGTGTAGTCATGAAAATATTATATTTTACTGGCTATGCCTACTTTGGAAGAGGTCGTTCATGTGACTGAGGCTCATATGCTTCAATTTTTGGACTCCTACGCTGTGCAGTCATGAAAATACTATATTTTACCGGCTATGCCTACTTTGGAAGGGGTCGTTCATGTGACTGAGGCTCATATGCTTCAATTTTTGGACTCCTACGCTGTGCAGTCATGAAAATACTATATTTTACCGGCTATGCCTACTTTGGAAGGGGTCGTTCATGTGACTGAGGCTCATATGCTTCAATTTTTGGACTCCACACTGTGTAATCATGAAAATACTATATTTTACCGGCTATGTTTACATTTGAAGAGGTCAATCAAGTGACTGAGGCTCATGTGCTTCAATTTTTGGACTCCATGCTGTGTAGTGATTAAAAAACAATGTTTTATGGCCATTTAAGTGTTCCCTTGCTCTTTCTATGCATTCTAAGAACTTGTATGTGTTTTTGGGTAACTTTTTTTAACTTTTAAAAAATGATCTTAGAAAAAAAAGATCCCATAGACTTGCATTAGGATCGGAATTGGGATCGAATGGAAAATGATCAGAAATCGGATTTCAAAATCGATCCTGAAAAGTCAAGATCGGCTCAACCCTATTAGGGATGCCCTAATGTGTTTAACTATTATCAAGTGGCTGCCCTTGACCATTTAAAGTCATGATTTGTACAGGAATAAGAAATGGGTAGTCTTTGAGGAGCAGATTTTAAATACTCCATCTGTTCCCATGTTCTTGTGGAGCAGAGTGTTGGCCTCCCCTCTAGCTGTCTCGGGTAAAAAGGTTACCTTAAAGAGAACAATTGGCTTATGGAAGAAATCATGCCCTACATGCTAGTTGATACTGTGCAGGAAAACCTCTCTTCCCATTGCTGCCTTACAACTTCTGAACCCTGGCATACATTTGGGTATCAGCTTTAGACACCTCTTTGGGGGACATTAATGAGAATGATGTATTACATATTTTAGGTATTGTTTAAAAAAAATATGGGATTCCAACCAAAGATCTACTCCTCTCTGCATACAGAAGAGGTAAAAAATATGCAAATCTATTCTCCAGGATGTAATTAGGAGAACAGTACACTCTGTACGCCGCCCTGTATACAGAAGAGTCATCCCTACCTATTACAATAATAATAATAATAATAATAATAATAATAATACATTTTATCTATATAGCACCAATATATTCCGCAGCACTTTACAATTTGTAGGTTCAAGTACAGACAAAAAGATACATTACAGTGAGATTGTCAATTCACACAATGGGGCTGAGGGCCCTGCTCCCCAGAGCTTACAATCTGTGAGGTAGAGGGGGTGACAAGAGGTAGCAGGGACAGCATATGAGGTAGCATTGCTTATATAGTGGCGAAGCCATTTATGTGATAGATGTTACTGTCATTACACATAAATAAAGCTGCATGACCTGTCACCAGTCGTGTCCTTTAACATGCAGAAGGAGCCTGGATGTATGAAGTTACAGCTCGATATCATATAGCATCATATCCAGTGGGATAACGTGGGAGCATGAACAGAGGAGGGTTCATTTTAGGGATTTTAACTGCAGAAGGGTTTAGAATAGGAATTGATAGATGATTATGTTCTGAATAATATTACATTGTATTAACTATATCCAGAAGTAATGTGAATTAATGCTCTTTAGCTGTAACGTTGATAGGCAATACTATAAGGCTTAAAGGGGCTCTATCATTGGGAAAAGTCATTTTTAACTAATCACATCCTTGCATAGCCTTTAGAAAGGCTATTCCAGACCTACCTTTAGTATGTAAATTGCCTCAGTGGTTATTGAATAAGTCCGGTTTTATTCATATGTTAATTAGACTCTTGGTGCACCATTGTGCACCCTCTTTGCTATTGTTTCCTATGGGTAAACTAAAGAATTGAAGGAATACTAAACATAAATAGAAAATTAACTTTATTAATAACATGTAAAAACAGGGAAGGAAAGTAGCCAACAGACAAAAAGGGTCACATTGGAAACCAGTAACCGGGTATGTGTAAAATGACATACAAAATCATGAAATAAGTAGATGACTAGATAAATAACTGACAGCATAAATACCAGGATATAGTAGTAAATAGCCCACTGATCAGAGCAACCATAAGTTCCAAATGGAACAGGACAAGTGTACCAATATATACTAAAAGTACAAAAATAGTGTGACAATCTATATATATAATACAAATACAAAAGTTGATATAACAGTGGAAAAATCAATACACATCAGTACACATGATAAGTACAATGGCCCAAAATAAGGGTTAAGTCAGCATAGTAGCAACAGCCAGCTAATAAGGGTTAGGTCAGCATAGTAACAAGTGAACAGCCAGCTAATAAGGGTTCAATCGGCATAATAGCAACAGCCAGCTAATAGGGGTTAAGTCAGCATGGTAACATATCAACAGCCAGCTAACTATATCAGGTATAGCAAGCCTGTGATGAAAAATAAAAGGGGGGAGGGGGGGGGGCTGCATACAGCAAGCAGTAACAGTAAGTAACAGTGAGTAATAGTATATAGACTTACTGGGTAAATAGCAGTATATAAAGTGAAACAAAGCCACAGGCTGAGGTATACATCAAGGTTTTAAAGTGAGGACAGTAAGGTAGAGCTGGGTAACAAACAATGACACATACCGCTCAGGCGACATAATCAGAGACCAATGAGGGGAGACCCTACACAGGCTGCTGATGATGATACCTTCCTGCTTGCACACACATAGGAGAGAATAGCATAGAGGAGTGCTGCTGGGAACTTCCTGTGCTGGCTGGAAGCTCATTAGCATATGAATAAAAACAGACTTATTCAAAAACCACTGAAGCAATTTACATACTAAAGGTATGTATGGAATAGACTTTCTAAAGGCTATGCAAGCATGTGATTAGATAAAAATGACTTTCCCAATGATAGAGCCCCTTCAATGCATAATGTTAATTAGTATAAAATGACTTTTCTGCATAGTAGATAAGAACTACTTCATTAGAGGTTTTATAATGTTTACAGCTGACATAACATATTTTTTAAGATTATTAATTGGCTTTAATTTACTACGTTGAAAAATATACTAGGCCCAGAGAGTTTACAATACAATTCTCTGTCCTGCAGATAGCACTGGCTAAACTTCTGCTGATCCATTTTCATCTTGGCTTTGTGGAAGATATTGTGCTTAGCTATGGAGGGTGGTTTTACCAAACCTTTTGTACTACTACAGACAATACAGTAATACAGACAATACAGTAATACAGAGTACAAGAGGGAAGTCTGCTGCTCCAGCCAGTTGTCCCACAGCCAGACTCCATATTGTAAGGAGGAGGGGGCTGCCCCCTTAGTCTAATGAGGAGCAGGGGGTTGCCCACTTAGTCTAGTGAGGAGGAGGGGGTAGGAAGACGGATCTCCTGGAATACATAGATTATTAGATAGACTATTCTTCCTATGCACAACAGTTCAAAAGTTTGGGGTCACCCAGACAATTTTGTGTTTTCCATGAAAACTCGCACTTTTATTTATCGAATGAGTTGCTAAATGAATAGAAAATATAGTCAAGACATTGACAAGGTTAGAAAAAATGATTTTTTTCAAATAATAATTTTCTCCTTCAAACTTTGCTTTCATCAGAGAATGCTCCTTTTGCAGCAATTACGGCATTGCGGACCTTTGGCATTCTAGCTGTTAATTTGCTGAGGTAATATGGAGAAATTTCATCCCATACTTCCTGAGGCCCATCCCACAAGTTGGATTGGCTTGATGGGCACTTTTTGCGTACCGTATGGTCAAGCTGTAACTACAACAGCTCAATGGGGTTGAGATCTGGTGACTGCGCAGGCCACTCCATTACAGATAGAATATCAGCTGCCTGCTTCTTCCCTAAATAGTTCTTGCATAATTTGGAGGTGTCCTTTGGGTCATTGTCCTGTTGTAGGATGAAATTGGCTCCAATCCACAGGGTATGGCATGGTGTTGCAAAATGGAGTGATAGCCTTGCTTATTTTTCTGTATAGGTTTCCATTTGGAGGGGTCTCCAAGCAGACTTGCCGAACAGAAACCGGAACACAGATGTGTACTGGGCCTTACACTTTACATTTTCTTGTATTCTTGTTTCTGTGAGGGATCAAGTCTGGTACCGGTAATCATTGGCAGATGACAAGACCCACTTTGCAATTCGGTAAAAATATTCCATGCTTGTTAAGGTGAATACCTAATTGTTTTTTAAGGGAGCTTTATGGTAGCTGAGGACCAAATTGTTTTTTTTAAGACATCTGTCCTTACCCATTGAATTAAAAAAATACTGATTTTCACTTTTTTCACATTTTCCCCTTACCTATGGATAAATGAAGTGATATTTAGGACAAGATATTCTCCAGAACGCGATGGATGTGCTTTTACAGTCCTATTTTTTATACATCAACCTGTTCCCCAAGTGGCCTTTATTTTCTCACATTTTACACGCTCAAATGTAGGTGACACTGTAAGTTGGAAGAAATATAAGACTATTGAATAGAAATGTGTTTTTTTTTACTGCATTCATCTGGTCATAAATGGCTGGCTGAGTGCTGTAAAAGTTTTGCTATCTGGTGTTGCTCCGTTTTATTCTCACCTTAATCGTTCACACTAGAAGTGAAAATATGCATCACACATTTAGATTTTTCTCCTATGAGAACATGATGTAACCTTCTGCTTCTTCAAGAATATTCATTGTGCTTAAACATGTACTGCAAATATTTCATAATTTCCTAAATATTTAAATGAATGAATGTATATTATCATATATTAAGAAACAGATTACTCTTACAGATTGAAAAACTTTGAAGAACTTTATTTATTTATTTATTTATTTATTTATTTATTTATTTATTTAGAATCCCTAATAGACTGTCTATGTGTTGCATGTGTCTCTTCTACAAATACAGCTATCGAGGTGTCCACAATGACTGCGGGCACTGATTATGGGCATTAGCACCAGGTCTTTGCTGTATTTAAATTATTTAAATACCTGAAAGCCACCAACTTTTTTTTTTAGTATTGTAATTATTAGAACTCCTAGGAATCCGAAACCCTAGGGGATCTGATCACTAATGCTAATGCATTACAATGCATTGCATAATATCAGCACTTTTATTATATGTTGCATAGAGCAGCCTGCAATAGAAGAAATACCAAGACAAGCCTGTAAGCCTTCAATATTCTCCCAGCTGTCAGACCAATGGATTGCCAGCCTCGGATCTCATTCCAGGGACTGGTGATCCTCCCAAAGATGGTGCTTCAATCAGCTTAGACCAAGGCACCAGGAGCCTGAGCGGCTGCCATATTAAAATACCTGACATCCACCATAATAGTACGGAGGATGTTGGAAAGGGGATAAAGGAAGTCAGTCAGCAGTAAATTATTTATAAACTTAACCAAATTTCCTTGTCAAGGTTATTGTAAAGTTTCCAGATATGCCTCTGTTATTTAACTTATTGATGGCCCTGTTATTCATTTTATCAATATGCTAATAGGGTAAACGTGCTTGTCTGGGCTTAAATCTCAGCTCTAGTTTCCCAGGGAAAGCACTTTCCCCTCATTTTCATATGAATAAAACAGTGACTTACATGAATATAGGGGTCTAAAGTTGAATAACAGGCATATTGGAAACTGTAAATTCACCTCTCCGAGTCCTCTACAACAGACTCCCTTTAATACCCCTCTTTAGGACACATCTTTTAAAACACCCATGCGTGATCCATAAATTGAAAAGTGGTTGCTGAAGATATCAACATTTCTTCTTCACTAAGGAGCATTCTTTATTCCTATTAAGGTCTACTGTAAATGTCTCAACAATTGCATTCATATTTGATGATGTTTTTATGGCTGTATTATAGATGCACTGGCTCCAGAACTGCTAAGATTGATAGTGGGCTAAAGAAACAGCAACTCTGAAACTGAGGGATCTAACAGCCTGACTACAAGACATAGATGCAGTGACTGCTTGGACTGGAGTAAGAGAGATGGTGTTTTGAGAGTTAGATGTCCGAGAGAGTGTATAGTGTTCAGCCAGATTATAATTTTGAAACGCCTGAGAGTGAAGGGCCAATGCCAGATATTAGTGGTAAGTGAGTGGCACACTGAGAGGTAACCTAGGCAGGAGCATTGCTGAGGTCCGCTGTGAACTTTGGCATTACTGCTGAACTGCAGATTTACAAATCAGTAGGCACCCTTCCTATGGATTACAAGTATATGTAGACCACCTATTAGATTATGTTAAAGGGAGTCTATCATTGGTGAAAGTGGTTATAATATAGTAGATGCCCAGCGCTAATGCCCACCATCAGTGCCCACACTGATCTCGGGCATTAACCCCTCTGGCGCCTTGATCAAAGCTGACCGAGGCGCCATTCTCCCTGCGGTGTGTGGGCACCGCCATTTTCCAGCACCAATTGCCAGCACCCGGATCAAGTTCCAGGTCTGGGATCCCATTGCCATGTCATGCAATGGATTCTATTGCAGGCTACAGAGAGTTTTTTCGAAATGCATTAGCATTGTAATACATTGTATTAGTGATCAGACCCCCTGGGGTTCAAAAAAATTTTTAAAAAGTAAAAAAAAAAAAAAAAAAGTAAATGTTAAAATCAGCCCCTTTTTCCTAGAACACAGTGTTGCGGAATATGTTGGCACTATATAAATAAAATGTATTATTATTATCCAGGTTCAGTAACATTTATCCTATTACATACACAATCTAAGATTATAATCACATGACCGAGGTGCAAAACGGTTGTGAAAGATGTACATTTTTCACAGCTGTCTTGAACCCAACGGGTGACTGTTTTCACTGATCCCCAATACTTTACATCCATAAAAATGGGCAAAAATATTATATGACCTATATTTTGACAGTCCGCTACAACAGACCGTCTAAAATAATGGTCAAGTGAATAGCCCCCATCCATTTGAACTAAATTTAATTCTGCCCTATGCCGTTCATTAAAAAATGGATGTCACGTGACCATTATTCACTGCCGTGTGAGCGGCAGCTTAAGAGCACTATTTTTTGCCATGCTGACTGACCATTGTAGTACTAAAATATTTTTATTCATTTTAGAATACTATTATATTTTATGTTTGAATTGTTCCTACTGGAACAAATCTTAAGGATAATTGTTGCTTCCTTGCTTCAGAGCAACCGGTGGTTTGAGAAGAACGGCATGCTCTGTTTGTTCTTTTTATGGCCTTCTACATTACAGAAACAGTCTGGTTTTCATGTATTTTTTCAGCATTAACACTAAACAATAATGCCAATGTATACAACATGCTGCCAGGTTCTCACTTACATATTGGCTTTTTCAATAAATTGTGGGAGCTTTGTCTTCTGCCAAAATTACCGAAATGACATACTATGAGCCTTCAAATACAATCTGTCTTAAATGAACAAGCCATTTCCAAATTATTACCAAGAGCCGCAAAGCTTTGTTTTCATTGAAGTTTGCCATACTTTCATTAGGAATCATTATATATGTGTTTTAGATCACTTTGAACATCTGTCATCAGAATTAGCCCGATTCAGTTCATATTATAATAGGAGTTAAGGTAAATCCCTCACTTGGCATTTATCTCCAACACAGGAATTACATTCTAAAGACTGTTATATTACAGTCAATATTATAGAATGTTAAATAATTTAATCTCCATTTTATGCTACGGATTTAAGAATAAATATACTGTAAGTGTTGCAAATGTCTTGTGTATCTGTATTAACGTCTCTCTCTACTGAAGTTGCAGTATAGTTAAACAAGCTATCATGTAAATTTTTTATACTTTAATGTTTTTTCCTCTCGCATTATCCCAATTTTTCCAAAAGATGCTGCTGCTGTGTTAAAAGCATAAGATATAAATAAAGCTTTGTTTGTTGCCTTTACGTTAGATTAGTTAGTAAAACACCTAAGGACAGATTTATGGCAGCATGGTGATTCAGCAGTTACCCTGTTTCCCCGAAAATAAGACATGTTCTTATAATTAATTAGCTAACGAAATATATGACCATTCTTATTTTCGGGGGATGTTTTATGCAGCGGCTGGAGCAGGGAACAATTGGCAAACAAAGCGGGGAACAATTAGCAGAGTGCCGGCATGACTGCCGGTTGTATGTGATCCAGAAGGTGAAGGGGGGGGGGGTCTTATTTTCGGGGGAAACAGGGTAGCACTGTTGCCTTGCAGTGCTGGGGTCCTGGGTTTGTATTTGTCCAAGGGCAACATCAGCATGGAGTTTGTATGTTCTCCATGGGTTTCCTCTTACATGACAAAAATCTAGTGTTGTTGGGTGTTGTGGATGAGCATCTGTATGGAAGCCAGTAATTGCATTCTGCAATGCCCCCTGCACTTTGAGTCCCTTTGTGTGAGAAAAACTCATTACAAATATTTGTCATTCACAAAACTGTGTAAAATAAACTGAATTTGTTGCTCATAGTAACCAATCACAGCTCAGTGTTCACTTTTCAGAAGCACTACTGTATATACTAGTACTGATATATGAAACCCCACAAAGTGGGACACATGCTGAACCTTATTTCCAGTGTAACCTTTCAAATACTTTTGTCCTCCTATCTGACAACAACTTGCTTACTTTCCCGTCCATTCTCTCTTTAAGGCCAGTTGCAGACGACCGTGCTGCAACAAGCCTGCCATGATTTAAAAGAACAGGCTGCACGCAGGAGGACACTGGGATGTACCTGTGTCCACCCATGCACGGGCCTTGCTTCCCTGGCTCCTTTCATTAAACAAATAGTAGCCACAAAAGCAAGGGCCGCCAAATAGAACAGGAATAGGACCTGTACTATCAGACTGTCTGCCGCACACGGGACTGTGTGTATGAGCCCATACTTAGAAAAGAATGGGTCAGTGTTCTCTCCGTGAAATACAAGGATAGTACACTGACCCACAGCACGGTCATCTGCAACTGACCTACCAATCTGGATCTAGCATACCCAAGGTCAGACTGGCCCACCGGGGAACTTGAGAACTTGGGATCTTGAGCAACAGGATGTTATCCCCATCACTGCACCCACACAATATGGCCCCATCACTGTTCCCCATACATTATGTGGGACCAGTGAAGAGGCCACTATACAGGGGGACCAGTGAAGTGACCATAAAAAAATTGGCCCAAAAAAACCCTTAAAAGAGGTTATCCATAAACTGTAGTGATCGATCACTGTGACATAGGTGTAAAAATAAAAAAAACAACCTTCTTACATGTCCCAGCAACCCGTTGTTCCCTGCCTGTGTCTGGTCTCATGGCTGCGCCTCATTTCTGGAAATCCTGTACCTAATTGGTCTCAGCGGTCACATGAGGTGCAGGACTCCCAGCAAGAAGGCGCCAACACAAGACTGAATGGACACTGGCGGCGGACAAGGGAACGCTGGGAACAGGTGAGTATGTTTTTTTTATTTTTTATTTTGCATCTCCCGCCCAGCACATGGGTTGCTCCAATTCCTGGACAACCACTTTAAAGGATTTATCCATCTTTCTAATATTGATGGCCAGTCCTTAGTATAGGCCATCAATATTACATTTGCGGCGATATAACAGCCAGAACCTCTGCAGATCAGTTTCCAGTACAGCGTGGCTACTGGTATTGGTAACATTTCTAGGAGCCATGTTGCTCACTTGCCATACAGGATGTAGCAGTGGGTTTAGGTAGAGCAGTAGTGCACATTGTATGGCGGGTGTACAGCATGGTTCCTGATATATTATTACCTTAAGCTGCCGTGTCTCGGTACCACTGATCTGCAGGGTCCTGGCGGTGGGCCCTTAGAAACACTTCCACTGGTGGGCACTAGACACCCCAGTCCGACACTGAGCATACCCATGACATTCACAAACTTTCTGACTCTATTCTGAGCCAATGTTTTCTATAACGCCACTAATATCTCAGTTCTCAATACTGCAACCCCTCTCACCCTCACCAAAACTAAGGGAAATAACAAGCAATCCTGATACACCAATCGGACAAAGAAATATGATAACTTGCCACTGAACTGCTTCATTACAATTACTTTAACCTTTTTGCATAATCCCCTTCTCTACCATTATTCACAAAAAGCTTTCCTCTCCACTTTCCAACTTTGACCTCACCACTTGACCCAATCCCATCCCACCAAATATCACTGTGTCTGTCCTAGTCCTAACCCCCTCTACAACCTATGACTAACTACTGGTACCTTCCCATTTAACTAAGTAGCTATCACACCCATCTTTAACAAGTATAAAATACTATGTCACATACATCATTTAATGCTCCATGTGCTTCTGATCAGCTTGGCATTTTTATTTTTAAAATCGGTCCACCCAATCAAAGGATACGGCCCTTGTAATATTATATGCAAACTGGCTCTTATTCCCAGATTGGACAGAAACCTTTTATTTATCTAATAGAAAATAAAGGGTTTATCACCCACTTGGGGAATAAGAACTAATTTACATTTACTCTTCCAGGTGCCATAGCTTTTGAACGGGTAGATGAATTTTAACCCCTTCCTACCTTCATTTTTTTATTCTCTTTTTTGACTTCTCGCCTTCCATACCTTTTTTTCTTTTTCTGTTTACAGAGCCATATGAGTGCTTAATTTCTGAAGGACAAATTGCACTTCATCGTGGTATCATTTAATATTCCATACAATGTAATTGGAAGCTTGAAAAAAATTCAAAATGAGGGGGGAATTAATCCCTTCCCGTCGCGGGCATTTTTTTTATTTTCGTTTTTGATTCTCCCTCTTCTAAACCCAACAACTTTTTTTATTTTTCTGCTCTCAGAGCCATGAGGTCTTAATGTTTGTGGAAAAAAATTTTCTTCATGATGCTACCATTAATTATTTTGTACAATGTACTGGGAAGCTGGAAAAAAAATTCAGAATGGGATTGAAGAAAAAGTGCATTTGTGCGATTTTCTAACGGCATTCGTTTTTACGGCTTTCCCTGTGCAACCAAAATGACATGTCATCTGTAGTCTATGTTTCAGTACCATTCTGAGGATACCAAATGTATATAGTTTTATTTACAATTTAACCCCTTAACAAAAATCCAAAACTGTGCCAATTTTTTTTTTTCTAAAAGTCGCCATATTCTGAACACCTGTAACTTTTTTATACTTCCATGTATGGGGATGTATAGTGCATCTTTTTTTGCGTTGTCAAGCGTACTTTTCAGTTATACCATTTTGTGTAATGTCTATTGCTTTGATAATTTCTTATTCAAATTTTTATCAGAGGCAAAACAGTGAAAAAAATGGTAGTTTGACACTTTTGATTTTTTTTCCCCACTATGGCGTTTACCATACAGGAAAAATATTTTTATAGACTTTTAGACCAGGCTTTTTTGAACACGGGGATACCTAATGTGTATGTGTTTCACAGTATTTAAGTACTTTTATATGTGTTCTAGGAAAAGGGGGCTCATTTTAATATTTTTTTTTTTTTTAATTTTTATAAACATTTTTATGCATTCATTAGACTCCTTATGGTCTTGAACCCCATGGGGTCTGATCACTAATATGATGCATTGCAAAAAGAAACTTGCAATTCTATTGCAAGCTACATAGAGTAGCCTGCAATAGAATCCATTGCATGACAGGCTGGGGAGCCTTCACAAGGCAATGGGTTTCGGACCCCGAACTTGCTCCGGGTGCTGACAATCTGCCGCACTAATACGGCAGATGACGAGAAGGGGTTTAAGAAAAAGTGCATTTGTGCAACTTTCTTATTGGCTTTAATTTTACTTCATTCACTGTGCAGTCAAAATGACATGTCACTTGTATTCTATGGGTCAGTACGATTTTGGAAATACCAAATACATATAGGTTTTTTTTACATAAAAAAAAAATCCAAAACTTTTTAGTTATACCATTTTGGAGAAAGTCTGTTTTTTATTGCTTTGTATTAAAATTTTTATGAGAGGCGAAACGGTGAAAAAAAAATAGCGGCTCGGCTCTAATGTAATTATAATTGTAGCATGTAGATGAAAACTAAATATGTAAATTATATATGTACTATTAAATAAACAGCCATGATTCTCATTAGACAAAACCCATACATTGCATCTTGTCAAGGGTTAAGCAACTTTCCTTTACCAAAGAAAATATTCTATATTATTTCTCCAGCAGTTATAGTATGTTTTGGCAGATTAATATGTTCTAAGGCAAATGTCCTGTGTTGTTGAAATATTTTCAGTGGTCCTCAAGACTGATTTAGAACTGTGTGAATTATACCCCAGTTCAATGTAAAGACACATAAATTAGGGATGTCAGGGGTCACTTTTGGGCTGCCATTGTGATTGTTCAGTAATAGACTTTAATTATTTAGCTATTTCTTCCTTTTTTCCATTTTAATGTCATTATTATTAAAAATGTATACTTTTAAAGGTTTTTATAATGGATTGCTAAATTGTTCTTTTGTAGACTACATTATATTTCAAGCCTCTTCTACATGCCAAGGTATTGGTTTTACAAAAGATTCCTGTTTTCTTGACTCCCACAACTGTCTTCCTGTTTATAGTTTGAGGCTCCTAGGTCCAAACATATTACATCACTCCTAAATATATTACAGAACACTACACTGCTATAATTATTGTTAATAATAATAATAATAATAATAATAATAATAATAATAATAATGTAGTCTGAGTGTCAGAACTACATTTTGCCACACTTTCTGAGGATAACAGTACCCATCTGGAGGGGCTAATGGCTGTATATATTGTCCCCCACTACAGCAAACTGTCTTGTTGAGAAATTGATTTTTCTTTTCCCAGGAGGAGTTGTAGTTTTCATTGTCGCCATTTTGCAGTACATATTGTTTATTTATTACATTTTCTCGAGTAGGGAAGGAAAAATAACTGCCAGAGTTTTGTGCTTTTTGATTACATATGAAAAAGTTTTATTTAGATAGCCTGATACTGTTGAATATGTTTTCTACTGTTTGTACCTAACATCAAGAGCACTCAACCTTCCATCAGCCAGTAGATCGCCATGATTTACTTACCAAACTTACCATGATTTACACCACTGTAACCCCCTCATCACTGTGAAAGATCTGAGCAAGAAGGACACTGCCATTATGACAAACTGTAACAAAGCCAGTCAACTTTTTGGGACCTAAGTACATCCATTTAACCTAAACCACCAAAAACCTGGCCTTCATGAATGATAGTGAAATAAAACCATATTGTGGGGACTTATCAATAATGATATAAAAGTGTTGTAAAATAGTTGTGGATTTGTGATTTGTGACTGTTTAGTACTACTTGTGAATGAAATAGTCACAATTGGTGTTTTCACACCGGCCTCACCATTTTTCCAAATGTGGGTGTGGCCAGGAATGGATGTATTGCCAAAACCATATGCATTATCATTTTTCCACAAAGTAGGGTACATACCTGCAGAACCTATGGTAGCCCTGAGACTGCTGTATATTTGAGCTATCATGAATTAAGTGTTTCCTGCACTGGTGCAGGTGATATAAAGACTTGTATGAAATATGCTAGTTTTGATGAAGTCTCCGTTAGATTTTTTCAATGCTTCAGTAGGATTATGTTTAGGGCTTTTAGGTTTCTTTAACGTCTTAATGCTTTGGCTAAATAAAGGCATGTGTTGTGGAAAAAACAAAAGTTTTGAGTTTGCACAAGTTTTTTTTGGAACTATAATTTTTTGGAACCATTTTATGTTAAATATAATAAAATATTAAATTATAAAACCTATCAGTGTGCTGCAATCACTATGCAATGCAGAAAATGATACTTTGATCACTAATGACTGCACCATCAAGCTGTTAAGCAAATGGCAGTGAAGGTGACACTGACCCCAGCTATTACAGCAATTATGTAGCATATACTTTTTTTCCCTATCAGTATGGGAGGAAATCCACTCAAACACGGAGAGAACATAGAAACTCCTAACAGATGTTGTCCTTGGTAGGATTCAAACCCAGGACTCCAGCGCTGCAAGGCTGCAGTGCTAACCACTGAGTCTCCATGTTTCCCCCTATGTAGCATATTTATTATTCAGCACGTACCACTGTAGTAAATTTGGTGCCACAAATCCACTTCTACATTTCCAAAATTTCAAACAATATTAATAAATTTGCCTTAGTTCATCTCCTTTTCCATATCCCTTGTTTCAAAACGATGTCTGCAAGAGCCAGCTATCACATGGTAAAACTGTGCACTTGGTGAGCATATACAAAATGACAAAAATCAAAAGTATGGCGAAAATAAATTGATAATGATAAAACTCAACTTTTATTGACTATAGATTAAAAACCTCAATCCTAAAATATTTAAGATAATCATGTCACTTCACACTGTATATTCTTTTCTTTCATAGAGTCTGAGAAAACGTGTATGGTGAGGACACTAGCGATGCACAGACACGAACACACCAGGTGTAACACTTTTAACTTGTTGCTGTGAAAACACCTGGTCCAGAACAGTGTATAGTGTCTAATGACAGTCCCTAAAAATGCAGGGGACTGATAATTATTTAAACAGTGGACAATCCCCCAGGTTGTTCTGACAGGATACCCACCCTATAACCAAACCCAATGATTCACAAATGTACTCAGTGGATATTATTGTAAACTCCACTCTGTACTAATAGGTGAATTTATTGTCAGATCAAAGGTAAAGAATACACCTTCTCTAGTTGGTGATCCGACAATAAAATCGGGGTATCAATGAGCACAACTGATTGTAGTAACAAAACAATAGGGTAAGGCAGATAAAGGAGCATAGATACTGCCTCTACCCCCAACAGCTTGCTATCAACATGACAAGCAGCTGACTGTTAGATTAGTGATAAATAGCTCTGCCTCTGTGCGCTATGTACATTGCATGGTTGCGCAGTGGCACATAGAGAAGATAAACAGGTGCACACTGCCCCATTGCTATTAAATCCTTCTCAATGCTTTTCTCCCAGGATTACATACTGCCCTGGGTACATCAGGAGAATATTCAAAAGGTATAGTATAATTGCCCCCCAAATAACAAAGAAATGCGGTTATAACCGCAATTCCCGACACCCTGATGGTGGGTGCCGGTACTCGCAATGTTAAGCCCACCATCAGGGTGTCGGGCATTGCGGTTATAACCGCATTTCTTTGTTTTTTTGTGGGCAATTATACTATACATGTTTATCTGCTCTATGTGCGATAGCGCAACCATGCTGCGCTTGCATCCACATCTACACTGCTTTCACCCCTAGACATCACTCCAGTCCATGCCTCTGCCTGTAGCCACCTTTTTTCCTGCTTAGCTTGCCTCCACATCTACACTGCTTTCCCCGCTATACATCACCCCTGTCCATTTAGGGTCAGTGGCCTTGTTGTCCACCAACTCCTCTTCCAATTGCTCACACTCCTCTTACAGTAAACCGGACATGACAACAGCATGTCCTTATGGCAGCTGTGTCTCATCATCATCACTGAGTATGGAAAATGCTGGTTTCGGGTCCACAACCACAAAATTGCCAGGTGATGGCGGATGCTGCAGTGTTTGGGCATCAGTATAGACAAAGTCGTCTGGTAGCTCCTGGGATTCGGGAAGTGGTTCAACAGAGGGAGAGACAGTAAAAGGACCCAAAAAGAGATCCTGGGAGGGGGCAAGGGTGGGATGAGTCTGTGGGAAGATTTGGCATGTTGGGAGGAAGGAGGGGAAGATTCTTGGGTATGAACACGACTGCAGGTAGTGGCTGACCGGCTGCTGGAAAAGCAGATGGAAGCATTATCCGCTAGCCATTGTAACACCTTTTCATGGTGCTCGGGCCTGGTCTGCATTGTACCCTGCACCCTGCTTAACGCAGCTGTCATATTAGCAATTGTGATGAGCGCATGCTAATGTTTCTTGTCCAGTGGAAAGGATGGGACAGGATTTCACAAAAGTCTGCCACCCATGGAAACTCATGGTGCAGAAACTGAGAGAGCTGACTTTGATGAACCCTTTGATTTTGTAGATGGAAATCCATCAAAGGTCTCTGCTGCTCACACACCCTGCTCAACATACCGGTATCTAGGGTTTCAGCGTGTGGTGATCTCACACAACAGCCGGTGCTTCAGGCAGATGCAGGCATTGCTGGAGTGTATTGAGGCTAGCACCAGGTACTGTAGACTTGCCCAAGTGGGAGCACAAGCGCCGCACTTTAACCAGTAGCTTGTGTAAATTGGGGTAAGTTGTTAGAAACCATTGCACCAATAATTTGAAAACGTAGGCCATGTGTGGACCATGTTTCAGTCTGGCAAGCTCCAGATCTGCTACCAGGTTCCAGCCATTATCACATACGCCAACCTGCACCTGGGCCCAGGTGCAGTGGGGCAAAAAACATTGCCATCTCATCCAGGATGGCATCCCTGACCTCGGAGGCACTGTGCTGTCTGTCCCCCAAGCTGATGAGCTTCAGCCTGGCCTGCTGACGTCTCCCCATGCCAGTGTTGCAGCATTTCCAGCTCGTAGCTGGGGTCGATTTAACGGCGGAGGAGGAAGAGGAGGGTGGTGTTTCAGCACTCCTGCCAGGAATATTGGGCGGGGAGACAAGGCAGGCCACCACAATTTGTGACCCGGTTCCAGCCTCAACTACATTCAGTCAGTGTGTGAGATGCAGCGTCCCTGGCCGCATGAACTTGTCCACGCGTCGGTAGTCAAGTGGAACTTTGTGCAACTTAGCACAGAACTTAGGACCCGCCTGATGTTACGGGACACGTGCTGGTGCAAGGCTCAACTCACCCTCAACTCACCCTAAGGGCCAAAAACACTGCTGGTGAATTTTTGTTCAGTTCCAAAGGACTCTGTGTTTAGATTTGGCTCAGTCGCAGCTCCAGAACATGCCTTTGAAGGCAAGGTTTCCTTTAGTGGCTCCATCTTAGCAGGATGATGATGGTGAAGCTTGGTTAAATCTGGTGTCGGAAGGGAAAGTGGTTTCTGACCTACATCTAAAGTACTGGAGCATGTTGTTTGGACTATTAACACGTCATCAGAACCCTGTAGAGGTAATGTAGAGTCCGATATTAGAGGACCATTACCAGTAGCAGTAGTTGCAGCCAATTTTCCACCTTTGCAGTCCTCTAAATCAAAGTTACCCCCAGGACTTGATGCCAAAATGTTATCAATTTCCCAATCAAAATCAATTTCTGGGTCCTTAGTCAATTCACTGCATTAATCCAACACAATGAGAGTGATGGTTCTGGAACCACCGTTTTAGGGGCTAAGAATTTTAAAGGGGCTAACACTCTGCTGGTGCAAGGCTCAACTCACCCAAAGGGCAAAAAACTCTGCTGGTGCACGGCTGAACTAAGTTAAAGGGCCTAAAACTCTGCTGGTAAGAGGCTGAAGTCACCTAAAGGGCCTCAATCTCTGCTGGTAACTCAGCTTAAGGGCCTGTAACTTAATTTGGAAGGGCTCACGTTAAGGGCCAGAAAAGTTAATTTTGGAAGGTCTTACCACATCACACACACATCCGCTATGACAGTTAAGGGTGGGGGCTTTTGGATTTCCCATTGCTTATTCCATCTGTGGTTGTCATGGGCAACGTGATTTAAAGGGGTGCTTGTTAATGTTTCTTTAGCTTAAATTTGGGTTTCTGTCCATCCATTTGGGGAAGAAAGAAGGTTCCCAGGTATTTTCCCACTTTGATAGAGGTTTTTTTGAGTGTGGAAAGTGTGTAGTTGATAGGCTGTGATGGTGGGGTAAAACTGTGACTTAGGCTTGTTAGATGCCCCCAGGCATGCTTCCCCTGCTGTCCCAGTGGCATTGCAGAGGTGTTGGCATCATTTGCTGAGGTGACCCTCCTGAGTCGAATGATGGGTTCCCCTGAAACGAAGCATTTTTCCCCATAGACTATAATAGGGTTCGATATTCGATCGAATAGTCGAATATTGAGTGGCTATTCGGAACGAATAACGAATATTGAATATTTTACTGTTCGCTCATCTCTAGTGCTCATTGCTACCCCTATTTTATTGTCGGATCACCAACTACTGAAGGTGTGTATTTTACCTTTGATCTGACTATAAATTCCCCTATTAGTACAGAGTGGAGTTTACAATAATATCCACTGAGTATTATTAATATTATTGTTTATTTATATAGCATACAAATACAAGGGTATAGGGAAACTAACAATTGTCAACACACTACTGGTCCCTATTTGAAAAACAAAAAGAATAAAACTTAACTTTTAATACCTAGTCATTAAAACTTAGTCAATTCAGTCACTAAAAGATTGTTAGACGCTAATAGTTAACCACTCTTTTGGATTCAATTAAAGTGGATATATAGAGCAAAAACACAAATAGAGTGTGGTTAGAGAAATTTCACTGGGCGAGTCATTAGCAGTCTCCCTGTTTACCACCTGCTATTCCTCCCCAGAACCTTCTCGTCTCTCTCCACACTTAGAATGATCACACTGTTGCTGGTCTGTTAAGAGCTGTTAGTGTATCAACTTCGGAGTCAAAGACAGACTTGTAGTAGACTGGCAGTGGTGTATATGCCTGGTAAGATAATTAGAACAATCCCTCGTCAGTCAGTCCGTTCCCCAGCCCACAGCTACCAGTCCCTCGTCTCCACTCACTGATTAAAGTGGTCTGCTCCTTCCACTAACAAACACTCATATTTAAATTGCCCCTACGCGTTTCCCTACAACAATAGTTCATCAGGGGGATATTGTTTCAGATAAGCCTTTAGACCCAGTATGCGGTAAAAACCACAGTTCGCGGGACCACAGTGGTTGGCCCCGCTACTTTAGTGTCAGTCACTAAAGTAGCGGGGCCAACCACCGCTACTAACAGTGACCGAATGGCACAGTGGGGTAGAGGGCCCTGCCCGCGAGGGCTTACAATCTATGGGGGAAGGGGGTAGAGACAGAAGGAGAAGGGGGAGACCGTTCAGATGGTGGTTTGGTGATAGTGGTTTTGGAAGTTGTAGGCCTTCCTGAATAGGTGAGTCTTCAGGGCCTTCTTGAATCCTGTGATTGTGGGGATCAGTCTTATGTGTCTTGGTAAGGAGTTCCAGAATATGTGGGATGCACGGGAGAAATCTTGGAGGCAGTTGTGTGAGGAGTGGATGAGAGAAGAGCGGAGTAGGAGGTCGTTGGAGTATCTGAGGTTGCATGTGGGCAGGTAGCGGGAGATTAGTTCAGAGATATATGGAGGGGCCAGGTTGTGGATCGTTTTGAATGTTAACATTAGTAGCTTGAACTCAATTCGCTGGGCTATGGGTAGCCAGTGGAGGGACAGGCAAAGGGGAGCAGCTGATGAAGATCGGGGGGTGAGGTGTATTAAACGAGCAGCACAGTTTAAGGTGGACTGGAGGGGGGCGAGGGTGTTTGCTGGGAGTCCATGGAGAAGGGTGTTGCAGTAGTCTAAGTGGGAGATTATGAGGGCATGGACGAGCATCTTGGTAGTTTCAGGGGTGAGGAAGGAGCGGATTCGATGGATGTTCTTGAGCTGGAGGCGGCAAGAGGTGTTGAGGGTTTGAACGTGTGACTTGAAGGATTGGTCAGAGTCCAGGGTAACCCCAAGGCATCGGGCCTGTGGGACAGGGGAAAGTGGGGTTCCGTTAACTATGATAGATGGGTCAGATGGAGGGGCCATACGGGGTGAGGTGAAAATGATGAACTCCGTTTACTCCATGTTCAGTTTGAGAAAGCGGGAGGAGAGGAAGGAGGCTACGGCCGCTAAACAATCTGGAACTCTGGCCAGCAGTGAGGTAATGTCTGGTCCAGAGATGTAGATTTGGGTGTCATTGGCATAGCAATGGTATTGAAACCATGAGATTCTATGAGTTACCCCAGGCCAAGGGTGTAGATGGAGAACAGGAGGGGTCCTAGGACGGAGCCTTGGGAGACACCTTACGGAGAGAGGGCGTGGTGAGGAGGTGGTGTGTGAGTGGGAGACACTGAATGTGCGGTCGGTGAGGTATGAGGAGATCCAGGAAAGGGCCAGGTCTGAGATGCCAAGGGATGAGAGAATTTCTAACAGGAGAGAGTGGTCAACTGTGTCAAAGGCAGAGGAGAGGTCAAGAAGGAGGACAGAGTAATGGCGCTTGACTTTTGCGGTTAGAAGGTCATTGGTGACATTTGTTAGGGCACATTTGTGAATCATTGGGTTTGGTTATAGGGTGGATATCCTGTCAGAACAACCTGGGGGATTGTCCACTGTTTAAATAATTATCAGTTCCCTGCATTTTTAGGGACTGTCATTAGACACTATACACTGTACTGGACCAGGTGTTTTCACAGCAACAAGTTAAAAGTGTTACACTTGGTGTGTTCGTGTCTGTGCATCGCTAGTGTCCTCACCATACACGTTTTCTCAGACTCTATGAAAGAAATGAGTATACAGTGTGAAGTGACACGATTATCTTAAATATTTTAGGATTGAGGTTTTTCATCTATAGTCAATAAAAGTAGAGTTTTATCAATATCAATTATTTTTCGCCATACTTTTGATTTTTGTTACTTTACAAATAGACCACTATTATCTTTGCATATACAAATGGTGAATTATTTATAATCATTTCTACACAGTATATATTACCAAATACATGGAGTTATGGTTGTGAATGGTTGGATTCCAAGCAAGTTTACCAAAGATGCCATCATGTATAATATACAATGTAATACAATATTGTAATTTTGTTTTATTGGGTTTCTACAGTGTTTATGACTATGACTGTGTTTAGCTCCATACTGTTTCCAAGATGTCAGGTACCATAATATGGAATCAATAGAAGTCTGTACTGTACCTCTGATAGAATCCAACAGGAGTCCTCATATGGTGAAACACCCTAAGGTGCTATAGCGTGGAGCCATCGGGAGTCCTTGTGATTCTGTGCAGGTTCTATGAGCTGTCCTTGATCATTAGTAGGTAAACAGTGACCAGACCACAAAGCTCTCCAAGAGCAACAGCTGGAGAGAGACAGGATATATATCTTGTGTCAGGCATCAGTATAGGGTAATTAGGTCCCAATACAGATATGTCTTTGTTACATGAAGGTATGTATTTTTTCTGGACCTCATTTGTGTGTAGGCATGACCAGGGCCTTAATCCACTTCCAGATAACTATTCTCTAACAACACTAATAGCTCCCTGAAATATGCCTCAGTTATGCTACAGATAAGAGTGTTGAACACATAAATTCATTAGTGAGTAATAGAGTAAGCTCACTTTATCTCTGTCTTTTACCACTGTTTTTTCTCTATTCCATGCCAGTAGTCATACATCACACTCAGCATCTGTGTCTCCTGAGCCAGCCAAGAGAAAGTGCAGAAAAACTACTGTTAACAAGGGAATAATTGCACACGACATAAATTAATTATTAGTCACTCAGGAATGGTGGGAAAGGGCCACACAGATTGTGGTTACTCGCTTTCTCCACCTTTCAGGAAATAGATAATCAAAAGTATATCACACGGCAAAGTACAAGGCCTCTTTATGATATAGCAGCCCTTTACTTCACATATTACCTAATGTGCTGTGTCTCTTATTTACTTTAACACATTAGGTACATTGTATTATAGGGGAAAACATGAAGGATGGCCCCATGGGACCAGATCATTCTTTGGAAGTCAGTCTTACACTGGCAATGTCAAGTCAACAGGGATCTTGAAATAAATTTAACCAAAGGAACAGTCCACGGATCAGTGAGCTTGTGATAGAAGGCTTTCATGAGGAATTTAGCTTACCACACAGTGAAAATAAACCTTGGAAACAGCAGTGAATGAGCAAAATATTGCCACTTGTTCATAGACATAATGCACAAGGTAAACCACATAAAAAATATTTTCTTAATCGTGTGCTATGACACCCGTCATAAATTGTGATCAATGAAATATGGCATGGGGGCCACAGACCTTCCTTTATATCTATTTACTGTTAATGCCTGTTTATATTAAACCTCACCAGTCATCATAGTGGAATAGTGCCATGTGTTCATAGCCCTGGGAACACGGTACTATGATAAGGAAAGAAATTATATGGCATGTATGGCATGTAGTGATCAGAGATGGGTGAACTTGATGAGATTCGTTTTTACAAATATTTGTGAGGTTCTGCCTTCCAGTTTGTTTAGAACAGTGCTATTGTTATACTCTAGGGGGCCCCTCACGTTTTAACTTCCTTGAATTAATTACAGTCCTATGAAAAAGTTTGGGCTCCCTATTAATCTTAATCATTTTTAGTTCTAAATATTTTGGTGTTTGCAACAGCCATTTCAGTTTGATATATCTAATAACTGATGGACACAGTAATATTTCAGGATTGAAATGAGGTTTATTGTACTAACAGAAAATGTGCAATATGCATTAAACCAAAATTTGACCGGTGCAAAAGTTATGGGCACCTCAACAGAAAAGTGACATTAATATTTAGTAGATCCTCCTTTTGCAAAGATAACAGCCTCTAGTCGCTTCCTGTAGCTTTTAATCAGTTCCTGGATCCGGATGAAGGTATTTTGGACCATTCCTCTTTACAAAACAATTCAAGTTCAGTTAAGTTTTGATGGAACCTTCCACAAAACTGACTCACTTCTCTTTGGGCCTTGGCCTCCCATTGTCAGGAGTGTTACCTGAGCTGCTGCTCCTTTTAAGGTTACCAAGACAAACTGAGGAAGCTTTTGCATTGCGTATTTCTATGCCTTGGCCAATAACAGCTCAAGAGGCCTATATAAGACCACTGCTTCTTGACACAGATGCTGACTAACTGTTTGATATTCCTAGTTTGGCTCTCCAATTTGTGTGTGTACCTGTTTGCTTTGATTTTGGCTTGCTTTTTGGATACTCTATTTGCCTAACAATTCTGCTTTGATGCACCTGTTTGGATTTGTGACAATTGGTTTGTTTCCCAGATTTTGCTTTTGTCTCCTAATTCTACGTAAGGTGAGTCATCCCGTCTCGGCCTCTGTGGATTCACAGTACGAGCAGGCCCGACACCTTGAAAAAGGGGAGTTTTAAGCAAAAATGGATTAAAGAAAAATAATAAACAAAAATAAAAATTTGTTGTGAAGCCAGGCACTGTAGACAGGGCCTTTGGGAATAGGTGGTGACTCAGTGCTGGATGTTATACCCTCCCCAACCAGGGCAGGTCCCAGGGCCAGATGATATAGGTGAAGAAGAGGTGATTTCCAGGGGGAGTAACAGGAGGGATGATCAGTGAAAGTATACAGTCCAGACAGGGGTTAACCAAACACTTATGGTTTACTTCCTTTAGTCAGCAGGAGATTTTACAGGACTCACCTTGCTCCAGTATAGTGAGTATAGTGCCAGTCTTCCCTTTTACCACTAGTATGATTCAGCCTTCCTCTGCTGCTCACACTCTCTAATAGATTTCCTTTGGTCCTGGGTTCCAGGAGCTCAGAGGTTAAGTACAACTGGGTAGATCCCCCTTCTGGACAGCAGGTAACGTGAGTTCTTTGGGATGTTGAATGCACACACTCACCCCAACAATGTATGTTACTGAGTCTCCAGTAAACTTGGATTCACTAGGCCTCAGTCCAGTGAGTTTCTCAATATTCTACTGTAAGTGTTTCATACACTAGTTAGGAATTGATAGTCCTATGACTGCAGCTCTGTGCCTGCTTAGGTCTAACATCTGCTGGGCCCCTGTGCTGTGTTATCACACTCCATGCAACTGCAGCACACACTACACCTCCACACCCCTCTGCGCTCTCCTTCACACTCCTGCACTCTCTGACCTAGAAATCAAAGAGACGCCCTCTTCCAGTCCATAGCTCCACCCCTCTTCCTAAAGGGGCAGTAGCTGTGGAACTTTGTGTGTGCTGACAGGTTGCCTGAGTCTCACTATACCTTCACAGTACACAGTGTAGATCACATAAGGTGACATCTGTAGTGACCCACTCTGTGGGGTGCTTCAATTACATCCTCCCCTGGTTTTAAACCAAGTTTATACGACTTTGCTTGTCTTCACATCACTGTGTAAGTTGTAGGGGATTTTGTTTTGGTTTCTGTAGCAGTGCATTTATTATTGGTACAGCTGTCTATTTGGAGACAATTCCAAGTCCCAGATTCAGCACAAGTCCAACTCATGTCGCGGTGAGCTCTGGTGAAGACCTCTGGGGGATGGTCTTGGATTGTAGAAGTGTGCTAGTGTTAAATAGATGTCTATACTGCTCGCAGTTATCAGCCAATCTCCTGCTGCTGCTTTTATTATGGCCTTGCAGCTACGATCTTAACACCCATGAAGTAAGGACAAGTGTATGTCACCCATGTCATACTTAGCAGCTCTCTCCCTGGACTTGAGCCTCAAAATAAATAAAAGGGGAGTGTAGATGGTTTTTTTCTGCATACTTGTTCAAGTTTTTTGTTTTTTAAAGAAGCAAACAAAACACATTTTTCCATCCCTGCCCTCCACCCAGTCCTCTCCAGGCTTCTGTCATGTATTCTGCACTCATATCCCTACAGTCCAGCATCTCCTCACTCCTTATCTGACTCCATCTTGGCTTCTAGATTTTTCTTTCTCTGTGCCGTTCTATCAGTCCCATGATGCGTCAGCACAGGATCACATGGATAGATAGAGGACTGTACTATCACTGTTGCAGGGGGCAGTACAAATTTATTTTCTTTACATATTCTCCCAAATAATTGGAGACCAAAATTATACAGTCAGGGAGGCTGAACTGTGATCTCCTAAATTATAGGTGTGTGATACAAGCTGTTTATATCAGCAGTAGCGAGTGACAGCAAATCACTAGTCCCCCCGAAGGATAGCCTGTGTGCTATAATCCATGTTGCTTGAATCATGCAGAAGGGTCTGTTTCTTTAGATGGTGACTTATGATGTCTCGCTCTTTTCAGTGAGCTGGATCATTTGGCTCTTTTGTCTCCCAAATACCTTCTTATACATTATTACGGTTTAATATAAGCAGACACTCAGAAACCCCCATCCACTCTTACTTTTAACCTAATGGTATAACCCCTGGCTGCTGTCATAGGAAGTCATAATATTAGGTTATAAGGAGACTGAATGACCCTTATGGAGGCGTCGTTAGCTATGTAGGGGGCATGGCGAATCATGTATGGTGCAGGGTTGTCTATTAAGGGAGTGGGGTTAAATGATCTGTCACCTTCTTGTCAGAATCTGACTCTCACAATTCACTCCAAAGAGTCTGCACATAGAGCCAGCTTGTTAATGAACGACATATCACTAAGGGTGACCGCCATGAGAGAACAGAAAGCAATGTTATTATAGGATAGAAAGGAGTAACTAAATAAGGTAATATTATCTGAGTTATATCTTGGGGAATAGATACATAAGGAACGAAGAAAAAAACCATTCCAGGGTGCTTCATTAAAGAGGACCTTTCACGTCCTCGGGCACATGCGTTGTAATACATCACTAGAAAGCCTACTATCGACTTTCCTGTTCTGTGCCCCCGGTGAAGAGTTATCGGTGCCGGTACCGTAGCTCTTCACTGTCAGCAGGGTGTTTCTGACAGACTGTTGTACTGTGATAGGGGGTGTTCCTTACTGCCCAGTTCCTTACTGTGCAATAGACCTGTGATGGGATTAGAATGCCGGAGAGCCAGACTACTAAAACAGCAGTTACCATCCAATTCCTGATGTTTTTATTCAGCAGTTTCTGTGGTGGAGTCTCCAATGAAGAGTCCGGAGTAGATGTGAATCTAGCCTTACCCTAACTCGTTCTTCCCTCTAATTTCTGTAGCACCCTAGCACAGGGGTGCCCAATACGTCGATCGCGATCTACCGGTCGATCGCAAAGGACGTATGGGTCGATCGCAGGATGCAGCCAGGGATCCCCGGTGTCTGCTTGTTCACAGTGCAGGCTGAGAGTCGACTCTCAGCCTGTGCTGTGAACAGGCACTCCGGACACTTGCAGGCCGGGCAGCAGCAGCTCCGGGGGATGACGCGCTCCCCACTCTTAGGGATGGAGGGAGCCGGGGTGCTGCTTGTTCACAGCACAGGCTGAGAGTCATCTCCGGACACTGGCAGGCGGGAAATATAATTGTAGAAATACATGAATAGATTTTATCATTATTATTATTCATAGCACTGGTAACCTTTTATGATACCTATTTCTTAGTCAGTAGTAAACATAACTGAATTTTATAACATTTACACAATAACTGGTCTCTTAATTCTTATAAACTGTAGGTCTTCAGAGACGCTGAATAACACGATTGAAATCTAGTTACGCTATTTTACGCTAGTGCCTTGGCATATTAGTAAAACTTTTGCTCAAAGAATTTGAGTTGTTTTTGCAGGATATGAAGAATGTTAAAATATAAGCAGTAACTCTCCAATTCTGACTGAGGAGATACTTGTAAGGATAGATGGTATCTGTAAATTCTTTCAATATAGGGGTTCTCATTTTGCTGACATTACACACTGCATGACTCCTTTAATGGGCTGAAGAGAGTGATGACAGATGACAAGTAACTGTGAACTGCAATGTCATTGCGCTCATAGGGAAGATAAAAGACATGCTTTTGTATAATGTAGGTATATAATATTACAAATTATAACATTGCTGTTCTGTGAACTGTTTAGTTATCGCTAAAGTGTTTTGTACTATAAGCTGGTATGTATGTTACTTAATTCTAATTATTTGCTAAATTCTCAACATTCTTAGGTAGTCTACCCCTATCTTATTCTGTAGCCATTAGTACTATTGGTCAACCCAAACACTTACTGTATTTACATTCTGTTGTGCAGGTATGGGCTGAGATATATAGGACTGTAATAAAAACATTCATTCTTTAACCATATGGTAGAAAACAGCTTTTTATAAATAACCCCTTTAACATAAATCTGGAAGTCTCTACCCCTGTAATTGTAAGCACAATTTCAGTGGTACTTTTCTACTTTTTATTCTTGACACCATAGTCAGCTTCAACTTTCATGATGGACACATTTTTTTTTTATCACATTTTCTGTTTTTGTAGCAGTGTAATGGCTTGTTTTTTGTAGAACAATCTGTACTTTTACGGTATAATTTTAGTTTTGATACAATAGATTAAAACACTTTTAGGTTAAGGGCCTCATGTAGCAATCCCCGCAAAAAAGCGCTGATGGCAAAATCATGGCAGCAATGCATCGCAGCTTTCCCCGCAGTGCTTTTTACAGAAAGTCTGCACAGTTTTCCTTTGTGGACTTTCTGCTTCCATTTTACCTATAGGGAAACCACCGGCATTTCCATAGGTTTAGTTGATAAACTGTGATTTCCAAAACTGTGATGGTTGCACAGCACGTAGTTTCCTGCAAAGTGAGGATGGGATTCACTACAATAACATCCACTTTTTTGTGACTGTAAAATGCTGTGTGCAAATAAAGCATTTATGCCATGTGGGGCCCCAGCCTCAGGCTGGGTCTCCACGTTGCGAAAACATAGTGGTTTCATTACCTGCAAATTAGATGGTGTTCTGGCTAATCCCATCTACACATTTGAAAAAAAAATTGCAGCATGTCAATTATGCCTATGTAAATACTGGTATTTTCCATATAGGTATAACACAAGCAAAAAGTCCACAGAGGAAAAGTGCTGCAGAAAAAAATGCAATGAATTTCCATCACAGTCTTTTCCACAGTGTTTTTTAGTTGCCACTTGCTATGTGGAGCTTTAGCCTTAGGCTAAACCCCTACATTGCTGAAACACAGCTTTTTTTGTTGCAGAATTGCTGGGTTTTTTAGCCAAAGTCAATAGTAAATTAAGCAGAAAGTATAAGAATTTCCTATAGATTTCACATTCCTTTTGTAGCCATTCTTGACTTTGGCTCCAAAAACTGCAACAAAAAAGCTGCATTTCCGAAACATGGAGCCTTAGTCTTACATTTAACAAATACAGATACATATCCCAGCCACATGTGACCGCTCAGACCAATCAGAGACCTCAGCAAAAGGACTTGCGATGTTAGCTCCTGTGATATCACGGGTCTCTTCCTGAGGACTTCTGAGGCCAATCAGCAGATTTAGCGGAAATCAGGAAGAGACCCTTGAGACACCAGAGCAGAAGGACTGGAACGCACCAGGAGGATATCAGAACATCGGGGACAGGTGAGTATGTTTTTTTTTCTTTTTCAAACCCCCTGGTTGTCCAGGCATTTAAAAAAAACTCTGGACAACTTCTTTAAAGTTAAAGAGGGCCTTTCACGGGTTTGAGCACAGGCAGTTCTATATACCGCTGGAAAGCTGACAGTGCTCTGAATTCAGCGCACTGTCTGCTTTCACGATCTGTGCCCTGGGTGAAGAGCTTTCGGTACCGGTACTGTAGCTCTTCACAGTCAGAAGGGCTTTCTTGAGAGTCAGTCAAGAACATCCTTCTTCACAGCAGCGCCTATAGCGCTGTACTGTGTGAGCGTGGAGGAACGCCCCCTCCCTCCTTATAATACTCGTCTATGGACGAGCACTGTGAGCAGAGGGAGGAGGCGTTCCTCCCCGCTCACACAGTACAGCGCTATAGGCGCTGCTGTGAAGAAGGATGTTCTTGACTGACTCTCAAGAAAGCCCTTCTGACTGTTAAGAGGTACGGTACCAGTACCGATAGCTCTTCACCTGGGGCACAGATCGTGAAAGCAGACAGTGTGCTGAATTCAGTGCACTGTCAGCTTTCCAGCAGTATATAAAACTGCCTGTGCCCAAACCCATGAAAGGTCCTCTTTAAGTAAGACCTTTCACCACCTCCTACAAATCCAGCTCTTTACATCAATTACTATATGCAGCTCCACTGATACTGGAACAGTTGGAATTTTTTTCTCTAGCCCACACCATTCCCAAGCAATATTAGTACTTAATATGCTAGTCAAGCTCTGTACTGTCAAGAGGGTGGTGTCAAACAGGAGCAGGCAAGGGGTGTGATTCTGAGCTGGATTGACCCACTGTTTCTTATTTGACTGTTTCCTTGACCTCCTGGATTTGACTATGGCTTGATATATTTTTCGCTACATTTTGGCTAATCTGTACTCTCCTAGTTTGACCTCAGCTTAATTAAAATTCATCCGAAATTTAAAAATGCAATGCTTTTGGAAATCGCAGCATTTACGCTGCTTGTATTTTTTTACAACTTTTATTTAGTCTTGAAACGGATTTGAATGAATAATGTTCTGGTTGTTATATAATTTACTGAAATACTTTTCTATTGTAGTGTATTTGGCCTGTCAATGTAATGCTTGGTTCACATCTGTGTAGTTATTCCGTCCATGGGAGTCCGCATGGGACCCCCACAATGGAATACCAAACACAACTGCAAGCGCTGTGCAGTAAAAGCATATAGACTATAATGGGGTCTGTGTGCTTGCCGCGCGCTGCCTGCACGAATCATGTGGACAAGAAAGTAGATTGTAGATCATGATCCCTGCAGAGATCTGTCGGCAAGCACACGGACCCCATGGGGTCCATGTGCTTTCACTGATAAGGCACCTGCAGTTGAGTTCGGTATTCCGTTCGAGGGGGGAGGGGGTCCTCATGCGGACTCCCCCGGACGGAATACAAATGCTGATGTGAACGAGGCCTAACACTGACGGACAACTTATTAGGCTTTGCTTCTAGTATGGCCTAAACAGGTGTATAGGGAATGCAGACCCAGGAACTTTAATTAGGCCCCCCTCACTGCTTTGTCAACCTATTGACACTTCACACACACACACACACACACACACACACACACACACACACACATATATATATATATATATATATATATATATATATAGTATCATTTTTAATTTACATAGTTTTATTTTGAGTTGAATTTTGAGTAAATTTACCCAATCCATATTTAATCCTCATCCATATATTATACAGCTGATGAGCGTCTCTATAAGCATTTACCGATGTATGTTTTTTTCAAACACAAGGAAAAACAGCAACTGAACAATAGTTTTAACTCGGCTAGCAATGAAACAAACTGGCCGACCTTTTGCAAAGAAAACAGAATCATAGATATAATGAAACAAAACACATTTCCGTTCTTCCAGTCTCTCTTTAGTTTTAGACATCAAAAGCATTAGAATTTATTAGTGGCTTTATTATTTTTTCCTACAGTAGGCTCTAGACTTCTATATTATTGTTACTTGTGGCGTCCAGATAGTGGTGTCATGTGTGCTGCCATTCTCAAGTCATTCTTTTAAGTTGTACAAGTATTTGTTTTTATGGAATGTCTACACTGATTTGACACCACCATAGAGATTGTTGTTATCAGTATCCAAATACCAGTAACTCCCTTAAAGAACCAAAGATAAGCTATGCAATTGCAAGGGCTAGCACCACTTTTGACATTTCATCAGTTTTAGACTAGAAGGTTTACTATCAGTCACATAGATAAACAATGGGTTGGACATTGCTGCACATTCTTTTTATATATGCTAATTGTAATATCCAAATAATAGTTTCAATATGCTTTGCAAGCAAGCACTAAATGATTTACTGTATGAAGGGATGTAATCTTTTCTGTATCTGGAGAACAACCGCACTTTATGTAAAAATAAATCCATACATGATGTAGTAGCATTATTTACTATTGCTAGTCTCGGTCCAGAAAAAAAATATGCTGAAACCTTCTTCAAAGGGGAAGACACAGAAGCAGAAGGTCCCCGTGCAAGAACAGCATATGGGCCTTGTCCTCCTGAATAGCTCATATATATCTTATCTGGTCTTAGAAATTTTGTTTTGAGATCTATTAGCTAAATCCCTTGCAGTCCTTCAATGTTACAGTATTAAGATAGTTTTAACATTTTTGACTCCCCCCCCCCACTCCTTCCAAACCCCATAACTCTTTTATTTTTCTGCTCTCAGAGCGATATGGGGTCTTAATGTTTGCAGGACAAAATTTTCTTCATTATTTATTCTATATAGTATACTGGCAAGCTGGAACAAAAATCAGAATGGGATGGATTTGAAGAAAAAGTGCATTTGTGCGACTTTCATATGGCTTCGTTTTTACAGCGTTCATTGTGCAGCCAAAATGACATGTCACCTGTATTCTATGTTTCAGAACTATTTGAGGATATCAAATTTATATGGTTTCTTTCACATTTTAACCCCTTAACAAAAATCAAAGAGTTGGAATTAGAGGAGATGGTAAAAGGTCTCTTTAATACAAATATAGTGATTTTACTATAGATTGTAGTTCCCACGAATTGTTAAATGTTAGATATCACATTATAAATATGACCATATCCAAAAATGGCGATACTGTTAAAATATAAAATATTAATGTTCTCCTGTGTTTGTATGAATTTCCTTCGGGCACTCTGGGTTCCTTCTAACTATAAGGGAATTGGTAGAAGAATAGTTCCCCAGTAGCTGCTGGTGAACCCTGGGGGTAAGGGCACAACAAGACAATGAGCCCTAAGTTGAATCCCCAGCTGTTCCTGCCTAATTACCTCACTGCCCTAGTTGGCTGAGGACAACTGGTCTACAAAGCCCTTCCTAGATATAAGTGATTACACAGAACGCAGACAAGATAAACAACAACAAAGGAAGGTAAGCTAGCCAAGGGGTCGGTAACAGTCAAGCAATGCAGTACAAAATCATAATCCAAGAGAATAGTCAAAGGTAAAGTCAGAGGTCAGGAATATGAATACAGGTAACAAAAGAGCAAGAATAACAACCAGCAAGCACAAGGCAATAGCAAGAACCAATGTGAATGTGAGAAAACAATAAATAGGGAGAAAGAACACGTAACAGGCTTGATAGGAAGATAGGCTGTTAATCCCACAGGTAAGGCTGAAAATAACTATTAGAGAGGCAGAGGGAAACCAAGGTAAAGGAGATAGGTGTGATGGAAAATCAATCAATCAATCAATCAATGAGGGAATAGGACAGTGTTCAGACAATACAAGAAGAACCCAAAGGAAGGAATCACAGGCGGACACGCCTCCTGTGCCGCAGCATGTGGCCGTGGATGGAGCCAAAGCCTGGACAGGCAAGGATGTTACATTAAAACTATAAGACATACTGATAGGGATTCTAGATTTTGAGTCTTTTATGGGATAGTGACTGTCCATGTCTTTACAGTGATGTAGAGCTATACAAGTAAGAGAAATAAATGAAATAATACATTCTCCTTGTAGAATGTAAGCTCTTGTGAGCAGACCCCTCAATCCTACTGTTTGATATGTTTACCTATTTGTCACATTGCAATGTCTCATATGTTCATGTGTCCTCTGATTTGTAAGATGCTATGGAATATGTTGGCATTACATAAATAAAGTTATTATTATGATTATGATTATTATTATGATTATTATTACTATTATTATTGTTATTATTATTATTATTATTATTATTATTATTATTATATAAAATGAATCCCATACAGTAAATGCTGCAAGGGGAAAAAAATCCATATGTATAAATCCCCATTTTTTAGCACTTTGCCTCCCACAAACAAATTGAAAGAAATGTGATCAAACTGTCCTATATTCTCTTAAATGGTATCAATAAAAACGACAACTTGCCCTGCAAAAAACCCATACAATTTTACCCTCAGAATAGAAGTGAAACATGCTTTATACCACACAGTGAACATAAAAACAAGTCATTTTGAAGATCCGTGATTGTGGATGACATACTGACTGTTTTTGTTTTTTTTTGCAGATTGCTGATATAAACAGGGAGACAGTGCCTCTGTTATGCTGCCCTCTACCAAATCAATTCTCTCTAGGCTGCGCTGATGAAGTCGAACCAGACAGAAATGGTGCCACCCGTAGCTGAGAAATTGATTTGGTTATAACCTCGCATTATGCAGTAGAGACTTCTGGGAAAGTCAGGCATGATGTTCAGGGTGCTTCCCATAGAGGGCAGCATAACAGAGGCACTGTCTCCCTGTTTACATCTTGGGAGGCAGATTTGCATATTCCTCCCATTATTATTATTATGAGCCCTATATAGGGACAGTAACCCATATGATGGCACTATACAAGTAAGCATAATAAATAATAATAAATAAATAGATTCTTCCTGATGTGAAAAGATAAGACAATCTGTGTAGAAATAGCTGAGAAAAAGCAGAATTAAAGTTTTCTGCTGTCTTAACAAAATTCTGGAATTGAGCTGAATGTTGCTGATGTGACAAGGCCCCCTTTGCCCATACCCAGTGCTATTCTTGTCCATGAACTGCTTGCACCCTTCTTTTTATATCTTCTCTGACAACCCATTTATGGATTATCTCAAGTGCCTAGTATTAAAGGATTGAAGAAGTGAACCTTTTGTAACTGTTCATATGGCTGGGGTACAGTAGGGTGGTCTCTGCTCTCATGAGGCAGTGACTTTAGATACAAAATATACCAAATAGCACTGTTTGTTTGTTAATGGCCCTTTGATGGAAATAACACAGCTTGACACAGTCACGGTATCTAAGATTCCTCTTCAACTTTTCTTTACTTTGCAGTTTCTTTCAGCAGACTTGTCTGCCACACGTTATTAATCTGTGAAGTCTTGTTAATTACTGAGGCGTCTTCACAGAGGAGATAAGCACTTTGTGATTATGTATTTTATCATACACATTATTCCGCATATACACAATTCATAGTCATTATGACGGGCATTGCTTTAGCTCAATTACTGGATTGTGTGGCATGCTTAGGAGAATGTAATAGATCATACTTAGGTTGGTGATGATTAACAAAAATGCTAAAATGTCTGAGAAATATCTTTCTAGGAGCCATTCCAGGGAGCTGTACATATGAAATACAAGACGTTTAAGTACATAATGTGCGACAATAGAAAACTAGTATAATAAACATGAGCTAGAATGTGCTATATTATGTGCAGGCAGAGCAAGAGGAGCTGACCAGATTCATATCCGAAGTTTGGGGAAAAGCTTCACTGTAACCTGTATTTTATTTGTATGCTTAGAAGTCCATTTGGTGGCCCTATTGTATAATAATTACACAGGGTTGACCATCAGTCACTGACTAGGACCAAGGGGATAGCCTGGTTCACATCTGTGTTTGGTATTCGGTTCGGGGAGTCCACTTGGGGACCACCTGAACGGAATACCGAATGCATTAAAAAGCAGTGAGCAATAAAAGCACACAGACCCCATAGATTATAATGGGATCTGTATGTTTTCCGCATAATGTCCGCACAAATCATACGGATAGAAAAGTACAGCAAAGCACCACTTTTCTCTCCGCATGACTCGTGCAGACGCTGCACCCCCATAGACATTAATGGGGTCCGTAGGCTTTCATTGCTCACTATGTTTTAATGCGTTCAGTATTCCATTCGGAGGGCCCCCGAGTGGACTCCCCAAACAGAATACCGAACGCAGGTGTGACCCAGGTCATAGGGAGTTAAATACTTTTTCAACAATCTTGCAAAATGGAATAGTACAGTCAATTATAAGAATTTTTGTAATACATCTGTTAGAGGGACATTCATCTTTCTTCTGTACCAGGTTGTTTTTCTCCTTACCCCCTCTGATAAAATGACTTATACTTTGAACATCTTTACTATATCCATATTGAGACAGAGTGCAGGCCACCTGACTCAGATTACTCAGGAGAGATATGTTAGTGTTAGTGCAACGGTAAAATGAACTGCATTATAATGCACTTTAGGTTAACATTACTTACCTGTGCTTCAATCTACTTTGGACAATTTCTTTATGGGTTGTAGTTGTGGCCACTCAAAGCACAAGATCCTATATATACCTACAACTTGATAGATCCCATATAACTATCTGTCCTAGATTGAACTCTCTGATAGAAATTACACTTTAATAGGGCAAAGGAATGTAGAATTGCTTCTTCACATCTGTACTCTTTTTTTCTTACTATATTGCATTAAAAATAATTGCACTTTTGCAATAGACATACACAGATAAACCTATTGTAGACACATCCGAACAAACATCAGCTCATAGTCAGATTAGTCTAAACCAAAATGTGTGACGTTGAATAAATGCTTGTTACAGTCAATAACATAATGTAAAATAAACAAGTATAACATTACGCCACGCGTTTCAATGCTCTATATTATCAATTTTAAAAGAATTACACAAATTTTTGAACATGTTTTTTTTCTCTTGGTTCCTTGGATTTTGTATTTCATGCCCCTAGGGGGCAGCATATTACCTTGGCAGCGCAGCACTGCTGTATAACATTCACAGTGTAGGCTCCTCATCATCCAAGAGCCAGGGAACACAAAGAAGATTGTTGTTGTCAATAAATAAGCATTTGCTGTTAATATTTTCTGACTTAGTCCCTTACATTGATACATTGTCATTCAATAGTCTGTAACCAGAATTACATCTTTAAATATATTATAGGGAAGGTTGTGCAATGTAAGCGCCAGGAAACACTGACATTTGTCAAACATAAAAGTCCTGAGTAACAACCCGCGTACAACGAAGAGCATAGGATTCTATCAGATTATACAGCTAGATTATGTATGTGCTTATCTTTGTAACCACTAGGTTGATTCAATTTATTCACTACCAGAATGGGCACCTTCGACTGGTTATGTGATCACAAACTGGTTCACACACCAGTCAGAAGTCCTTGGTAGCAATGCAAGTCTATGAGAGTGTAACATGTAAAAAGTGACATCCAGTTCCAGTCTGCCAATCCCATGAAATGTACATGATCTATATCCATAGGCAGCTGCATATATTATTCAATATGAATTGTCTTTCTTTACAGATTCAGTAACTTTACCAGTTTAAATATTGTATAATTTTATCAATACAAATACATTGGTGCATCTTATGCCTTTATGATGGTTGTACTGTATATACTATGGCATTTTCTAGCTAATCCATTCCAACTATGATTTTTACTCCTGAAAACATTGATGTTTTACTGTATGTGAACAAAAAAGAAAAATATTCTGTCCACCACAGAAGCATTTACAAAGCAAATCACATCTTGTAAATTTAAAGGAATTTTTTTTATTAGCAGCCACGTTGCCAGTAAAAAAAATATATCACATAAAGGAGGAAATCAAATACATTGCTTTGTGGTTATTATGAGATTATTTGGGATTTTCTTTTTACTTTGAATAAATATAATGAGAAAAAAGGTCTTAAAGAAGGTTGTAGAAATGCTTTATTGGTAAAATGTGTAATTTAGCGAAAGGTGTAGTGTAAAGTAATTAAACATTCGCCATGTGCTTACTTTACTTCACTTCTTATTTAGCATTTTTCTCCAGTCATTTTATAGCTTTGGCAATTTTCTGACTAGTTTCACAAACAATTTCATCATTTTCACACCTATGCAACTTAATTAGGATTTCCTATAGGTCATATAGATGATATTATGGACTGGTGCCATTCAGGGAGTGCGTGAACTAAAGGTGACTGGAATTGCTTAAAAATATATAAAATCATGTGGAACACTAAACCTAGAAATGATAAAACAGCTGATAAACTTGAAAGGGTTTTTTCAACCTGAAGGATATTATGCATCTCCTGAAGCAATTTCTAGAGATCTTGTGAAGAATACATATAGATATATTACTAATCCCAACGATTTTTTTTCCTCAGAGTTAGATGATGGGGTAGGGTTTAGTAAAGGGTTTAGTAAAGGGGTAAGGCTTGTTGCCAATTGCATACAGAATAATGGAAGAAGGCTCATTATCCAGCCAGTTGTCTTACGTCCAGAAACAGTGTAAGAAATATTATTATTATTATTATTATTATTATTATTATCGACAATATTAGTAATTATAATCTTGAACATCAACCACATGTATAGTGAAAAAATGTGTATATATATAATATATCAATTGGTTACTCAGGAGTTGAGACAACGCCTAATAACTTTACTGTAAGATAAAAAAGCAAACCATAACCTACACAGAAATATCCAAAAATAACAACAGTAAATGAAAAGAATAGGGATCATGAAGTGCAACAGAAATCATACAACATGTCCACATCAAACCCCAACAATAACAACATGACAACTCCACATACAAACAGTAACAATAATTCTGTACTGAAGGGGCGTTATTATTATCGATTACTCAGTGTAAGCCGATGGCCAGCAAAATAATGAAGGGGTGTACATCTCACCCAGACTACTCAGGTGGGCAAGATGATAGAAAGTCTAGGAATGACTTGTTCTCAGCAGACAGCTTTTGTCTGCTGTGAATTTTGTTACATGCTCAGTATTGGGCTGGATTTTTTAGGAATGGCAGGTAGGATTGGCAGTGGGACCTGTCATTCCACACCTCCTCCAGTCCACACATTGTGGATGTTTCTGCAGCGTGTCAGCTGCTGTGGATTGTCCTCATCAGTGAGGTTTAAAAGGTGAGCTCCAGCAGCAAGACTTTGGACAGAGCTGGGCTGCAGGGCCAGCTGGAAGGTCACACTTTGGGAGCTGTGTCTTGTACCATTCAATTTTGCTATTGAATCTGCTATTGTAGGTGAGGTAACCTATTTATGTGTTTAGTCAGAGCCTAGCCGGGCAGGTATTTATTTTGTATTGTTTTTTTGTTTTTTTCTTTTTGGTTGCTGCACTGTTTCTTGTGGAGTAAAAATAAAACTCTACCCTTTTGGACTAAAAATCTGGACTTGTGTGTCTATGCTACCCCACCTAGCAACCTCAGACCTTGACACCAGAGTTCCTTTGTGTTCTTTCCGAGTCTCCACAGAATGATCTCAATCCAACTTTCCCCAATCCCCCAACCACGCTAAAGGTATCTAGAGTCTCCCCCAATAATCCAACCTGCTTATTTTTATATCATCTATTCCTGCTTCCTCCCTCTATGAGTCCCCCTGTAGCCTGAAACTATTTCCCCCACTGATGATGAAAAAGTTGTTTTTATTTCTGCCATTACCTCATACGCTAAAAAAGCATCTCTATGCATCATCCTGTAGTTATCATATCCTAAGTTTCTATCTGTTTGTACCCTAAAGATCAAATCCCACAGAAGGGAGATGTGCTGCCAGATGTTGTCACCCTTCATACTTTCATTTGATTGAGAGACTCTTGTAGTCCCAGGAGCCCTTGAAATGCAGATTACCTATTCTTGTGCTTTCCACACCCTGCCCATCTATTGGACATTTATCTGACGCCAGTCATGCTATTGGAATCATATTCAAAAGAACCTTGATGATGTTGCTATACATACGATTATATTCCCCTATGTACATGATGACATATAACCATATTTCATGCGTATATCTTGCAATATCTGGGAATACCTTACAACAAGATAATGAGTAAATGGACCAAATTTTTGTTTTGGTACATATATGAAAGACTTATATACAGTATCATATCTCAGTTATATTTTTCCATACTATGGATATTTAGGGAACAATTACTGGAGTTTGTGTATTTTCAAAACTGTATCCTACACTAGACCCATTCAATGACTTTTATAGCATCACATTTGGTAAAAGGGTTCACTGTAATAGTGCCATATAATGCCCGGTACCAGTGGTGTAACTAAAGTCTTCTGGGCCCGGGTGCAAACTTTTGTCCAGGTCCCCCTTCCTAGAGCGAATTCTTGATAGTGATGGTTAAGGGCTGTGAGGATGAGAGACCCTCAGTTATGTGGGTGAGACCGCAGAGGTGCATGAGGAAGATGAGCGTAGGATCCTTCTTTCTCCCAGCACGCTCTAAAAGGGGAACGTGTGATGATGATGAGAGACCCTCAGTTATGTATCTTTCTTTGAAATGTATTGTTTATTATTCATATTAGGCTTAGTTATCTTTAGGAATGTTGTGTTTAAGCTGTGTTTACATTAGTAGTCAATTCTCTTCAGTGGCTTTATGTGTATACCATGGGAGATTTTCAATGAAATTGAAAGACAGCACTCTCAGGTCATTTCATTGAAAACGTTATCCTCCGCGGCCTTGGTCGGTATCCATCAGACGTGCTGCCTCCTCCACCTTACGGTAAACCCCAAACGTAGTTGTGAACGATTGTCACAACCTTATCAGGTGAGAGGTCATTTGGTCCTTTTAAATTACAACTTCTGGTTATTTCCACCAAAAATTTATCAGACATTCTATACTATATAGTATGCTTGGTGTCTTGTTTATTTTTTACCATGGGAGATTGCCCTTTCTGGCCAGCTAGTTTATTGCCCCTGGACAGCAAATGTCCACAGAGGGAGGGAGGACTAATCAGAGGTGATCCTAGCCTCTCTGCTGCCTGAGGCTGAAAATCAAAAGATGCCCCCCAGTCCACCCCACCCCACCCCGAACTGAATACCAGGGAGGATAGGGGGTGCTAATGGTAACATTACAGTGAATATAGTGCAGTAATATTTTATTACTTACAGGAGATGTCTTCTCAAATTTCATGTCTTTTCCCTTTGGACCGCCATGGCCACTTCTTCCAGCTGTGTCTTGTCTCTGTAAAGTTTGTAACACAGACATCATTGACTCCTCACTTTTTCATGCACCAGACCCTTGCACATGGAATATTGCCCCACCGTGGCCCCTGCATCCACTGTGGTGAATAATAGAGGTTGAAGGGACCACTAGGGGGCATAATAGAAGTTTCAGGGTCAACTTTTGGGCATAATAGAGGTTGCATGGGCCACAGTGGACCCCACAACCTTTATTATGCCCAACAGTTGCACACCCAACTATTATGCCCCACAGTTGCCCACCCAACCTCTATTATGCCCCATAGTGGCCCACCCATGAACTATTATTATACTCTGGAGTCTTTTCAGACCCTGGAGTATAATAATTGGAGACCCACGGGAGATGAAGAAATATAATAAACACTGTTACTAACTCACCTCTCCTGGATCCAGTATTACTCCTGTAATACTGTCGCCCTAAATATAGGACCTGTCTTATTTTCGGGGGACTTCTTATTACAACCAGTCATGACAGCACTTCCTTAGTGGAGCGTCAGCATAACTACCGGTTGTAGGTAGTGTAGGAGAGGGGGGAAGGTATCCTACTTACCTTTCCCATCTTCCTAGCAGTGCTGGTGCTGCTGTTCGTCCCTGCAGTGGTGTGCGGGGCTTAGCGAGTCTTTGGGGGCGGGGCTTAGCAGAGCTTTCATTGGCGGGGCTTAGCGATCCCCACTTCACTGACACAGCCGGCTGCTGTCTGTTCTGTATGCCGGCTGCTGCCTCTGGGATGAGCTGGGAGAGCTCATCCTACAGCAGCAAGGACAGTGGACATAACAGCAGAGGCAGCAGCCGGCTTTGCTGTGCACACGATATTTGGGCATGCCTTATTTTCGGAGGTTCCTTATATTAGGCAATTCAACAGAAACCCCCGCATGCCTTACTTTCAGGGGTGTCCTACTTTCGGGGAAACACGGTGGCCCAGGCTTCAGGCCTTTATGGTAATGTCTCAGACATCACATGATCCACATCAGTCTGGGACATTACCATACAGGCCCAAAGCCTGTGTTAGGAGTGATAACGGATCCAGGAGAGGTGAGTAACGGTGTTTATTATATTTCCTCACCTCCCCTGGGGCTCTGATTATTATACTTGGGAGTATGAAAAGACCTCACAGTATAATAATAGTTGTTGGAGTTTGTGGCCTGGGCCTGCTCACAGCTGCCTCTGCTCCCCTCTTATGCGTCCTATAGTAGAAGGGGAAGTAGTGGTCAGCCATGAGCAGGCCTGGTGAGGTAGGTAAATAGGGATACTCTAGCAGGTAGCGGCCTATTTAAAAAAAAAAAAAAGTATGTTTACTTACCTACCTTGCAATCCCTTGCCGCCGCTGCCGCTTGTGCTGCTTCCTCCTAGTCACCCGGCAATAAAACGTCTATGTCTCAGACCCAACAGGGCCCCTTTCTGTTAACATTTATAGCGGCCAAGGGAAGCCTGGTTCTCTGACCGCTATCTTGGTGGTTTGGGGCCCTGGCCATTTCCAGCTGCAACCACAATTGTTACATCATTGCCCAGTACAGTACTGGCCATATAGTGATATATACCAACCCTACACAGGTCTATGAAGAGCATTTAGTTAAATACAGTACAGGAAAAATGTTGTGAATTACAGGTGACGCCTCTGACTGTAATAGATTATAATAGACTTTAATGGCAGCTGTGACATGTCACTATAAAGTTGGTAATGCTGACACCTTTGGCTCCTCACTTTTCTAAGCACCTGAACCATATTATTTTCACCTATATAAAATCTCCATCCTGCTGCTACTCCCATTATAAAATATGTGCTATAAAAAAAACACTGGAAATAACTAATACTCCTGTCTGCCTTTTTAATTTAATAATGATAATATGTGCCCCCTTTAATTAATAGTGCCCATCAATTAATAATTTCTGCTAATTAGTAATACCCTGTGTACCCCCTTAAAGCAATAATGTCTCTGAGTGTCACCTCAAATGAATATTGCCCAGCTCCACTATTATACTCTCTTATGGCTTCTTGTATAAATTATGCCTCTGAGGTCGTCGTACATAAATATTGTACTCTAAAGATCCCTTGTATTATTAATGCCTATTACTAACCTCTTTGTATTAGAGGGGTTGTCCAGGAATTGGAAAAGGAGGGTGTCAGGGTAGGTAAAACATTAAAAAAATATATATGTATACTTACTCAGTGTCTGCTTGGGCGCATGTCATGCCTTTGCCGTTGGAAGTCCTGCGCTACATGTGACCTCAGTGGTCATGTGAAGTGCAGGTCTCATGGTGAAGAATGCACAGTGCACATGGGGACATGCAAGTATTATTCTTTTATGTTTCAGCTTCCCCTTCCTGCTCTTCACTTTGAGCAATTCCTGAACACCTTGAAAGGGATTACCAGTGTTTAGCAGTGCTTCATTATTCCCTGGAAATTCCCTTTAATACTGCCCCAATGTCCCTTTATATTGTTATATTGACTATATATATATATTATATATATACAATATATATATATATATATATATATATATATATATATATATACATATTGGTATATTATATATTCATGCTGCCCCCACTGACCCCCCACATACCACCTTTTATTAAAGCACCCATGATACCTTTTACATTAGTTACATTTTAATTTCACAGAGAAGATAAGTATATACTAAAATAGTCATGCCAGGAGTCTTCACTGATCCTCTCTCAATAATTGCTCATGTAACTTTATAGTTTTCATTTCTTTCTCTTATATTGTATCATTATATTCATATTATTCAAACTTTTCTTGATCTTAGTTTACCATTCAGATCTTTAGCTTTTTGCAGTTTTGGAAATCCTCTTCAAATTGCCAACTATAAAAATTATACAATTTTGTAAATTCTAAAATCTTTTGATTCCATCCCTTGTCCCATGTATACGAATGGGATTTGTAAAAAGCCACATGCAAAAACAATGTCATTAAAATGAATAGACTTGATTTGTATTTGCAGGTACTTCAGCAACAAATCTGTCTCCAAGTTGCATATTGGAATAAATTTACTATTGTGCATCTGATACTACCTTGGCGTGGCTAAATTTGGCTATTTATTGGACTATCCAGTGTTTTATGCTGCTTGAAAACTGGTTGTGGCTCAATAAGGAAAGTAATGTACTTTGAATGTCATAAAATGGACCAGTCTGTACTGATATTTAGGCAAAAAATAAAGTATGCCAACTAATAGGTGGTATACAAAGCATAGAAAGTGCAAAGATACAACACATAAGGCATCAGCCACTGTGATAATCTGGCACAGGTTTGCACTGTAGCAAATATTTAAAGAGGATCGGCTTTCCTGTTCTGTGCCCCCGCTGAAGAGCTATCGGTGCTGTACTGTAGCTCTTCAGTGTCAGAAGGGCGTCCTCGTCTATGGACTAGTACTAGCAGGAGTAGTGGAGGGGGTGTTCCTCACCACTCAAAGTCATGGCTGGGCGGTAAGGAACACCCCCTCTCACATTACAGCGCAGTAAATGCCACTGTGAGGAAGGGCGTTCCTGACTGACTGTCAGGAACGCTCTTCTGACCCTGAAAAGCTATGGTACCGGCACCGATAGCTCTTCAGTGGGGGCACAAAACGGGAAAGCTGATAGTGTGCTGAATTCAGTGCACTGTCAGCTTTCAAGCGGTATATTACATCGCATGTGCCCCGAGGACATGAAAGGTCCTCTTTAATGTGGACATGTTTTATTTTCATGTTGTTATTACTTTGTCGTTCCTTTATATTTTCTGTGCCTTTTTGCAAATTACAATTTATTATTGGATTTCATTGCAGATTTAATCTAATGTTTCTTGGAAAACTGTATGTTGTTTTGCTTTATGATGACATCCTTTTTATATAACTTTGGCAGTCTATCACACATTAACTTGAATGATGTATAAGAACAAATAAAAAACGGCAGCGCTGAACAACTTTGACATTTTCAATTACATAAAAAAATGAATTAAGTCATTCAAGGAAATAATGCTAAGCTGCCGTTTTGTTTCAGATACAACCCATGAACAAAAGTGTAAGTGATATTGAAAGAAAGCAGACACATTTTTATGATTTTATACAACCCTTTTGACATATTAATTCAATACGAAGTACAATATATGTACATTGTTGAGGAATATATGTTGTTCCCCCAGGATGTCATATATGCAAGTCTTTGCTGTACCCATTGGATTATGAGCAGCAATGTGAATGTAATAGACAAAGTCCTGCACTAATGATAAAGAAACGGATGGCATTGCGGTAGAAAATATGCTTGCAAACATTAAAGCACAATAAAATTCATGTTAAGCAATGTATAGATATAAATATGTTAGTATCAGTACAAAGTACATCAGTGCAAAGCAAAATGATATTTTCCAATTCATTGAAAAACTGTGAAATGTGTCTGGTCATAAAGGGATAAAATGTCAATGACGAAGCAGTTAAGGAATTCATTGTCCTCAAGAAATAAGAGTCTAATCTCAAACACTTGCATCAAATAAGATTTTATGCTTAGATTCCAGAAAATGATGGTACAAGCTGAGCTGTTCTTTCTCCCATTACCTTGGAACGAATAGAGAAAATACATTCATGCTTCTAGAAAGTAAGATTTTTTTTTGTTTCCTTTAACAAGTGAAAATAAGGAACAGAAACACACATGAACATTTGATACATAACACCTTTTACACAGCTGTTTAAAGAGTTGCCAAATAAAAGTTACTTATATGTCAATTCATGCGAGTGTTACGTTAAAAAAAAAATAGGATTAGTAAAGTTTGATACTACTATAGTCACATAGAGCACTCCATAGAAAAAAAACTAGAATTTCTGGAAGAAAAAAATGCAAAGATAAAATGTATTCTATGCCCATAAAGAAAATACTATGCTTACAGTACACTAAGTGAAGATGCATTGAGTTCCAAAAAGACTGGTTTTATGTTATTCTAATAATGGAGGACTAGAGGTGATGTGAAGCAGCCCATGAGGTTATTAAAGGCATTCAATAGAGAAGCAGGCCATTCTGAGTGACCAACTTTTTCCAAATCAGGTGATAGGTGTGATCACTTGAGAGTAAGGCGGGTTGCACATGACCATGTGCTAGCCGCTGGCTTGCTTCTGTGGCCCCTCTAATTAATTAAAAAAAGGGCAGCGGAAGCACAGATGCAAAAATGGACAGGAATAGTACCTGTTCCATATTTTGCCGCCTGGACTGTCAACCCGCACAGGAGACCATGTACTTCACAGTCCTATGTGCAGGCCCACAGAAATGAATAGGTCAGTGTGCTATCAGGAGAAAACCTATAATCTGCTGGATTATAGGTACACTCTAGATAAGACTATACCTGCTGGTGCAAACAGTGAATTTTAGTTGCCTAACAAGGTTTCTAGCTTCTATCCGCAAGAGGATCATCAGATATGCCCCTAGCTGCCCTACCAGGATGACTGCCAATAGTTGTAGTACCACACTCACTGCCACTATTACCTCCATCACCACTACCAGTCAACATGTCTTCCTCTTCTGCTTGCATACAATGCTGACCGTTCTCAGACAGTTCATCAAAAAGAGGAGGAAGACTTGTCTGACTAGGAGAAATAGATTGCTCAGCAGGTGCCACATTACTACCAGGGATCTGTATCAGTGAAGACTGTAAAGAAGACATAGTTTACTGTCCAGAAGGGCCTTGCAGTAAATTACAATCTATGTGAGAAGAGGATCAATTGGAAAAACAAGAAGTGTGACTCCTGTGACTGAGATGAGCTTGTCAAATAATCAAAAACTTAATTAAAATTCTCATGGAGTACAATAATTCCTGCTGTAATGGTGGTGCTTCCAAACCAGCCGCTCACTTTCTTATTGTTAGTGGTGTTCTTGCACAAGTTTTCCACCTCCCCTCCTTTATTCTGTCTCTTGCCCTGTTTTTTTTCCACTCATTGCTTTAATGTGCACACAGTGCATACCGTCGTGGCATCCCGCCGCAGCTTTCTGCTCCGGATTAGGCCCAAATGAATGGGCCTAGCCTGGAGCGTGCTGCCGCGAGGCGGACGCCGTGGCTGAATCAGCCGCAGATTCCACCTGAAGAAAGCGTAGCTCATAGCGGGCTACATAGAACTCCATTGTGAGGGGGCAGATTATGACGTGGATTCTGTGCCAAAATCCGCCCCCTCCATTTCAGGTTGCTTTTGTAGCCATTCTTGTCTTTGGCTCAGAAAACTACAACAAAAAAGCTAAGTTTTTGCAATGTGGGGCCTTGGTCTTAAAGCTTTTTTAAGATTAGAACCGGCTAGACTGTATTGGATGAACACACCAAAAAAAAAAAATAAATAACAGAGATTTTTTTTATTTTTTTTTTTACATTAGTGAAGGATGCACTACTAGTAGTACCAAGGACACTACTACTGCTGTGTGTGACTTATAACTAGAATTACATATGCGCACGCAGTGAATTGGGGGGTACAGAGAAACACTTAAAATATTTTGTTTAGTTCATTAACAAGCTTCTAGGAAGGCCAGAATAAACATAACAGAGTAATCAGGGGAATAACTTGAAGCTCCTGTTACCCAATACAAAATCTGTAATGGAGCCCCTACCTACCTTGGGCCATTTAGAATGGTGGAATATTTTATTTACCAGTGTTTGCGCTTTGTCAGTGTTTTAGATATGTTTTAAACAGCTATAATACTAACTCATTATTTTCCCTAACAGCATACACATGTTTATTACAGGTCTGTATAGGGCGCTGTGAGTCCAGAGCAAAACTCAGGACAAATCCTATTTTTACATTTTGTGGCCTGGGCTCACTGGAAGAAAAGAATGTGTTTCTAATACATTGCAATACTTCAATGACCACTTAGATGCCAATAATTATATTGGTGGTGGCATCTAAGGAGTAAAACATACGGTCTTTTCACTGATCACTGCCGTTAGAGCAGGATATCATTTGTGTGTTATAAGGCCTGGATCACATCTATGTTCGGTATCCTGTTCAGGGAGTCCACTTGGGAACCCCCCAAATGGAATACTATGCGCATTGACAAGTGGTAAGCAATGAAAGCACACTGACCCGATAGACTATAATGGGGTCTGTGTGTCATCCGCGCAGTGTCCGCATGGAGCATGCAGAGAGAAAAGTACTTCATGAACTGCTTTCCTCTCTGCATGACTCCTGCGGACACCACGAGAAAAACACAAAGATCCCATTATGGTCCATGGGGTCCGTATGCTTTCATTGCTTACCGTTTGTCAATGAGTTCGGTATTCCATTCGGGGGGTCCCCAAACAGACTACCTGAATGGTATACCGAACACAGATGTGAACCAGGCCATAGCTAAAATCCTATCCTGATGCAGAACCATCTTTCTGACCAACTGCTGATGTAATAGTATGTCACAGGGCTGAAACCTGTTACATAAAGATTGACTGAACTCGGTGAATTTTGTGGGATGGGCCATTGATGTTATGTGTGTATGGTGCCTTTAGACGCCATTTTGTATAAAAGCAATGAAAACTAAATTTACTCAGTCTAGATATAAGAAATCCTCTCTGACACCACATCATCTTTGTCATGTCTTCATTTACAAATACTATAAAATGTTAATGCTTATGAGCATTTAAAATATGAGCACTGTTCATCCTAAAAGAAATTGTCATGGACAATGGCACCTTTATCAAGACATAAGAAAATACCATTTTACCTTAAAAAACAAATTAGCATGTTTAAATTATCCAACTATGTCTAGATACAATACCTTTTAATTAGAAATTAATGAACCGCTTAGGATCAAACTGGTTTAACCCCAAATTTTCCAAAAGTTTCAGGCCTGTATCTTAAACTTTGGGGGTTCACCACTCAAGAACCGCTGTTATATTCTAAGACACTGTGATTGGTCCTCATATCTACACTTATTATAATCTGGGGTCTGAAGAGACTCTAATTTATAATAAAAGTAATTCAGGTTCATGACAAACAAGTTTGATATGAAATGAGTCTTTGGACCAAACCACTTAAACCCAAAATGAAACGAATCTTTAGAGGTTTGCTCATCTCTACTTTTAATTAGCACCTTAACCACATGGTAAGCATAATAAGGGGCCTGAGAAAGATTTTCTCAAGAAAGGCTTTAGTTAAAATTCATTATGATTTAACCAAGTAAGTGCAGTAGTACCGGAACGCCTTGCGTACTGGGCTACATAGCTGCAAACAACGTATAGAGAAAACTGTACAGATGTGACTGTACAGCTGCAGATATCACTCCCACAAGGGCAAAAAGTGAAAATGTATAACCATATAACCAACCTCTCACTTATGCCCCCGAATCATATAATGGGGATATTTGCAGATATTTTTGAAAATTTGATCAAAAATTTTGTGGAACGTAATGTAAAAAAACCAAAACAGCTTTATTGTGTTTTGAGCCAAAGTCAGGAGTGGCTTGAAAAGGATTGGGAAATATAAAGAAAGCGCTTATACGTTATCCTTCTGTTAAAGAAGACTCCTGACTTTGGCTCAAAAAAACGCAGCAAAATCTGCTACAAAAAACTATGTGTTTCCGCAACGTGGGGCCTCAGCCTAAAGGAGGATATGAGAAATGAGTTACGTATGAGAAAGAAGATATGAATAAATGAAACCATGCATTCCCGGGTAACTTTTACAATTGATCACACCTGGATTGTATTATTTTCAACTGTAGATTTTTAGAAAGCTTTGCTTCATCTTGTTTTGCAAATCCTCAAGGATAGCTACAATATGAAAGCCTCTTTATAGATTCTTTCAATCATCTTTACTTCTTTCCTTTTCCTTATATCTTCCAGTAAAATAGAACCCTTGACCTTCTTCTTTATTTGGTGCGAATTTCCTGAGTTTGTCTGAAGATGTGTAAGAAAATTACTGCAGAGACATATGGGTTGTTATAACTTTATCTATATTAGCTTTTAATTTAAATCCCTTTTAAGCAGGGGTCCTGTGGTTTTCCTGATCTCTATCCCATAGTTTAGTGAGCGTTCTTAAAGTGAATTAGGAAGTGACTGAATAAAATTGAGAGTTCTTAAATAAAACTGTGAATCTACAAGGATTTCCATATGCACCAAAGTTGGCCTTATTCCCAGATAACTGCCTTTTTGAATGGAGATATATTGTAACACAGTTTTATTATTAAAGTGATTTCTTTCACCTGGCAGGTGTTTATATAGTGTTATTGTAAAATAAAATATACATTGAAATGTGAAAAAAACAAATAGAATAAAATAAGTCAATTACAAAAAAAAAAAAAATGACATGTACTATCCTCCTACAATACATATGAATCATTTCAGTGACATCAAATATCTTTTCTGAAAAGAGGAAACAAGCCTCATTCTTTTTAATACTTTTCATCCGATTTCATTTATTAAACCTCACATTTTGACTCAAGTACATTGAATGTTTTAGGTTAGGGGTCCTTTTCAAACAGGGGTCCAGTTTACTGTCCCTCAAACCATTGGAGGGCCGAAATATAGTTTTAAAAAAATTGAAGATTATATGCTCCACAGTACACCCCCCACACAGTATTATATGCTCCTCAGTACATCCAACCACACTGTATTATATTACAAAGTGTCATATGTTCCTCAGTACACCCGCACACTGTATTATATGCTCCTCAGTATGCCTCCCCTCCACACAATATTATCTTCTCTTCAGTACACCCCCACTGTATTATATGCTCCTCAGTACGCCCCCTTCCACATAGTATTATCTGCTTCTCAGTACACCCCCCACTGTATTATATGCTCCTTAGTGTGCCCCCAACACACACAGCATTATATTCTCATCAGCACATCCCCCACTATATTATATGCTCCTCAGTACGCCCCCTCACACATAGTATTATATGCTCCTTAGTACACCCCCACAGTATTATATGCTCCACAGAAGCCCCCCCACAGTATTATATGTTCCACAGTACACCCCCCCACTGTATTATATGCTCTTCAGTACGTCCCCTCCCACATAGTATTATCTGCTCCTCAGTACACCCCCCACTGTATTATATGCTCCTTAGTGCGCCCCCAACACACACAGTATTATATGCTCCTTAGCACATCCCCCACTATATTATATGCTCCTCAGTACGCCCACCCACACATAGTATTATATGCTCCTTAGTACACCCCCCCAGAGTATTATATGCTTTTCAGTACACCCCCCCCCCCGTATTATATGGTCCTCAGTACGCACCCCCCCACACACACACACACACACAGTATTAGGGCCCCTTCACACGGAGTAAACGCGCTGCGCATTGTGGCACGTTTACGGCGCGTGTACACCACGGTTTTTTACGGTGCGCGATTACGCCACGTTAACGCCGCTACTGCTTCAGGGCAGAGGTCACACTCTGCAGTCAGTGTAGGCTACAGTCGCACAGCCTACACTGACAGCTTTCAATTGTATGTGCATTTGTACATACAACTGAAAGCAACAAAAGCTCACTAACGGGGGAATCCTGTACCGGATGTTGGAGATGATCGCCTATATAGCAGCCACTGACTTACCTACTTCACCACTCTCCCAGTCTTGTGAGTCCATTAGCACATTACAAATGATTGTCATCTGTTGTTATTTGGCCCACCTTTACAATATATTAATATATCAATATTAAGATGACTCTTGGCATTGCAGCCATTCAGCTGAAGGAGTTTGGCCCTGAAGAGAGCTCTGCAGTCTCATTGTCTACATTAGTACACCTACATGCCTTGTTTTTACTAAATGGCCACTACTAAATTATTACGGACCTTAAATTATTACCTATGTGTTTCGTTTGCTAAAAGCAGTTGTTTAATATGTAAAGGTTTGTCTTAGGTAACAATGGAGCTGTCATCTTCTTATCTGCCAGTTATGTTACGTATACTTAATCCATATTATATTCTCACAAACCATTCTTCAAACCTGATCTTCTCCTTGTAGTAGTATTTTACACCCTTTCTCTGCTCACCATCTCAATTTACACATAGCAAACACATAACTGTTAGACACTGTATACAACAACCTATTTATAGTCATCTTCAGACCCTTTTCATGAATGCGCAAACTACATAATACACATAGCAACCTTAATGTTGTACATCCTACCATGAAGAAATTAACCAATTTGTCTCATCTGTATATGTCATATTTGTTAAACCAATGTCCAGACTGCTTATGTAATGAATGCATGCTGTTGTAATGTTACCAGTCATATTACAGTTACCAGTCTACGTAAATCCATACTATACTATGGAGTTCTATTATAAAGCTGAAGGCAGGGTTGGTGTAAAAGTGGCTATACACTTACACAAGTATTTGGTGGAATGCCTATATGACCAACAGCTATTCCTCCCAATTCTTCTATACATATTCACGTTCAGCTCATCTAAGAGATGGGAAAAATTGCCCAAGAATGCCATCCCTAAAAAACTACCCAGGGGAATTGGGGAATTTTCTGCCTTATGCCCAGTATCTCCAGGGAAGCGCCAGTTTAAACTGTATTTTTGTCTTCAGAAGCAGAAACAACTGACTCCTATGGCACAGCAGGTAGCCATATGTTTGCTAATCTGTCATTCTGAAGATCACAGCTCACTTTAGACATGTGAACCAAAGATGTCAGGACAGGGCTTAAGCATACCAGGGCACACTTACGCCAGGCCACTAATCGCTTTACTATTGTCAGAACAGAATTTAACTATAGTATAGGTTTTATTTTTTTCCCATATGTAAGAGGGGACTTAGATGATAATGATTTTGCCTAAACTCTATCTTTGCCTACAGCCATCCACAGCTATTCTATGTAACGCTCCACAGCTTTATAATATGCTTGTGCATGAGCCAAACAATAATAAGGGTAGAAAGTGTTGCAAATCTATTTGTAACGTTTGGTGTGAAAGTCCTTGAACAAAAATACAAATACAGAACATATGCTGCTAATGGTGAACACAACCTTCAGGCAAATGGTGAAAATGGTAAGTAAAGTTTAGCTGTGATTCAGGCATGGTTCAGCTGTAAAGGACTGTAACACAGCACTCTTATTTGTTAGAACAACATGCCTGAAGTGCAAGCAGTAAGCCTATCAGTCAAGCATAGGCTCCAATCCGTGGGAACTTATGTATGTCATAAACATCTACATTTTGTCAAATATGTGATACATGAAATTAGGATAAAATCCATTGATGACATGTGGTTTATATGAACTAACACGTAATGACAAAAATGTACACATACAAATATTTAGGCATTTTCATGGTGTTGCAATAAATGCTACCCAGCTGACATACAGCTACATCTAAAATTACCCATACATAGGATGAGGATCTTTAACTGTCCTGCTTTGATCCTTCTTTATGAGGAGCTATAAATGTAGCAATTAACACATTATAAACTTGTGTCAAGTTTCCTTGTGAATTCCTAATTTATCCTGCAGTGGGGTAGGAGGGATCGCAGTGAAATATGCATGACATGATACCTCGAAACTATAGATCAAAGTTCCTGACGGACAAATATAAAACTCTGAACACTTACTCTTGTGTTGTCATTAATCACGACTGCCGGGAGATTTGATGACAAAGATTAAACTATTAAAAAGGTTACTGCTGTGCATCATATTCCTGCAACTGTCATCAAATACTCTGACAACCATTAAAAGGTCAAGAGAGCTGTCTGCTACATAAATGTCTCTTAGTAGGTTTCATTTGGAAAACTTTGCTGCCGCTTAATAGCTTCAAGTGTCTGTGGACAAGAATAGCCTTAAAGGAAAACTTGGACACAATATATTCACAATAGTTCACAGCTTTAATCTACAAACACTCTTTCATTCATTTCTTTGTAAATTCTCTTTGGCGCTTATACTGATTATAATAGTTTTTGTTTTTAATTTTTTATTATATTGGGGGGGCTCAGATCACTGTTATACAAGAAGCAAGTAGAAGTTTCACTTTTAAATCGGGTGTGAAATGGAAGAGCTCAAATTTCTTTAAAGCTAAGGCTCCACGGGACGTTCCGCAGCTCTAAACCACGACAGGAACGCATCGTAGTTCTTCCCGCAGCGCTTTAAACAGAAAGTCCGCAGAGTTTTCCTCCGCAGACTTTCTGTTACCATTATATCTATGAGAAAGATATTAAGATATTTAGAGATTTCTAGACATAGGCCTGGTTCACATAAGCGCTTGATATTCCGTTTAGGGAGTCCACAAATGGACCCTCTGAACAGAATACTGAAAACATTGACAAGTGGTGAGCACTGAAAGTACACGTATCCCATAGACAATAATGTGATACGTACTATGCTATGCCGTAGGAATGAATGGACACAGCCGGCGCGCAGGGGGTTAAGCGGCCGGACACCGGTACAGGCTGTGTGCCGGCGGCATCCATTCATTCCTATACTCATCAGCTCTGCTACATCTGAGATCTACATCTCAGATGTAGCAGAGCTGAGTACACAATAAAGAGTCAATAGACAAGTCTACTTACTGCTGCCGCTCCCCGTCTGTTTTCTTCTTGCCTCTTCTCGGTCTGTGCACGCCCCTAGCTCCCAAGGTTACTGTTACTGACCTAGGAAGAAGGCGGGGCTTGTGGCTTAGGAGAGTGTGGGCGGGTACTGTATCCGCCCACACTCTTCTAAGCCACAACAAGCCCCGCCTACTCCCAGCATCAGTAACACTAGCCTGGGAGGTGGGGACACATACGGTGCTCTGAAGACATGCGCAGTAGAAAGAAGAGGAGCGAGACCAGCACGGATCGGTAGCGGCAGCTGGTAAGTAGACAACAGGGGGGACTTAGGTAGCCGGGGGATTTTTTAATCACTACACAGCATGGATTCTAACAGTTAAAGCTTTCAATTGTTAGATTCCATGCTGTGTAGTAAATAGGATCGTTTTAAAAATCCGATCTCTGATTAGTAAGAAAAAATCCCATTGACTTGCATTTGGATATCGGATTTCAAAATCAATCCTGAAAAGTGAAGATCAGCTTAACCCTATTCATGAAGTACTTTTCTCTCCACATGACTTGTGCGGAGACCACACAGAAAACACATGAACCTCATTATAGTCTATGGTATCCATGTGCTTTCATAAGCTCCCCACTTGTCAATGTGTTCAGTATTTCATTCGGGGTGTTCCCATGCAGACTCCCCGAACGGAATACTGAACGCATATGTGAACCAGGCCTATGTCTAGAAACCTCTAAATATCATAATACAAGATAAAGTCTAAAGACAAAGCTTTCCCAAAACTCTTTCTATTCAGTTTTTCAGCATAAGCAAATACATCTTTACAGCTGAGGCCCCACATTGCAGAAAAGCAGCTTTTTTTGTTGTAGATTTTTATTCAGTTTTTTCAGCCAAATCGTAGAGTGGTTACAAAAGGAATGGGAAATAAGTACTTGTACTTCTACCTTCTGCTTAACTCATTCCTGTCTTTAGCTTAAAAAACCACAGTAAAATCTGCAAACAAAAAAAGCAGCATTTCTGCACAGCCTCAGTCTCAATTGGTTTTCCAGCCTCCCTCTCACTCCAGTTTTTTTGCTGCCCTTCTTCTCACTTCCTGTATTCTTCAACAAGCTGGTGTGCAGGCTTTCATTGTTTGATTGACAGGCCATTATGAAGTACCTCAGTAGATATAGACTTTGCCTTTCATGTGAGAGATTATTTATTATGATTAGTAGATATCTAAAATAAATGCAAATCAAATAATAAGTGCAATAAAAGTATTACTTTACACAAGTTTATAGAGAAAAAACCTACATACATCCAGGACCCACGATGGAGATTTCATTAATCTCAGCACTTATTTTTGTGAAATAACAGACTTTTAGCAAGCCTACCATTGGAGCCATTATCAGCAAAATGCAATTTCCTGACCTGCAATAGCAGGAGATAAAAGCTCAAATAGCACGATCTGGAAAACTCAGCTCCCCTCCCCTTCAGAAATCAGCGAGTCATGTTACCCATTCTTAGATAACATAACAGGCCAGGAACCAAGGAAATGTATAAGGAATGGGTGGAATAATTTCACAAAGCAGTATTTATAAAGCAATGTATTTAGGAAAACTCTTGAATTTATATAAAGTAGCAATTTAGACAGGATCCTTGCAATGGAAATACCTCTTTAAGGCCATGTCTTAGATGGTCATGGCATAGATGGAATGTATTTGACTTGTGTGAATGCTGGACAACCGTATATCAATCAATGTATACAGTCCATTTGTGCAAAGCAACTTTGTTTAACAATTCCTGTTCAGATAGTAAAGTTCTTAATTTGATCTTAGTTTTCTGCAATGTAAAACATACTTGCATTCTTCGGCTTTGGGACATATATGGTTATACATATTCTTTCACTATCAATGAACAGTGATGCAAAAGAATGTGAAAGATAAAACTGCAACAAATTGAAACAATTTTCCTTATAATGTTTGTTTTTCTGTAGTCATTACAGAACACCCTTGGGACCTGAAAGCAAACAGAACTCTAGCCCTAGTACAGAGTTAAAGCCAAGATTCTCAGAGGATTAACAAACTAGAAGCGTATTATTATTTTGAAGACATTTCTCAACAGTACTGTTTTATACACATAAATAATCTGGATCATTAAAATAAATCTGAGCAACTATTACAGGCAAGGTAAAGAAGGGTGTAAAGAAATAGGGGATTCATCAAGACTGGCATATTGTACGCAAGTCTTGATGTCCCCTGTGCCAACTCAGAGAGTGCTAAACACATGATAAGGCTGGGTCACATCATGAATTAGGCATGTACTCTCGATGCCCTTGCATTGGGGCCTGCTGTAGTCATCATTTATGAAACTTTTGGGGTGTAAATGATAATGAATATGGTGTGGGTGATGGTCACTCCCTTTCCCTGCGTGCCCCCTCTCATTTTCATGTGGCAAGACATGAGTGGTATTGACTAATTGTAAATCACTCATGTGAATTTCTGAATTTTACTTCACAAAAGTGATATATATATATATATATATATATATATATATATATATATATATATATATATTATAGTAGGTTATTGACCCTCATGAATGGCAGGTAAAGACCACAACTAATTACCAGTTGCCTATTGGCAGATAAGCACAATTTCCCATTCAGAAAAGATATAAATAAAATAACTTTTATTCATACAAATCGATAACAGTGTGCTTTAAAAATAATACGCTATGTTGTCTGTCAATAGATTTTATATAGTGCTATATACAATAGCCACAAAAATAAAATTCCATGCTATAGACAAAATACGCTAAAGTATAACCCCTCAAGTCCTTTATTATGCTGGGCATATAGGTGTACTGCAGATGCCTTAAGTCTGATGGAACAATAGCTAATTCAATATGAAAAACACTTTAATATACAATCATAGGCTAGCAACAATTCTGTTCATATTGGGAAATACCATATGGCATTGGCCCTTAAAGGGTACACAGTATAGATAAATCTATTAGTACTATTATTCTAGTAGGTGCTTATACAGACATCTAATACTTATACGTTGAAATGTTGTTCCCAGATTGAATAATAAAAATGTCCAGGCATAAGTCACATGGCACAGAATATTCTCCTAGATACAATGTTGTTGTAGATGCTGACCATAGGACCATGTGCATTATGTCAGTTTGCATTAGTTTTTTTTTTCAATTTATCACCCACTGACTGACCTCAGTGATAAAAAAAATAATATTTGTCATGATGATTACATAAAAAATTACCAAGACAAATCTTTAAATTAGAGTTAATTTTCTCATAATTGTCAAATATTTAGGAATCTGTGACAGAGGCTCCAAACTCAGCTCCCAATGCAGTTATCAACATAGTCTATGATGGTATTTGTCCCTTAATTTATGTTATCAGAAGAATTCTTAAGTCGAGCACAACACAAGGCATCAGGAATCGCACTGCATACTGTACGGGCTTAAGAATAGTTTCACCTCCACTATTCCAGATGTACAGACTGTTATGACATTGCCACTATCATCAAGCTAGAACCAAAGGCGAGCTTCCCAACACCATACTACATTTTACAGGCTTGAAACACACTGATAATACATAGTTATATTCAGCAACACCTTTTACAAATAAGGGCTTTTTTTGATAAAGGAGAGTAAGACAATCCGAGTTATAGGTTCAAAATTATTCTGACCACAGATCTCTGTTTAACTTTAATTCTGTTTTGCACACATGAAAATATATCACTTATTTTATTTTAGGCACTAAAATTTTACTACTTTATTAATCCCAACATATTGGGATTACATGCAACATTACATGCAAAACATTTATTATGAAAGCCAGTGAGATATTGGACATATATATATATATATATATATATATATATATATATATATATTTGCCTTGTCCATTTCTACAGTAGCTCCCTAATGCAAACACAGTCAAGTGGAATTGGAAATATACAGCTTGTCTAACCATTCACTGCACTGTCACAATTCTAGTTTTTATAAAATGTAAAAATGCTTCAAAAATTAGCCCATTTTTAGTGCCTGCCCATGTTTTCATAAACGCAAAATGGTTGTATTGGAAGAAGTGGCTTTTCAAGTGCTCCAAAAATTATCCCACCATGGAGGATTGCAAGAGGTTTGGTGTTGTTGTGAAGAAAATGTTGTGTACCTGGAGAAGAGACTTATGCTATCAGTAGTGTCAAACTGTATAGAATAGAATATGATGAACCAGACACAACAGATTTGTGGCTGAGCAATGGTAACAGTAGTGCACTCAGTGGCACTGTCAGTGTAGTATGGGATGAAACATTATAGATCAGGATATGTCTGGCTATGTGGTGGTAGCAGTGCTAACATCGGTGTAAGTACAGTATGGAAACGAACATGACAGACCAGGTCATAGGAGATGTCTAGATATAGTGCAAGAAGTGTCAATATTAGTGCCAATAAAGTAAAAAATAGAACATGTTGGAGCAGACGACAAGAGATGACTAAGTGGTGACAATGATGGTGGCAGTGGCAACATCAGTGGCAGCACAGTGTGGAATAGAACATGATGGACCAGACCACAGAAGATATCTGACTTTATACTGGTGGTGGTTGTGGTAGTAGTGGCAACATCAGTGGCAGAACAGTATAAAATTGAACATGACATACTAGACTGCAGAGTGTCCCGCTATGTGGGGATAGCAGTACAGTAAATAGAACAGGGGTGGGCAATTAATTTTCCCATGGGGCCACATGAGAAATTTTAACGGTTCTAGAGGGCCATGTGCGCCGTGGCAAATTTAGCTCCACCCACTTCTCCGCTGACTCCGCCCATTCTCAATCATTTTTCCATGTGCCCCACAAAGTAAAATCCTCCTACAATATCACCCTAACATTATACCCCCCCCCCACACACATTATAACGTTTCCCTCCAAATGTCCCACAATATTAAGTCCCTCTCCTGGTGCCCCAGTATAAACTAGCAGAAACTAGAGGGGACATTAAACTGGGGCAGCTGGAGGGAGACATTAAACTGGTGGCAACTAGAGGCAGACATGTCTCCCTCCAGCTACCCCCCATGGTTTAATATCCTTCTTCAGCTGCCCCAGTTTAATGTCACCCTCCATCTGTCCCCTAGTTTAATGTGTCCCCCCATGTATATTCAGTGTAACTGCCCCCCTACATCTGCCCCTAGTTCCCCCCTCTTGCTCACACATGCTGTCTCTTCTCTGTACAGCAGCCTCCATTGCTGGCAGCTTACAGACAGCACATAGTCCCGTGTGGCTCCGCCCACTAACGAGTCATCATAGCCTATCCTGGTGATAGGCTGTGATGACATCATCACAGGTCCTCTCTCTATCATTCAGCAGCCCCCATTGCCAGCAGCCTGGTGACATCATCACAGGTCCTTGAAGATTCTTACAGTAGCTATGCGGGCCGGATGTGGCCCGCGGGCCGCACATTGCCCAGGTCTGAAATAGAACATGAATCAGGGAGACAAATGCAGTGGCACAATTGGATTGATCAAGAATACCCAGCCCCCCTCATGTCAGTAATAATTCATTTATTGGCATCAGTCAGAAGGGTGTGAACATCCTCATGGATACATGACTAATTCATATTCACAAATGAAATATTAGATTTTTTTTTTCATGTAGATTTTAAGCCCACAATGTACATTTTTCCCTATCAGTATGTCTTTGGAATATGGGATGGAAATCCATGCAAACATGGGGAGAACATACAAACTCCTTGCAGATGGTTTTTCGCCCTTGGTGGGATTTGAACACCAGGACTCCAGCGCTGCAAGGCTGTAGTGCTAACCACTGAGCCACCGTGTGGCCCCTAAATTCAATGTTTTCCACACTTGTGGTCAGTCTTGACTATACTATCCACAGCACTGAATGCTCTCTCTGCCATTATCCTTGTGGTTGGACAACTATGGAAAGTACATCCAGAAGTCTGTAGGTTTTGACCAAGTAACTGTGCAGGCAACGTGTACCTGCTAGAGGATGTAAGTCTATGTATCTGTATGCTGAAGTGATACATTTCTAGCTCATCATGTACCAGATACTGTAATGATGATGTTGATTTTTCTTCTGGTCCTGCCACCAACTGAGAGATTAGAAGTGGAAGCAGATAGTCTCCTGGACAGACATGTGGCTGGCACCAGCAATAAATCTCCCTAAAAGCTGCAGCAAGCTGGGTACAGAGGATAATAAACCAAAACTCACCAACTTTGGCTTTATATCAAGAGTTTAGAACAGGGGTAGGCAATCTTCAGCCCTCCAGCTGTTGTAAAACTACAACTCCCAGCATGCATACTTGCTCTGCTGTTCTTGGAACTCCCTTGGAAGTGAATGGAGCATGTTGGGAGTTGTAGTTTCACAGCAGGTGGAGTGCCGAAGGTTGCTTATCCCTGGTCTAGAAGCATGGCAGTCCAGTAGTCTTCACTTTGTTTGATGCTAACAAGACACTTGTCACTGTGTAAGCAATGAAGCGTGCAGCTTACCAGGCTCACGGCCATGTGCCTAGACACAGCCATGGTCATTGTTATCATCACCATCATCTTCACACAAATAAGGATCAGCCTTGTCCCTGGTTGTGAAATATTAACACATTTTCTACATACACAGCAAACACTCTTCCTCTGACTCCTATTGAAGTTCAAGATTACCGGACAATCTGAGAACTGGAAAGCCAAAGGTCTGCAAACCTATAACTTGAAAATGGAGGTCTTCTTTGAAAACAAACCTTGCCCTGGCTCTGGCATTTTTCTACATTTTCTGAATATTGTTAAATTATATAATACATTGATTGAATTAAAACAAAAAATCTAAGTTACATTTGGGGTGCATTCATTCTACTGTAAAATCCCTTACTTAGCTCTAGAATGTATAAGATTACCCTCTAAAAGCTGAGCACAGTGGAAGCCAAGAGCATTGAAAGGACTGGGCATTTACAAACCTGTATCAAGCAGACACTGTAATAATTTGCTAAGAGCCATCTGTTTTACAGATCACAGCTGCTGGAATATTTCATAGACACCAGCACTATAAAAGTTCTTCCCAATGTTAAATGTATTTAAGAAGCCAGCAATACTCAATGAATCTGTTATTGACTTTAACTGTGATGATGCCATTGTTATACAGTCATATAAATATGGCGGTATAGCCACAGATGCTATAAGGTGTGAAGATGAAGACATATTAGACAGAGATTACAGGACCAACTTTTTTTTAACATCCCTGACATACGTTGTTAAAGAGTAAAAGCAGTGGCTATAAAATATGCTTCAAGTCTAAATGATTCAACAATACTCAATGTAAATCTGTAAGTGTATGGCTGGGTAATAGAAGGGAGAAGCGGGGAAAGCCCAAAAGAAAATTTCTTGATACATACTGTTTCTAAACAGGCAGGGCCGCCGATAGGCCAGTATTACCGCTACTGGCGTCAGGGGCCCGGCCAAATTGAAAAATGGGGGGGTCTCGGTTTTGGCCGGCCCCCTGGCACCCGCAGCAGCAATTGTGCCCTGGGCCAGCGTCACTGTAGTATAGTCGGGCAAGTGCCAGGGCCCACAGAGCCTCTTGGGGCCCCCCGGAACTTGCCTGTCCCAATTTCAGCTCATCGGCGTCCATCGGACGCCGATGAGCTGAATACACAGGCGATTAAAGCAGGAGCTCAGCTCAGCTCCTGCTTTAATGCTGCGCCTGGCTTCGGCGTGTGTAGGCGCGATGTGATGACGTCACATCGCGCTTACACCTGTCAGTGGAGTGAGAGGAGCGTCAGAGAGAGGTGAGGGAGCGATGGAAGGAAGGGTGAGTGTAAATAAGTGTTTGTTTTGTGTTTAACATAATGAAGGGGGCCCATGAAACTGGGGGGCAAATGAAGGGGAGGGAGGAATGGCATGACACTGTGGAAGATGAAGGGGGTGGGGAGAGAATGGCATGACACTGGGGCAGATGAAGGGGGGAGAATGACATTACACTGGGGCAGATGAGGGGGGGAGAATGGCATTACACTGGGGCAGATGAAGGGGGGAGAATGGCATTACACTGGGGCAGATGAGGGGGGAGAATGGCATTACACTGGGACAGATGAAGTGGGAGAATGGCATGACACTGGGGCAGATGAAGGGGGGGGAATGGCATTACACTGGGGCAGATGAAGTGGGAGAATGACATGACACTGGGGCAGATGAAGGGGGTGGGGAGAGAATGGCATGGACACTGGGGCAGATGAAGGGGGGGATGGCATGACACTGGGGCAGATGAAGGGGGGAATGACATGACACTGGGGCAGATGAAGGGGGGAACGGCATGACACTGGGGCAGAGATGGGGGGACATGAAACTGTGGGCAGTTGAAAGGGGGAGAACAGCATGAAACTGGGGATAGAGATGGAGGGGGGACATGAAACTGGGGGCAGAGGAAGGGTGTATATGAAACTGGGGGAGAGATGGAGGGGAGGCATATAATTTACAGGTGACTGTAGGAGGATTATACTGTGTGGGAGCACATGAAAATGAATGAGAATGGTCAACAGAAAAGTGGGCGGAGCTAAATTTGTTGCGTCTCTGCGCGCTGCACATTTTCTCCCTCTTTCTACTCTTCAAAAGTTGGGAGGTAATACATAATTGGTATGTCACAAAATAAAGTAGTGTTAAAATGGCGGGGGGCAGACACTTAGGGTGTATGGGGCCCCAAAATTCCTGGTGGCGGCCCTGTAAACAGGTCTAATAAATGTGTACACTATTTCTTGTCCAAGTGAAAAACAAAACATGATAAATAGAGACCAGACATTGGCAACAAAAATACAAAACCATTCTACCCAATTGTTGGTCATTTTAAGAAAATACAATTTATAAAAATCATGTCTAACTCTACAAACTTTCCATCTCAGGAGCTCAATGATGTTGAAATCAGATGGCGCCCATTAATACATAGATAGATCTACATGGACAGAGAAGTATAAGACAAAAACACATCAGAATTATATTTACTTTTCATGTCATATCTGACATTTACACCAGGCAATAATAATGCATAGCCTTTAGGAATACTACGGCTGCACTCTGGAGCATTGAGTCCCCAAGGTGTGCCAGTTACGACCCAGCTTCATAACACCATCTTGTAGCAGCTGCATTGCCGAACCGATCATTTGATCATACTTGGCTCCTCCCAGCACCCTTGATATTGGTGAGTACCAGGGTAATAAGGGTGGGGGGTTAGAGTTGGCCTATTTAGTAACTACTACTAAGCCCCCATTGAGTAATGGGCACTTTTCAACAGAGGGCATCCATTACAAAAGCAATAGTAATAAAGTAAAAATAAATAAATACATAAACATAAAAATATATATTTTATTGAAAATTACCCTATTGCAATTCACAGAACTGAAGAAAACATCAGATAGAAAGATAATACAATAGTAAAACATAAATATACAATACAATTATCATACTTACCCATTCTGGTCCAGTGCAGCCTCCGCTCATGGACTAAACCTGTAATGCACATCCATACATGTTATGGCCATAACAAGTTTTATATTGATGCTATTTGGATGAGAGCTAAATGGGAGATTTATCATTTATCATTGATCACTAGTAACACAATGATAATTGTGAAGTATAGCCAGAACTTCATCAATGGACCTGAATAATGAAGCCTAATATCAAGGTCAGCCCAGTGATAAAGCAGTGGAGACTCATGGCTTTATCTGTTTCAGTAACAGTCAGCTATGGAGAATTACATCACATTTATTATCTTCCTATAAAACAGCAATAACTGGCCAGTTACACTCATCTCCAATCATGGCCAGGTTTACAAGACTCAGTCCCCCTAACAATGTAACCATACAGGCCATCCACCCATCATCAATGCTTGGCTCATCCATAGGATGGATTTTCTGCTATGAAAACATTCTTGAGTAAATATGTAAGAAGTTATTGTTTTCACTGTTTCTACTTCTGCTATTGATAAAACATTTAAACATTTCCATTTTTTGGGGGGGGACAAATCGTATCCTTTCTCAAAATTATTAGACTTTTTCTACGAGGAAATTATATTATTATGAAAAGTATTTTAGATATATCTCCTATTTTAGGTATATTTCTTACATCACTCCCTGTTTGCTTTACTGATTTTCAGTGCCACAAATAAACAACTTGCCACCATGCTGTCTAAGAGCAACAAACACACTACAAATGGAGAAGCCTCTAAGAGGTGTTAAACCTCCCACGTAGGCACATGTTATTCTTCCCAATGTTCAGTCCCTGCTCTGGCCTAGGCAGACATGTTCTTCATAAGATCACCTTATGAGTTTTGTTATGTGAACCGAGCAGAGTGCTGTCATTTGCAGCCCAGACTTGCAAGCTACTCATTCTTCAATGCTAAAATAAAAACCTCTTGCCTGGTATTTATATCAGAAGTTCATATACTCAACATTTGTCATGGCCTTAACCTTCAAATGACAGAACATTTTTACACTTGCTGGTTAAATATAACACGCAGCGATGTGCTCTCACTAAGCCGCAGTAAGATTTCAGCTTACTCAAACTGATGAGTTTTTAAGTGTCTCATGTGAATGTGCTACAAAGCAAATTTCCGCTCTATGAGATACAAGTACTACTTCAATTTAAAATAAGACCAAGATAATGTCTGTACCCACCTAGACCTTGAGATATCACAGATTAAAGGGATTCTATCATTAAAATAACATTTTTTGTCCCTATCATGTAGGAGTAGCCTTAAGAAAGGCTATTCTTCTCCTACCTTTAGATGTATTCCCCGTGCCACAGTTCGGTAGAAATCCGGGTTTTCTTTGGTATGTAAATGAGTTCTCTCGCAGCACTGCGGAAGGTCAAAGAGCACTGGGGGTGTCCCCAATGCCGTGAGAGAAACCTCCAGCGCCACCTCCATCTTCGTCTGGAACGGGCTCTCTCCGCGTCTTCTTCCGGCGCTGGGTTCAAACTTCTACGCATGCGCAGTCTGCTCTTCCATCAGAGCCGACTGCACATGTCCATGGCCATTTTTTGTGGCCGCTTACGCTCGCGGGCACTATTGACTAAGTGAGGGGTGTAATGGGAACTGTTACCTTGCAGGGGCACAAGTAGGGCACTATTACTTTGCTGGGCAAACTGTTACCTTGCAGGAGACTTATAAGACTTAAAAGACACCTTGCAGGAGACTTACAACACTGAAAAGACACAGAGACAGCTGAATAGCTATAGACAGGTGCGGCATCCATGTAAAAGTTATTAGGGGTCAGGATTCCAAGCTGAACTTTTCCACCAGGTCCCGTGAGCCTTTAACTATGCCTATGTATTAGTTATAGTAAATCTTAGTAATATGGTTGGTCCGTAGACACATAAACTTATTTATTGTCTATCTGGATCCCAGGCCCCATGAAACAGCAGCAGCCATTACTCTCTATTACTACTGATTCAGCTACTAATGTGTATAGTGTGTTTCAGCCCTGGTACTGCAGCATGCCGTAGAAAGTGAATACAGAAAGGCTACTTAAAGGGGCTCTAACACTGGGAAAAGTCATTTTTAGCTAAGCACATACTTGCATAGCCTTTAGAAAGGCTAATTCACACAAACCTTTTGTATGTAAATTGCTTCTGTAGTTTTTGAATTTGACCATTTTATTCATATGCTAACTAGCCTCCTGTGAGCACAGGAAGTCTCAGTGAGCACTCCTCTCTCTCTGATATGTGTGTGAGAGACCAGGGAGATGAGTCATCATCAGCATCAGCCTGTGCTGTACACACACATAGGAGAGAATTGCAGAGAGTAGTGCTCACTGAGACTTCCAAGTGTGCACTGGAGGCTAATTAGCATATTTAAAAAAAATGGTCTAATTAAAAAACTACTGAGGGGACTTACATACAAAAGGTATGTTAGGAATAGCCTTTCTAAAAGCTTTGCAAGTATATGTTTAGTTCAAAATGAGTTTTCCCAATGATAGAGCCCCTTTAAACAGCACTGAACAGCTTCTTAGCTGGACCCTCTTATGAGTTATAGTAAATCTGACGGACCACAGTGTCTCTGCCCTGACTTGTCTAGATTCCTGTTGTGCTCTGTCCAATGTCAAAAAGAGGTAAATGGAGAGCAGGAGCTAAAATGCACCATCATGTACCAAAAGTGCCCTTATAGACATCTGACTTCACAAATGTAAGTACTGGTGTAAAGATAACAAAAACTAAACTATAGAGCTTTCCATTTTCGATCAAATAATAATAAATAAGCCTTGAACTCTTTAGGTAGTTATCAATTACTTTAAAAACATTAAAATCAGACTTACATGTCCTACCTAATTATTAACCCCTTCCCGTCGGTGACATATTTCGATTTTCATTTTTGACTCCCCACCTTCCAAACCCCATAACTGTTTCATTTTTCCATTCACAGACCCATATGATTGCTTAATGGACAATGGCTTTACAGGAAAAACTTATCTTCATGATTCTACCATTTTTTATTCTGTACATTGTGCTAGGAAGCTGGAAAAAATTCAGATTCGGGTGGAATTGGAGAAAATGTGCATATGCACGACTTTCTTACAAGCTTCTTTTTTTACGGCATTCACGGTACAGCCAAAATGATATGTCACCTGTATTCTATGTTTCGGTATGATTCTGGGGATACCAAATTCATATAGTTTGTTTACATTTTAACCCCTTAGCAAAAATCCAAATCTTTCCAAAAAAATAAATTATTTTATGGTCACCACAGGCTAAGACTGTCTAGTGTAAGGGTGCATTCACACTACGTTTCCTGAAGCTTATTCTGAACGTAAAACACGTTCAGAATAAGCGGCGTATAAAGCAGCTCCATTCATTTCTATGGGAGCCGGCATACGAGCGCTCCCCATAGAAATGAATGGGCTGCTTCTTTCACTGCGAGCAGTCCCATTGAAGTGAATGGGAAGTGCCGGCGTGTACGGCTCAGCATGAGCAGAGCTTGCTGTATACGCCGGCACTTCCCATTCACTTCAAAGGGACTGCTCGCAGTGAAAGAAGCGCTCGTATGCTGGCTCCCATAGAAATGAATGGAGCTGCTTTATACGCCACTTATTCTGAACGTGTTTTACGTTCAGAATAAGCTTCAGGAAACGTAGTGTGAATGCACCCTAATTTTGCACTGTTTTACTTTTTAGCCAGTATTAGTAAATCTGCCCCAATATATAGAAATATCAGGTAAAAATCCAAGGGCATTCTGAAGTACAATTCCTGGAAAAAAGGCTATCTGGCTGATAAGTGAATGGGGATGGGTGGAAATCAGTCGTCTTAATAACATTACATGGGTAAGTACAGTTTAACATGTATTAGCATTAATAATATACTATAGCTTAGAATGCATTTGCACTTAACCCTGATATTGATATTTATTGTTTATTAAGGGGCTTTACCTTAATGCTATACAGTAACATGATTATATAGAATATATAGAATTGTAGCCCTCTGGCTGGGTCCAGTTATATTCATATACATGCAAATTTTAGCACAGTTTTAATTTTTACATTGAGATATATATATATATATATATATATATTAGAATATTTGGTAATTTGGTGTTGAGTACTTCTCGTCATTTTAGGATATTTAACGTTCCCTGTCCATAGATCAAGATTTTGCCTTTTTAACACAGATGGTGTAGATGTGGGAAATGTTGATCATCTCACAACTGGTTAACATACATTTATGTCCCACTACTTAAAACTTTCATGCTCAACTATAGCTTCTGAGATGTAAGTTTTACTGAATAATTTAGTACATTTAACCATATAGTAGTAGAAATCTGTCTAGGGTCTCTATGGGTTTTTTCAACTTGTGACTATCAATTTAATTTTTTTTTAATTAGAATACGTCACCATGTCCTTTCTAAAGCATGGAGACACCTCTGTCGCTTGTATAGCAAGCAGTTTAATGGTGTTTGGTTTCTATAGATACTCTTCTAAAAACAAGCATTTTCCATTTCCCAGGAATCCAGACAACTAATTGGAAAACACTGGTTACTTTAGAGTAATGTCCAATATCGTGTTGTTATGTCCTTAGAACCATTTATTGAGTGGAAATTACAAATCATATACTTTTTTTTAGTATTTTATTAGTATATGTAAAGACATTAATGTGTCCATAGAGAATTTTCTGACAAATTTATGGTTCAGCTTGTAGAAATTCCAACTAGAGGGGATGCTCTGCTGGATCTGATCATCTCTAATAATACAGAACTGGTTGGAAATGTCACTGTTGGTGAAAACCTTGGTAATAGTGACCATAATCTAATCAGATTCCACCTAAATTGTAAAATAACAAAGGTTAGGAGGACAAAATCCCTTAATTTTAAAAAGACCAATTTCCCAAGCTAAGGGGTGCACTTCAGGATATAGACTGGGAGAATCTATTGTCAGATAGTGATACAGAGGTTAAGTGAGAAACATTGAAATTTACATAGAGCAAGGATATAGCAAAATCTATAACCATAGGGAACAAGTATAAATGTCTTATATAAACCCCCATGGCTTACAGCTCTGGTTAAAAGGGCAATAAACAATGAGAAACGGGCATTTAAAAAATATTAATCTGAAATGTCAGCTGTAGCTTTGTGAATTATCAAACGCTTAATAAAATCTGTGAAAGGGAAATAAAATCATCCAAAATACATAACGAAAGGCATAAAACTAACTAACCGCAAAGAATTCTTTAAATATATAAATGCCAAAAAAACAAGGTCAGAAGAGATAGGTGCCCTAAATAATGATAATGGAGAGTTGGTCACCAGGGATCAAGAATAACCAGAGCCACTGAATGGATTCCCTTGTTGATGTAGGTGTCACCAATGTCAACCAATATACTAAAGTGGATAAATATAGAAAGGGTCAAGGCCAAGCTAAGCAAAATAAACATGAACAAGGGTCGGGGTCCCAATAAATTACACCCACAAGTACTCAAAGAACTCAGTCCCATCATTGCTGTACCCCTAGTCTTCATTTTTAGGGATTCTCTAGTAACAGGTGCAGTGCCATGGCACTGGCACAAGACTAATGTGGTGCCTATTTTCAAAATGGGCTTTAGGTCTTCCCCAGGGAATTACAGACCAGTGAGCTTCACATCCATAGTGCGAGAATAGGAACTCTTAAGGGACTATATACAAGAGTATATTACTGTACACAATAATATATGTGACAGACAGCAGGGTTTTACTAAAAACAGAAGTTGTCAGACTAACCTGATTTGCTTTTATGAAGAGGTGAGTAGAAGTCTGGACAGAGGGGAAGCTGTGGACATAGTGTTGCTGGACTTTGCAAAGGCGTTTGATACTTTTCCTCATATACGTTTAATGGGTAAAATCAGGTCATTGGCTTGGAAAATATAGTTTGCAATTGGATTGAGAAACTGGTTAAATGATCGTACCCAGAGAATGTGACCAATGGCTGCAGCTCAGACTGATCCTCTGTTATAAGTGGCATACTCCAGGGTCCAGTGCTGGGCCCATTTCTATTTAACTTATTTATTAATGATATAGAAGATGGAATTAATAGCACTGTCTCCATTTGTGCAGATGATCCCAAGCCATGTAGTACAGTGCAGTCTATAGAGGATGTACGTAGGTTACAAGCAGACTTGGACAGACTGAGTGTTTGAGCATGCATATGACAAATAAGATTCAATGTGGATAAAGTTATTAATCTGTGTAAAAAACAATCCACATGCAACATGTCAAAAATATAAAAAGTCCTTATATTTCTACCTTCTGCTCAATCCATTCTTGGATTTGGCTCAAAAATGCACAACAAGATCTGTAATTAAAAAAAAAAAAAGTTGTGTTTCTGCAACATGGGACTTTAGCCTTTAAGTCATTGGTGCCTCCCCATCTAGACTATGCACTTCAGGATAGAAAGGAGGTCCTAGAATTGGAAAAGGTTCAACGAGGTCCACAAAACTGATAATGGCCATGGAGGACCTCCGTTATGAGGAGAGACTAAAGGAGTTAAATGTGTTTAGTCTGGAGAAGAGGCATTTAAGGGGAGATAGGATAAACCTCTATAAACATATAAATGGCCTATACAGTACAAGAAATATGGGGAAAATCTGTAATCCCCTCAAAAGACAAGGTTTAGTCTCAAGAGCTGACAAGGCTTCTTCACTGTAAGGAGTGTGAAACTGTGGAATAGCCTACTCCAAGAGCTGGTCACAAGAAAAAAGGATTAGGAGCCTTTTTAGAGCAAAGTGCATTGATGGTTATGGAAATGTATAGAATGTCATGGCATTTCCCATCCTTTGGTTGAACTTGATAGACATATGTCTTTTTTCAACTGTACTAACTATGTGACTATGTTTGTGCGGGTGCAGCACAGTTCCTTGGCATTTGCAGAATGGGACAATTGATAAATCCCATCAGGTGTACGGCAGCTGTTCCTCTCATCCAGTCTACTAAAATCATAGTATATCAAGCAGAGATTCTCATCTGTATGACATTTTACATCAGAGGTCACAAATAGAGATGAGCGAACACTAAAATGTTCGAGGTTCGAAATTCGATTCGAACAGCCGCTCACTGTTCGAGTGTTCGAATGGGTTTCGAACCCCATTATAGTCTATGGGGAACATAAACTCGTTAAGGGGGAAACCCAAATTCGTGTCTGGAGGGTCACCAAGTCCACTATGACACCCCAGGAAATGATACCAACACCCTGGAATGACACTGGGACAGCAGGGGAAGCATGTCTGGGGGCATAAAAGTCACTTTATTTCATGGAAATCCCTGTCAGTTTGCGATTTTCGCAAGCTAACTTTTCCCCATAGAAATGCATTGGCCAGTGCTGATTGGCCAGAGTACGGAACTCGACCAATCAGCGCTGGCTCTGCTGGAGGAGGCGGAGTCTAAGATAGCTCCACACCAGTCTCCATTCAGGTCCGACCTTAGACTCCGCCTCCTCCGGCAGAGCCAGCGCTGATTGGCCGAAGGCTGGCCAATGCATTCCTATGCGAATGCAGACTTAGCAGTGCTGAGTCAGTTTTGCTCAACTACACATCTGATGCACACTCGGCACTGCTACATCAGATGTAGCAATCTGATGTAGCAGAGCCGAGGGTGCACTAGAACCCCTGTGCAAACTCAGTTCACGCTAATAGAATGCATTGGCCAGCGCTGATTGGCCAATGCATTCTATTAGCCCGATGAAGTAGAGCTGAATGTGTGTGCTAAGCACACACATTCAGCACTGCTTCATCAAGCCAATACAATGCATTAGCCAGTGCTGATTGGCCAGAGTACGGAATTCGGCCAATCAGCGCTGGCCAATGCATTCTATTAGCCCGATGAAGTAGAGCTGAATGTGTGTGCTAAGCACACACATTCAGCACTGCTTCATCAAGCCAATACAATGCATTAGCCAGTGCTGATTGGCCAGAGTACGGAATTCGGCCAATCAGCGCTGGCTCTGCTGGAGGAGGCGGAGTCTAAGGTCGGACCTGAATGGAGACTGGTGTGGAGCGATCTTAGACTCCGCCTCCTCCAGCAGAGCCAGCGCTGATTGGCCGAATTCCGTACTCTGGCCAATCAGCACTGGCTAATGCATTGTATTGGCGTGATGAAGCAGTGCTGAATGTGTGTGCTTAGCACACACATTCAGCTCTACTTCATCGGGCTAATAGAATGCATTGGCCAGCGCTGATTGGCCGAATTCCGTACTCTGGCCAATCAGTGCTGGCCAATGCATTCTATTAGCTTGATGAAGCAGAGTGTGCACAAGGGTTCAAGCGCACCCTCGGCTCTGATGTAGCAGAGCCGAGGCTGCACAAGGGTTCAAGCGCACCCTCGGCTCTGATGTAGGAGAGCCGAGGGTGCACTTGAACCCTTGTGCAGCCTCGGCTCTGCTACATCAGAGCCGAGGGTGCGCTTGAACCCTTGTGCACACTCTGCTTCATCAAGCTAATAGAATGCATTGGCCAGCGCTGATTGGCCAATGTATTCTATTAGCCTGATGAAGTAGAGCTGAATGTGTGTGCTAAGCACACACATTCAGCTCTACTTCATCGGGCTAATAGAATGCATTGGCCAGCGCTGATTGGCCAGAGTACGGAACTCGACCAATCAGCGCTGGCTCTGCTGGAGGAGGCGGAGTCTAAGATCGCTCCACACCAGTCTCCATTCAGGTCCGACCTTAGACTCCGCCTCCTCCAGCAGAGCCAGCGCTGATTGGCCGAATTCCGTACTCTGGCCAATCAGCACTGGCTAATGCATTGTATTGGCGTGATGAAGCAGTGCTGAATGTGTGTGCTTAGCACACACATTCAGCTCTACTTCATCGGGCTAATAGAATGCATTGGCCAATCAGCGCTGGCCAATGCATTCTATTAGCGTGAACTGAGTTTGCACAGGGGTTCTAGTGCACCCTCGGCTCTGCTACATCAGATTGCTACATCTGATGTAGCAGTGCCGAGTGTGCATCAGATGTGTAGTTGAGCAAAACTGACTCAGCACTGCTAAGTCTCTGCATTCGCATAGGAATGCATTGGCCAGCCTTCGGCCAATCAGCGCTGGCTCTGCCGGAGGAGGCGGAGTCTAAGGTCGGACCTGAATGGAGACTGGTGTGGAGCGATCTTAGACTCCGCCTCCTCCAGCAGAGCCAGCGCTGATTGGTCGAGTTCCGTACTCTGGCCAATCAGCGCTGGCCAATGCATTCTATTAGCCCGATGAAGTAGAGCTGAATGTGTGTGCTTAGCACACACATTCAGCTCTACTTCATCAGGCTAATAGAATACATTGGCCAATCAGCGCTGGCCAATGCATTCTATTAGCTTGATGAAGCAGAGTGTGCACAAGGGTTCAAGCGCACCCTCGGCTCTGATGTAGCAGAGCTGAGGGTGCACAAGGGTTCAAGTGCACCCTCGGCTCTCCTACATCAGAGCCGAGGGTGCGCTTGAACCCTTGTGCAGCCTCGGCTCTCCTACATCAGAGCCGAGGGTGCGCTTGAACCCTTGTGCACACTCTGCTTCATCAAGCTAATAGAATGCATTGGCCAGCACTGATTGGCCAGAGTACGGAATTCGGCCAATCAGCGCTGGCCAATGCATCCCTATGGGAAAAAGTTTATCTCACAAAAATCACAATTACACACCCGATAGAGCCCCAAAAAGTTATTTTTAATAACATTCCCCCCTAAATAAAGGTTATCCCTAGCTATCCCTGCCTGTACAGCTATCCCTGTCTCATAGTCACAAAGTTCACATTCTCATATGACCCGGATTTGAAATCCACTATTCGTCTAAAATGGAGGTCACCTGATTTCGGCAGCCAATGACTTTTTCCATTTTTTTTCAATGCCCCCAGTGTCGTAGTTCCTGTCCCACCTCCCCTGCGCTGTTATTGGTGCAAAAAAGGCGCCAGGGAAGGTGGGAGGGGAATCGAATTTTGGCGCACTTTACCACGTGGTGTTCGATTCGATTCGAACATGGCGAACACCCTGATATCCGATCGAACATGTGTTCGATAGAACACTGTTCGCTCATCTCTAGTCACAAAGAATGGTTAGGATTTTTTCATATAATAAATTAAATTGCAATAAAATGTGAGAAATTTGTGCAACAATAGTATTTACAGCCCTACATGTTATTTAACCACTGCTATTATCATTCCTATATATCAGTCAAATCGTTCACCTAAACGTGAGATTTACTAAGCAAAATGCACCAGAATTCTGGCAAAATACTCTCTAACATGCCTTGTGCCACATTTATTGACTCTTTTAGGCACATTTTACAGACTTTAGTGACTTGTACAAAAAGGGGATGTGGCTTTGTTGGAAAAGGGTATAACTTATCAGAAATTTCTAGCGGCCTAAATTGTAACACTTTGCACTGTGCATTTAGGCGCATGTTTATGGTGTGAATTAAGAGAACTAATACCATTTATAAAGTTAGACTAAACACTCTAATAATGCAAAATACATAACATCCAGCATCAGACATTATAGTAAATTTGGCTGCCTAGTCTAAGTTTGCACCGTCTAACCTTTAGACAGTGTTAGTAAATCTGCCCAATGTTTTAATTTGCTAAAGATAACGGCTGTAACACTCAGTCTCATTTTGCTGACATCGGAATGTTGTAGACAAGAGCCATCAGCAACTATCGAGAGACATCAGAATACTAAAATTTGATGTATGCAACAATCCTCAGACCTTGTTATGCCCGTCACCAGCAGATTCCTCCTGTGACATGGATAGGGGCCGCTTGTGTATTGTAACAGGTGTCAATCTAATGACAGGCAAGCCTTTGCTATGTTTAAATATGGACTGTAAACTATCCCAAGTGTTAACCACAGACTAGGTTGTAATATGTGTTTAGGAATGTGCTTTACTAAGAAGAAAAACATAATTGTACAAACAAAATGCATGTATATGTTAATGGGGTATCTATGACAATGAGGTCATTCATACATTCATAGATCGGTATGTATAGGTCATTATAAGGGACTCATTTCCTGGAGGCTACGCTCAATTTCTGGCTCATATACCCACAGAGTGATGTTTAATTTTGTAACTTGTGGTCCCACAGAGTTTACATAGAACCACATAGAACCCTGTCACTGAAGAAAGTAATGGTCAATCACAAGTGTGCACAGATATCTAATGCGATAAAATATAAAGAAGACCGGCTCACCCACTTGTCATATGAATTTCATAGTCCGGATTGCACGGACACCGATGGACTCCACTCGGCAGCTCGAATCAAATATATAAAGAAACTCCAGCAATCTCCGGATGTAGTAAAAAACTCCAACTTGAAAAAATCCTACGCGTTTCGGATATGTTCCTTCATCATGGCATCTCCGAAACGCGTAGGCTTTTTTTCATCTATGATACGCCAAGTCATCTGTTGCGGTCACTTCATGCATACAGACTGAAGATTTTAATCTGACACAATAAAGTTGGAGTTTTTTACTACATCCGGAGATTGATGGAGTTTCTTTATATAACAGATATCTAATGCCCATTTGAATGGTTATATGACCATGCCTTATGACAGAGGTCAGCATCTCAGGCCTGCTTCACATCTGAGTTCAGTTTTCCATTTGGGGAGTCTGCTTGGGGACCCCCAAATGGAATACCAAATGCATTGACAAGCGGTGAGCAATGAAAGCACATGGACCCCATAATGGGGTCCGTGTGTTTTCCGTGCAGTGTCTCCATGAGTCATGCGGAGAGGAATGTACTTCATGAACTACTTTCCTCTCCACATGACTCGTGGGGGGCGATCTTAACCCCCTAATGCAAACCTAAACTACATATAACAAAGCTTAACAATTAAAAGCAACATAATCCCCATAATGGAATCCGTTGTGTGTTTTCCGTGCAGTGTCTCCATGAGTCATGCGGAGAGGAATGTACTTCATGAACTACTTTCCTCTCCACATGACTCGTGCGGAGGCCAAACAAAAAACACACGGACCCCGTTATTGTCTTTGGGGTCCGTGTGCTTTCATAAGCTCATCGCTTGTCAATGCGTTCGGTATTCCATTCAGGGGGTCTCCAAGCAGACTTCCCGAATGGAATACCGAATGCAGATGAGAACCAGGCCTCAGGCAAATTCACCCATTCACCCACCAATTAAAGTAGCAATGTGATTGTTATACACGATAACAACAGGTTGTTGGTGGCTCAGTCACACAAGCAGTCATCCTTATGTACCTGTCTCTATATTCACATAATTCATGTACAAAATACATGAAGAGTGTTTAGGTTTAGGGCAGAGCTGTAGGTATCAATGTGCCGCTTAAATACATATATTAAGAAACTAGTTCCATTTGTTTACCAATACTTATCCATTAGCATTAGAATGAATTACAAAACATCTGGAGAAACATATTTATTTAGTGGAAGACTTTGGCTAAGTGAGTGGTTGTGATTTTTTTGGGGTATGTATTCTGTGAGCAAGCAAACTACAAGAAATACAAAATGAATTACAAAAAAAAGTCATTGCAAGTTAGTGCATTATTCTTAGTGTGATATATACATATTTACAAACAAATGAAAATTAATTTAAAGTTCATTACTGGAAAAAATATTTGTTTTAATACTTCCATCAAACCATATGTGCAGATACTTGAGAGTTTGATAGTGTAAGACTCCCTAATCCCCTGGAGTCAAAGAAATTTTGCTGCCCTGTTCCACTAAGGAGATGAACCCCATCCACAGGAGATAAAATCTGACGATCAGTCATGGTTCCACTTGGAGAAGACCCCAAAAAACTTCCTTGAGAAGACACAATTTTTTCAGGGCTAGAAGCTAATTTTGGGGAAGTTGAGAAGTTGTATCCATACAAAGCACATGGGCTATGAAGTCTGAATGCATTATAAGAACTTTGATGTGGTTGTCCACTGCCAAAAGCACTGCTTGTTGGTGAAGGCATGAGATACTGCAGCTGAGGAGACATTCCTGAAATTTGCATGGATAAACTTGTTTGGGGACATCCAAAGTTTTCATTTTCAGTTCCTGCCATGGACATATTTACTGTAGTGCCACTTCCCATCCCAACGTAGGAAGGGGTCCGTGGAGTTGCAAAGGTTTCGCTGCTTGAATTTGCAAGTCTGTTGTAAGTCTCAGCAAGAGAAGTGCTATATCTGTTAAGTGCAAGGGTAGATCTGCCACATGCTGAATAATCTGCCGGGGAAAGGCTACAGAGCTGACCTGTGTTTGCTCCAAGATGGAAAGCTGGAGAAGAGCAGGGAGAACCTGGCAATAAGTGAGGATGAGTCGCTGCTGCTCCCGAGCCAGACAATAAAGAAGATGATCCTGCATTTCCTGAAAAAAATACAAACGGCACCAATTAATTCCAAGAATTATGTCTATACATACAGTATACATGACTATACTGAACGTGGCAGTGTCCATGAGCAAATAGGTGAGTACAGCTCTTGATTCAATATAGATACAGTAATACACAATTTAACATGAAATAAAGCATAGTTCTATTTTCTTTCCATACTTTACATTCCATGTGTATGATAAAAAATTCTGAATAATATGATAGCAATCTCACAACACTGGAGATGACTAATAGAAGCCATTTCTGAAAGGGAAAAGGTTAACATAACCAAGTGATACTGCAACATTTTTCATAGATGTGTACTATTTCAATTGATATTTATAATATTTTTACAATTCCTTCATCTTTTCAACACAAAAAGAATGCAATTTTGTTCCTTGCTTTTATCTATAAAAATTTAAAAAATGGATAACCCGAGCTATTTTTTCAAGGCCTTAAGGTATCCATCATTGTAGTCACTGTAAAAATGAAACAATGTTTAAAATGTGTGAGTTGGAATTTCAGTTCATTTTTACTAAAAATCATTGGTTGTCTTATCTCTAGTGGGAGATTAAGGACAGACAATCTACAATATAGTATGTACTGGCAATTAAAGTAGTTTACTGTTGGTTACATTTACTTAAAAATGGCTTATAGTGTATAGACTTGACAGGCTGATCAGAAGGGCCAGCTCTGTCCTGGGGAGCCCCCTGGACCCAGTACAGGTGGTGGGTGACAGACGGATACTGTCCGTGGTGACCTCCATGCGGGAGAACAAATCTCACCCCATGTATGGAACCTTGATGGGACTTGGCAGCACTGTAAGTGACCGTCTGCTTCACCCCAAGTGTGAGAAGGAGCGCTATCGCAGGTCCTTCCTTCCAACCGCGACCAGGCTGTATAATCTACATCAGTCCAAGCGAAGTTCACTCCGCACAGAGAACTAATGATTACAACTATGAAGTCTTCCTTCTTTCTTCTTCTGTTCCTTAGCTGCTATGGACTCCTAGTATATCTTCTCTTCTCAGCATATGTATGTCTACTTCTGTAACATATTACTGTGTATTATCCTTTATTTGTATTACTATGCTGCTGTAACATGCTGAAATTTCCCCAATGTGGGACTATTAAAGGATTATCTTATCTTATCTTAAAAAAGGAAATGAGAAGAAACCTCTCACTGATCCTCCGTCACTCCAGTTCTAATACTGCCTGAGATTTCCAACTAACTGATATGTAACAACAATGGCGCCCTGCTTGAACAGGGATTGGCTGTGCAGAATCATTTTCTGTATGCGTCAAGACTCAAGGAAGTAAAGCCTGGACAGTAGCAGAATCTGAGTAGCAGTAAGGTGGTTAAGAGGTTACTATTAGAGATGAGCGAGTACTGTTCGGATCAGCCGATCCGAACAGCACGCTCCATAGAAATGAATGGATGCACCTGGTACTTCCGCTTTGACGGCGGCCGGCCGCTTAACCCCCCGCGTGCCGGCTACGTCCATTCATTTCTATGCGAGCGTGATGTTCGGATCGGCTGATCCGAACAGTACTCGCTCATCTCTAGTTACTATCTCTTCATGTATCTTTTTAACCAGCCATGAGCCACATTTAGGCTAAGGACCAACCATAAAAAGAAAAAAATGGTTTTTTTCCCCACAGCGTTTTTCACAGAAAGTCCACAGAGGTTTCTGCTTCTGTTACACTTTTAGGGAAACTGACAGCATTTCTGTAGGTATAGCTGACATGCTGCCATTTATAAAACCACAGTAGTTTTGGAAATTGCAGCATGTTAGCTACGCATATTTTCCCACAATGTGCAGGGAATGTAAAATACCACGATTTTTTCCACAGCGTTTAAGCCACATGAGGCCCCAGCCTTAGATAATTTCTTATTAGGGTAAGGCCACACATAGTGAAGCACTGTGGAAAATAATGCATTGCAATTTGTAATTGAGTTTTTCTGAGCATTTTTCTTTCCCGTTTTAAGTCTATAGGGAAAGTACTCGCAATTCCGCAGTTAAAATTAACATGCATGTAGTTTTTGAAAAAGTAGCTTTTTTTCCCTGCAATGTGTTAATGAGATTAACCAAAACCTCATTCACTTTGATGGTATATTAACATGCAGTATTTTTTCTGTTGTGTTTGCATGCAGTTTTTTTTGGGGGGGGGGTTTCCGCATGGGGTCTTTAGGACCTTTGCCTTATGAAGGTATGGGGTATAGATAGGGAATGATTCTCTGGATGTAGGGTGCCAGGGGGTTCTACTGTATACTCTGCCAATAGACATTCAGATACACTGTAAGGGTGCATTCACACTGAGTAAACGCTAGCTTATTTTGTAGAGTAAAATTACACTTGTAAATTTTGCTATCCCATTGACTTCAATGATATTTTTTTACAAGTGTAAAAATACGCCTGTAAAAAATACGCCTGTAAAAAATACGCCTGTAAAAATACGCCTGTAAAATGTCATTGAAGTCAATGGGATAGCAAAATTTACAAGTGTAATTTTACTCTACAAAATAAGCTAGCGTTTACTCAGTGTGAATGCACCCTAAGAGAAGCAAATTAAATCTTGGCCAAGGTAAAGGAAAGCCTAGCTGTGTACAGCGGTTTCTTCCCTAGAGCCATAGATGTGAATACCTCTTTGAATTCTGTTCTCCAAAATCATACTAAAAGCTAAAGTTTGTGGCTTTCTACTTTGTGCAGATGATTGACCTTGCAGAACCCTAATCTTTGCAGACAATACACACAGATAACTGCACCATTCACATCACAACTATAATGTAAGTACATGGACAACTAGAAAGATCATAAAGCTCCTATCATGCATCTTCCTGTGATATAATATATAAGGGTATGTCCACATGGAAAGTATGCTGTGTAATTGCAGTTGGAAATCTGCAGCATAGAAGCAGGAAAGTGGATGGGAGTTATACATATCTCAGACCACATGCGACAAAGAAATCCATAAATAAAACTGATGTACAGTGTTTTTCATAGAATCTGAAGAATGTGAATTTATGCTATGGATTGTCACAACAGGTTTCATCCTTTGCAATAAATAGGAGGGAATCTGTGGCAAATTTGTAGATATTAGGCATGAAATATTGAGCAAGAATGCTGAATTTGGTGAATTTTTACTGCTGCTTATATATATACATATTGTGCTTTTCCTGCATGAAAACTGTATAATATATAGTACATTCAAGGATTGTTTTTTAGTTTTTATAGGATTGGATTCATAATAGATTTTAGTTATGCACTACAGGAATCTTCATTAAGGCTAAGGCCCCACGTTGCAGTAACTCACCTGTTTTTTGTTGCAGATTTTTCTGTTTTTAAGCCAAAGCCAGGAGTGGATTGAGGAGAAGGTAGAAGTATAAGTATTTCCCATTCCCATTCCCATTATAGCCATTGTTGGCTTTGGCTCAAGAAAATGCAGTAAAATCTGCAACGGAAAAAGCTGCATTTCCACAACATGAGGTCTCAGCCTAAAGAGGACCTGTCACCAAGTATCAGATGCTAAATGTCATACATCATTTGATTCTCAATGTGCCTCTAAACAATTTGGTGGTTTTCTTTTCAAAATCTATCCACTCATGTAAGGCAGGGTTTCACATTACCGTTGGTGTCCGCTCAGAAGGTGTCTGTTTAAAAACACCAAAATGGACACCTATCATAATGGATACAAATGGACAGCTATCATTTACTGTCCGTTATATGTCCGTTGGCCATAGACCTCAAGGTTAAAAAAAATAACGGACATTTGCTGTCCGTTTTTTCAAACGGACAAAAAGGTCCTGCATGTAGGATTTTTTTTGTCCACTTGAAAAAATGGACATGATTTAAAACTGATGCTAAAGGACACAAAATAAAATCCCATAGAAATTAATTGAAATTGCAAATGGACACAGCTAGTTTCCATTGCTAAAATCTTGTATGGACAATAACCGAGGACACCATTGAGTGGACACCAACAGTAGATTGAATGCCCCTTAAAAGATATGGCCTCTAGTAGGTTATAAGTGAACGAACTCTGATTCTTCATGTGGGCGAGAACCTTGTTAGTTTCTCACAGGAATCCAAAAGGTTACCGCACACTTTATACCGTATATACTCGAGTATAAGCCGACTTTCTCAGCACATTTTTCATGCAGAAAAGGCTCTCCTTGGCTTATACATGAGTCAGGGTCCACGGAGCACAGAAAACTGGAAGGGGAGGACCTTTAGTGCTACTGCTGTGTGATTGGCTTGTCATGGGATCATGTGACTGTGAAGTCATCAAAGGTCCTGTAGCCACTGGTATGTAACATCTGCAGATAAGGTTGAGTCTAAATCCTAGTAGCTCCGCCCACACCAGAGCCTGATCACATGGTCATGACGTCATCAGAGGTCCTTTAGCACACTAGGATTTAGCATCTACCCTGCAGATGAGTGGCCAGGATTCATTGTGTCTTATGGAAGATGTCTGTTGTATGGAGGAGAGGAAGCTACAGTAAAGTGTCACACAGATACCTTCCTTTAGTTACTTTGCCTATTACTGTCAGGCATTTGGGGTTATTAATTTAGTTTCAGTAACTCCATGTGCCTCACATTAATAACAGTTAACCCCATCATGTTCCTCATATTAACCCCTGTGTGCCCCATATAAGGGTTACTAATATGTGAGACACATGAGGGTACTAATGAAGGACTTTAATTATGAAGATACCTAATTATTACCTTCATATGTCCCACATATTAGTAATGTGAGGCACACAGGGGGTTAATGTGAGGGACATGATGGGGTTAACTGCTATTACTATGATCCCCATGGAGTTACTAAGCTGCAATGCACGTGTCCAGACTTTTTATCTGCAATGGTGGATTTCCCCCCTAGGCTTATACTTGAGTCAATAAGTTTTCCCAGTTTTTTGTGGGGTCTTGGCTTATATTCGGGTCGGCTTATACTCGAGTATATACGGTACATAGATTTAAAAAAGAAAAGCAGTAAAGTGACCAGGAGATCGCAAGAATTAAATGAAGTATATCATTTAGGGTTTTGTCCTCAGTGACATGTCCCGTTTAAGCAGATAATTTTATTTTTACATGAAATCATCACACCACCCACTTTTATATAGGGCTGAGGACAATGGAAGGTAAAGATAACTAATTTGTGAAATGTGTGAACTGCTTTCTACATCTTACTTGCCTGATGAAATATCTACATCTTTCATATAGACAAAAAAGAGAGCACATTTGTGGGATAGTGAATAGTGGCCTTGGATTTAGAGATGAGCGAAAAGTGAAATATTCGAGATTCGATGTTCGTTTCGAATAGAGCCTCAATATTCAACTACTCGATTGAATATCGAAACCCATTATAGTCTATGGGAAAAAATGCTTGTTTCAGGGGAAACCACTATTTGACTAAAGGAGAATCACCAAGTCCACGAATAGCAGGAGGAGAGTGTTTAGGAAGAGCGCTGTGCAGTTAAAGCGCACGGACCCCATTATAGTCTATGGGGTCCATGCGCTTTAACTGCACAGCGCTTGCAGTTGCGCTGATAAAAAGTAAGCTCCCTTGTAACCGCAAGCTGCCAGCTCTCCCGACTAGCAAAGACGAGCCTGCGGCAAATCAACGCTGGTTCTGCAGCAGGCTCCTCCTTGCTAGTCAGGAGAGCTAGCAGCTTGCGGTTACGAAGCAGCTGCCTCCGGCAGAACCAGCGTTGATTGGCCGATTGCTATACACTGGCCAATCAACGCTGGTCAATTCATTCCTATGAGAAAAAGTCAGCTCCCTCGTAACAGCAAGCTGCCAGCTCTCCTGACTAGCAAGGACGAGCCTGCTGCAGAACCAGCGTTGAAAATTTACTGCGAATAGCTAGTAGTATTCCATCGAATACGAATATTTAGAATACCATAGTATTTGATCGAATACCTACTTGATTGAATACTACTTGCTCATCTCTACTTGGATTGTGAAAAATGTCTGTAATGTTAAAGCCCCACATTGTGGAAATCCAGTGTTTTTGTCTGCTATAGTGGTAAAAAATGTTGCATTTTACAGTCCCAGGAATGTTTCATCTCAATCACAACATTGTACAGAAAAAGCCTTAGGCCACATACCGAAAAGCAGCTAAAAACATTATAGAAATAATGTTTATTATGCTTACTTATATAGCACAATCATATTCCGCAGCGCTTTACAGACATTGTCAATCACTATTCCATATAGAGTTCACAATCTACATTCCCTATCCGTATGTCTTTGGAGTATGGGAGGAAATCCACGCAAACACAGGGAGAACATACAAACTCCTTGCAGACGTTGTCCTTGGCTGGATTTGGACCCAGGACTCCAGCACTGCAAGACTGCAGTGCTAACCAAGCGCTTTTTTCGGCTACTTTTTTGCAATATGGTGCCATAGCCTGAAGCCCCACATTGCTTCCATTGCAGTCCATACATGTAGGATTTTGCTGTCTGCTTGAAAAATCAGACATCTTTGTAAACGGACACTTAAGGACACACACGGACAGTAAAGGACACTACATGATGTCCCATTTAAAATAATGCAAATGGTAAACGGACACAGCTAGTTTCCGATGCTAAAATCTTGCGCGGACATTTGCATCGGACACTGCTGTCGGACACCGATGCATCAGTTAAAAAACTCATGCAAAAAATATGGTACTCAGGAAACATCAGGTACATCAGGAAAATATAATAATCCAATATCATTTGTCAGTTATTTAGTTGATTAACCAGTGGGGCAGTTACTTTTTCACTTGCATATGAAATTCTAAGTTGTGTTTCTTAGAAGGATATTCCTTTTACAACTTACCACCTATCCAAAGGTGGGAACTGGGGAACTGGGGTATTTTTGCACCCCAGTTATGACCAAGACACCTTTACCTATCTCATCATCAATTGAATGGAGTGGAACGTTCTGTACAACCAGCCTTGGTCGTAACTGGGCTGCAAAATACCCTGGCTCTCAAGACTGCGGCAAGTTAGCCCCTATGCTTTGAATAGGAGGTAACCTATTGTAACACGAATACCTCTGTAAATGCATTCAAGAATACAAAAAACTAATTTTAAAAACATACCTATTCCTATACATCTGATTAATGATTAAAAACCATAAATGAACAAATTGCAACCAGTTTATGTGACCAATGTGTAAAGTTAGGAATAATTAAAGTTTTTATCTTACTGATTTAAAAAAAACATTCTGACACATCTAAGTAATATATTATTAACTCATATTTTCAAAGCCACCAATTGAAATAGTCTACTATGAAGGGTTAAAATTTTTATGAGCAATGTGCACACTGTATATGCAAGTGTACACTGTAGAACATGGTATAATGAAAGGGGTACACAAACCACTTGGAGTTTTCATGTTCATTCTTTACTTAACTTACAAGTCAAAGATTACTCCAAGTTCATTGTAGTCTTTATATTGCAAAATATTATAATCAAATGCCTGGACCATATAAGTTTTAATATAGAACTAATAGTATACAGTCAATGCAGCAATGCTATTAATATAAAATATTACATAGGTAGGCAATATTAGTTCCACACCAGTGAACGACTATTTCCTTTTTCCATTGGCTCTTTAGCATAAAGGCTTGGATCTAGACCCTATCAATGTGTTAAATATTAAGATTATAGTATCAACGTTAAATATTTTTATACTATGTATATATAGAAGTAATTCATGACAGAACATAACGTTTCATCAGAATTAACAGCAAAATTGCACCAAATGAAGTCCATCTGTATAGAGGTTACCGCCAAGTGTTGAATATTAACTGACTATCATCACTTCATTGAATATAATGTATGGATGGGCCAGATGTGATGATTTCATCTAAGCACTAATCCTGATAGAATGACATGCTCTGCCATGAAATGGAAGACAAGAGGTGCACGATCTATGCGTGTGACAGGCCCATGTAAAGTAAAGCTAAAAAAGAGACCAAATCGAACACTGCATTTTTCTATACTTTCTATAAGGAAAATATTTCAGCAAAATATACAGATATCATTTCAAGCTCATGACTGAAAGGAGATTAATTTAAGACTTTTATAAGCTGCAATGTCTATACAGAATATATAGTATTATAAAAATTACAGCATAACGTAAAATGTTCCCCTATTTTTAGCTATTTTGGCAATTCTCCTCTCATTTGATATCATATTATACAGATAATATAGTATATAAAATCAGCTTCCCAGTTTTATATAGGGATAGATTAATGGTAATTTAAATAATTACATTCCCATATACTGTAATTGACATATTGATATTGAAATTTTGTGCTAATAAGTGGAATATCGTTTTATATATATATATATATATATATATATATATATATATATATAACAAAATGAAATTATTCTTATAACTCAAATATTATTAGTAGTAAAATAAAATTGTATTGTGAAATTCTACAGTATATAATTGTTGTTTTCTATGATTTCATAGTTAAAAGATTACTTAAATAAAAATCTATTTCTATATACAGTATATTATATATGGACCATTCTTTCTCACTTTGGGAGATCAATACGTATCAGGATTCTGTTCTTGTACAAGGTGCCATTACACTTGTCTTATCTTTAGATAATGGGGGTGTGGTGGGTGCTACCAGGAGCCCCTATCCATCAAGAAGGGTCTTCTGTAAATGTTTTCATGCCCATTATAATCAATAGGAGAGAGAGCTGCTAGTGACATAGTTTCTACCGTATCCTATACCTGCCAACATATGTAATAATTTACATTTAAAGAAGCTATCTAAGCAAGTTATCCCCTAGGCTAAGAACAGCAGTGGACATCCTGTAGTGAATCTGCCATTAACAAAAACCAGCCAAAACCATCTGGTTTCACAGTGGCATCCAGACGAGATTCCCGGTGGCTACAGCTGGATATAAAAAATCGATGACCGTGCATCTGTATTTCCTGCATCTTCAAGACCCTTCAGTTATTTTCTGCAGTGTGTGGCTGAGGTATGTTTAAATCCCATCTACTACAATGCTACTTTAGTTCACAGCAGGTTAGACACTGGCAATATTGCAGACTCTAACACTCTGAGAACTTGTTGTATGTGTCTTTGGACTTAAACAAACATTCTAAAAGTTTTGAGCAATAATTATAATATTCTGCATTTTTGACCCAGTAGCAAAGCAAATGTAGTGAATATATTTAGGATTTGTTTTTCTGTCATTTGCCACATACAATATGCATCAAATTCCTTGGTATAGGTATAGATGAAAAAGCACTCTTGTGTTAGCATACTATAGAAACATTGTTCCTTAAAACACAATGCATACAGAAACAACTGAACAATTCATTTGCTCCACATGGATTATGAACCCCATGAATAAGTAAATAATTATATTTCTCCATAAGGAACAATCTTTGCTATATCAATATTCAGACACATTTCATCCAGTAGAAAACATCATCTAATAAACAGATACACCCAGAGTGTGCTGTCTAAACTGGACCCTGTGCCAGTAGACAACAGTGCTATAAATACCATGTTATGGTTGAGGGTCCTATTTTTGCAGCGAGGCCCTCACCATCTTCTAAATGAAGTCAAACCTATTCCAAGTCTGTAGATCTGAAACTCAGGTGTTACAGCTCAGTTTGCTCAATATGAACAGTCTCTGTGCTCACCTTCTGTTTCTATCTCTCTTCCCTTATAGACTGTATGCCCTTGCGGACAAGGCCCTCTATCCCACTGTGCCAGTCGGTCATTGTTAGTATTATATTTTTTCAGTATATTTTGTGTACCGTTTGTAAACCCTCAAATGTACAGCACCATGAAATTAATATAGTAATGTAAAGCACCATGGAATTAATATAATAATGTAAAGCACCATGTAATTAATATAATAGTGTACAGCACCATGGAATTAATATAATAATGTACAGCACCATGGAATTAATGGTGCTATATAAATAAACAATAATAACAATAATAATAATTTCCTATGGTTTCTCATCTGTTGATATAGGCAAGAGAATACTGCTAAAATTGTATTGTTAGCTTTCATAAATATAATATGTCCAACTTTACCCTGTTTAGCCATTCCAGGTATGTCTTCAAATGTGAGGGTCCTTAAAGAAGGTCTCCAAAATGCGTAGGATTCCACAAGAGCTTCTAAACCCATTCTAAGAACATAAGCATATATGAATGAATGAATATACACAAAATACAGAATATAATAAAACACCATGAGTTTACAACCCACAATATGCATTTCAAGATGCTTTTAAAGTAATGACTTCTTCTAAGACTCACTTAACTTTGCACGTTTTAACAAACTGTTTAAAAAGGTGAAAAAATCTGGACATTATGGAAAGAAAAAATCATTTCTACCAACAATAAACTTCTAAAACCCTTTTATTGTAAGTGATTTGTTTTTATTTAATGCCAGTTTTAGAAGCCCATTATAAGTATCAAACAGTTTCATGCCAAGCTTTCTCTGAGATCACAGATATAGTACAGGCAAGGGCTATAAAGGATTTATTAGACGGAGCTGGGTAGAAATGCCTTCATTTTCAGCAGTAACCCAGACTTTTCACTTCTAGTTAAATAGAAGATAAAAAGGTACCTCCTGGAGAAGTATAGCCTGGGTGATAATTTATACAAGATGCCTTCCAACAATTCCCAAGTTTTATCACCAATTTAATTTATGCAATCAAATGGCCGCATTAATTTAGTGAAATACTTACAATTATTTAAAGGGAAGAAATACTTTTGCCTTCCTGATTTAACATTTTATAGGGTCAGACTCAAAGTTTAGCAAAAGAATAGAACTTTATTCTCACCACATAAATTTGCTTTCACTTTGCTAATATTCTCCAGGATATCTTTTAACGGCTTAAGCTGCTGATTCCTATTAAATAAACCCTGCAACTATATACCACTTTAGAGAGGGTGAAATCCTATATATAAAACTAAATTGCATTATACCTAAAAGAATGTCTTAGCTGTTAAAATGGTTAAGAGAGTCCTATCTAGTAAATTAACAAAACGATCTTATATGCGCTGACATTTGATCAGATTGTTTTTTCTTCTATGAAAGGGTCATGAATACTGACTTTGTAATAACCCATGTGACCTAATATGGTGACATTTAGATATAATTTAAAATTCTTTACAATGTGTCAAAATGAAATCATGTAGAAAACGACCGCAATAAAAAACATGATTTTACTTATTTATCCTTAACTATACTTTATACATCTAGTTTATTTATAATACATCAACGTATATTTCTGTATACATGTTTCCATTGTACGGTAGGGTATAAAATCTTATCCTAAATGTAGACTTTAATAGAATGAATAATAAAATCTCTTTAAAAAATACATAAACAATTTTCAGTGTTAAGTCTATTGGTATATAGATTGTTTAATGGATGGTATACCTAGACCATATATTTCCTATTTTGAACAGTATGCTGTTTTCTGCAATGTGAAATGTATTATAGCGAAATGCAAATTTGCAATATAAATGAGATCAAACAGGTTTAGCAGTTCTTAGAAATATTGTTGTCTGACGGTTAAATATTTATGAATAATATTACAATTTTCTTTTACAATATTTTCAATAAACTGAGAGTATTTCATTTAGGCCACCACCTAATATATAATTTTACATTTATTTTGACAAAGTTAACTAAATAACTATAAGGAATTATAATTAGATATTATAAAGGAAAAGAGTAAGCTAAAGCTATGACTATAAATTAAACAAAATAGAAACCTTGTTTTGAAGTAATGTTGACAGATTATATATATATATATATATATACATATATATATATATATATATATATATATATATATATATATATATATATATAATTTCTACCTTAATATAGTTACCGGGCAGAAATGTGTTAAAATGAAAACATTTTGTTTTTGTGTCTACTTCTTTGTAGTCCAGAAACAATAATATCTGTGAAGTTAGGTCCTTAGGTCCTTACACTAGGCTAATTCTAAGCCATGATTAAATCACCACTTAAACTAAACCAGATTTTAGCCTGTCACCCTTCTGCAGATCAAACAAATGCAAGAGGCTAGAGGGAGAAAGCAGCACTTTTTTTGCAAATGAATAAACACTTTTTTTTCCAGGTAGGAGCAAAAGCAATAAAGAGGCAGAGCAAGCAATTTCCTATCAGCAACACATGCATTTTAATATTTAATCCAAATTGTGTTGTTGCGACAGGTATAACCACATTTGAGATATGGTCACATATTGTAAAATATGCATCCTACTTAACAATATAAAGAATATAGTTTGGCACATATTTACGTAGATGTATTTAGCACTCAATAATTTTCTTTATATTTTTCTATCTGAAAAGAATAGCTATATGACTAGTGTAGAGAATAAGTTTTACAGTAGATCAAGGCTACACTGTGTAGAGATCATTTTAATTGTCAAACTTCAGCTGCAGTCCATAGGAATATGTTTGCTTGCATATAATTATTATCTCAGTATTACAGCTGCAGTCCAAGAGATATGTTTGCTTGCATATAAACTCATTATTACAGCTGCAGTCCATAGGAATATGTTTGCTTGCATATAATCCCATTATTACAGCTGCAGTCCATAGGAATGTTTGTTTGCATATAATCTCATTACAGCTGTAGTCCTTAGGAATATGTTTGCTTGCATATAATCCCATTATTACAGCTATAGTCCATAGGAATATGTTTGTTTGCATATAATCCCATTATTACAGCTGCAGTCTATAGGAATATGTTTGCTTAACAGGTAAAATCAATTCATAGTTCTACAAAAAGTCACAGTGTAACCCTGTCCTTAAAGACAAATTTGAAGACTACCAATATGGGCGCACTGAGTTTTTTTTGCTTTATTTATTTATTTTTTTTGCTAGATTTTAAAATCAAGAACAAGAAAATTATAAGGGAGCCACCTGCAAACATCTACTTTCTCACATTTTGTAATTTTGTATGTATCTGATTGAGATGCTGCATCGGTTTGCATGTTCCATGTAGATAAACACAAGGACCCTTGAAGTTATGATCCTCAAGATGTGCTCTTGTAGGTTGACATACTACATATATAACATTGTTATATATAATATTTTATACAGTGAGAACACTTCAATGCTTAAATAACAGGAGTGCGAAGGGAAGGGGATATGGCATGTGAACTCAATGCTAATTGCCCAAAGAGTGGAGTGGGGTGGGGGTTTTGTATCAAGCCACTGTGCTTTGGCCAAGGCATTACATATATGTCTACATCTTCTACATCTATAGTTGGGGACAATTGTATTAATAGATTTTATTTGTATATCTCTAAAAGCAGTTAGGCTAAGACCACACGTACCGAGCCACAGCCAAAAAATGCAGCAGAAAAGATGTTGGCAGAAACGCATTATGTTTTTCCCACAGGGTTTTTCACAGAAAGTATGCAGAATTTTCCTCTGTGGACTTTCTGCTTCTGTGATGCCTATACTGAAAACACCAGTATTACCGTAGGCTACAATGTGTGGATGGGATTAGCCAGTAATGTAAAATGCAGCACAAAGTGGGGCCCTGGCCTGAAAGTGTTTAACACAAGTCATAAGGACAATGACTGCACACAACACTGAATTACATGGTCTGAAAATAGGAAATATATCAAAATATGTAAATACCATATTACTAATACATGACTATTTCAATTAATTATGGCTACATTGACCATTAATGTTCATGCTTGTTACAAATGTCTAGGTAGAGAAATGACATCAATAGATTCTTATGTCTAAAGCATATGTATTAATGACCAGACATTGACAAGAGGTGCAAATACTTATCAACATGGACATTTTTATTAAATGACTTTACTTGGAACAGAACTAGAATAATACTTTATTTTGGTAGGAAGCTGTTATGTGCATCAATATAACAAGTTACATGTAGCTAAAAAAGTTCTATGTAAATATCTTTAGAAATCTACATGAATCTAGAGTTTATATTTTCATCCATGTTTCTCATCCACCGTATTAGAGATATAGACAAGTATTACTACATAGCCAAGATAAAATAAAATGCCTACCTGTTTCGCCCAGAATCTCTAAATCCTTTGGCAAATGGATTTCGGTCAATTTTCAAACGGGTTATCTAGAAGTAAAAGTAAAATAATAAACAAAATACATTGGATTCTTCTCTTTATGTGCAATAAATATGATACATGGTGGCTCAATGGTTAGAACAGTTGCCTTGTAGCGTTGGGGATCAAATGAGGTAAATTGGCTACCCATAAAATAACTGACCCTTGGGGATGTTGAGGATAAGTACCTATATGATGGCTACTAATCCTATATTCACACAAGAGTGAACCATGTAACAGCTGTTTTATAGTGGCCTTTCATTTCACTGTATGTCACACGCTATATTTGTCTGTTCTATTTTTGTCCTCGGGTGCAAAACAATCGGCCGTGAATGTATCCTAACTCCTTATTCCACAATGCTTCCTGAGCTTTGAGCCCCTCGTATGAGAAAAGCGCATTATAAATATTTGTCATACAAAGTGAATGAAACTTATTAGAAATACAAAATAAAAATATAACTTATTAGTTTCTGTTGTTGATTTTTATATGCATATTTGCATATTATACCATTCTGTGCATTCACCATTCATATAATCCTTCATATAAGTTTATCTTATCACATTTTTCTTTCTCTATGTTAGATCACCGTATCAGTAAGTCATTACACTATTAGGGATTTGTGTCTGGAGTTTACATAAATAGGGTTAAGGATTTCCATTCAGAAGACACATGATTCCAATAGAATACATGTGTGACTCCCCCCATTATGTACACATACGTCATATTCAATGTGTTAATGATTCTACTGAGTCACGCTGTTTTGCTTCTCAAAATTCCAATTTCATGGCAAGCGGCTCATACTGTAGAAACAGCATCTATATTTTTATGAATAGAAGAAATAAATGTAGTTGGCATGCCCCTATAGTTTTTAATAAACTGTTTTATTTATTGCATAGGAAACTCGGGAGGTCAAAACTGTACCCTGTTCAGCGCCTACATTATATCATATTTGTGGGACTTTTAAAGGAGCAGCAATCAAGTATGAAGACTTCAGAGCCTGACAGATGGACATAGTAAAGCCCCGCACTTGGTTATTCCTATTAGAAACATAGACTTTTAAAGAATAGTTGTAGATAAATAGTAACCAGAACCAAGGAGCATCTCTTAAGGGGAGTGCACACAGAGTTTTTTGGCGCAGATTTTGACGCTGAATCTGCCTCAAAATCAGCCTCCAACCGCGCAAAAAAAAACTGTGTCAACAGACCCTTATACTGAAGCAGGATTATTCTGCTTTATTGACTTGTTTATAAAATGTAATAAAGTTGAGAAATTGTAAAGCAAAAAAAGCATAACTCATCCCTTATGTATCACCTGTTCCAGTGCCAGCAGCCCTTTCCCCATCGTTTGTGGTCCTTGCTGACCAGAAGTGATGACATCCCGTACATGGTGACGTGACTACTTCAGACAATCACTAGCACCATCACCTACATGTACAACATAGCACTAGACTGACAGGCCTCAGAGGTGCAAAGGTCACATAATAACAAATGGGATATAATAACTTCCCATCAAGCAAGAACTGGAAATACTGCAAAGGTTGGGTAATGACAAATGGGACATCATTGCTTTCACTCTAGCAAGGACTGGATTGGAATGCTATCGGTAATGCCACTGGTGCTGGAATGGTAGACACTTAAAAAGTGAGTTACTATAGGTGTTTCTTACTTTTGTAAAGCCATTGGTTAGCTATGATTTTGAGATAGTTGTTTTGTTAGTTGTGTCCTTGCTTTACATCAACGTTCCATTGATAACAATGGAAATGGAATAATCCATAATTTCTTTTGAGGTGTAGCTACAGTTCTGAAGTTCCCATTTTAATGACTCATCTCCTGCTACTCCATTCAGTCTCTATGCAACTGATGAAGACAGGCAAACATAGTGTTTAGTTATCTCCTTCGGTCCAATAGATCTTGAATGATTGTGAGATATACCCTTTACAGATTTTACTATACATCACTAAATTATGTTTAATCTATCATTATAAATTTCCTCATTAGCTATACATATAATGTAGAACTGACAATTAAAATAATAATGCTAAGTACCTGCTGGTTCTGGTACGCTGTCACTGTAGTGAATATTGTTTCCGGGAATGTGAAAGCTTTCTCACCCTCTCCTACTGGAATCGGTTTTACCGGAGACAGTTCATCACCGCAGTCTTTCCGTATCACGTGGACACGCGGCTGATATTTGTGCATGGAATGAAGAATAATCTGGGAGAAAAGGTATGATTTTATTACATAAATTGAAGCATTTTTTTCTATTTCCTTTACATAGATTCTACCCATATGCTGATCAATGCAATGAGGTGGTTACATGGAAATCATTAGTTTTAAATGAATTTCACATTTAATAAGTTCTGATTAATTCTGAATTCCTTTCTGATCCTTATTATCCAAACTTCAATGGCCATCAAAACTGTGTATGAAACTGGTGTGGTTTCCATCCTTCAACTTCAAAAGCTAATATTAACTTATTGTAATGCTGATGGCATCAAAATCATATTGGAGGGCATGAATAATCTAGAACAAACTGTGATAGACATAGTAGTTGACCATTCCCATACCAGATTGATGTAGTGGCCATTACTTCTTAATATTTCATAGAAACATTATGAGCACTTGATTTGCTTACAAAAATAGAGAAGAGCAGTGAAGGTACAATTGATTATATTAGAAGTGATAAAATACAGAAAGTTATATTACATCATGAAAGCATGAAACTAAAATACATCATTTCACACTCCTTATACATTGTCCACAAGTATAATATTGATTTTAATGCATAAATGATTGAATAAATAAATAGGACAACCTGCTTGAACCTGGCCCTTTCCCCCCTTCCCCTTCCTTAGCCCCCATGCAGATGACTGTATAACTAGTTTTACTGGATAGCACACTGACTCATTCATTTCTATGGGCCCGTACACATGACTGTGAATCTCATAGTCACGTGTGCGGGCCGACAGTCCGGGCTGCAAAGTTTGGAACAGGTCCTATTCTTGTCCGATTTTGCAGCCCTGCTTCCGCAGCTCCTATTCATTGAATGAAAGGGGCTGCAGTGACATGGGAAGCACACAGGTGACATTTATGTGTTCACCTATGCGCCGCCTATGCCGTTCATTCACGGCAACTGCTTAGCACAAGGTCGCCTTCAACCGGCGGTAAGTAGGATATAAATGAGAGTAAAAGGAGACATGATGATAGTCCAGACAATCAAAAGAACCAGTTGACTCAAACTCTCCACTTTGTTTTTTCATTCATGTCCTTTTTGTCCCTAAACAAAAAATTGCGTTTTAAATAGTATTTTTTTTTTTTTAGGGTTATGGTAGTCATTTCATGTGTCTTTCTTTCTATGGCAGTAAGGTTAAATTGCTCACATATTGATAGTGTTTAGAATCTTAAGATTTTTTTAGCTAATCTAAACTTAGACTCTATATAAAATGGCTGCCATTGGTCATTTTACATTGGACAATATACAGATCTTTAGGGAAAAGACATTTTTTTTTACTTTTGTATCCGTAAATTGGGCTCCTATTTTTTAAGCCAGTGGATAGCTTCAAGATACAAATGATGCCAATTTTTATTAAATCACTTGTCACTTCAGGGATAATTTATTTAAATTTTTCAGAGATGATCCAACATGTCTCATAGACTGTAAGCCCTTATGGGCAAGGCCCTGTATCCCACTGTGCCAGTCAGTTACTGTTAGTATTACCGCATATATCCGAGTATAAGCTGACTTATTCAGCACAGTTTTTATGCTGAAAAATCCCACCTTGGCTTATACTCGAGTCACACAGCACAGGACTGCAAGGACCTGTATAAATTAAGTGAAGAGGGAGTGTCCTTCAGTGGTTGCTACAGTAATGATATAGGACACTCCCCCTTCACTATCAAGAGAGATGAAAGCCCAGGTGGCGGCAGGTCCCTGCTCCTGTGTCTACATCAAGGAGAGCTCATACAGTAAAGTGAAAGTGAAACTCACAGGTACATGCTGGGGTTACAATTCCTATTAATGTCAGGCATTAAGGCTATTAATTTAGTTTTAGTAACTCCATGTGCCTCACATTAATAGCAGTTAACCCCATCATGTCCCTCACATTAACCCCTGTGTGCCCCATATAAGGGTTACTAATATGTGAGACATATGGAGGTAATAATAAAGTGTCTTAATAATGTTTAATGTAATAATTATTACCTCCATAGCTCTCACATATCAGTAACCCACTCAGTTAATGTAGTTTTATTGGTATCTATTTTAATTTTTGAAATATTCCAGTAGCTGCTGCATCCCCGCTCCCCCCCCCCCACACACACACACACACCTAGGCTTATACTCAAGTCAATAAGTTTTCACAGTATTTTGTGATAATTTAGGGGCCTTGGCTTATATTTAGGTCAACTTATACTTGAGTATATGCGGCATATTTGTTTTGTATATTTTGTGTGCCGTATGAAAACCCTCAAATGTAAAGCACCATGGAATTAATGGTGCTATATAAATAAGCAATAATAATAACGTTATTACTAAATTATGGCAACTACCATTGGAAAAGCTCATATTAACTCAAATTTATGTAGCAGACGTAGCGACATAGCATTAAAGAAATAGGTGACAAAACTAGTCCTATTGGTATCTGAGACAACACAAGTTAGGTACTATAAAATCAGAAGCTAAGCTTAAATATAATGTTTGCTTAGCTTTTCACATCTCTGTCTATATACCTGGCTGAACACTAGTTTACTGACCGCTTTTCCTTCTTACCCTAACATGAACATTCATACTTGGCTCAACTTAGCATGCAGGTATCAGTGTGGAGAAGGAAATAAGCCCTATTTTGGTATTTTTTGTCTAGAAATTGGACGTACGTGATCCCTTTTTTCCCCCAATATTATCTGTCAGCAGAGCACCTCCAAACCCACAGCATAGTAGCACATCCTACCAATGTAAATCTGTAACTTTGCTTTAAAGTACATATGAGAAACCCAATAATTGTATTTTTTATTATAAGGCCTTTGCATTAATGATTATAATATTAAAGCCATATATTACTATGTACAGCCCCAAAAAATATTTTAAAAAAGAGAATCATATATGTAATATAATGGAGAGTGGCATTCAATGCTGTTTTTGGTTCTAAATAAATACGGTTATGTATACGAACCATTAGTTTCTACGTCACATGTAATTCAGAAACTAAATGAACCAAATAAGTCTACTTAATATAAATAAGTAATATATACATATATAAAAGGAATTAAATATATTTAAAAAAATGTCACATGTAACACCCTCTGATCACTGTACGCCATATCCTTTAACTGTAATCCCATTATATATTCCGTTACACTAATTTAACATGATAGCAATTTAGTTAGACATGGTGGTAACAGTTAACATCTGTTCTGCATATTTCTTCCACTCTTTAATAGAATTAATCCTGAAGCTAATAAAAGTAAATATTAGACTAACGCTACAGACACATAATATCAATAGAATTACACGTAGTCTTAATCATAATATATCTTAATATAATGTATATGATAGAGTTAATACAAATAGTTCTAGAAGAATTTAAGTAAGATAAATTATATTAGTATGGAAAAATGAATGTGACACTACATGCATATAAATAGTTCCATATATCAATAATTAAAAAAATATAACAACCAAAATGTGCTTGATTAACTTACAATTAATGTAATTTGTTTTTAATTATGACAAACATTACATTAATAAAGTATTACTGCAACAACAGTAACAAAGATATATTGTAGACAAGACTTGAGGACATAGTGTCCCATCACTATTGCCACACCATATGGTTGTCCCCTTCTATAGAATGACTATAGGCATTACTCAAAAATAACTAACAGTGATCCCAGTTGTTAGCCATAAATCCTTCTGGATCAGGATTAAGAGTGTCTGAGTTTAGTGTCACCCTTGACATGATGCTGGTAATTTCTTAACTGTAATGTGATGCCTCAAGGAAGTCTTGCAGCTTTCTCTTAGAAACAGTGAGAAAACCAAACAAGAGACTCAATTAAGTTATCCTCAACATTGTACCATGAATTGATCAATAATATTGATAGACGTTGACTGACAAAGTAAAGTAGGCTGCTGAAGTTAAAGCAGTCAGATCTATGGATATTGTGACCTGGCGTCCATAGAAAGCCAGTATGGAATACAAGCAGGTGTATTCAGATCAGTGTAATATCAATAAGCATTTCTTGCCAAGCACACCTATTGCTTTAGACCTGGTTAGAGTTAAACTACATTCACACAACAGTGATTAATGGCTGTGTGGTGTCTGTGACGCGGCAGCATTTTATTCAATGTCAGTGAATGGGGGCTATTCACTGTTATTCTGATGGTTCACTGTCACAAACCGTAAAAATATAGGTCATGTCCAATTTTTGTCCGTTTTCACAGATTCCTCCAAGTACTCAAATGTATGGGTGATCCATGAAAATGGTTGTCCATCTGGTGCAAGATGGGGCTGGAGTGGTGAGTTTTTGCCCGCCACTTTTTCTGATCTTAATGTATCCATATACTTTGTTAGGTCAAATGGACATGATAGATGGTAATCCCCGACTGAATTCCTGTTACTAGTCATTGTGGAGAGCCACTGAAAATACTAAATATGATCATATATTACATTGTTGCCCATTTATTTTAATGCAAAGCTTTACAATTAGTAAATAAGTATCATCTTTGTTATGAAGATACATTCCTAAGTTGAAATGCTTAAAGAGGACCTTTCATGGTTTGGGGCACAGGCAGTTCTATATATCGCTGAAAATCTGAATTTAGCACACTGTCAGCTTTCACGATCTGTGCCCCGGGTGAAGAGCTATCGGTGCCGGTACCGTAGCGCTTTATAGTCAGAAGGGCATTCCTGACAGTCTGTCAGGAACACCCTTCTTCACAGCAGCGCCTATAGCACTGTACTGTGTGAACGCTATAGGCGCTGCTGTGAAGAAGTACGCTCCTGACAGACTGTCAGGAATGCCCTTCTGACTGTGAAGAGCTACTGTACCGGCACCGATAGCTCTTCACCCGGGGCACAGATCGTGAAAGCTGACGGTGCGCTGAATTCAGCGCACGGTCAGCTTTCCAGCGGTGTATAAAACCACCTGTGCCCCAACTCATGAAAGGTCCGCTTTAAAGAAGATGTTAATTGTTCAAATAATCAGAGAGAATAGGTTCATTCTATCCAAATATTAAAGTAGAGATAACCAATGCTACGTGCCCAGTTAATAAACAAAAATGGGAGATAGGTAGGTAACTATCAGGGACGTATTTAAAATTTCACTTTTATTGATATGTATTAAAAGCTATACTTAGTACAAGACAACATAACAAAAATGTGGTATAAAATACCCCAAAATTAACAAAGGTAATGATAATGTGCAACCACCTAGCCTGTGGGGGAGTGGGACACACCGTCCTCCACAATCGTTTATTTACCCCACTAGTGTTACACTTCTTATCTTTGTTGTGGATAATGGGTTAAAGAGCAGGGCTGGAACAACGTGTGCTATAGCCGCCTTTGTTATCTATAGAGTACTGGCTGGCAAATAACTCCACTGCTATAGATTTTTCCTTCCCATAAGCTGGAGCTACAGTTAATAATTCATTTTGTTAAAACACTGAAGCTCAAATAGGTTCATTCTATCACTTCATTGATAACTTTGTAATGCAATCACAGTGTGCTGCAGCTGTTAAGTGTTCAATATAGGCCCCAACATCTACCATCTACATACCAATTAGGTCTTGCAATAGGCAGGACCTAGTAGGATCACTGTCAGTATTATGTGCAAAGGCATAATACACTCCAGTACATTTGTACTGTAGGAAATCATATAAGCCACCATGTGATTGCATATTCTTGTCCTCTATGGTAAATTAAAAAATGTAGAAATGGAATACTTAAAAATATTTTAAAAAGTAAATAAAACATTTTCCCATTAACAATTCTTTGTGTAGGAAAATGAAAAGCAACAAAAGTATACATAATTATCACTGGACCCATAACATAGTGTTAATGATCTCACATTGTGAGCGCTATAAAATGTAAGTGTTGCTATTTTCCAACCTCTTAAATATGAAATAAAAGGTGAACACAACGCCCAGAAAGTAACAATAAAAGCTACTGATCCAACTCTAAAATGGTGGTATTTAAAATTACAAAACAACCCACAAAAAACAAACCCACATATGGTTACAATGATAGAATAAAAAAAGGTAATTTCAAGGCAAGAATGTAAAAAAAATAGAATGAAAAATAAAAAAATATTGCTACACCTTTGAGGCCCAAAACAATAGCTTCACTAGAGGTTAAACAAAAGGAAAAGTATGATATGAATATGTTATGAACCATCTCCTGTGGGTGGCTTACAAAAACTGAGCAAAATATTATGAAAGTACCCTTAAGACGGATTCATAAATTATTAAAACAAATCTGTCACTATTTTTTTTATTAATTAAAACCAAATTGAAATAGATCACGTTTTCTAACCTGGTCTCTTTTTCTGATCGCAATTTTTTCCCATTTTGTCTATATGATTCTGGGCTGCCATCTTGCCTGAGCTTACTCTCTGCGCTGATAACAGCATTAGTGATATGCTTTACAGTAGTAGACTGGAAGTAATACACTCAGATTTGTGGGAGAGTTTTCCCACACATGCTCTCAGCAGGGAAGGAGAGTACATAAGCTGTACCATTATATATTGCCAGTAGTGGACACAATAGTGGGTCAGCCGTGTTGTCAATGGAGGTGTTATCTTCCATTGTAATTCTTTCTGTGTTGTAAATAAAGCTATTGCTACTAAGAAAATCCTTACAGACTGTGTCAGTCTATTATTAGGCTAAGTGGTCAGAGTAACAATTGCTGAATTTAGTACTTTAAAATAAAGAATATATATGCAGAACTACAACCAGAATTTAAATAAAAACATTACCAAAACATATTAAAAATATTTTAACATAAAAATTTAGTTTACAAAATAGGCCACTTTAATGTAACAAATTTCCTTTAACCCCTTCCCAACATCCGCTGTAACCTTTCCCGTTGTAGCCTGACTCCTGCGCAGCGAGATCACGGGAACCGACCTGTTCCCATGGTAGCCTGGAGCCTTCTGAAGGCTTCCAGGCCTGCAGTAGGGATACTAACATACCAAAAATGCCATACACTGCAACACAGTTGTATTGTAGTCTATGGGACTTGCAATCAAACAATTGCAGGTTCAACCCCCTATGGGAGCCAATAAAATAGTGATAAAAACGTATATAAAAAAAAGTTAAAATCACCCCCCTTTCCATAGAATACATATAAAACTAAAAAATAACTATGAAACACCTTCACATTAGGTATCCCTGTGTCTGAAAATGCCTGGTCTGCAAACTTTTAAAAATATTTTTTCCATATGGTGAACGCCGTAGAGGGGGGAAAAAAATCAAAAGTGCCGATCCGACGCTTTTCGCAGTTTCACGTCTAATAAAAATTTGAATAAAATGTGATCAAAGCAATAGATATTCCTCAAAATGGTATAACTCAAACGCACACCTGATCCTGCAAAAAAAAGACGCTCTATACGTCCCATTACATGGAAATCTTAAAAAAAAGTCATGGCTGTCAGAACGTGGCAACTTTAAGAAACTTTTTTTGCAAAGTTGTAGATTTTTGGTAATGGGTTAAAATATAAATAAAACTATATAGATTTGGTATTCCCGGAATTGTACCAAAATATAAAATACAGGTGACATGTCATTTTGGCTGCAGAGTGAACACCCTAAAAACTTAAGCCTTGCAGTTGCAGTCAGTGCTGCGTCATGTGTATTCCTTCTGTTTTCCTCAAAAGTACATTAGTGATCTCATGGAGATGGTACTGTCTATTGTACTTGCTGTGGTATAACTTAAACACAAAAAGCAAAGTAATTGCCTATAACAAGGTGAACAGGATTTCAATATGTTAGTAAGACCTATGGGAAACCCTACACAAACTTCATGATTTCACTACATGTTCAACTTGGCCCCTTCACCATTGGACTATGAGCTGCAATAGAGAGAACCCATGTACAGGAGTGCTTCTGATGAAGGAAGTAAGCAAACATGTTTTTTCTAATCCTGGAAACCCTTTAATGCGGGGGGCCACGTTGCGAAAAAGCCAAAATTTGCCCGTGGCGGAAACATTGTGGCGAATCCCCTGTGTTTTACAGTACCTGCAAAGTGAATGGGATTCTGACTAATCCCATCCACACAATATAGAAAAAAAAATCCATATTGCGATTTACTAAAATTAAAGCACTTTAGCAAATTTCAGCATGCCAATTATACCTATGGAAACGCTGGATTTTCCCATATAGGTATAGCACGACTTTATTCTATGCTGATTTCATGAGGAAACCAGGTGCAAACCCGGCAGACCCCATTATAGTCTCTGGGGTCCGATGGTTTCTGCGGGTAACAAGTGTTGGGTTTCTGCAGTTTTTAAGTGTTAGGTTTCCATCTTTCGTGTACCCAAGCGGACTCAAAGAATGGAAACCCAAACACTTGTGTGAACCTAGCGGAACTTCTTCTTTGTGTGCCCTGCTAATGACTGTGAATACAGCCAAGATAAAAAAAAAATTCATTCTAAATCAAGGTCATAAAACTTTTAAAGCAAGTAGAAGGTACTGTATAACTGTAAGAATAAATATCAGTAAATACTAGCAATGTGAAGAGTAACAACTGTGTATATATTAATTTTCATAGGACAAAATTGCAATAAAACCATAAGAAAATATGAATCAGTATTATTTTATATGCATCAATGGTATTTTCTATATTTTATCAGATGGACAGCTTTCCAAAAGGGGGCTTTGTCAAGCAGCCTGCCTATAAATATATTGCATAAAATTTTTTCATCATCATATCAGAATACATGTACAATAGGCTTTACTGCTTGTCATTCAATGACAAAATCATGATCACAATTAAATAGAAATATCGCCCCTGCTACCTCTTATGTCTCCCCCTCTACCTCATAGATTGTAAGCTCTTGCGAGCAGGGCCCTCAGTCCCATTGTGTGAAATGACTATTTCTTTGTAATGTATCTTTTTGTCTGTACTTGAACCGTACAAATAGTATAGTGCTGCGGAATATGTTGGCGCTATATAAATAAATTGTATTATTATTATCATTATTATTATATGTATTATTATTTTTATTATATGTAAACTATTTATACACAACACCATCAAAGCAGTTATCCCCCAAGTAAAAATCTCGATTAGGCCTCTCCATGTTCTGGTGTAAGGTGCCTCAATATGATACACTACTATTCTAGGTATTCCCTAGAAGCAGACTACAACTGAGAAAACCTCTATATGTTTCCTATATCTATTGATGCTGTACCGCAGCTCTGTACTACCTGTAGTCTGTATGTTCCTGCAATGTAGTTGTGTATATGAGCCGTGAATATAATTTAACATGTTATATATGGGCGAAATACTGTCCTTTAGCACAACAATAGACTAGGGCAAACAGTGGCTTAATCAGAACTGCTTAGGCCCTAGTGCCAAATATTTCACTTAGACACCATTTATAATACTGGTTTTCTCATATATAGCAAAGGCATTTCTGGCTTTATTAGACTTCATGGCCTCAGTGTCTGTACAACCCCTGCTCCCAATTACATATAAACAGGAAGGGGTGTGTGTGCTTACAATCTTTGTGTACCTATTGCATATTCACACTAGTATATTTTGTAATATGTTAGTCAAAACTGATGCACTTTAGTATTCCATAGAAATAAATGAGCTCTGTCAAATGTTCTGTCATGCCCAATTGTTTCAGCCAAGTGCACTTAAATGTAATGTGAATGTTCCCTTAATCCACTAAAATTTAACTTTATATTCCATTTGTTTTATTGGTCATTACAATCCAATTAAATTCACTGTGGGCCTCATCCACTATGATGAATTGATTCTATGAGAAACAGCTCCTAGCAACCAATGACAGTGCAGCTAATATATATATATGCACTAAAATGTCATATATTCATCTTTCTGTAGGAACAGAAAGAACATGTAGACTATTAAATAAGATATATATCAGATACCATATACTATAAATCATACAGAGATGTAACAAATTGTTCAAGTGAATTCATTATTAGTCATACATGTTGCAAACCAGTCAATATCCAGCCAATAATATATTGACCTTATACTTATTCTACATTATAGAAACAGATAATAATTTCAAGAACCAACATAAAATCCCAACGCTTTGTCTCAGATTGTAAACAGATACACATTATTTCTCTTGTTGGCAAATTTAGTAAATCCATCTTGGATTCATTTACACAGTTCTAAAAATAAGCCTAAGGAGGATTGAAATGCGTATTTATATTTTCCTAAACTTTTTATGGAATCTCGTAATTTCTTACAATGCAGAAAATAATATAATTCACGATATGGAAAATTAGCAATTTTTATCTTGAGCCCTGGATGCTTATTAAAATTTCGGAAATACATTTTCTGCTGAACAAATTGTTATCCTGCTGTGGTCAAAGGAGGTGCAACTCCCATCTAGAAGCACAGGGTGTCCTCCATTACTATAATGGGCTCCCTCTGTCTATAGATTGTCATGTAGATAACACTATAACAGAACAATACGTTTACATTACTGATACTCACATGGCCTTGGTCATCCAGTTCATTATTAGTAAGCTTTAATTTGTCAAAACTAATGACTTGTCTCATCCAGGTCTCTCCAGACGCTGGGGAATCTGGGTGGATATAAACGCGTGGGGGTACAGGGGAGTCTGCATTACCAGCAACCATCCATTTGGAACTATGGTAAACGTAGCTGAAGAAGAATAGAAGAGAAAGCATTTAGATATGATGTTAGACTTATACAGATTCATTAACTTAAGGACTGCTCCTTTACATGCTTAAGAAGTCCCTTACACATTATATTAGGAAGATCTACTCTCCAGTATGAAGAAGATCACATTGTGAAACAAGCTGAAGTATTACAATATTTACACTGTAATATGATTGTGATGTACAAGAGGCCTTGTGCTTCAATAATTTCAATATTTTTGAATATTAATTATGTAGCATAGACATTTGATTTTAATAAAATCATATATACTTATAGAGGCAGGTTTTGTCATATTGTTTTTCATATAAATGGATGGTGTACATATATAAAATAAATGAACACTTGTTTCACAATATGTTTTGAATCTGAAACTGTTCCAAATTCATTGAAAAAGTGATGACTAAGTGACATTATTTTGCATATTTCTTATTCTATTATCCATTCACACAAGTAAAAAATGGGAACAGCTATTTTTTTAAAGAGGTAAATGTAGTACACATTGCAAATCTAATAGAAACATATCTATATATCTATATCTATATATATCTATATCTATCTATCTATCTATCTATCTATCTATCTATCTATCTATATATATATATATATATATATATATATATTCTGGATCCCCAAAAAATGGGAGAAAAATATTGAGAATTGGATGAACATGGCTATAGCTTTATTTTATCCAAACACAGATATAGTTATAAAGTAGAATATTTCCTTTATATTTTTTCTTACCTTTATATCCACTCAAGGGTTTAGTTATAAAAAAAAAAATCAAAAACAGCAAATATGAATCCAGCCTAATTTTGAAATGTATATAAAGAGCTAGATGTTAATGTATACTTAATAGTATCATATCTAAGCAGTAATTTCATAAGAAAGGCTATATATAACCCCTAGTAAACATGTTGTGTTCACTTCAACGTCACAAATCATCTTAGGAAATGGAGAAAAAATATCTATTTTGTCATTTTGATATTTTGTGCACATTTGTGATCAGAAATTTACATTGAACAGACAGCAATTAAATAAAATATTATAACATTATAGGCATTCATATGTACAGACCTGAGCACTAGAGACATAAAGCCTCCATGTTATTAAATCCTTCCTAGTCACAGGAAAATAATATCTCCACTTGTCTATAGGTTATTGTTATAATTATTATGGCTTATGATAACTATTACTAGAATATATCCCTGCTGAGGACCATATCTAGCTTACATATAGATATGAGGTAGATACATAAGGAAATAAATAACTATTTGTCTCTCTATCCCTCAATATAGAAATAGGTTTAGACTTATTTTAATTGAACTATAATTTGTAGCACAAGTAAAGGTGTCTATATAAAGCTACATGGTAAATGGTTAAACTAAAGGTTAAATAATAATAATGGTTAAAATAAAGTAAAAAAAAAAGTTAAAATTCATTCAGATCATCTCCAGCAGGAAGATACAGAGAAGGAGCCCAGAATAAATAAAACTACAACTATACAATAACTAGATCACACAGCAAGAAGTAACTCCAGGTATTAAACTTAAGATAAACGGAAGGAAGACAAGTGTTCTGTGATCTGTCTCTAGCAATCCGTGTATATGAAGTAATTTCTAAAGTATAACTGTATATTCTGCCCCATACACACTGTATAACGTACAGAATGTCCTGCAATAATCGCTGAAGAAACAAAACAGCAAGCAAAAGAAACATAATTTCTTTCTAAATAAAAATAAATAAAATGAAAAATAAAAACAGCAAATAAGAATCCAGCCTAATCCTGAAAAGTCTATAAAGAGCCACATATTAATGTATGCTTAATAACAGTATAATATCTAAGCAACCATTTCAATAGAAAAGGTGTATTTAAGCCCCTAATAAACATGTTGTGTTCACTGCCAAGTTACAAATCATCTCAGGAAATGGAGAAAAAAAAATCTATTTTGTCTTTTTGATATCTTGAGCACACTTGTGACATTGAACAGACAGCAAGTAAATAAATTCTAACATTGCAGGTATTAATATGTACAGACCTGATCACTGGAGACATAAAGCCTCCATGTTATTAAATACATCCTAGTCACAGGAAAATAATAGTTCCACTTGTCTATAGGTTATTGTTATAATTATTATAGCTTATGATAACTATGACTAGGATATATCCCTGCTGGGGACCATATCTAGCTTACACATAGATAGATCATTAATCGACCTCCATATCTATTTATCTCTCTCCCTCAATAGAAATAGGTTTAGACATATTTTTAATTGAACTATAATTTTATGCACCACAAGTAAAGGTGTCTATATAAAGTGTTTGGTAAATGGTTAAAATCGAACATAAGGTCCGTCCGAATCAACTACAAATACAGAGAAGGAGCCCAGAATAAATAAAGATACAACTATATAATAACTAGATCACACAGCAAGAAATAACTCCTGGTATTAACTTAAGATAAACGAAAATAAAACAAGTGTTCTGTGATCTTTCTCTAGCAATCCGTGTATATGAAGTCATTCTAAAGTATAACTGTATATTGTGCCCCATATACACTATGTATACTGCACAGAATATCCTGCAATAATCGCTGAAGAAGCAAAACAGCAAGCAAAAGAAACAGAATTTCTTTCTAAATAAAAAATAAAAAAAATCAGTGGAAAATTGTGGGAAAAGTACAATGTAAGCTGCAAACTAGATCATCACCTATAGAATATACACTGTGCTTATAGGAAGAACGCTCACATAGAGACATAAACAGACAACCAGGAACCGCAGCGTTTTGTCAGTGTTTTGCATGTACACCGAGAACTATTCCTTGAACATCCTAATGAATATTCCTGACTCTATGCCAAGTAAAAGGAGCCATAAATAAAAATAATAGTTCACAAATGTGTAGTTAGGTCATATAAATCATGGAAACGAATAAGACCCTCTGAGAACTAAATGACAACTCTACATAACAAAATACTAGAAAACACTGATACTCAAAACAATACAATTACAAATCATATTACACACATACAAAAACTACAGAAATACTAACCATATTACAGACACATACACAAACTACACAAATATAAAACATATTACACACAGATACGCATTTCATATTCACACACGCTTCATCCGCAAATACACAGACACGCATAGATAGAAATATAAGTAATATATCTGTATAATTACCGGTATCTCTTATTATCCACAGGCACTATGTCCATGGCTATATAATATTGCTGGTGAGGGTCTAGTCCAGAAATCTTCACCCTCATTGCTGGAAACATCCGCCTGTAATATTTGCATACAATTAATAAACAACACTAATAAATAAAGGAATAAATAAATGAATTAATTAATATTAATAGAATCTGCCAGTAAAATAAACCTGAATGTGTCCGCTTGTGGTTTGTTTCTCTATATAGTGATATAAGGGCAGGGTGCTGGATATTCTAGAATATTCCTAGGGTGTGTGGATGATTTCTACTGACACAGTGTCCAGTGAATGACAGATAATACATAGCACACAGAGCCAAGTAAGTGTCCTCCTGGTATTTGCCTCCATGCACCTGTACAATATGGCGCCTTGGCTGAGACTCCCCTGGACAAGCAGAGCATTGTGCAGCATGTCGATGGCTGCTATAGAGGTAGAGAAATGTAGTCTGGAACATATGGATTTCATCAGATCTGTTTGTGCAATATTTAATAAGCTGAGTTCCTTGTATAATATCCAGGTTTTCTTGTACATCTGTCTTTGAACCGTGTCTTTTCAGGAGAAGCCCCCATTGATGGAGTTGCTGTAATGAGCAGAGCACAGGCTGCTGTACACGTCTTCAGTGCTGGAGCAGACTCCCATCTGCAGTCACTTCATCATCCTGTAAACTCCAATTTAGGTGCGGGGACCCCATCCTGCTGTCCTTCTAATATGGAAATCTAGACATGTCAGCTTTCCCTGGTGAGCTCAGGGATACAAGATGTACAGGAATCATCTTATTAAATACTAAGCAAAACTGTTTATTGCAACCATGTGTCTTATTAACATACAATATATCAGGGCTATTCAGGACTGCTATATAAAAGGCTGGGGCTTGTCTGTTCCCTAAATGTGGTCTACTTTCTGATATTATATGTTTTATTAACATAAAAAACTTCAGGACACATCAGTGTATGTGCACAAGTATCATGACATGGGATGGCATCTACTAGCCATTGGTATTTATGCAGCAGCCCTATATGATTCCTAGACAGTGGTCACAACTGGATACCTGATGTTCTATTATATATCCTGGCCCCCTATTACTTTAACAGCAAACTTACTTCCTGACCTAAGTTAACTTTTCTTGGCACATGCGGTGGTCTCACAGTCCCTCAGTGATATATATTGTAGAGCCCTGGCTGGAGGAGTCCTATAAACCCTCCCATGAACCTGTATGCTGGACTGATAGGACTATATATCACTTTAATCCTGGGCCTTGTTTACTCCTTCATTACTGGCTGGAGATCAGAACTGAGGCTTTCAAGGTGAAATCCTCTCATCAGCTCCAGGTGAATATCCCATAATGTTTGTGTGAGCAGTTATATGGCTTCAGGTTGTGGTGTAGGCTGTAGACTATGTAATGGCAGGGCTGATTTACAGTGTATGGTGTTTATCCAGCAAACACATCATGGTGGAAACATTCAGAGTGAGATGAGAGTGCCAAACTTTGTGTAGCAGGATGTCACTGGCCTTCTGGCATTAGCATCATCCAGTGGACTTGGCTCATCTCACTGCAGTTATCCACAGTAGTAAGACACTGTCTATCTATCTATCTATCTATCTATCTATCTATCTATCTATCTATCTATCCATCTATCTATCCAATCTCTACCTATCTAATATCTATCTATCTATCTATCTATCTATCATCTATCTATCTATCTATCTATCTATCTATCATCTATCTATCTATCTATCTATCTATCTATCTATCTATAATCTATCTATCTATCTATCTATAATCTATCTATCATCTATCTATCTATCTATCTATCTATCCAATCTCTACCTATCTAATATCTATCTATCTATCTATCTATCTAATCTCTATCTATATCTATCTATTTATTTAATCGCTATCTATCTAAACTCTATCTATTTATCTAATTTCTTTCTTTCTTTCTTTCTTTCTTTCTTTCTTTCTTTCTTTCTTTCTTTCTTTCTTTCTTTCTTTCTTTCTTTCCTTCTCTTTCTTCCTTTCCCTCCTCTTTTCCTATCGATCTAATCTGTCTACCTCTACCATGGGGACACGTATATGGAGCAGCAGTGATATAGGGCAGAGGGTACAACCCCATCCTCACCTCCCAGCCTTGGTGATGATCATCTCTGTCCCGATCTCATGAAAGCGTTTCCATAATTCTGCTCCCTGAAGATCCACACGAACGGCAGAGGATACGGATCCCACAGGGGCAGCCACCACAGTAGAAGACAAGGGAGGACTACAAGTGCCAGCTGCTGCCTTAACTCCACCATAACCATCTTCGCTGGGAGCTGTGGGGCCACATAGTGTAAAGGCAGGTCACCACCATACATTTATATAACACATGCTGGACATAGAAGCATCACAACAGGCTGCAAATATGGTGCCCCAAATGATAGTAAATCCTGGGGTGCAGGCTATTGTAAACAATAGTAAATCCTGGGGTTCATGCTATTCTCATAGATATAACAAGTCTACAATGACTTAAGATAATGCAGCAAATATATACAGGAAGAAAAGAATAATAAGGTGATAATACTTCCTATACAGATATTATTTTACCATATACCACATAATAAATGCGAGAATAATATTAACAATACTGCTCGTAATATTAGTGCTATGAGTCCTGAGTTTTCCTACACATATTCTGTATATTACACCCTGTTACTTCATGATTTTATAGTTTAGCTATAGCCGGAAATGATAGCGGATTTTATCTGTTTTCTCACTTTGTCTAGTTCTATTTTTAGCATCCAAAGACCGGACAGAATACAATAAAAACTCCTGAATAAACTGATATAAACTCTATTTCTGCCACTATTTTCCTTCTCTGGATAGTAATTCAGTAGCAGTCACCTTAGGATTTCCTTCCCATATTTACTTATATTTTTAGAAGGTTACCCAGAAGAATAAATCATGTTGTGACAGACATTATCATCACATAATCCTTTACATCGGATTCTTACATAATCCATAAAGCAGAATGCCAGGTCAGAATTCAGCAAACGTCTGCGTTATATATAGTTATTATATGTAGCTATCCTACCCCATCTACTAATGTCAGCTATAATCTGGAAGCCATGCAGATCCACTCCTGGTAACTATACTGGTACACACACACCGGGCACAGCTATGGGTGATCAATGTGAACAGCGCTCAACAATACGCCGACATTTACTGCAGTTATACAGAACGTTAGTATATCTATCTAGATCTATATATGGTGCCCTGGTGTGGAGGGGAATATTAGTATCATTTTCTATTATATTGCATTCCCTTGTATTCTGCTACTTTACAGTTTTAGTAACTTTTAGAACATGCAGAACAATAGAAACGGCGAATACTAAAGAGCAGAAGAATACTATGTAGCCTAGGACAGCTGTCATACAGAGATCTATCTATCTATTTATCTATCTATCTATCTATCTATCTATCTATCTATCTATCTATCTATCTATCTATCTATCTATCTATCTATCTATCCGTCCGTCCATCTATCAGTGAGGGGAGAGGTAACACTTACAGGAGGGGACCATGTTGCACCCAGGCTGCTCCAGCTCAGTGACCCCGGGCTGCTCGGAGCTCTCCCTGTCCCCAGCCCCATCCTCCAGCTTCCTCTTCTTCTTCTTCTGCTGCTTCTCAGCCCCGATGAGAGCCTCCACTGAGAAGGCGTGCGCCTTGAGGCTCATGGTGCAGGGTGACCTCCTCTTGTCTGCCATGTCTCATGTATGGAGCAGCGCTGTTACACGGCCCGTATATATATATACATATATACGTGTATATATGACATGCCCCAGTGCGGAGAGGAGACGTGTAATCCAGAGCCAGGCTGTGTGTCCGGCCACGGTAATTGATGTTCAGAGCCTTGATCTGTCAGCGCAGACTGCACAGCGGCCGGGACAACTTGCTCATTAGTGACAATAAAGCGGCGGGACGGGGAGGGGCTTCACAGCTGTCAATCACTGCCCTGCTGGCCAACCGGAGCTACGAGACTCTGTAAGGGGCGGGGCTTCTTCCTAATTAGGCTGTGAGGGAAGACAGATCTAATGTAACTGCCTAAAATTATGAGCGAGAGCCATCCACTAACAGCCAGCAATACGGCCTTCAGGAGTGATAGGAAGGGGAAAGTGGTCAGCAGGGGCTACTCATACTGCTGTCTACTCTACTACTATGCGTAATGGCACTATTAGTCACTACTACTATGTGTAATGTCACCAACTCTCACTACTACTATGTGTAATGGCACCAACTCTCACTACTACTATGTGTAATGTCACCAACTCTCACTACTACTATGTGTAATGTCACCAACTCTCACTACTACTATGTGTAATGTCACCAACTCTCACTACTACTATGTGTAATGTCACCAACTCTCACTATTCTTACCTGTACTCCTATGTGTAGTGTCATCATCAGTCACTATTCATACCTGTGCTCCTATGTGTAATATCACCATCAGTCCCCATTCATATCCATACTCATATGTGTAATGTCACCATCAGTCACTATTGATACCTGTACTCCTATGTGTAATGTCATCATCAGTCACTATTCATACCTGTAATCCTATGTGTAATGTCACCATTAGTGGCTATTCATACTGCTGGCTTCTCTACTCCTATGTATAATATCACCATCGTGTCTCCTATGTGTAGTGTCACAACGTACATTTTCCCTATCAGTATGTCTTTGGAGTGTGTGAGAAAATCCACACAATCATGAGGAGAACATACAAACTCCTTGCAGATGTTGTCCTTTGCAGGATTCGAACCCAGGGCTCCAGCATTGCAAGGTTGTAGTGCTAACTACCAAACCACCGTGTTGCCCTGTCCACTATCCATATTTATACTCCATTGTGTAATAGTTATCATCAGTCACTACTCTCACCTCAGTGTAACACATTCCTATGAGACTTGATTTATGCTGTTACGTTCTTAGCATCTATTACTAGATGTAAGGGATAGTCCTCATCAATGACCCCAGCCCTCATGTCTATGTGTATAGAAATAATTCCATGATGACCCTCAGTATACTGATACATCTCTGAACTTCTATTTTAATATGACCACAGTGACATGAAGTTATGTCTGCAATAGTTTATAGCCATACGAGAATACATACACTGTAAGAGGTGTCAGGATGACCAGTACAGAAAATGATGTATCAGATGTCTGGATAACACTGACTGTGAAGGACAAGTCTGTAGTATAGAAGCCGGGGAGGCCTCAGAGTCTGTATGGGCTCTACTGACTGTTTGGGGCCACTGTTGGACATACAGCCTGGCCCCAGTCTCCTCATCCGAGGGCTCGGCTCCTGCTCACCCTTCTGATATTCTCATCCCAATTAGTCAGGTTTTCACCTAATTACAGTATAATTTTATCACACCAGCTGAGGCTTTGCCCTTCCTGTAAGGAGAAGAAGATTGCTGTTTCCACCACACTGACTTGAATTTAGCACCTTAATAAAAAGTTAAGGCTTCCTCTTTATAGGTTGACAAGGTTTATGCTGGGAGTTGTTAAATGTGTAGAGGTGCAACGGGATGGCGGACTTCACAGCTCTCCTGACACAGCCCCCCAGTCTTCCCTCCTTCACAGCTCTTACAACCTGGGGCTTCCAGCCTGTGCACACATGTGCTACAGCTCCTTTTCTTTTTTTAACTTTCCTAACCTATTTTCTGGACATGTTTGCCTGTAATGTTATTCGAGGGTATAAATACTTCAGTTACACCTATATGTGTTCAAATTCTGGCTGTATAAAACATATATATATATATATATATATATATATATATATATATATATTTACACTTTGCGTTTAGTTTTCTAGATATTCAATTGTAATACTTAGTTTTGACCATTTATTTCTCATAAAAGTATTGTTTAACCAATAAACCTTATTATATTTGTTTGAAATTAAGTAAATCGGCACATATGGATGTATGTATAATAATATTAAGAATATAATGCAGTAATGTGTTGGCAAAATTTATGAAAGTGATGAATTCCCAGTGTTTAGTAGGCAGAGATTGCTGGAATATGCAGAAGCTGCTGCAGGGTCTCTCTGTACTGGAGAAGCTTATGATCTTATCCAGAGAACTATTGTAAATATGAGACTAAAAGATACTACCCTGTTTAATAGAAGACTAACAAAGCAGGTTTGTACCGGTAGTCCCCCAGCTATTACAGAATATAGACCTCTGCATATGTCTTTTCTTTACTTGTTCTATAGCATGTAGACTTTCACATCATCTGCGCCAGCAACTTATCGCAGGACACCTCAATAATCTGCACAACCACTCAGTATAATAAATGTATAATGCTAAATGCTGACATTGTTGGCCGGCAGATTGGGAAGGCTCTGAATACTGTAATACAGTAGGTTTCAACATTAATACAAGCTAAATTACTGAATAGAAGAGATATTACATGTATGTTGGAATAATATACAGATAATGCAAAAACAATCACCCATTCTAGAAGTTACTATCACATGCACTCAAAAGCAAACTGAAAAATAATATTCAGCTGCTATGGGAAGTGAACTCACAACCGTGAAACGAGGATTAAATATATATGTGTGTGTATATATTTATATACACGCACAGTATATATGTATTCACCCATATACTTATTTGCAGCGGTAGTTGTAATAGTAAAAATAAATATTATATAGTAAAAATTATTATAATAATCATTAATAGTAGCGGTAACAGTAGCACCAGTAACAACTAATTATATTATTATTATTACTAGTAAAAAATAATGTTACTAGTAGGAGGACAATCCTTTTATTTTGTTTGAATAGTTTCCTTTTACATTTCTTATTACTATTAATACTGGTAGTAGTAATTGTAGTGATTCATTTTATTTGTGTTTATTATAATTAGCAGTAATGTTTATTATAACAATCAATATTAGTATTAAGAGATTATTATTATTATTATTATTATTATTATTATTATTTTTTATTATAATAATTATATTTCTATAGTAGGGATGAAAAATCCTAATGATGTTCTCCCATCTCCTTCCTTTTCTTTGATTACTACTACAATAGTTGGTAAATTTTAATTCTCAGTGTGAACTATAGTTTTATATTGTCATCATTATTATAGTTATTATTATTATTATTCATGCTTTTTCAAGTAAAATGTGCTTGTTATTTTCTTCTTCGACTAATACAACTACTGCTGCTAATAAGTACAGTATATGTATATATACATAAATAAATTAAAAAAAAAATATATATATTGTATTCTTTCATGTGCAGTTATTGAGGATTAAATGTCAATAAGGTCTAAATATATATATATATATATATATATATATATATTGCAATTAGGAATATATATGTGTATATATATATATATATATATATATATATATATTCCTAATTGCACGGTTGTGAGTTCACCTCTCATAGCAGCTGAATATTATTTTTAGGTTTATGTTTTTAGTGCATGTGACAGTATACTTCTAGAATTGTGGATTTTTTTCGCATTATCTGTATATTATTCCAATTCACTTAGTTCTCTGTATAAGACCATAAGCATCTCCAGTACAGAGAGACCCTGCCGCAGCTTCTACATATTTCAGTAATCTCTGCCTACTAAACACCGGGAATTCATCACTTTCATCAATATTGCTAACACATTACTGCATTATATTCTTAATATTATTGATACATACATCCATATAAGCTATTTCACTTTGTTTCAAACAAATATAAGGTCTATTGGTTAAAAAATACTTGTATGACAAATAAATGGCCAAAACTAAGTATTAAAATTGAATATCTAAATACTAAACACAAAATATTACCCTTGTAATGTGACATATGCAGCAGAGTGAAGTAATAAACTCCTAGTTCTAGTTGTGATTCTTGAAACACAATTTTAGGTACGAGGAACTAACTAACAGTGATATCCAGCTACAGATTAGGACTTTACAAGGTGAGACATCCGCAGCTCTTCTGAATATGGTATTATTGGAGTATATCATGTACAAACAGTGATCAGATGGGCAGTATACTCTTGGCGAATTCACAACTTACATACTTTCAGGTGTACGGTATGTTCAGAAGAGCTGTGGATGTGTCACCTCATCTGTAGAGACTATAAAGTCCTAATCGATTACTATCTACGCTATCACTCTAAGATCACTAAGTGAGGTTAATGGTGTGTCATTATGGTATCAATACAGTAGCTGAACAGGTCATAACATTATTGTATCACAGAGAAAGGATCACAATAGATCACATCTATGTGACAGCCATCATAGCTCACAAGTACATAACATGACAACTATACACTCATCACATAGCACATCATCATGAGTCTGCGAAGAGGTTGTCTGCTTATGGGGAAAACCTACAAGTCCTTAAAAATAGATTGAGCTAGAAAGGACGGTGTATGGTAGTAAATGCAAATGTGTAGTCATGCCTGCAATCCTACAGAATCACACACACTATGTTGACCTATGATCGCCTGTACCTGAGTCTCAGCTCCACTACAACTTATTTAAGAATGGAGTAATATATATATATATATATATATATATATATATATATATATATATATATCTCCATTACTTTGGAAGCTTCCAAAGACCTCATTTTTAATGGATCAGGGGTAAATAGAAGCCTGCTACTTTTTCCCCAAGAATGCTTCTAGTGCTGTAACTAACATCAAACAGAAATACAATAATCTGCACTTGGATTCTTAATTTCTGAATCAAATAAATATAATCGCTTCCATCTTTTGTATAATTTATACTGTCGTCTACAGGACATATAGCTGTAACAATTAATCTGAAAAGATGAAGCACATCATTCCGATAATATAAAAAGGATATAAAAATCATAACATGTTACAGCTGTAATAACTGTGATTATAAATGTATGGCTAGAACATCTGCGACTATCAAGTTACATATAATGTAATAATGTATATGATTCCATAGCTATACTAATAGCTATACTATAATAGCTATAGCTATACTATAATAGCTATACTATAATAGCTATAGCTATACTATAGCTATACCTTGTATGTGATTCTGAAGTTACTTCTACTATATGAGTATATATACAACTACTGTATAACCATATAAAGGGAGTCACAATATGTGAGCTTAAAAAATCATGTAAGTGTTGTAATTAAAATATATTAAATAATAAATGTTAGTTATAATGATTATTATTATTATTATTATTATGTTATCTTCTATAATAGAGTTACACCATATGGGAATATGTACATTACAGCTTTAATATATGTAATTATAGCAATGCAGCTATAATAGTTTTAGTTATAAAGAAACAGCTACAATATTCTATCTATCTATCTATCTATCTATCTATCTATCTATCTCTGATATGTGATTATAAGTATTATTTACAATATATATGTATCTGTATATCAATGAAGGTAAATACTGTAGTGGACTTGGCATACACTAGCTAGATGTAAAGGAGCGGAAATACTGTTTATATATATTATACATACAAACTAATCTATCTATCTATCTATCTATCTATCTATCTATCTATCCAATACTCAGATGGATATGACTGAAAAGATGGAGTGGGGAACCAAACGATATGCTGCTTTAACAGCAAAACAGTTAAAAGCGATGAATATCCTTTGCTAGCGTCATTATGTTGCAATTATGTGACTAGAAAGGTCGGTATTTGCTACCAGTTTTCTTAGGATGGATTTTTTTAGTATTGCTTTTATGCAGTGTGCACAATTTGTTATTTTCCCATGGGCAGCAGCAGAGGCAGAAAATCTGGACAATTGTCTCCATACATTTGTCAGCTGGGATCATGTCCTTTCTCCAGCAAAAGAGACACCAGGACCCCATTCACAGTAGCAAATGTGAGCAGTTTGTTAAACAAATGGTCCCCAGGTTGAACTGATAAGGGGACATTCTTACCGGCTCAACTGGGACACTGTTTACTAGAGGAATAATAATTCCTTTTCCATAGTTTCATCCCCTTTTGTTAACCTGCTGAACATAGGAGTACTAGTAATAGTGATACATAAAGAAATAAATACAACCAATCAAATTTCATAATGTATCCGTATATTCAACATACTTTGCGGAAACCTGTGTACCCAATGAGTTGATTGTAGCATTTCTTTTTAAAGTGAATTCATAAGTTTACACCGATAGTCTATTGAAAAATAACCCCAAATATTCTTATGTTTCTACATACGTCTAGAATTTTTGGTAGCAGAAATGTAAGTTAAAAATAGATCAAACTATTGGCCATAGAGACAGACATTTGGGTCACGTGATACTTAATTTTAATAGGAGAAAATGCTGCCAAAGCGTGTTAGATTGCTTCTTGTTTGCAGACGTTATAAGACAGATTTTAACAAAAGCTGATATGGGCCAAGCCTTAATCAGTTATAATGTCACTTACTGAGACTCTTACTGCTAGAGGACATTTACTCATTAAAAAGTACCAGAAATCTTAATGAAAGTGACAGTCTAGAGTCAAATGTATCAAAATGATCACCTCTACAATATCTTTACTGCATCTTTGGACTCTATTGGTTGGCTTACTTTGCACCAGAATTTTGGCACACTCTGGGGACGATTTATCATGAGGGTATTTTTAGGCAACTTTTCTGAATTGGATTACTTTCTACAAGAAATTATTTTAATGAAAATTGTTTTAAAATGTTGATTCATAATATTTTTTGCAATTCTCTAGGAAGGAGGCAGCCAAAGTTCACGAAGGATTTTTCTGTGCATTTTCTAAATTTAAAAGTGGAGTGCATTTGCACAAAAATGTACAATAATTTAGGCTTAAATCTATGTACCTAGCAAACTATGTCCACATTTTCAGACAGATTTGAAAAAAGCTGCATTAGGTGCAATTCACTAATGGCCCAGGGCATTAAAGGAGGATTCCCATCTCAAGGATCCTATGTATACTGGTACCTTATGTAAATTGAAGACTTCTCATGAATATATTGCTTTAGAAATTCTGCTTTGTTTGCCTGCTATGTGAACTTATTCCTCCCATTGGTTACATAGCATTACAATAACCACAGACCTATAGGACAAGTACATCACTCACTCATTGCTCTTGTCTGTAGGACAATCAGTTCAGCTAATTGCAGTTTGCTGATAAAGACAAGTCTGTTATCTCTCTATGTAAACACACAGATAACACAGAGTAAAGTTCTCTACAAACAAGTGCATTTTATCTGATCTGCATAAGTATTGCGAAACTTCAGTGTTCTGTTCAGCAACCTGGGTTGGGGCGGGGTATACAGGAAGTGAGAAGATAAGACAATCGGTAAAGCTGTTGAAACAGGAGGATGGGAAGAACCCCCTTAATAAATTTAGTGCAAGGTATACAAAGTTGCAAATGCCACTGAAACATGTCACTATTCGGGGTCAAACCAAATAATAAATCTCCCCATTGTCCCATTAGAAGCCCTTACCCTTTCCTGATAAACCATGCATCCTTGTCGGGCAAGGCCCCAAATGTTTCTAAAACCATTAACAAATATATCACAAGACATGTATGCCAGTTACTTGGCACAAATTACACCACAATTGTGGTGCATTTTGATGAGTTAACCTTATCAAATTGATTAAAATTCATGAAGTGTTTTGCCAATGTCAGAAATATGCATATACAGAGATACCACAATATTGTCATCATAGAAAGTGGCGACAATATATGTAGCACAAAATATAAACAATAATTCACCATAAAATATTGTTTTTCCATAAATCTTACATTAAAATGCAAAATTATATTTATTGTGCATACTTCCACTTATAGTTTTATACAGCTTTGTCGTATTTGCAAAGTCTTTGATAAAATTGTCAATACTTATGTTTTTTTTTTTTATTTATTATGGAAGCCTCTTCTGTGGTCCTTGGTTTAGCTTCACCATTTGCAGTTTTACACCATATGGTCCATCATGGTAAATCTGACAATGGAAGATTTCTGTGGTGCTCCATTTCCCTTGATGCCCTAAGCACATGCTTACTTTGCCTAATGGTTAAGGGAAGGTTCACACCTGCACCCGTGCCCGCTTTAGGCAATCATGACAGTTTTTGTCTTCTGTCCAGAGAAACTAGACAGGGGACTGAAACCCATCGGTCAGTTTTCAAACCCATTCACTAAAATGTGTTTGCAAAGTGACTGCCCGTGAGCGTCTTGTGCCTCTCCGCCGCGAAAACATTTTTTTTTTTTTTAACCGGACACAAAGTCCTGCATGTCTGACTTTGTGTCCAGTTAAAAAAATGGTTTTGCTGCGGACAGGCACAAAACGCTCATGGGCGGTCACTTTGCAAACCCATTTTAGTGAATGGGTTTGAAAACTGACCGCCTGGTTTCAGTTCCCTGTCCAGTTTCTCTGGACAGAAGACGACAGAAGACTTATGTTTTGCCTGTGCAAGTTCTCTGGCCAGTACATCATTTACGTACACATATACTATTGTGAATTTATTGTGTCCATCTTATTTGTAAAACTTATCATGTGAAACTCAATAAACAAATTAAAAGGTAGTTTTTATACTTGTTTGCTCACCAAATTTGCAAATTGTTGAATGTTACGTGTTACATTTAGCATAGAGAGGTTTAGAAAGTGCAACTATTATAATATATTAGGTATTGTTGAAACTGAAAATGTCTGAATTATTAAAATATAAAATGCCATAATAAAAAAAAAACACCAGAAGATAGCAGAATTATTTTTTTTTTCCATTTTATGCAAATATTTTTTTTCATGGTTTGGCAATATATTTCACAAATGCAAATAAATAAAAAAGTCTAGATCTCACCATGTACATGTACTCCAATCTCTCCCTGGGTGCACGGTCTTTCACCTCTGGACTGGACGAGGCAACCTTCGTATCTGAATGATCCACCACAATATAGTAGGTCCGCACTCCTTGGGCTTGGTAAAATATAACTTTTAATAAGCCATTTAAAACTCAAATAACATAGAACAAGACTTGGAAAGTCAGAAAAAAGACATAGTGATTAAAACCGCCGACGCGTTTCGAGGCTATACAGCCCCTTAGTCATGGCCATGACTAAGGGGCTGTATAGCCTCGAAACGCGTCGGCGGTTTTAAGCACTATGTCTTTTTTCTGACTTTCCAAGTCTTGGCAATATATTGTATAGAAGAGTAAATAGTGCTATTATAATATTCTGCTTATTCTGCAAAAAGAAACAAGTCAAAAAGTTTTGGAAGGCAAGAATTAAGTATAAAGATCTGCGACAGGAAGGGTTATCGTAGGCAATGCACAAATATTTTTTGTTGTTATAGTCTGTGACTACATACAGAGATGTCATCTTTGTGCAATGTGCCATAATGCTAGACATCCTGACTGTGCTTCATTTTGGTATAATGGACTTTTTTTCCTTCATAATTTAGTCTCATGGAAATTGGTGATTTTATGACTAGCATTTCACAACTGACTAAAATTCTAAGACGTCTAATGCCTCATTCACATCTATGTTTGGTAATCTGTTCAGGGAGTCCGCATGGGGACCCACCCCCGAATGGAATACTAAATGCATTGGCAAGCGGTGTGCAGTGAAAGCACATGGACCCCATAGACTATAATGGGGTCTGTGTGCTCTCCACGTGGCGCCCAGGTGGAACATGCGCACAGAGAAGTACTTTGTGATCTACTTTCATGTCCGCATCCAGGCAGCACGTGGAAAGCACATGGACCCAATTATAGTCTACGGGGTCCGTGTGCTTTCACTGCACACCGCTTGCCAGTGCATTCCGTAGAATAAATTTATATAGTGCAGGCTGTTGTGCAGATGTAAAATGTCGTTGACAAGTTGATGGAAATCTACGTCAGATAGGAACTGGTATATATTTCCATTCTAACTCACACCAGGAAACTGGTGTGAATTATAATAAATCTGTGGGGCTGAGGCTTCTCCATCTAGGCAAGCCTCACTCTACCCACAATCATACAATGTAGCAAGTGAGGCACGGATCGAGCAATTCTGGCATGTTTGGTGCAAGAAAGGGCCTTGAAAACTTAAATTCCCTCCAATGTGTGTTTTGCTGTGGCTAATACTTAAAGGGAGTCTGTCATGGCTCACCTGAATGTAACACCTTCATTCCTCCATTGCAGAGACATTAATTTACAATATGGAAATGAGTGGTCTGGAGCACTGATGTCACCTCTGTTGTTCCAAATTGGTGTGCCCCACACTGCTCAAATGAACTTGTGTGAATGTGAGAATACTGCGCCAGACGAGAGTTCAGCGTAGTTCTCCAGCCCTGTCACTCAAAGAAAGGAGAGGGGAGGAAGCCATATTAGAGCAATGTGTGGTGTAGCTGCTTGGAGCAATAGAGTCATCCTTGGTGCTCCAGATGGCTCTTTTCCAAATTGTGAAATAAATGAATATCTCGGCAATGGAGGCACGAATCTTCATGGAGAAAAAATGGATTACAATTAGGTGAGCCTGACCTATTTAACTGTATGGTTGGTTTAACATACTGCACCGTGGTGACAGACTCCCGTTTAAGTAGGTCTATATGTAACATGGATCTAAGGCAATAAAAACTCACCGAGTTAATGAATCAGTTGCCAACTTTCTAAAAGGTTGTGCAATATTTATTTACTATCAATTGATACAACTGCTACAGTCAAATAGGAGTATTTTAACATCTAGAGTTTTCTTCCAGTATAGATGTTTATTTTCATACTTTTACAAGGCTAGAAAGACTTGTACATCAGAGCTAAAAACCGAAACACTAAAATATCACAGCTAATATATATGTCTGCATAGAGTATATTGAATGTTCCTAAAATGCTAATATTTGTTTGAAATAAAAACAGCTAAAAAAAAAAAGTAGGACAGATTTACGAAATATGTGAAAAAAAAACGGACTACATACTATGGTTATGTATCAAATTTATTATGTGTTTCAGACATTTTTTGCTTCGTCTGGCAAAGAGGTGTGGCTTCCTGATCATAGCTGTGGCTAAAGATGTCCACCGAAAGTAAGCCAACAGGTGGTAGCAATAGGCGGTGTAAACTCGGACAAGACAATATAAAGTTGCATTTTTAGACTGTCTAGTCTAAAGCTCCATTTACACCTGTATATGCAGGAACAGATCAACCAGCAACTCATGATAAATATGTCAACTGGCATTTGTTCGCATTGGCATAACATACATGCTGATGAAAAATGAATGGGGGGCAATTGCAAACAAGATAGGTGGACAACAATTGTTTATTCATTTAAGTCAAAGTTTTAAAACAAAAATAAACGGTCCCATTTTATAGATATTTTTCTGTGTGTATCCCTCAATCTGGCGTCTATTCCTATAGACAGTGGTTGTCTGACCTTTTTCTGCCAATGAACTTCTAATCTTAATGACAAGTGTATATACCATTGCCACATGGAAACAATACACTCCACTAGTAACATAAGCAGGGGGCAGACACTGACACCTCTACACAGGTAGATCTGGGGCACTTCTACATTGGTAGATATGGGGTCAAGCATTATAGAAGCATATTCTGAACTAAATTTGTTAAACTTGCAACAGAGTATTCCTCATACTTGCCCAACTCACCCCAGGCCCCATCAGCCATTTCCATATACCCCATTTCCACAATGATTCACATTCTGAGGGCCATTCTCACCTGGTTGGGAATTGGTTTATTTCTGGTGTAGTCTTGTTTTCCATGATGGTTTTTCTGCCATTATGAGCTTCAATAGGTGAATACTTAGAACTGTATTCCACTTTGCTGGATATGTGTTGAATGATTTGTCTTGAAAAGAACTTGGAGTAGAGGAAAACCTTGACCATATGTTATCTCCTAGTAGATATGTCATCTGTGACCATGGACAACAAAAAAAGAGGTAATCCCAAAGAGATGGAACCAAGCCTTCAAAGACAGAGATGAGTATTGAAATGCTGTACACAAACCTCTCACCCTAAAAGTGTCTTATTACTATGAGACTATATGAAGATGAATGAGATACTAGTACTTACCCTCTGAAGCACCCGCACCCAATTCAGTATTTCTGGGATTGTAAGAAAATTGGACACAAACAGTATATAGAAATAACTTATACTTTCAGTTGAGATAAGCAGGGATTTAACAGTTGAATTTAAGATATTTCTATATTTTATGCCATATCCTGCTTGTGCCCAATAGTCTTCAAAAATTCCTTTAATATAATCACGGCATATTTGTACCATTATCCATCAAAGAACGCACAAGGTTGGAAAAGTAATAGCATCAAAACCCAAAAATACCTCCTGAGGAAGCCTTGCTAGGCGAAATGTGTAGAGGTGTGCTCCTGGTGTCCCTGGGCTGATTTGTCTACAATCATGTCACTAGGTATTCATTTTTGAAATTATGCTATTTATCTACTTGTTTATTCCATTGTGGACTTAGTGATATGGTATAGGCTTAATATACTAGTATATATGGCTTGGCTTTGTACAAGCATTTACGTGCATCCATGTGCAGGTTTTGATGACTGATTATAAAAATCCATTAAACAAACACAAAAAGTCCACAGCCAATGCTCCAATAGTGCATGTATAAAACAGATTCCAAATGCACGGATATGGTCCCCCGGGCACAGACTTGTAAAGATGTAATCAAAAAAGAAAAAAAGTATATCCAGCACTTTGAGAAAAAGTTTGAATTAAAACATAACTTTTAATATGGAAACAATAAATTCCATTAAAAAAATGTTATACAAGACACCAAGCACATGAAAAAAATGAATGAAAATCACAGGGACATACCAAACTGACGAGACTAACAGGACATACTAGACCGCGGTTTAGTATGTCCTGTTAGTCTCGTCAGTTTGGTATGTCCCTGTGATTTTCATTCATTTTTTCTTGTGCTTGGTGTCTTGTATAACATTTTTTTAATGGAATTTATTGTTTCCGTATTAAAAGTTATGTTTTCATTCAAACTTTTTTCAACGTGCTAGATAAAATGTAAAAATGTGTGATTTTTCATTGTATTTGATGTATTTTATGCACTGGTTATAAATGTATCTGTAATTCAGTCCTAGGACACTTTGTCCTGTGTTTTTGTGTCTGTTCCGGCATTTCCATCTTGCCCTGCTGTAGTCTCTTGTTTTTTATGTCTATTTTGTAATTTATGTCAATAAATTTATATTTATTTTACTTTTTTGGAGTGACTTATATTTATTATAATAGGTTGGTTTCGTTTTTTGGTTTTTGATATCTGTACCATGAACCATTCAGCCAGTTGTCCTGAAGACATGATGACTAGAAGTGTGGAAGGCGCTGCCAAATCTCTCACGAAGTAAGGCCCCAAACCATTCTATCAATAAATATAAAGACTTCGTAGACATGATTAGTAGAGATGAGCGAGTAGTAATCAATTGAGTAGGTATTCGATCGAATACTACGGTATTAGAAATACTCATACTCGATCGAGTACCACTCGCTATTCGAATGGAAAAGTTCGATGCAGAACCAGCATTGATTGGCCGAATGCTATACAGTCGGCCAATCAACGCTGGTTCTTCTCCTACCTTTAGAAGTCTTCTCCGTGCAGCTTCCCCGCGGCGTCTTCCAGCTCTGAATTCACTCTGCCAGGCATCGGGCCTGGGCAGAGCCGACTGCGCATGCCTGCTTGTAGTGCGGACATGCGCAGTTGGCTCTGCCCAGGCCCGATGCCTGGCAGAGTGAATTCAGAGCCAGAAGATTCCGCGGGGACGCTGCACGGAGAAGACTTCTCGGAGGATCCAGCCCAACCCTCACTCGTGGACTTGGTAAGTATAATTTGATCGAACGTTGCCTACCCCTGAAACGAACATTTTTCCCCTATAGACTATAATAGGGTTCGATATTCGATTCGAGTAGTCGAATATTGAGGGGCTACTCGAAACGAATATCGAATCTCGAACATTTTACTGTTCGCTCATCTCTAATGATTAGATGATCAGGCTTATTTCCTTACATAGCCACTTTGTAACCATGTGTTTGTATTTTTTACATTGTTAAGCAGTGTACCCCTCAGTTTACCACCTGATCATATTTACATGTGGTAGTTTCTTGAGTCATGTGAATTCTTTCCCCATGTTTGCTATTTCTGTATTGAATTTTTGTCATTAATAAATATGAGATTTTTATATTATTTTTGGTAGACCTGCTTTCTCTTTCTAGCATATCACTTCTTGTTCCACCTCTGTGTTATTGTGTTGGTATTAGCCCTCCCCAAAAAATCGATAACAGAGACAACTATGGACTATCAGCAAAACGTGCTACCTTTCCTGGAACGACTAATATACGTCTAATGTGTTAAGCAGAGAGCAAAGATTACTAAACAGAAATAATAAAAAAATATGGTCTGACATCTGGCAGGGAATGTGTTAAAAACATATAAGAGCTAACATTTTCTTGAGACCGATTTTATTTGATTTGGATCCACTTGTGCCAAGGAAATATATTTCAGATACACATTTTCCTCTATGCGTTTGAGTGAGGGGCTGTTAGCTTTAACAGGAAAGCAATCAAAGATTCTGATTTAAAGTATTTTATTTGTCACCCAATATAAGTGTTACCTCTGAGCTAAATTAAAACACAGTAATCGTATTAAATCACGCCAGAAACTATGGGAATGGATCTATGTGTTAGATGTGTAACTGTAAACCAATCATGCTCTAGGCACCTTCTAATACAAGACCTTATTCTGAAGGCATTTTCCTCAGACACATCATAGAAGCTTGCACATTGTATTTTTTGTTTTATTAAAGTCACGCCAATATATGGCATTAATATGATTAAACAGTAGAAATTCTCTTTATTCCTTCCCTGGATGCTTCTGCCGAGCTGGAAGTGTTATTTTCATTATAGCGAGGCTGTGAAATTAGGTCAAATATGAATGGCATATGGTTTTTCCATTAGAAATCAGGCAGTTCTAATTTAGTTAATATCCTACTCATTTTTCTCCATGCCGGATAAGCTTTATTACATTCCAAGCATACACTGTGTTATACCTCTGCCAAAAGTTATGTGCATCATATACTTCTGAAATAAAGCTGACTTCCTCTTTATGTTAAATTATATTTCAGGGTAATACTTGAAACTGACAGTGCAGTTCTCTTTATATAATGCGTTGCTCTTAAATAGGTTTTTGCTCTTGAGCATGAACAGATTTAAGTAGCATATGATATATTAACAGATTTTATATTATTTGTGTTCTTTTTCTACTGTTTTAAGAATATTCATTTAATATCTAATCCAAATTATACTTTAGTATCGAAACTTACTTACAATACTTTAAAGGCTACACTTGCCAATCTGATATCTCCCAGTATTATAAGAGCAGGAGAATTACATCACTTTAATACACTTTGGAATATTTACCGGTTCACTTTTATTCAATGCAGAATGAACAGAATTTGGTAGATATATTTTATAGCAAAACATAATTTTATATTTCATGCGGACCACATGACAAGTTCGAAAGTTAAAGGTTTTGAGTGGGCTGCCATCTGTTGGTAAAAAAGACCAATTGTCTTTGCTGCCAAAAAGTCCAGGATTTGCATTCCTTTAATCTTTCCTACTGTTGTAGCTTACCCAGAAGTCATAAAAAATACTTTCAAATTTCTTTCACATTTTTGGTACAATTATGTCTACTGTCTCAGCAGTTTGTCAGTTACAATACATTGTTGAGACAGATGAGACAATGGCAGCTGAAGAGAAATTTCTATATTTGACACATCCGGACTATACACATTAATAAGATTAACCTTTAAGAAATAACTCATGAAACCTCTTTTATGGGAAGAATATGCAAATCTGACTTTCATGATGTTATTAGGATGCCAGTGCCTCAAGTATGCACACTAATAGAGGGCGCTGACTGAGAATGTTCAAGTCTATCTTCCATGATGTAATTAGGAAGACAGAGTCTTAGTCAAGACATCCAATAGAGGGCGCTCCCTTTAACATCATGCCGACCTTCTCAGAGGCCTTTGTTTGCAATGATGTTGGGATTTTACCAGATACAGTCTTCTCAGCCAAGGACAGCTGTTTCGATGTATCTGGTAAAATCCCAACATCATTGCAAACAAAGGCCTCTGAGAAGGTCGGCATGATGTTAAAGGGAGCGCCCTCTATTGGATGTCTTGACTGAGACTCTGTCTTCCTAATTACATCATGGAAGATAGACTTGCACATTCTCAGTCAGCGCCCTCTATTGGTGTGCATACTTGAGGCACTGGCATCCTAATTACATCATGAAAGTCAGATTTGCATATTCTTCCCGTGTTCCTTTGCACAGTGGAGCACTCATGGCTTAATAAGACTCCACACACCTAAATGGTGATTCTCTCCCTATGGTGTGACGATATCCCCTGAAACCTCTTTTAGTCAATGTATAGTATTCAACTTTTTACTACAAGTAACCATTGGTGAAGGTTAGTGAAATCCTTGAGCCTAAGGTGGACACAAACAGTAGAGGGTCATTGTGGAAGAATAGTGCATGGGCTTGCTGTCCCTCAAAAGCCCATTGTATAGCACCCTTGCCATTAAATTCATTAGTTTAATTCCTTTCATGTAAGCAATAGACAGCATTAAAGAGGTATTCCCATATCCAGGATCCTATCCATACCGTTAGCTTATGTAAATTCAACAGATTTCCTAAATATATTGCTTTAGCAATGCTGCTTCATTATTCCTCCCATTGTTTACGCATTGCTCTAAAGACTCTTGATCTTATAGACAAAATTGTCCGAAACCAGCTCAAGAAACTTGGGAAAAAAAACAAATGAAGAGAGTGCTTACTGCAAAGGTGTGTTTTATTAATATCAAATGCAACCAAGTATACAGATACTCAGTAACTATCAAGTAAAATATATATATATATATATATATATATATATATATATATATATGTTACAAAGTAAAAAAGAACTATCAAGTCAAAAAATATATATATATTTTGATACGAATGCTACATGTTTTGCATTCACATCAAAAGATTCCACAGGCAAAATGTTCCTGATCTGTATCTGACCTGTATGTGATCTTAGGTTACTTGCTGTACCCCGGAACTTTAATTTACTGATCTTCTGTCTAAGCAATCAGTTCAGTTAATTCCAGTTTGCTGATAAAGGATTGGGCAGTATGTGTTATCTCTCCATGTAAACACAAAGATAACATTGAATTTACTACAAGTCTTACTGCTAATGTTTACTGCCAATACTCAACCATAGATAAAATTAATAAATGTACCTTTTTATTGTAGATTAAAAGATATATAAATATAATTTTTTTTATTATAAAAACATATGTTTGTGATAGAATTTCTTTTCCATTGAAATGTAGAAATGCAATTTTAGAATAAGTTAGTGTCCTTAAAAATCCTTCTATTCATTTTCATGATTCATTTGACATGTAGTGTCAGTTAGAAACCACTACGTTATAATACATTTTTGTCACAATTTGTCATCATTTCATATTGTTTCAGTGTCATTGTTTAAGTTCTCAAGATCTCCAAAGGGTTTTATTTTTCTCTGAATTAAAGTTTTTTTTTCCAAGAGTATTTTGACCCTTAACCTTCACTATTTTTGACTTGATGGATGAGGCCTGGGCAGGGATGTATAGCTAATGGATAATTAAGTCACTGTCAGATATTCTTCAATGTAATTAATTTATTTGGCATTTTCTGCAATACACTTTTTTTTTAAGACTAGATACTGTATTTTTTGAATGATAAGACGTATCTGACTATAAGACACACCCCAAGTTAGGGCAAGAAAAAATAGGAAAAAATATTTCATAATAATTTAGCCTTCCCAGATGGTTATTTGTGGTATAGGGTGACTAACTGGTATGCTTGGGAAGATAAAGAGGGTTAACATGTCATTTTGAAAAGTTTTAAAGATTTTTTCTAACTAACAGTGGTAGCAATGTTTTTTCTTGATCTTGGTCATGTCCATTGATAACCAATTAGAACAAAAGACAGTCATCACTAAGACTGCTAGAGAAACTTTCTAACTCTTCAAAATTTTTCGTTACTTACATATGCAAAAATGTTTAACTTTTAATTATCTACAAATTTAAATATGATTATGTTCATAGAAAAACCTCTTTAAATCACACATACACAAAGCCCCATTAATGGCCTCCACATGGTATAATGTCCTGTTGGTGTCACTACACAATATAATGGGGCATTATACTGTGTTGGGAGCTCTAATGGACTTTATACTGTGTTGGGGGGTCTAATATGACTGTGTTGGGGAAGTAATAGGATTTATACTGTGGGGGGGGGGGATATTAGGACATTATGCTGTGTGCGAGACACTAAGGATAATTATATTGTGTGGGGGTACTAACTTGGCATTATACTGTGTGTGGTACTAATGAAGAGTTATTCTATGTTGGTAGCCATAATACACATTATATTGTGAAGGGGACACAAATGGAGCATTATACTGTGTTGGGGAGAACTAATGTAATAGGGAATTGCTTTAGACATTCACTTACTAATAATACATTAATTCAGATGTGAATTTTTAATCATTTTGTTGCGACAAACTAACAAGATTGCATGTAAGTTTTTGTTCATAGAAGACATTGTGTTGTATATTTCACTTATTTTTAGAGATAAGCAAAACAAATCCATGCTGAATTTCCCAAAAGTTTTGGGATTGTTTTTTGATTAAATGTTAAAAGTAGCAGCAAAATAGTCATTAGATAACTATCAGGCTACCATTTAACTCAGTGCAGGGACTCCTTTGTAGCTGAAGAAGTCCTTGGCAATGTGCCATACTGATATTTTCTGGCACATAGATTGTCTGAGATGCGTACAATTATTAATATTGGTCTGGGAGTTGGATGGGTTTCTCGCAGTCTGGGGGGTTTCTCTCCCAGACCATTTTCACATGTGCCACAAAAATAGTCAGACATGATAAGTTAGAAAAAGTCAGTTTGGCACATCCCAGTAGCGTGTGTTGTAAAAGTAGGGAAATTGGGGAACTTTTGATTGTGGCCAAAATTATTAGAAGTGAAATCTAAAGCCCAAACTGAGTGAATGTTGCTTGAAGTAAATCTCAGGAGATTTGTCCATCTATATTAATTTTATTTTGCATGTAAAATGTATTTGAATACAAGTAGTTTTGTCGTTTTTTAATAACTTGTGGTCCGGAACTCATATTTTTGTGGTATATATCAACTCAGCTTATGTATCATAGATTTTTTTTAATAGTGTTGAACTTCAATGATGCGTTTGCTTAAAAATCAATGTTTGATGCATAAAGAAAGTACTCAGTGGAAAGTACTTTGGCAGATTTACTAATAGTGTATATCTTTTAGACAAATTTAGACTAGACTGCTAAACTGCGCCAGATTTATCAAAGTGTTTGATGCTGTGCCTGATGAATCTGTGATATTGTTAGACCATCTAATCTAACATTACACCACTTCTTTGTTGACTTATCCCTTTAGTGACCAGTCTCTTCTAGACCTTGATGACTAAACCATTTTTCCATCAATGGGGGATGGTTTTTTAGCGGGACAAGTGTTAGTGCTTAATGACGCTATTTTAGGATAGATACCGTATACACTCGAGTATAAGCCGACTTTTTCAGCACAGTTTTTATGCTGAAAAAGCCCCTCTCAGCTTATACTCCAGTCACAATCCAACTCAGGGTCGGACTGGCAAGGACCTGCATAAATTAAACGAAGGGAAGGTCCTTTAGTGCTACTGCTCTGTGATTGGCTTGTCATGTGTATCACGTGACTGTGATGTCATCAAAGGTTCTGTAGCCAATAGAATGTAACATCTGCAAATAAGTCAGTGGCCATTATGTGCAGGATCCATTGTGTCTTATAGGAGATGTCTGTCGTATCGAGGAGAGGAAGCTACAGTAAAGTGAAAGTAAAACATAGGTAAAGGGAAAGTAAAACTTATTAATTTAGTTTCAGTAACTCCATGTGCCTCACATTAATAGCAATTAACCCCATCATGTCCCTCATATTAACCCCTGTGTGCCCCATATAAGGGTTACTAATATGTGAGACACATGGGGGTACTAATAAAGTACCTTAATTATGAAGATACCTAATTATTACCTCCATATGTCCCACATATCAGTAACTCTTATGTGAGGCACACAGGGGGTTAATGTGAGGGACATGATAGGGTTAACTGCTATTACTATGAGGCACATGGAGTTACTAAGCTGTAATGCACATGACCAGACTTTTTATCTGCAATGGTGGATTACCACCCCCTAGGCTTATACTCGAGTCAATAAGTTTTCCCAGTTTTTTTGTGGTAAAATTAGAGGCCTTGGCCTATATTCGGGTCGGCTTATACTCAAGTATATTTGGTATATATTATTGATTAACTTTTATTAACTGTTTTTGGGAAGGAATAGAAATAAACAGCAATTTTGCCATTGACTTGTTATACTATAAATGTTTTGCTATTCACAGTACGACTTAAATAACCTTATTCACTTATGCACTGGGTTTATACGATTAAATTGATGCTAGATTTCTTAAGGTTTACTACTTTTGCAAAGTAAAAACCTTTTTGCAATAACTTAATTAATTTTTCTTTAACAGAATTCTGTGAGGGTTTATATTATGCCATTTTGGGGAACATAACATTTTTTGACACTTTTTCTAAAACTTTTTTGGTGACAATTCTGGTATACTTTTTTAGATTTTTTTTTATATTGTTCACCGATCTGTATCTCATCTTTTAAATACAAGACGTTAGGAGAAAAAATGTATTCTGCAAATTGTTTTGTACTGTACCAATCATATATCATATATAGAAACATATTAAAAAGTTTTGATTTTTTTGCTTTTTGTTACTTGTGGTCTGGATTCAAAGGTCCAGAGAGCTATATAATTTTTTACTTGCCTTGATTTCCTCTGTATAATATTCCAGCTTTCTCAATTGGATCTTGGGAAGTTGCTGGCAATTATCCTGAACAATTGATAACCAAGGATTGCTCCTCAGAGACAACTAAAGACTGCATAGTTGAAGATAATAAAACATTTGTTGCATTTAAAACCATCAACATTCTGAAATTGATAGTTTGTGCATCGACTTCCAAGTTGATGTTTCACTTTTGGGCACTGTAACACTCTGACATTAGGTTCACACTAGTGTTGGGGTTTGCATTCTTTGAGTCCACTTGAGGATCCAAAAAACAGAAACTCAATCAGCTTAAAAAGCGGTGACCTGTGGAAACCCATGGACCCCATAGACTCCCCATGGAGTTTGCTGGGTTTCTGGATAAAAAATGCAGAGAGAAAAGTTCTTCTTGCATTTTTCAAGTGGAATGGGGGACGCAATTCCAAAACATGTATGACAACAAGTAGGACTAAACAGCAGCTACTGGTGGGGCTGTCAAGACCAGAAATAGTGTTGCTGTTACCATCCACATTCTTATTCTTATTACTTTCACAAATGTTTTCTCCCCCCTCTGCTTTTGCCTCTCCCCTGCCTTGTATTTACCCAATTATTTTACTAGAGTACTGCTTAATTATAAAAGTGATTGCCAACAATTCTGAAACTGTGTATTTTTTTTATTTTTTATATATTTTTTTTTTTAAAAAAGAAAAAAAAATAATTAAAGAAAAATTGCAAAACATTAAAAGCAGTAAAGGAGTCACCTGGTCAGTGAGTATTATTAGACTAGAGCTGTGTAAGTCATCTTATAATTTTTTGCCTTTCAAATGGCAGCAATTTGTTTGTATATCTGTTTAAAAAATGGATTCTTTTCTCAGATTAGCAGATTAGCAGGCTGCATTACACAGTTTTTTTGGCTGAGAAAAATAACAGGAGTTCCGATTATTGCAGGTTTTAGGTTTTAGACCACTATCTACCGGTGGTTGGACAAGCCAGTTCCTGTTCCCACCGACCTTTATTCTCTTCTCCTTACTGTGACTGACAGCTAGTTCTGTAAAGTGCATTTAGTGCTGAATCCTAAGAGAAGCTAAAATAGTGCTTGATCAGTAACTATGGTATTTCTATATGTAAATCTCAAGCACACTGTTAGTCTCAGAGCACTGTTGGCTTGAGCATAGGCAAACTTGTTTCTGAAACAAGGAGTGGAGGTAACTATAAACTGAGCAACTGCTATTTTTTGTATTAAAAGATTAATTTTTCTCTTACCACAGTAGAAGGCTTTGTATCATAAATATTCTTTACCTGTTTCACTCCAGTATAACAGATAATTGATGAATATTAGTACCTCTAGATTATGTGCCGGGGTTATGTACTGTCACCAGACACTAGTGCATTTTGGGAGCTCAGAGAAAAGTTACAATTTTTTGGAATTATTCTATTAGGTAACATGTTGGACAAAAAAATAGATCTAAAGTAAATAACACAACATTTTTTACATGTATTCAAGGCTGTAATGTCTATAAATGGACAATGTACTTAAAATCAATGCACAAGCAGAAAAGCAAAGAAGAAATAAAGTCACCCCAAGTTTCATTTATTTTTTATCTATGAAGTAAAGGTGAACTTTCCCTTTGTGTTTCTAAAGTAGAGATATATTGTTCTATACAGTCATCTATATCACATGCTTTCATACAATTTGTGTGAAAGTAAAGTAATAAGGAGTCGACCCCACAAAACCCTACAATAGCTAGGGAATTGCCTATTTTAGAATACAATCCATTCTCTAAGGCTGCCTATATTTTTAATAGCTGCTGACCAAAGCCTTATTAATGCATAGGTGAAAATTGGACAAGAAATAAACTCCTGGCGGCCATAAAAGGTTTGTAAACAAAATCAAATGGATTTTTTAAAGGCACATCTCACACTTTCTTCTAGTAAACCAAATAAATTCAACTCCCTCTCATCAAGTTTATTTTATAGCAAAAAAACAGAGCAACATTGAATAAAATCCAATAATTTTATAGGTAAAAATTATAGTCATTAGCCTTTGAAGACTTTTCCAACATTAATTATAATGTCTCTGCGTCTGGATAACATATTGTTAACAGTTTTTGTTCATGTGCTAATGGCAACATGGATGATTTCCAATAGTTTTATTGAGGAAATAGCAATTAAAACCTTGAAGGCTGCAGTGTGTATAAAAACTCACAATAATCCTTAAATATGTATTTAACCAGTTAAGGGCTTAACAGTCTGAACTAAGACTGTGTTGAAGGAGATGAATATTGTAAGGATTTCACTTTTGTTTAAAAGGTTTTCCCAGAATCTGATATTGATAACATATCCATACAGTGCCATACATCAGATAGCAGATGTGCTTGGTATTACAGCTCAGTTCCTTAAATGTGATTGGACTGAAAGCAGGTTATGCGATTATGAACATGACATCACTGGCTTGTGGAACAGAAGCATGGTTGCCGAGTGTTGGACCCTTGCTGATTTGATATTGATGCCCTGGTTAATATCAGTGTCTATGAAAACCCTTTTAAGGAAACAGTAGCCATCTAAGGAGCAATACAAATATACCTCGGCACTGTGGGAAGCATGATTTTTTCTGGTTGAATGCATAATTTACTTCTTCATTGTCTCTTGCATATATATATATTTTCAAGAGACATATATATATATATATATATATATATATATATATATATATATATATAGTTATGGCCATCAGTGTTGACACCTATAAAAATTTTCCAAAAAATGAAGGATTTCTCCCCGAAAATTATTGCACTTACATATATCCTTTGTGTGTATTGAAACAATGCAATTTTTTATTTATTTATTTATTTATTTTAAAAAGTAAAATGGACATTATTTCACACAAAACGCCTAAAATGGGCAAAGAAAAATTGTGAGTAAATAACTTTGTTTCAAGCATGTGATGGTCGTTCAAACTCACCTGTGGCAAGTAACAGGTATGGGCAATGTAAAAATCACACCTGAAACCAGATAAAACGGAGAGAAGTTAACTTTTAGTCTTTGCATTGTGTGTCTGTGTGTGCCCCACTAAGTGTGGAGAACAGAAAGAGATTAAGAGAACTGTCTGAGGATTTAAGAACCAAAACTGTGGAAAAATTAAAAAAAAGTTTGCCAAAATGTATGTGAGTATGCCAGAATCCTTCTGGGAAAGCGTTTTGTGGACAGTTGAGACCAAGATAGAGCTTTGAGCTAACCAGCATGGGTCTATATGCTACAGATGATCATAACCCCCCCAAAAAAATTTGCATAAAACTTAACTTTTAATAAATCTAGTAAAATCGGCAAACGTGACAGCCTAATCAGGAGAGTGATTCAGTGCTATATAGTAGGGGTAGGGTATTCAATGGTGAAATTGTGTGGTTCATTTTATTGATGCTATCGGTCAGCGAGTGAACCAATACAACTACCCATAGTCCTCATTCACTGAACACAAATTAGCAATGTCCTGGAATAGTACAAATGTTCAGGATAAATTGCTCGATATATAAAGTGAGTAACTTTCCCTAGCTAAAAATAATGTAAAACCAGATGAAAGTAGCGAAATATATGTGATATGGAAACTAGTACCACATTTCCCTAATAGTCCCTCCTTCCCTGAATGATCGGCATAGCCCTGTGATTAAAAAATTAGCATGAATATCTGGATGCTATCATAAGTCCATTGAGACAATAATACACGATAACCCCTAACATACTCTTTCTCTCGACGAATTTCTCTGCTAATCACCAGGAGAATAGTTGATCAATTTTCTGCAAGCCTAAATTTATCAATAGCTTGTGGTTAAAATGCAGTTCTTGGTGCCCTGATGGTGGATCAGAGTAGCAGACGCCGATGGTGTGCGTTCGCCCCTTTATATAGGCCGCTCACGGACTCGGGTCCCACCCAACCTGTGACGTCAGTGTAAACTGTCCAATGATCTAACTGGACGCGCCCCCATACTTGGAGGCTCATCCCAGGGAAACTGGAGTGTCCAGAGTGCCGTCTAAATGTAACACACCACGCAATATAATAATAAATAGCTGTGGGGGTCGGACTGGTAGAGGGGAAAGGTAACCAGACTAAAATATGAAGATGAATGAATATTTTCCCATGTGACTTTGTTGTCGATGTGCTGGCAACATGATCATTGTGATATGTCATATACACAATGTCATATATCGTTATAAATTGCTTACACCACTTACAACCATGCAGGGTCTATAATGACAAGATTTCCTCTTAAAGGGGTTGTCCTATCACAAGGATCCTATCTATACTGCTTGTTAATGTGGATATAAGACTTTTCCTAAATACACTGCTTCAGCAAAACTGCTTTGTTTGTCCAATATCTTACTTTATTCAATTCTTTGTGGCCACAGCTCTTGACTTATCTGCTCAAAAGTCAAGTGACGTAGTTGCCTGCTCTCAGGGGGGAGGGAGGAGGGGCTAAGTGCACGGGAGCAAGCCTGTGTATCTAGCTATTCCTGTGTCTACACCACGTGACCTTCCTGCTCTCAGATAGGGGAGAGGAGCTGCTTTCATTTCTTCTGTTCTCCCAGTTATCAGGCTAGTTAATTCAATTGTGTTCATTATGGCAGAGACAGGCAGTCTCTGTATGTAACACAGAATGGAGTTGCTCCTGCCTGTAATTCATAGTCCAATATTGTGCATATAGTGTTGTTTGAGGACCTTTGATGACATCACAGGCCCTTCAGCCGCCCCATAGGATCACGCTATGCGGTGGGTGGGGCTACACACTAATTTGGGGGCGGAGCTAAACGGCAGGTTGCATGTGAAACCCTGCCCACCAAATGATGCAAGAAACCAGGAAGAAAGAAGATTTTACAGCAGTGAAGACTGGTGAGTATGCAACGTGGGAATACCCCTTTAATGGTACAATTCAAATAGGCATAGATTTCGACTAGCACATAGGCTTCCCAATTGCAGATGTTAATGGTATATGCACAAGATATGCCAAATAAGTGATGGTCCTGTACCTGGAACCTCAACTTATCTTGAGAGTGGAGTCAGAGATCACCTTCAGAATTTTTTCTTCCCTTATTAAAGAGGACCTTTCACCATATCTGGGCACAGGCAGTGTTATATACTGCCAGAAAGCTGACAGTGCACTGAATTCAGCGCACTGTCGGCTTTCCCGATCTGTGCCCGGTGTGAAGAGCTTACGGCCCGGTACCGTAGCTCTTCTTTGGTCAGAAGGGCGTTTCTGACCATTAGCCAGAGACATCCTTCTGCCTCGCGGCGCCAATCGCGCTGTGCTGTGGAGCGGCGAGGAACTCCCCCCTCCCGCTCCTGATAATACTCGTCTACGGACAAGCTGTGTGAGCAGAGGGAGGGGGGCGTTCCTCCCCACTCCACAGCACAGCGCTATTGGCGCCGCGAGGCAGAAGGACGTCTCTGGCTAATGGTCAGAAACGCCCTTCTGACCATAGAAGAGCTACGGTACCGGGCCGTAAGCTCTTCACACCGGGCACAGATCGGGAAAGCCGACAGTGCGCTGAATTCAGCGCACTGTCAGCTTTCTGGCAGTATATAACACTGCCTGTGCCCGGGTATGGTGAAAGGTCCTCTTTAAATATGTAGGGAAAGTGCTCAAATTCCACAGCTAAAATTAACATGCTGAGTTTTTCCACAGCTTTTCTTCTCCTATAATGTGTGAAAGATGTTAAACAAAAACTCATTCTCTTTATATGTAATGTAGAGCACAGCACTTATTTTCTGCTGCATTTCCGCAGCAGCCAAAAACGTTGTGTTTCCGTAGTGTGGGGCCTTATAAGGCCATAGTAAAAAAAAAAAATTATATATCAGATAAATGCTTGAAAATGTAAATAGTGTATAAATTGATGAGTCAGCAAATAAGTTTTTGTACAGTTTTCATTTTAAACATATATTACATATAGAGATGAGCGAACAGTGTTCTATCGAACACATGTTCGATCGGATATCAGGGTGTTCGCCATGTTCGAATCGAATCGAACACCGCGTGGTAAAGTGCGCCAAAATTCGATTCCCCTCCCACCTTCCCTGGCGCCTTTTTTGCACCAATAACAGCGCAGGGGAGGTGGGACAGGAACTACGACACCGGGGGCATTGAAAAAAATTGGAAAAAGTCATTGGCTGCCGAAATCAGGTGACCTCCATTTTAGACGAATAGTGGATTTCAAATCCGGGTCATATGAGAATGTGAACTTTGTGACTATGAGACAGGGATAGCTGTACAGGCAGGGATAGCTAGGGATAACCTTTATTTAGGGGGGAATGTTATTAAAAATAACTTTTTGGGGCTCTATCGGGTGTGTAATTATGATTTTTGTGAGATAAACTTTTTCCCATAGGGATGCATTGGCCAGCGCTGATTGGCCGAATTCCGTACTCTGGCCAATCAGCGCTGGCCAATGCACTCTATTAGCTTGATGAAGCAGAGTGTGCACAAGGGTTCAAGCGCACCCTCGGCTCTGATGTAGCAGAGCCGAGGCTGCACAAGGGTTCAAGCGCACCCTCGGCTCTGATGTAGGAGAGCCGAGGGTGCACTTGAACCCTTGTGCACCCTCGGCTCTGCTACATCAGAGCCGAGGGTGCGCTTGAACCCTTGTGCACACTCTGCTTCATCAAGCTAATAGAATGCATTGGCCAGCGCTGATTGGCCAATGCATTCTATTAGCCTGATGAAGTAGAGCTGAATGTGTGTGCTAAGCACACACATTCAGCTCTACTTCATCGGGCTAATAGAATGCATTGGCCAGCGCTGATTGGCCAGAGTACGGAATTCGGCCAATCAGCGCTGGCTCTGCTGGAGGAGGCGGAGTCTAAGATCGCTCCACACCAGTCTCCATTCAGGTCCGACCTTAGACTCCGCCTCCTCCAGCAGAGCCAGCGCTGATTGGCCGAATTCCGTACTCTGGCCAATCAGCACTGGCTAATGCATTGTATTGGCATGATGAAGCAGTGCTGAATGTGTGTGCTTAGCACACACATTCAGCTCTACTTCATCGGGCTAATAGAATGCATTGGCCAATCAGCGCTGGCCAATGCATTCTATTAGCGTGAACTGAGATTGCACAGGGGTTCTAGTGCACCCTCGGCTCTGCTACATCAGATTGCTACATCTGATGTAGCAGTGCCGAGTGTGCATCAGATGTGTAGTTGAGCAAAACTGACTCAGCACTGCTAAGTCTCTGCATTCGCATAGGAATGCATAGGCCAGCCTTCGGCCAATCAGCGCTGGCTCTGCGGAGGAGACGGAGTCTAAGGTCGGACCTGAATGGAGACTGGTGTGGAGCGATCTTAGACTCTGCCTCCTCCAGCAGAGCCAGCGCTGATTGGTCGAGTTCCGTACTCTGGCCAATCAGCACTGGCCAATGCATTTCTATGGGGAAAAGTTAGCTTGCGAAAATCGCAAACTGACAGGGATTTCCATGAAATAAAGTGACTTTTATGCCCCCAGACATGCTTCCCCTGCTGTCCCAGTGTCATTCCAGGGTGTTGGTATCATTTCCTGGGGTGTCATAGTGGACTTGGTGACCCTCCAGACACGAATTTGGGTTTCCCCCTTAACGAGTTTATGTTCCCCATAGACTATAATGGGGTTCGAAACCCATTCGAACACTCGAACAGTGAGCGGCTGTTCGAATCGAATTTCGAACCTCGAACATTTTAGTGTTCGCTCATCTCTAATTACATATTATTCAGATAAAAACATATCTGGTCTGTAAAATGACTTAACATTACATGAAGCTATCTGTGTTTCTAACTTCATTCTCGCTTCTATGTGTCCTAAACGCATTTGACTACAATGTTTCAACAGTTGCGATCATACTGGAAAAAGATCTTAGTGTGTTTACTGTAAACACACAACTTGATGGCTAACGCTTCCATTCATAACATTCCAGAATGTTCACATCTTGCAGATCATTATAAATATCCACAGAAGGAATGTGTCATCTTAAAATGGATGGCTATAAAACCAACCACAAGATCTTTTTAAAACCAGTCCAAGTTTTGGTAGAACATGATAAAAGATTTATTGGGTACGAAAAATATAAAGAGAATGAGAAGAAAAAAATCTTAAGGAAAAAGATGTACTTTCGGAAAAAAACTATAAAAAAAACATTTGTGATCATTTAACCCAAATAACATTTAAGAAATAACAAGTTACCCCATCTGACACATTTTAACTGAAACAGAAATGAAAATGTAAGCGGTATCACAAGTATTCTACGTAGCAGATATCATAAAATAAGTTTATTTTATGCTTTTGATGTAAGATGAAATGCTTTATGATTTCACACTATACTTTGTAGTTCATAAAAGCATAATCAAAGCAAATGTTTCTGTTCACTATGCCACATGCCCCTCTGAAATCAAATTGCTTGTGAAGCCCTTGCTCTTGATGTGTTTAGTGGTTCCATGTGGTATCTTTCTCCGCAGGGATTGTTAAAAATAGAAACAGGTCCTGTCCGATAATACCATACCAATAACGCAGCTGAAATTCGGAAATTGGTTCACAGATAATATGTTTATCTATTTACTGTTAGGGATACTTTATTAAAAAATGCTTTAATTTAACGGATTGACAGAAGTTGACACATTCATTGATAAGGATGATGGAGAAGATTTTTTTTTGCAAAGTAGTAACATGAGTTTCCTGGGCTGTGGTGTAAACAAAATCTTGTGTGCAATCTTTTGTCCAGGGCCTCCTACCTCATCCTTACAGTGAATTCTTGATAGTGATGTTTACGAGTGCTAAGGAGTTTAATCAGCCTTAGTGTGGTTCAGGTAATCTGTGGGTCTACTTGGCTTATGGTCCAGATAGAAGCTGCAATATCAATACTGATACCAGTCCTCCTAAGGCTCCTGGATATTGCTTCTGTCTTCCGATTTTGCCTCTAATGTGTTCTCCTTCTTTTGACACATGCCTGTACGACCGTTCACCTGTTCCTGTTTTGCTCTGTAAGTCAATAGCAGGCTTTGTCTTGATTTCAGTTTGACGTACATTTATTATTTGTACAGCTTTCTGTTGGTGACAATTCAGACTTCCAGATTCAGCTAAAGTTCAAATGGTTTCGCGACTGGCGCTGATGAAGGCATCTGGGGGTCTGTTTAAATGAGTAGATACAACTTGCTGTTATCAGCCAACTCCTGCTGTTGCTTCTATTAAACCTTGCATCAAAATGTCAAAAAAATTCAACAAAATCTGCAACAAAAAAACAGCTTTTGCGCAATTAGCCTAAGCCTAAGAATGTGGTCTTCTTTACGTTATAAACAATCATGCTCATTTATCATGTCACATTGTTATTGTCTTTGGAGCAGCAAACATGTTCTCTCTCCCCATTTTTCAATCCAGTGGGAGCAAGGAACATTCAGGATTAGGGTTGAGCGATCGTGTTCGGAAAAGATTGGATTCCGATCGGCGATCGAGAAAATTTCACGATCGCCATCGGAATTCCGAACACGATCTTTTTATGTGGGATCGAGATCGGTGATCTTTCCCACAATGCATTGCTTAGTCTTCACACTGAATATACGTGGTATATTCAGTGTGAAGGCTCCGCTGCAGTTTCATAGGAATGAATGGAAGCAGCAGACACACAGCCTTAACCCCCTGCGCGCCGGCTGCCTCCATTCATTCGAATGGAAGGCTAAACTAAATCTCTAGCAGCTACTTACCTCTAGAGATGGCTGCTCCAGTGCCCTCCTTCTTCTTGCCTCGCTGCCCCGCCTCCCAGGTTAGTGTTTAAAGTGCTAGGTAGGCGGGGCTTGTGGCTTAGAGTGTGGGTGGGTACAGGGCAGGGAGATGTGACGTCTCCCCTCCCAGTACCCGCCCACACTCTCCTAACCCGCCCACACTCTTCTAACCTGGCAGGGAGGGGGCAGCGAAGGAAGAAAAGCAGCATGGAGCAGCAGCGAGGACAAGAAGAAGGAAGGCACCGGGCACCGGACCAGCCATCTCTGGAGGCAAGTGGACAACAGGGGGTAGGATTGCTTTTAAAATCCGATCACCGATTAATAAAAAAATCCCATTGACTTGCATTGGGATCGGAATTGGGATCGAGATCGGGTTCGAATGAAAAATGATCAGAAATCAGATTTTAAAATCGATCCTGAAAAGTCAAGATCAGCTCAACCCTATTCAGGATACATCTTTTTTCTTGTCCAGCAGCATTTAGTATTTTCTTTTCTTAGGCACATAGCTTCCCTCTCTCCCTCCTGCATCTCATACTGTCCTATAGAACAATATGGCCTAGCAAGGTAAAACATGGCTATACACTGTAATTCATAGTTTTAAAAGTACCAGCAGGTTATTCATACAGTCCCATATAACTAAACACAAAACCTCTACACACAGTCCAGAATTAGAAACAATTTAATGGGGTTAGTAAATACACAAAGTAGTCTCAATCAGTGTAGCATCTGGCAAAGAGAAGAAAGTTGCACATATATGGAGACGTTCAATCCAAATATCACAAAAAATACAGGTATATAGAAAATTTTATTGTGACACTTTTTTTTTTTACAAAGGACAAAATTGTTTAAAAAACAAAAAAACAAAAAACAAAACATTTAAAATTGACTGTTGTACCCCTGTGAAGTTAATTCAATATACAACTATAAGTATTCAAATGCCCTTCCTCTTTCATATTGTAGTTGAAACACTGATGTCAAATCCTTTATGTGTTTCTCAGTAGACTTACATCCACCCTTGTACACTTCCTCTGTCAAACCTTTGTCGGATGATCATCCTTTAGTAGCTTCATTACCTTTTTTCACCTTTACAATACCTTTACAACTTCTTTACACCTATGAATGCAATTCCTCTATTATTAGCATCAGCCCCACACTGCCCAGGCTAATTCCACATGATTTGCCTCCTATAAAACTTCTTGTCCTGGAAACTCACTGAGTGCACACAGCAAAGTCTCTCCGGCTACACTCAGTGCTTTACCAAGTACAAAGGCAATCCTGGAATCTCAAAGAGCGCACACAGCAATATCTCCTGGGTGCACAGAGCTTCTAGCTAAGTACAGCGTACAGTAGCCACAGACTACTATTGCAGCCACAGACAACAAACTGTAGGTCTAGATTCAAAGTCTTAATACCCTACATGGGACAACTTAGAGGAGATGGGCAGTTTGTGTAACTTTAACATTGATCCTTAACAACTTTCTACATGATCCAGCACATAAACAAGCCAATTATGATACATGCCAAAATGCTGCACAAAACCTTCAAATATGGATACATCATACACAAGGTTCTTAAAAAAACCAGAAGATTTACTTTCCTTACAACACATCTGACATCGAGAGAGGCCACAAGAGAAGGAAAAGCAGAAAGTGGAAGTTTTAAGAATAAGGCTTCTTCATTTGCAGATGCTTTTTGACCAGTTTCAAAATATTCTTAAAGGGGTATTCCCATGTACATAATTATTTTTAAATTTGTAGATAATTAAAAGTTAAACATTTTTGCAAATATAAGTAATTAAAAATTCTGCAAAGTTTTAAAGATTTTCTCTAACTTTCTTAGTGGTGACAGTCTGTTATCTTGATCTGTTGCCAATGGTTACGACCACTAATGCAGAAACTTTCTATGGTCTTCGACTTGTCAGGAACCCAGCTATGATTTTCTTATTGTAGCTGGGTTATTATGAAGGGACACTACATGTATCAGAAGATATCCCGGCCACGATAAAGAAATCATGACTGATTTTCTGACCTTAGAAAGTTTTTGAATTCATGGTCCTATCCAATGGCAACCGGCCAAGACAACAGACTGTGACCACAAGATATCTAGAGAAAATCTTTAAAACTCTGCAAAATGTTTAATTACTTATATTTGCAAAAATGTTTAACTTTTATTTATCTATAAATTTATAAATAATTATGTACATGGGAATACCCATTTAAGTCCGACTGTCCCTCCGTCTGTTTGTCCAGGTGAATGGTAGGCAACCTCTGGTCCCATGTTGAGCGCCAAATTTGTGCAAGCTCAATTTGTTCACAGTTTCACTGTATTGAAATCCAAAACAGTATAATCAGTATATGAGCAGCTCAGAGAATCATATATGACAACACACTAGAGCATGTTTCAGATAATTCCACTTTATTGAGGGAAGGAGGGGGTTAAATACATTACATAGATAAAGAAGGTATATCGCCAAGTCCCATGGTGACAATTCTGCTGTAAACTGCATGAGCTTTGGACAATACCCCAACAGCATTTATTATAGTAGACAAAAACAGAATGGCATCTCTCACACTAGCCTCCTTGAGGTTCTTGATTTTCAAAATGGCATAGTAGTGCCTTACAGAATATTAAACACATGAAACGATGGTTTGGGTAAAGTTGCAAAAGGAGCCATATTTCTCAAGGGAACTGGGAAAATATTTATGTAAGAAGGATTTGGAGCCTAGAAACAAAAAAGGGGTGGCAGAAATTGGCTTCCACATGGCATGTTTGTGATTTTGGGATATCCCTCACATAAAAGTTCACCCATCACCACATCTATCCAGAATACATATATTGTTCTTGTCCATAGTTACCACAGAGCAACAGTTGTTTTCTGCCTGTAGGGGATTTATTTTACTTTATTTTTTTAAATCTACATTGAACTAAAGGAATATCTCAAGTTTTTGTATAAGAGTTTGACGGTAATTCTGTCTGTGTCTTTTCCTCTCTTCTGTGAGAACTTTCACCATATTTTTAATATCAGGGACATTTGAGTATATAGAGTTGATCCCAAAGTAAGAGTTACACTATCCTAAAAGGCTGTATCTATTCATATAAACAGATCCCTCATCAGAGACACACCGTTTGCACACCAATCTCTTTCAGCATTAGTTACCGTGATCCCTAAACCCGCATCTCCTTTCTAGCCATTTTAGATGATTTCTGACGTTTTGGAGCAGTGTCCAACTTTAAAGTCAACCTGACCAAGAGCGAGGTCCTAAATGTCTCTTCCCCAAACAGAGATTGCCCACTTGTCTTCCCAGTTCTCCTTTCGCTGGCTACCCCGATTCATCAAGAACCTGGGGATTCAGGTACCTGCTGACCCCAAAGACTTGGTCGCCCTTAATTATTCCTTCCTCCTAGAGAAAACATCTGCTGACTTAGGCTCCTATGGTTCCCTCGGGTTATCATGGTTTTGGCGTATTAATGTCCTGAAGATGGACGTTGTTCCGAGATTTCTATACCTCTTTCAAGCCCTTCCGATACCCGTACCTAGGCATTTTTTTTCCACCCTCAGGATGCTCTTTGGGCGTTTTGTGTGGGCCCCCTCCCGTAGCAGGATTCTCTTTCGTACCCTCACTCGACGTAAGACTGAGGGCAGGGCTGGACTTTCAGACCCTCTCTTGTACTACCGAGAGGCGATTCTTCTCCGTATCCTAGATTGGCATTATAGATCCTGTGACAAACAATGGGTCTCCTTGGAATCAGAACTTATCTGTACTCATCTTCCCTCTCTCCCCTGGATACCCTCTCACTTTCGCACAGCTACAGTCAATGCCTCTTTACTTGCCTCCCATTTTCTGTCGGTGTGGGAGAGCCTCTGCAAGTCTATCAAATTTTGGTGCAAATTTTGGTTTTCCATTGGAACCATGACCTATGAAGTAGGTGTTGTCTCTGATCTGGTGCATGACTTTATTCTTGGCTTTGACTTTCCTCTTTAGACAGAAATAACACTTCAAGTAAGAAAGATTTATCTGTTGAAATTCCATATTAGGCTGTACCATTGTGTAATACTTCCTCAAAAGTAATTGAAAGAGAGTTGTCTCAGGTTTTTACTAGAACAGACCTCGCAAAATAAATTCTTATGTACAAGGGTACATCATTTATGTAAAACAATAATGAGAGAATTGTGCAAACTATACTGTATTAAACATTTGTGTACTTGTCTGCCATCCTCAAACAGATGGTCTTGTTGATATGTTTAAAAAGACTCCCAAAACACGTTTAAAAAGGTAGTTGGTAAGGATGGACATAACTAGGACATTATGTTACTATATTTACTTTTTGCAGATTGTGAAGTCCCACAAGCCTCCACTGGGTTCTCCTTATTTTTGCTGGTTGACAGTCTTCATCTTCACAGATGGTCTGGGAACAAAAGGATAGTCCTTATAAAAGTGTGGTGGACCATGTAAACCAGATGCTGGAAAGAAATCAGGCAATAATGCTGAGAGTCAGACAGCACTTGCTCCAGTTACAGGAAGCTCAGTGCAAGATATACAATCAAATAGCCAGAATTTGAGAGTTCAGTCTTGGTGATCAGGTCTTATTCCTCATCCCAACACTTATTGATCCCAGAACTTATTGGTTGTGCAGAAAGCATGCCCGTAATTTATAAAGTGTTTCAGCCAAGTAAAAGAAAACAATACCATATCTTTCATGTAAACCTGACTAAGCCATGGAAAGAAAGGCAGTTATTGTCATGAGTGGTAGAAAAAAATAATAGTGACAGTGAGATAGACAAATTCATACAAAAGGTCATGTCAGCGTTAATGTACACCCTTCTCAAAGCCCAGAAGCGAGGCTGAAGGCTATTGCAACAGAAGTAAAAAAAAAAAAAAAAAAGCTTGCACTTAGAATCATTTAAGAAACCTCTAGTGGATGATTCAGCCGTACAGTTCTGATACCAAAACCCAATGGAATGTGGAGGTTCTGCAATTACTTCAAAAAGTTAAATGAGGTCCTTGAGTTTGATCCATATCCAGTGCCCTTGATGAGCTGCTTAAAAGACTAGCGCCGGCCAGACATTACAAGTCCAGTCCATAGCACAGGTTACTTTGTCTGAAGAGTCCAAAGAAAAGACTGCCTACTCTACCCCTGGTGGCTCATTTCAATATGTGAATATGCCGTTTGGTTTACAGAGGGCACCAACGACCTTTCAGCAGGCTATGGGCAAAATGTTAAGGCCTCATAGAGAACATATTGCTGCATATCTAGACAAAATTGTAATTTTTAGCTCTGGCTGGGATAGTCACTTAAAGAAGGTTCAGAGAGTAGTTGAGTAGTAGTTCAGGTAATAGAGAGTAGTTCTGGTAGTAGTTTCCTGCAAAATGCTAGATTCAGAACCAGGGCTCGTTCACATCTGCGCCCGGAACTCTGTTCTGCAGGTTTCCATGATTAGCACTGCAGCCTTGCAGCGCTGGAGTCCTGGTGTTCAAATCACGCCAAGGGCAAAAAACCATCTGCAAGGAGTTTGTATGTTCTCCCTGTGTTTGCATGGATTTCCATCCCATATTTCACAAAAGACATACTGATAGGGGGAAAAAAAAGTACATTGTGAGCTCTATGTGAGGCTCACAATCTACATTTAAAAAAAAAAAAAAAAAACTGGGCAGGAGACAGAAACCTGCTGGCATTTTTCAAACCCATTCATTTGAATGGATTTGAAAAGTGTCCGGCAGTGAGTTCCAGTGAGTGTTTTATGCTCTCCGCGACGAAACAGTTTTTTTTAACTGGACACAGAGTCAGACATGCAGTACTCTGTGTCCGGTTTAAAAAAAACAGTTTTGCCGCGAAGAGCATAAAACGCTTACCGGCATGACAGGTTTCTGTCTTCTGCATGCAGAAGACGGAAACCTGATAACGGAGTCCAGATGCTGGTGTGAACCCAGCGTCAATCCTGCAAATCATACCATAGGTCCAGAACAAGCTAAATAATGTGGCTATATTGTTGACAGAGTTTTAATAAAAGCTCAGGTGAACAAAATTGAGGAAATTCAATTTTTACTGAATTTTACCACCCTTGCTGCACCACTCGCTGCACCTTGTTGCACCACTCACCCTTGCAGACAAAAATTTCTACACCTGCTACAGTAAACTGGACTCCTGAATTGGAAAAACCCTTTGAAATGTTAAAGTCAGCATTCTGTCAGCAACCGCTACTGATGGATTTAATTTCCAGAAAAAGTTTATTATTCAGACCGATGCTTAGATGTTGGTTTTGGGTGTTGTGTTGGCACAGGTGGTAAATTGGGAAGAACTCACGATTACTTACCGAAGTAGAAAATAGAAAGAATATCTTGCCACAAAGTAGGCATTAGATGCCCTTAAGAACTACTTAGTGAGTAGACCATTTAGTTTGCTCTCAGACCATACATCTCTGACTTGGATGGCTTAGAATAAGGACCAAAATCCCAAAGTAACCAGATATGCAGGAGGACCAAAAATCAACCAACATAAGTTGGAGGTAGAGGAACTGTGCTTCAAACGGATAGACAGTAATCAGTAACCTTTATTGTATCTAAAACACTACGCGTTTTGCATGCTGCATGCTAAAATATGAGCCTGCTCTATAGTTACCCATCCCAGATCCTAAATATGCTTCTAAAATTTCAACTTTTCTACCAAAGAGTTCTATGATATAATTGAACATTTGGAACTCCCATTCCACCCATGGAGTAAACATAACTTCAAGGTTTCCTATTTATCTGAATAAAGTTAAAAAATAGTTAATGTATTTGCTTAAACCACTTTGTTGGTATCATAATTGGAATGTACAGCAGGGTATACATTATCTTAGATAGTAAAGTCTTTTTGATAATGGTAACCTTGGCTTTCCTGGAAAATATGTTTTTCTATTGAAATAATTCACATTTAATGTATTTTACTATAAGGTTCATATTATTTTCATGGAAGTCAGATTTGCAGATTCTTCCCTTGTTCCCTTGCACAGTGGAGTGCTAATGGCTTAATAAGACTTCACACACCTAAATGGTGGTCTCTCCCTATGGAGTGGTGATATCCCCTCAACCCTATCTAGAAGCCTCTCACCTCTGCCAGGTCAGTCCTCTCTGCAACAAGCTGACGAGATGCAATAACATTGAAGCAGCTGTCCTTGGCTGAGAGACTACCTGGTAAAATCCCAACATCATTGCAAACAAAGGCCTCTGAGAAGGTCGGGCATGATGTTAAACGGAGCGTCGCCTATTGGGCTGCATGACTGAGGCTCTGTCTTCCTAATTACATCATGGAAATTAGACTTGCACATCCCCAGTGAGCGCCGTCTATTGGGTTGCATGACTGAGGCACTGACTTCCTAATTACATCATGGAAGTCAGATTTGCATATTCTTCCCATATTATTTTCTGATAAGTCTTTTGTGCTCTCACTGTTTTGTACAGCTCTCTGGTCAGGACTATCAGTTTAGCTAATTACAGATTGCTGATAAAGGCTTTGACAGGCTCTCTCGGTAATTAGAAAGACTACACTGATTCTGTTTTCTGTAGAAGCATGGTAAGTGTTCTATACAAACCTGTGTAATGTAACATACATTTACTGTGCATATTATTTGATCTGCATTTATATTAGATTTCTAGAAATCATGAATGAAATCTGGTGGGAAAGGCAATGTCTAGATCTAATGTGATACTTCATAGTGTCTTGTTCATCAACAGTTAAATTCCACCCACCAACTTCTGGAAAAATATGAAATGGTAAAACCTCTTTAAACTATTTTATTATTAGAGAAGGATCATTCACATAACAATAAGTGGACCTTATGCAATAGGGCTTACTGGCTTAATGCACTGGGTGGTCATTATATGTTGCTGACCAGTGTTAAACCAGTGAATTCAATTAATTAGATGGCCTCCTGCTTCTGTCTTTAACTGATTGGTCATTCATATTTAGGCTTAATTCACACGGAGTTAACGTGCATGCATTCTGACACGTATACACATGTCAGAATGTGAGCGCTTAAAACTAGAGATGAGCGAGTACTGTTCGGATCAGCCGATCCGAACAGCACGCTCGCATAGAAATGAATGGACGTAGCCGGCAGGCGGGGGGTTAAGCGGCCAGCCGCCATCAAAGCGGAAGTACCAGGTGCATCCATTCATTTCTATGGAGCATGCTGTTCGGATCGGCTGATCCGAACAATACTCGCTCATCTCTACTTAAAACAGATCACATTAATTTCAATGTGTCGGCTTACGGGCGCTACACATTGAAATCAATGGGAGGCTTTTAGCCTTCACATGGAGTAACGCTCCACGCATTGTGCCACAAATTACACGTGTAAAAATACACGTGTAAAATGTGGTAAGCCATTGAGTTCAATGGATTTTTTTTCGTATAATATGTGTAATTTTGCAGGTACAAAATTACACGCGCAACATTACGCGCGTTATACGCCCGTAAGCCGACACATTGAAATGAATGGGATCTGTTTTGAGCGCTCACATTCAGTGCTGCACAATGAGATTCCTAACATTCACATTTGCCAAAAAAAATCTTAAAAATCCTTAAGACTTTTGGGAAAATATTCTGTGAACTGATGAAACAAATGTGGAACTTTTTGGAAGGTGTGTGTCCTGATACATCTGGTGTAAAACTAACACAGCTTTTCTGAGATAGGACATCATTCTGACAGCTAAAGATGGTGGTGGTAGTTTGATGGTCTGGGGCCGCTTTGCTGCTTCAGGACATGGGTGACTTTCTGTAATAGATGAAACCATGAATTTTGCTCTCTACTAAAAAATCAGTTCATGACCTTTAGCTCAAGAGTCCTTAGGTTCTGCTTGCAGGACAGTAAAACAAAGCAAACCAGCTGAAAAAAACTACCTGAAAAAAAAAAAAAAATTGCAGTGGCCTAGTCATAGTCCACACTTAAATCCGTTTGAGTTACTGCAGCATAACCTTAAATAGACCATTCATGTTCAAAAACTCCAATGTGGCTGAATCAAAACAATTCTGCAAGAAGAGAGGGCCAAAATTCCTCCACAGAGGTGTGAAAGACTTGTTACCAGTTAAACGCTTTTTTTTTTGGTCAAGGGATCAACCAGTTATTAGGTTTAGGGGGCAAGTTCTTTTTCACATAGGCCCAGGTTGGTTCGAATAGATTTTTTCCCTTAATAAATTAAATCATCGTTGAAAAACTGCACTACCTTTAAACAAAACATTATTGTATATTATATGGTCTTTGTGCCTTAACTAAGCACAACTAGACATACAAGAAGCATGACTTTGGTTAAGAAATATACTTTTTAATAGTGCAAGTTCTCCTTTCTCCACCCTTGAAATACAGATGTTTCTAACTGAATTTTCAACGATTACTTCTCAAAATGGGGTCTTGACCTTGTCATCATTCTATGCTTCAGACAGGTTGTTGTCTCTGAGATTGACCTCTACAGCTGTTTTTACAAAGTTGAGTCCACCACAGATATTTTACATCATTTGGATCAAGGTTTTACTGAACAAGATCTTATTCCCGTATTAATGCAAATGGAATGAGCAATGTTATATTTTATTTGACAAAATCTTCTTCTTAAAGATGCAATCCCTTAATATGCTGCTAATCCTAAATCTTAATATTTATGCATATATTATTATGTAAAAGCACTAAAATTCCTGTAGACTATCATCTTGCTATATGCAGTATTTTATAAATGCATCATTATTAAGCTCAAACACACAGTGAATGATAAAATCATATGCTTCTGACTGGTCCGAAAATGACATTTGCTGGATTTACATAATAAATAAATTGTAAAGTGTTGTTCTGAAATATGCAGAGCTAAACACACAGCCAAAACAAAAGACAAAAACTAATATATGTATTAGGCTCGGTTCACATCAGCGCTCGGCTTTCTGTTTGGGGAATCCACTTGAGGATCCCCCGGACAGAAACCTATACACATTAAAAAGCGGTTGTCTTCAGGAAACCTGTGGACCCCATCGTCTATAATGGGTCCATGTGGTTTCCTCTCGGTGTCCAAAAGATACATGCGGAGAGAAAAGCGCTGCATGCAGTACTTTTCTTTCCACGTGTTTCATGTGAACACTGAGCGAAAACCACACGAACCCCATTATTGTCTATGGTGTCCATGGGTTTCCCAGGTAACTGCTTTTTAATGCGTATAGGATTCCATTCGGGGGGTCCTCAAGAGGATTCCTTAAACAGAAACCCAAACACGGATGTGAACCGGGCCTTATCTAAAGGTTTAAACTATTTATTTAAAATTTTAAGACTACAACACTGGATCACCTTTAAGAAAAATATGGATGTGATGGCCAAGATTTACTATTGTGGTTACAACTAGACACTGGTGTAAACATATTGCATCTTTGGCTTAGAATGGGGCATCTTGTGGGTGTAGAATCTCAGAAAGAGACATGGCTGGAATGTGTGACGATGCACAAAAATGTGTTAAAGTTGTGTATTAAAATTCCTGCTCAAAGTAAGCCAACTAATATGTGGTATAAATATAGACTAGACTAAGCAATGTAACAATACCCCCTAATAATTATCCCGCATCAGCCGCTCTGATAAATCTGCTGTATTGTCAGACTACTTGTTTACATTGACACTATCTCACTAATAGTAAATCTGGACCAATACGTCTTGCATAGGATGCAAAGGAGCTAATTTACAGTTGGTCCTACTACTATATTAAAGCCTATAGTGATGGTGGAGTTCCATATGTACAGTCTTTTATTCCAAGTAAGTTCAAGGTAGAGCATGGAGTTTATGTGGCTGTAGTTATGATTTTATTATGTGTTTGGTGGGTCTATTTGCAAGAAAAACAGAAAGTCATTCCTTTGGCTAACATAGTCTGTGTGCCCCCTGCTGATGAAAAGATCACTTGTTTAATGCCAAATACTATTTTGCATTGTTTGAAATTTAAAGGTAGAAGCATGTATATAAAAATATTACAAAGGTTCTAAAATACTTTTTTCACATTGAAAAACTGTATGCTATGTATTTTTTTTAAAAAATAACTGGAATGATTCAGATGGTGCAGACACTTTCTTCTTTAGAGGAGGCAGTACTTTATTATTGAAAAAGTCAAAGCTGTCAGGTGGGCAATATGTATCATTATTATTATTATTTAAATTTTTATATATATATATATATATATATATATATATATATATATATATATATATATATATATAATATTTGTAGTTATAGCATAATTTCTTAGTTTTATTTATATTGAAATTCTTTGTTTGGGATTAACTACTTGGGGGGAGGAAGCAATAAGAGAAGTGAGGAGAAGAGACAAAGCCATTGGTACCTATTTTGATATACACATTAATTTGAGACACAAATATTTAGTAGATTGACTTTCTTGACAGCCGTGTCATTAAATATAATATCTTAACTTATATCCTACAAATAATAATAATAATAATAATAATAATAATAATAATAATAATAATAATAATACATGCATTGTCATTTCTAAGTCATTAACAAAGTAAGAAATTAATCATCAATATCAATATTTTTTACTGCATAGATGATATGTAAAAATTTATTTGCACTTTTAGAAGAGTACTTTTTAGCTTTTTCTATATTGCATTGTCAATAACAAGCAAACATTTTTACAGTTCTTAGACATTTTCTCAAGTTGCCTAACCCTACCTAAAAAAGGACTGTAAAAAGGCCCACTCTATAAAAAGCTAAATTTGTATAAATAAAAAAATAGAAAGGTGAACATCTATTTTACAGCTACATGGAATTTCCAGTGCATCAGAGGCGAGCTAAGTTAATCTAAGTCACAATGAAATGTGTTTCTAATTTACAAATTCGGCAATTTTTCAATAAAAGTTGTTGCACTTTGTCTGATCCATTCTCAAAATACGGAAGTGCTTGAAGCAGGGCCACCTGCAATAACAGATTACTGTTGTCTTAAATATTACCTTGTACCTACAATGTAGAGGTGTAAAAATTCTCCAGAAAAAGATCTTTGTTATTTTTTTTCTTAAATAAAAGGAGTGATCCTAAACTAAAGCTGGTTTTCAGCAGCCTCTCTACAAACCAATGCAAATGGCATCAAAGACTAATGAAAACCTGTTTGCGGACGCTGGACTGAGTCCAATGTATACTATTGGCATACTCCAGTCCCCTAGGGACATGACTCATATAAAAAACACAGAGCTGTCATCAGATGGCTGGTGGCTCAAATAAATCAAATTTACTTTGAAAATTGAGGCATACCAAAATTTTATTAGGTGAAACTTTGGCATTTCTTACAGCCAACTTGCACAGATATATTTTTATTACTTACAGCAGCTTAAAGGTATGCTACCAATCATATGCAAAACAAGAGAAGATTGCAAGCTATATGTTTTACTGTGTGAGGGTGGGAGTTGTGTTTAGAAAATAGTACTGAATATTTTTATAGTAGTGGGTGAAAGACTTGTGGCACCAAGGTTCGAACCTCACTGTTAGTTTTAGATTTCAAAAGTACTTACTATTTTTATATACTTTGCTACTTTTTCCCAGCGCAATAACAAATGTAAAACTGATAAGACTAGATTGAAACGGTTTCTTTTAAAATGATTGTGAAATAAGAGAATGTGAAATATGATGTGTTATCTGTTGGAGGATAACCACTGGAACCCTTACCTGTAACAATATCCTTTTATTACAAATAGAAGGCCATAGACAAATATCTGAATGTTCTTCAAGGTAACAAGAGTACATCTCTGTACTCTTTGCTGCAATGATAGATAATCCTGTACACCTATATAACCGCCATCTAACTGAAGTAAGGTGGCATGAGCATTCATTTTAGTTTTAGAATAATATGTTTGTTGCGGCTAGGGCCAGAGCCTCAGCAGTGGTGTGCGGAGGCTGCCGATCCTATCTTTGTCGCGCTCCCAAGTCCCCCCTATGGGTCTTGGGAGGCAGGCGGGAACCTCTGGTTTCAGCCTAGTGGTGGGCCGAAGCCTATTGAGGGAGGGCTCTGGCTCCGGATAACCGCTGGCTGTTCAGTTGAACTTGTGTCCTGCTAGTAAGTGTTCAACTTTTATCTGATTACCTGTGTTTCTGACCCTTTCGCTTGACCTTGCCTTTGCCTCCTGATTTTGTACTGTGGCTAGTCCTGTTTATGACCCCGGCTTGCCTCTAGACTTCTACTTCCTGAACTCCATTTTGTACTGCGCTACCATTGCTGTTACCGACTCAGCCTGCCTGACATTCCCTTTGGATTTCCCACTGTACTGCATTGCCCTCTTGTTAATGATCCAGACCGTACGACTACGCTTTACTCTCTGCTGCCACCTGCTGACCACCCACTTCAGCCTTCTGGATCCTTGGACATATACTGCAACCCAAAATAAGAGATCTCAGTGTCTGGTTTACCATGATTTGTTGTGCGCTATGTGTTTGGCATTTCCAGACCGGTGCCGCTCTCCCCAGCAGTGCAGCCAAGTCCAAGTTTGCCATCTGATGCTCTGATGAACACCATTGTGGGGTTGGAGTTGGTGCAGCCCGGGGTGTGTTGAACGTGCAGCACCATGTTGACCATTTAAATTGGTATATCTAGTACTGGTTCTTAATTTGGCTCTGAGCTGCATCTGCTATCCTAACAATGTTGACTATACAGCCTGTAAGGAAACAGAGCGGTGCCAATAGGAGCTGGAGAGAACTTGCACATTTCTTGCCCATCTGCCACATTGTTCTCGCAATTGACTGGGTGATACAATTAAAGTGATCTGCCATAAAGTGGGCAGACTTTCCAATGAATGTCACTGTTCCATTAAATACAATATTATTGCAAATGTCATGTTCCATGAGGAATCCCTTCTGTCACTATTTCTGCGTAACTCACTTTGGAAGATTTTCCATTACTTTTATAATGGCAGAAAAAAACTACATTGCGTTATTTTTGGTCTATGCTAAGTCTACCAAATTTATGCACCATTATAAATAACTGGTGCACTTATATTAATAAAGCTCCCCTATTGTATTCAGTACTGCAACCACGTTAAACTGTAATTAATATAGTCTCTAGGTAAGACAATTCTTTGACTTTTATATGTAAGTATGATGCATCTAGTATTTTATGGGAAATTTTTAATTGTATCTATTGTTGTACTCTATGTGTATAAGATAACAAGTACTCACATGACTTGCAAATGATTGTTTAATAAGAATGATCTCAGCTTCAATCGTGTATACATTATGTTACCTACAGTAAACTGAGTTTAATTAAATACAAAATATGGGCTAAATTAAAGCTCCAGTTCTGCGCTGAGTGATAAAACTTGTAAAAGATTCGCCCCAGGCTGTTGCATTTCCTGTATTCACATTGATACTTTCCTCTTTGAAGAAAAGGAATTTATCTCCCCAAAAAGAATTACAGTAAACACTAAAGTTCTTTTCTAATTCTCAGATTTAGAAGAAAAATAATATGTAGTGCTTCTCCCAATTTAAAGATTTAAGAACTTTAAGGAGTTCTGATAAGTACACCTTTTATTGCATAATATCATCATATATGATAAAATAGAATAACATAACATAATAACATGTTTTATATAATAATAAAAAATGGAATAAAAGAATACAAATTAAGAAATATTACATTATATTATACAGGGTGCCTGGAAAGTAAATGAAAAATTAAATGGTGGACTTTAGCTGGTATAAGAAGCATTTTTTATTAATGAACATGTGACCGGAAATGCACCATGGCGGCGCTGCAGGATGCATTTCTGCAGGATGATTTACTGGTGTTGCTCGAAGACGTGCCTTTGAACATGAGGGCAAGGATGTGGCTCCAGCAGAATGAGGCACCTCCCTATTTTGGCCACATCGTCCGTGAACACATCAACAACCGATGGCCGAATCGGTGGATTGGACATGGCGGACCTGTACTGTGGCCCCTTCGCTCGCTGGATTTGACCCCACTTGATTTTTTTTTGTTGGGACATGTCAATTCTGTTGTGTACGCAACACCTGTGCCAACCAGGGAAAAGCTCATGAACTGCATTCAGGCTGCGTTCAACACGGTGAGGGCCATACCAGGAGTCTGTGAATGGGTGAGTCAATCCATCTTCCGGCGTTGCACTGCTTGCATCGAGGCAGGCGGCCAGCACTTCGAGCACTTCTTGTAAATAAGTAACAGTGATTAAACTGATTTCCCATTAAAGTGCTTTCTCTTCATGGTTTCTCCTTTCACATGGCGCAGCGAGGGATAGGAAACCGATATCTCAGTCTACCTGCAGCGCCACCATGGTGCATTTCCAGTCACATGTTCATTAATAAAAAATGCTTCATATACCGGCTAATGTCCACCCTTTCCTTTTGTGTACTTACTTTCCACACACCCTGTATACTACAGTATTTACACTCTGTCACCTGTAGAGTATTTCTTAAAAAAGTCACAAGATGCTTCACAAAGGGCTGTATAGTTGGAGACTGGTCAGAGTGCTCATGCTGACCCATGTTCATAGCAGATTGCTTCTACAATCAGTTTGTATGAAACAAGTCCAATCTATGGGCAGCAGGAGAATAATTTACACAACATTAGGTTGGTTGTGTTAATCTTATGGCTAATCAGTGTGTATGCCTCTATCAGTGCATATAATAGTGGGGAATAATGTACATCAGATTTCACAAATAGTATTGAAATATATGTATCATTTATTATTAAAAAATAAATAAATAAATCACTCCTTAGGAAATTGAAGATGTGTATTAAAGGGTTAAAGAGACTAAACATAAGGAAACAGGTGAGGGGCTTTGCTCTGTGCTATTCCACTAACTCCAGTAGAGGTAAATACGGATTGTATTCTCCAGACCACTGGTCTATACAACTCCTTCTTGGAGAATTGGATCATTTCTTATCACTGGATTTTACCTATAGTAGCCTGAGTGAGACAAGCTCTCCTCTCCAGCTCAAACAGAAGGATTCTGAGAGGTATGACACTTGTATATGTGTGAATTGTTTTAATAAAATATAATAAAATTAGTTTGTTATTTTTTTATGTTCAATTACATCACCTATACTAATGATATGTATGTAGGGTTTTTTTTTCATTGCGGAATGGACATTTTTTGTTTCAGGGGGCCTTTTTTAGGAAAATTAAGGGCACTGTGATGGGGATGGTAAGTCTAAGACTAAGTCCATAGGTATGCTCAGTGCACTTAAAATAGTGGCAAATGTCTTACGTCCATGAGTATGCTCACTGATGCTCACTCAGTGAAGGAGCTAGCTATAACTGTAAGTCCATGGGCACGTGCAGTCAAGTTTCACTAACTAACATATGTCACCAATCCTGCACTAGGCATGTGGATTGTGAATACACGACATTACAGCACTACGTCATTCAATGGCACTAGGGACTACGGCATTCAATGATCAATGAGAGTGGATGGGATTAATGTATATAGCACATGCGTGGGATTTTTCTGTGATTACCATTTTTGCTCACACACTTTTGTTCACCAGTTTTTTATTATTATATTAATAAGTTATTATTTTGTGGGGATAGAAATTTAATTTTAGTCCCTCTATATGGGGATATTTTCTCAGTGGATCAAACAGTAAAGAAGGATGGCAACTCTCCGAGGAACTTCCATAAAAATTAACTTTTAATCCATAAAGTTAAAAATACAGCAAAGCAAATAGTGAAGAAATGAAAAAGGTGAAGAATACATTTAAAAAACGCCAACGCATTTCAGAACACAAGGTTCCTTAGTCATGGCTGCCATGACTAAGGAACCTTGTGTTCTAAAACGCGTTGGAGTTTTTTAAAATGTATTCTTCCCCTGTTTCATTTCTTCACTATTTGGTTTGCTGTATTTTTAACTTTATGGATTAAAAGTTTATTTTTATGGAAGTTCCTCGGAGAGATGCCGTCCTTCTTTACTGTTTGATCCATTGCTGATTTTCTTTGAGTCCGGAAATTGGATCGTGCACCCTGAAGAACAGCCCAGACAAAATCACGGTGAGCTCCCACTCTATTTTTGTCGTACTTCATTATATTTTCTCAGTGGTTCATCATTGGTTCATAGCGGATCTACATGATTTCTTTATTGAATTTAATAATATCAATTTTTGTCTGTTACTATCAGGACCGCTTTCTTGACTTCTTAGCACAGAAAGAAAAGAGATTTACAGGGTATACTGAATCTTTTACCAGGAAACTATATATCAATATGCTCAGTTCCTCCTGCTTTATTACATGCTGATGGCAGATTAAACAGCATGTTCTATGTGACAGATTCCCTTTAACACAAGACCAGTTGAGTTGGGGGTAACATGGGGGAAGGGACAGCAACACAGATCTATGTATATGGTGGGGGTTATCCCAGGTGCATTGCTAGGATCCAGATAAAGGGCATGGATCTACTACCTGGTCCTCAGATCTCTAAGCAACTGCTTTTTTCAGTATACAGATCCATTTGACTACTATATCTGCATCCTTGAAATGACAGTATGACAGGACAGATAGCCTGTAAGGTTACATGCATTAAAAAGTGTTCATCGTAGGGTCATGAAAGTGGCATAGGCACCATGATATTTGTCTGTTGTACATGCCCTCCATTGACCCATTAACTTCCTGCAGTGTGCCATGGGCCACAAAAGAAAGAGGAATAGGACCTAATCTGAGTTTTGCCTTGGGCTCTATTTTCTTCTGCATCCTCCCCTTCCTTCTTCGGCTTGACATCGGACGCCTGCGCAGTACGCTCTGTTCAGCGAACTTCACTGAACGTACTGCGCATGCCCGCGGCCATAGTGCCGACACCGCAAGTTCGCCGAACAGAGAGTACTGCGCAGCCGTCCGACGTCAAGCCGAAGAAGGAAGGGGAGGATGCAGAAGAAGATAGAGGCGGCACTGGAGTTGGTTTTCGAGCAGCAATGGGGACGCCCCCATCGCATTTCCTGCACTGGGGGACGCCCCCATCGCTACGAGAGAACTAATTAGCATACCGGTACAAACCGGTATTTCGAACGAACAGCACGGCGGAGATCACTTCCAAAGGTAGGAGACGAATAGCCTTTCTAAAGGCTATTCCGACGTGTTACCTAGAAAAAAAAGTTTTTTAATGGTAGAATCCCTTTAACGCCGCTCACTCTGAACGAGTTTATGTTCAGAATGAGCGGAGCGTTTACTCCGTGCGAAGGCTCCCTAAAACAACATTGTTTTCATTCAATGACAGCAGGGATTATGGAAATAGAAAGTTAAACAACATCATTTACAAACTTGCTACATTTTTCATTAGTGTTTTCAATTGAATGCATTCTATCTTTAAATCATTTTATATTCATATATACATATATACAGTCTTTGAGAGAGATTTATTTAACAAAATCTAAAATAATTCTGATATAATTTGCACAAGAAAACTGTGTAACATGACTTGTGCCACATTTATACAGAATTTAGACTCTTTTCAGATTCTTTTATAACTTACACCAGAAAGGAAGATGACTTCACGAGAAAGAGATGTGGTTTTATGGCAAGTGGGTGTAGTGTCAAAAAATTTCACCAATTTTTCTGGATTAAGCTATGACAACTACTAAGAGGTATAAATTTAAACTATACAGTATAATAATGGGACAGCATTAGATATTTTTATAAATTTGGTGCAATTTGAGACTATCTAGTATTGTTACATTTGTCCATTTGTTGCCACATATTTTACCTATTGACCAATATAAGAAAATCACTTTGATTTTCATCTGGTTTTGCTAAATTTCACATTTATCTTAACAGGATTTTGTAGAGTTTTTAGTGGAAAGTCAAGGCTTTTCAACCGACAAATCTTAAAAAAAGATTTATGTGGGAGCCAGTATGGAATGCAGGGAGATTTCAGCTTGTAAGTCTATAGAGTTGTGAATGCAGCTCTGAACAAGAAAATATACTCTAGATCTACTTCAGCTTATAAGTGGTCAATGCTTACTTCTGGCTGGAATACAGGAGAACATGTGTCAGGTAAGTGATTTGAGGATGTTATGTCTAGCATTATTTACACTATTACTGGTGCACTGCCCTATGTTGTGGAGAACAACGGTAAAACAATTGAAAACAATGCATACTGATAAATTGACATTGCGGCTTCCCATTTAATGCAGGTATTTTCATGTGAGCTCTCTTTAGGTGGCCATTCACATTCAACAACTGTCAGCTGAACACTCAGTCGGCTGACATTTATTCTGCCCTGTCTTCACATATCCATGTCCATTCACCTAATGTGCATGTAATGGTTAGGGGGAAGAAGGACTCCTCCACATACCTCTGGTGATAGCTTATCTACCCTGAGAACAAAAGAATTAGAACACTACAAATCTATCAGCTCAAATATTCTGTTCTTCAAAATGTTCCAATGGAGTAAAATAGGAACATCAGCAGGTACATTCAATGGTTGGCCAGTCCCAACAAAATCAACAGGTTTGGCCAACATGATCATAATGTGTCCATCCAGATTTACAGTGAACTGCTGGCCACAGATGTGCAATGCAGACTCCTTCAAACATCCTCTGTTTTTACATGCATGAGTATCAAACGTTCCAACAATTCATTTTATGTTGCTAAATTATAATAAATTCATACAAATTTACTAGGTGAAATAACAACTTGAGACACACTAAGCTGCAATTTCTATACATAAAAAATAATAATACAAATATTAGAAATAAATGAAGATGCCAGATAATACTTGTCTTCTTGAGTGAAAAGGGTTCAGGGTGTTAGATTAACCCTTTAATATTACAGGATAGTTAGAAAAAGCACTAAGAGAGTTGACTGAAGTCATCTATGCCACCTTGAAGGTTAAAGTGCAAACTCATTTACTTTCACAAAGACATATTGTCTCCAAGTGACTTGAATATAGTGTTCAGTAAGGCAGACATCCAGACTGTACCTATTGCCCTTGGATCTCCTCTAAGTGTGACTGCAAAAGTGTTAATGATGGAAAGGTGCCATAAGCAAACACACTGATTTCCATTGCAAGGCTAATGTACCATGGATGTGTGTGAGGCTTTTTTTAATCAGTAGCTGAATATTATACTTGTAGCATTTGTACATTTCAACAAACAGCTCCACAGTTTTTACTTCTCACTTCTGAAAGTATGGCTTTACTCATATAGAAAGTAAAGAAGCTTTATGTTAATTGAAATTGAAATGTAACATGAAATCAGCTCTCATCTACTGGCAAATGTTTTCCACATAAAGTGTGAAGGAGGATTATAGTCTAAACATTTAAAGGCATAATTGCTGGTTTTAATTAGAGAAAAACAGTCGATTGTTGTCTGCGCAGAACTCATTTAACTATGACACCCAAAAAGCATGGATTTACTTTGGATTTATTTAGAAGTGTTTATAGTTACCAACATGTTGTTTTTATTACGACGTGTTTGGGTTTTATATCTGGACCGGCATAGGCTTGTGGATTTGTCTCTTTTTCTGTGTTTCAATGATTGGTATTTGCATTGTAAATGAAAATATTCGTGAGAGTATTAGACTTTTTCTTGACATTTCACGCACACCCATACAAATGCAGAGGCACTGGCAAGTCTGAGGCCAAACAGTAAAATATCTAGAAGGGCCACCCACCTCCTATGAGCCATGTATAACACTGGAACCTTCATATTGTATATGAAAGTGAGGCCAGTGGGCACCCTCAGGCATCAGGGCCATGTACGATTGATAACTGAGCTTCTCCCTCTTCAAAACTATACCCATGAGCACATGTCAACATGTAGACTTGGTTTATTCTTGCTTTTAAAACATTAAACCTTGTATGAAAATAATTTTAAGTTTTGGGTCAGGGCCTGACTGCACACTGTAATGGACGCTAGTCTCTAGAACTCTGTTACTTTCAGCCTACAGTACACTACTCAACCACATTGGCACTGATATGGTCAAGACTAACAGGGATTGAGAGTCTGATACTCCTGACACCCTACAATCCACCAGGTAACAGCAAGATCTCCAGAAATTCCAGAAAAAAACACAACTCTCATGCACTAAGAAGCTTGCTCAAGGTAGCACCTGAACCTCGCCATGGCAAGACACAGGAGAGGACTCCGATGCAAAGAGCACTGCCAAGTATGATAAGACAGATAGTGGGCTAACCACCAAATCCTTCCTTTAAAAAGACCTTGCAACTGCTCTTAGCCCGATCCTTTGAGAACTCATGGATATAAAGTCCAAAATGCAAAACATTGGTCTCTGTGGCCTTGAGACTACATATACAAATGGTCAAATCCCATTGAACAGCTATGGCCTTACATATTGCTCTCCACAAAGAGATTATTCATCGCTCACTTGCCCTCACTGAACACCAGCAAAATTATAGCTGACAAAAGAATATTCAGATCAAAGGGCTGTTGGAGTTCTGCCCTATGGAGAACCTGGCCAAGATGTTGAGACAGCTTCTCGTTGATCTCTTAGGCCCAGACAGAGCACTAGGGATAGTAATCGAACAAATTTACCAAGATCTTCCACTGAAGCCACAACAAGGAGATCCAGTGCAAGATGTTATAGGTGGTATTCTCTCTTACCCAGATGCTGCTGCCCTCCTCGCTGCTGTGAGAAAAAACCCAACCATCACTTTTGGGTGAGGATAAGATTTACATTTACCAAAACAATTCCCCACCAATTTTAGCAAAACAAAGAACCATCCTCCTTCTACTGGAGTCTCTTCAAGCGAAAGGCATTCAGTTTGTTTGGTTATATATGTTTGGAGTAGTGATAATGCACAAAGGCAAGAGGCTTTCAATCCAACTCCCTCAATACCTACCTACTCTGTAGAGACTTTGCTGGAGTTACCATCTCTCCACAACCCAGATCAATGGCTGTGTGCACCTAGACACAAATAGCCAAGAGAGCTCAATCAATTCAAGAAGACGATTCTCTCAAAAACTCCACAGACACTATCCTGTTTCAAATATCTCTTGTTCACTGCAACTGGTCCTTTCAAACCACCCTACCAGAGCTCTTGGGAGTCAGAACTAGGACTTATGTTGTCTACAGTGGAAACCAATATTGATCTACAACACTCCACAGCTTCTCCTCCTGTGCTAGATTTCAAGAAATGGATTACAAACTTCTAATGCTTTGGTAAAAAACCCCAGAATGGTTTCATGCTTAAAAACCTGCTGCCTCCAACCTCTGTTAGAGATGCTGCACTAGCCATGGCTCTCTTCTCCACATCCGGTGGCTTTCTGTCCTCGTTCGACCATTCTAGTCAGAAATTCAACTCATTATTCAAAAAAATCAACTCCTCCACCCTCATACTTACCCCAGGTATGATTATCCACTCTATTTCACAACCTGGATTGTCCACCCTCCAAGACTTGAAGACCCATCTCATAGAAGCAACCATATTGATCGTCCCTCTCCACTGACTCCAGCTAATGACACCACCCGCGGCTGCCTGGATAGATAAGGAGAACCAGGTAGCTAGATTTGAAGAGTTCCTTAGCTGGTCCAACTGCTCTCATGACAGATTTCTTAATATGTGGTCCCCTTGCCTGCACTCTCAAAATACCAACCTAACATCTGATTAGTTCCCTTCTGATACAGCCACCTCTGACTCTGTATCTGATGCTCCCCTCCTCTTCCCCCTCCTTCTCCTTTCCGCATCCTCTCTGTTTCTCACCCTCTTTCAATCTTTCTCTCTCATCTCACTCCCTCCACCCTCTATGCCCCATTGCTCATTGTAATATTCTTACCATGCATCTACCTTGATGGATAACTGTATTTGCCTATATTCTGCTCAGATTCTGGATGTTTGTTTATAAAACTTAAAAATTCATTAAAAAGGGATTTTAAAGAAAAATAAGCAGTGGCTTACCTACCCATGAACATAGGGCCCAGCACTGGGACCCAACACTTATTCAATGCATTTTTCTGCAGCCGCCACTAGGGGAGCACAGTGCAAGGCAATTTTTACAGCTGCTATTGTTAATAGGTAATGTGTAGAAGATAGGAGGGTCCGCTAAACTGGGGTATGTTAAAACACAACTTTTATTCCATCATGGTTATAAAATGCAAGATAGCCAACAAAACAAACATCGTGACACAGGTAGAAAAAAGTAGTGAATAAAATCGCATTCGCTGACGCGTTTCGAGACTTAGCGTCTCTTAATCATAGCCCTATACTACTAACTGAGACTCCCTGCTTTAAAGGTCCTGGGACCTCCCTCAACACACCTGCAGAGGCTCTAATTAACCCTCTACTGCCATGTGTTGTTACACAAATGAAGGACAATAAAGTTTCATTCTTTTGTAAACAAACATGTTAATAAACTTCCCCAATCCATCGAAGCAACTGAAGAATAACCCCCTATAATGGGGAGTACATACTCTTTCCCAAATCCATCATTCTTCTAACGTACAGACAGTAAAATATAAATGACTAGATAAAGAACAAACCGAGCATGCCCGAGGTAATTAACTCCCGGCATTGGAATACCTGACCTCTTAAAACTTATATAGTACAGAGAGGTGATCCTCACACTAGAAATATAAACATTACTCACATAGAGGTCAGAGAGACGGGGCCTGATGCATGCTCCAACATCCGCTCCTGTTCACGTGACTTGGACCAAACACCATGCCTCCCTCTCACATGACTCAATCCTGTATGCCATGGTCTCCTCCCCCCTGTATCACTAGCCGCCACCAACCAACCTTACAATGAGAACTACAAAACCCAAAGGGAACAATTACTGCAAAACAGGGTAAGTATTGATAATATACATAAGAACCAATATCAAAACCAATTGTCATTCTCCGCTTAGGATCAAAAAACCTCAGAGAGATTAAATTTGTACAGCAATTGAGGCATAGCACCTCCTAAAACTAATATATTAGTGTTAAATCTGATTTCATATTCATACCCGCTGGATATCTACTGCCGAATCTCATGATCCACAATGCCTCTTTCTTTAATAAAATTTTTTTGGTGTTACCCCCTCTTTTGTTAGTTCGTACTTTTTTGATTCCCCAAAACCGCAATGTGTCAAATGAGCCACTATGAACCTCGAAGCACCAGACATACTATCTGAAAGCATCTTCTTGCTGTCTCTAATGTGCTCGAGGATTCTGGTTTTAATGGAACGGGTCGTGCTACCTATGTAATCAACAAAGACAGCAATATTAAACCTGACAGGGCACACCTGTGAAGTGAAAACCATTTCCAGTGACTACCTCTTGAAGCTCATCAAGACAATGCCAAGAGTGTGCAAAGCAGTAATCAAAGCAAAAGGTGGCTACTTTGAAGAACCTAGACTATAAGACATATTTTCAGTTGTTTCACACTTTTTTGTTAAGTATATAATTCCATGTGTGTTAAGTCATAGTTTTGATGCCTTCAGTGTGAATCTACAATTTTCATAGTCATTAAAATACGGAAAACTCCTTGAATGAGAAGGTGTCTCCAAACTTTTGGTCTGTACTGCATGTTTTCATCTTAAATCCTGCAGCATTTCAGAATAAAACTGTTTAAACATTCCAGGAATAGAATAAAAATTTGCAGTTCTCTCCTACTTTCTCTTTGCCTAGCTTGACTAGATTAACAGGTACTCCCTATTTGTGTGTATGGAGATATATGTCATTCTATTGTAACTTAACCAGAGGCCACGGAAGTTGATGGGGAGCGACTCTGGTGACTCCTCTGCTTGTTCCCATTTTAAACTACAGTGCCTACAAGTAGTATTCAACCCCTTACAGATTTAGCAGGTTTGATAAGATGCAAATAAGTTAGAGCCTTCAAACTTCAAACAAGAGCAGGATTTATTAACAGATGCATAAATCTTACAAACCAAAAAGTTATGTTGCTCAGTTAAATTTTAATAAATTTTAAACATAAAAGTGTGGGTCAATTATTATTCAACCCCTAGGTTTAATATTTTGTGGAATAACCCTTGTTTGCAATTACAGCTAATAATCGTCTTTTATAAGACCTGATCAGGCCGGCACAGGTCTCTAGAGTTATCTTGGCCCACTCCTCCATGCAGATCTTCTCCAAGTTATCTAGGTTCTTTGGGTGTCTCATGTGGACTTTAATCTTGAGCTCCTTCCACAAGTTTTCAATTCGGTTAAGGTCAGGAGACTGACTAGGCCACTGCAACACCTTGATTTTTTCCCTCTTGAACCAGGCCTTGGTTTTCTTGGCTGTGTGCTTTGGGTTGTTGTCTTGTTGGAAGATGAAATGACGACCCATCTTAAGATCCTTGATGGAGGAGCGGAGGTTCTTGGCCAAAATCTCCATGTAGGCCGTGCTATCCATCTTCCCATAGATGCGGACCAGATGGCCAGGCCCCTTGGCTGAGAAGCAGCCCCACAGCATGATGCTGCCACCACCATTCTTGACTGTAGGGATGGTATTCTTAGGGTCGTATGCAGTGCCATCCAGTCTCCAAACGTCATGTGTGTGGTTGGCACCAAAGATCTCGATCTTGGTCTCATCAGACCAGAGAACCGTGAACCAGTCTGTCTCAGAGTCCTCCAAGTGATCATGAGCAAACTGTAGACGAGCCTAGACATGACACTTTGAAAGTAAAGGTACCTTACGGGCTCGTCTGGAACGGAGACCATTGCGGTGGAGTACGTTACTTATGGTATTGACTGAAACCAATGTCCCCACTGCTATGAGATCTTCCCGGAGCTCCTTCCTTGTTGTCCTTGGGTTAGCCTTGACTCTTTGGACAAGCCTGCCCTCGGCACGGGAGGAAACTTTCAAAGGCTGTCCAGGCCGTGGAAGGCCTTCCACTTTTGGATGATGCTCCCAACAGTGGAGACAGGTAGGCCCAACTCCTTGGAAAGGGTTTTGTACCCCTTGCCAGCCTTGTGACCCTCCACGATCTTGTCTCTGATGGCCTTGGAATGCTCCTTTGTCTTTCCCATGTTGACCATGTATGAGTGCTGTTCACAAGTTTGGGGAGGGTCTTAAATAGTCAGAAAAGGCTGGAAAAAGAGATAATTAATCCAAACATGTGAAGCTCATTGTTCTTTGTGCCTGAACTACTTCTTAATACTTTAGTGGAACCAAACAGAATTCTGGTGGTTTGAGGGGTTGAATAATAAATGACCCTCTGAATAAACTTTTCACACTTTAAAAAAAAATTAAACAAAGAAATAACATTCTTTTTTGCTGCAGTGCATTTCACACTTCCAGGCTGATCTACAGTCCAAATGTCACAATGGCAAGTTAATTCCAAATGTGTAAACCTGCTAAATCTGCAGGGGGTTGAATACTACTTGTAGGCACTGTATGTTTACTCTGAAATGCTGCAGAATTCCTAATAAAACGTAACTGTTTGCAACAAGAGAGCCTTTTGGGATTTTATGCTGGCTGAGGTTTGGGCAACATGAATCTCCTGACAGGTTCCCTTAAATAACTGTCTGGCGTCTTAGAAAGCAGATATCACTGAAGATCTTCCTATTTGGTTCAGTGTGGAGCAGTTTATCACTTCCTGTCCATAAATTTATATAAAACAATAGTGTGCTATGACATTGCACCAAGTCACATCTGGAGGTGGTCTATCAATATTACAAACTGATTTTTTCTTAACATCTAAATTCAACAGGTGGTATTGCAGGAAAACAAAAATGTCTGTCAAAGATAGTTACTAGTTTTGCTGAAACACTTTTATTAAAACACCTAAGTCAAAAAGTGTAATGTTTCCATTATTTTTAGACGCTTTTATTTGACTTATTGAACTCATATAAATCAAATTAGAACATCATATTGACAAGGAGGAGGGTTAGACAAGAGACAAAAAACAAGGGAAGGATGAGGTAATAAGGACATTAGGACAAGAATGAAATATCCAGTGTTTTCTGCTATATGACATCTAGCAAAAAAAAAAAAAAGAAGCACAAAATGTTATAATGTATCATACTTCAACACTTGGGAAGTCAATTCCTATGGATGTCCCAAAATCAAATAGGGGTAAGACAGTATAAGTATGTAGGTTTACTGATTTAGTAGAGCTTAAATTTTACCTAACTTAACACTATTTCCAACAATGTTATGACTTAGATTTTGCAATTATCACCAGTTTTCCTCTTTGTATGGTCTGTCTGTAGTGTGCAAATAATGTGCCCCATACCTGTATGATTTAGAAACAGCCCAGGACCATGTCACACTTATACAGAGAGGTACCGACCTGCATTGATTTGAATAAAGTACTTCAGTTGTGATACAAAGTTCCTACTTAGCTCCAGCATAGCACTAAACCTGTATTTCTGCAGCTATAACTTTCTTCCCCATTCATAGACATGTGTAATTGGAGTCATGGGACCTGCAGTTCATCTCTAGAAAAATATAGCAAAAATTTTAGAGGGGAAGACACTCACTGTAATTTTCTGGGAATAGGACAAGAATTAAAAAGTAAAAAAAAGAATGTCAGGCTACCTGCCCTGATGTGTATCTACATTCCTTTAGTAATTTGCAGGTCTTTTGCCTCCAGGTGTTGGATTGTGAATAAAAATGGCCATCACAGATCTTCTCGATGTAAAACCCAACCTGGAAGGGTTTCCTGCTGCTGGAGGGAAAGGATTGAGTTGGGTTATAAGGTTAGGGTAAGTTCACATGGGTTTTTTTGGATTGGAACCTGAGGTTCTGCTCCAAAAGCCGGATAGCCACGACTGAAAGCCGGTGCACTGCACTAGCATCCAGCCGTGCACTCCGCTCTGGATTAGGCCCAATGAATGGGCCTAGTCTGGAGGAGGGTGTGTCTTCAGGCTGAATCGCGAGGTGACTCGGCCTGAAGAATGAGCCAAAAAAAGATCTGAGCGGCTCCCATTGAAATCAATGGTAACCGTCTTTTTGGTCAGGATTTTGAGGCGGATACTGCCTCAAAATCCTGACCAAAAAAACACGTGTGAACTTACCTTTAGACAGTGTCAGGGTGGGGCTTAACTCTATAGTGTAGGCAGTGACCATGGGTGCACTATCACCAGAATATAGTGGAGCAGCAAAACCTCTCTTTTCAGCTACTGATATTATTGCAGCCATGGTCGTAGCCTCAGAAATTCTTAGGCTGATAAACAACCTGAACAGAAACCACTGTTTTGAGCCCTGCCTGTTGGTATCAGAGAAGGTACTTTGACATTTTTTAATTCCTATCTTTTGATCTGTTCCCAGAGAGGGGAGGAGATGGGAACAAGGACACCACCTGAAAATAATGAAAAATACTTCTTTCTACTCTTAAGATATATTAAAACATGTTCATATAATCTATTCTATTAATCTATGCAAAGTATGTTACAAAGTGAGCATTTAAGTAGATGCAGAGGAGAAGTAGGGTACTGGGAGATACATAACGTGGGTGATGAAGGTGCGAACAGGGGAGATATAATGGACATACAAGTCCCTTTAACAGACCTTAAACCACTTTTACTGTTGCAGGACTTGTCATTGTTTGCCGCACAGAACGCTTGCGCTTCCTCATCCACATTTCACAGTCAATTCTTTGATTAGCCATTTCCACAGTAGTCTAATATTGTACAATCTCTGCCAAGACAATGTTTGGTTAACAGTTAATAACTAGCTGTCTGGACTACCTCCGTAAAACATGCTGAGCGTTTCATCACTTATGTTTTATTTAATGATGCTTGTCATCAAATGTTATTGTTTGAGGCAAATGATATTATTCACCAAAATCTCTCATGATTAATGATGAAAGGAATATTATGGCTTTAATTATAGCGATGTTATTCCTCTTAGATGATAATATTTATGTTTAAGTAGATTCATTTTCCAAATAAGCAATACATATATCATTTAAAGATTAGGAATATTGAAAAATAGCAAATCTGTAATTCACATTATACTAGAAAAATGAAGTAATCACTCATGTTTTAAAGTTGTAGTCCACGACTTTGAAAAATATGTAAAAATAAGAGGCAGCTTCAAATTTTCTTTCTAAAAAATGTTCTCACTATTTCAAGATCAATGCTTGCCATCAGTGAATTCATTCTTAGTTAGATTGAGAAGCTAAAAACCTATCTTGACTTATTCCTCATTTCATACAGTTACAGTTTACAAAAACATTTGAAAAAGTTTGAAAAGCAATTTAAAAAGTCATAATAAATGGTTTAGGCAGGTAAGTATAACGCTTTACCAGTAGATTCCAGTGCAATAAGCTGTATTACTAATATATAAACAGGTGCCCTGGAACATGGATGATTACTTTTGCAGAGAGCAGCTGGGAAGGCTGGAAGATTTGTTCCTCTGCTTATGCACCAACTCTCAGTCACATGACCGGCTCTGCTCTACTCTATAGACTTACAGCATGAGTAGAGTAGAGTAGAGGCAGCACCATGCTGCACTCTAAAGATGTAACCATCAGTGTTTTGGGGACCTCAATATTTATTAGTAATACAGCTTATCTAGTGTAGGTATTACAGTCGTAATCTTTGACTTGCATAACCAAGTTCTGTGCCAAAGTGGGGCAGATTTACTCATCGGCTTAGGGTGCACGTCATATATGATGAGGTGTACCCCTCCTTGTAAATGAGGCTGTGTGCCTTGGGGGAAAAATTGTGATGGAAAATTTTAATGGCTTTTCCACCAATAAATGTCTCCAAGTGTGTTTAAAACAGTAGAGAGGTTAAGTGTCAGAATGCTGAGGGTCCAGCATCAAGCAGGATAACGGCTAACTGAAAGTCCCCATAAATCTTCCTGTAAATTAAGCCCTGTGCTCCATTCAGTACCAGCAACCTTATGAAAGTGAATGGAGTGCTGTTCATGCAAGTGCCACATGTCCGACAATGATAGACACTTAATATTGTAATCTTGATAAACCCTTTTAAACATATATACCAAAAAATGTTTACATGTTGTTTTTATTAAAGCATACCTCCAAGTACCCTCTTAAAAAACTCTTAAGACAGGGGTGTAACTAAAACCTTTATAACCACAGATAAAAACATTCTTCTTTAATAAAATATATAGCACGGTTTCTTATATTGTACTATTCATTTATGAAAGTTGCTTTATACTTTCATCTATCCTTTAAAATAACTTTGTTTCCATTTTATTTCAGATGTTGCTTTGAAATCTTCACAAAAAAAATACTACACTATAATACATTGTAAAAAAAATACTACACCAGTAATGTGTATATTTTTGAAGGAGTTCTCCCACAAAAGCAAGTTATCCCTTGTGCATAGAATAAAGGACAACTTGACCTCTCAGACCACCACTGATCAGGAGAATAGAGTGGTCAGGGAAGTGGGCGCAGTGCTCCACTGAAATTAATAGAGCTGTGCAGGAGCTACCTGACTATCACTCCAATGAGATTTGAAAGTCCCCTGTTATCCTAATCTGTTAGGTCCTCCTAGGGAGATAACATATAGGATAGTTTCTTCTGTGGGAAAATAACTTTTACCCTATAACAGTTACATTAATATTGCAAAAACCCTCCCAAATTTATGGTATAAGTTCCTGCCACTAGGTGACTCCCTTCTAGCTAGTTTGATGTTCACTCATTGTTACTAGGAAAGGTCTGTCCATAGATATATTAGATAAGTAAGACATTCATCTTCACACTGAATGGAAGGAGGAGGTACTGATCTCTTCACATAATGAATGCGGCTGTCCTTGGATATACTTATGTGATTATACTAGATAGATCTAGTGTAGGATATGGTTACAGCTTATTTTTTGAGTTTTTTGAACACTTGAATGGGTTAAAAAAATCAGCTTTTAATTATATTCCTATCTACAAACGTTCCACTTCTGTTTTTGTCTTAGAGTAGTGGAAAAATGCTACTGCAGGTTTTGATGTGGTTTTGTGAGACAAAACAAGAATTACATCAAGTAGGAAGGAGAAGTGTAAGGCTAGATGTACATGAACAAGGTTGCAAAACAGCCGTGAAAAACATCAGTTTTTCATGGCGGTCTTTCACCCAAAGGGCACCCGTTTTCTGGGATCCCCCATATATTTCAGTGTCAGCCAAATATAGGACATGACCGAAATTTTGACTGTTCATAACATCAAAAGCAGAAAAACAAAATAGAATGGATACAAATCAGATGCACAACGGTTGTTAAAGCTGGGACCTCATGTTGCAAAAATGCATAAATTTGGCAGCAGTGGAAACACTGCAGAAAATAACATGGCTTTTTAAAGTAGCTGTAAAGTGGATGGGAATTTAGCAAGACCCTTCCACGCATTGCAGAAAAATATCTAGAATGGAAATGCTGCTATTTCAAAAACATTTCCGTCAATGTTTTTCCTACGTGTTTCAACTCCTCAGAGAATCATCAGGCGCTGATCTTGTAGTAAATTTCTACAGCTATTTGCCATAAAATGATAAGAGCGATGTGTAGCGTGACCGCTCTAATGACGGCGGTGCTGAGCGCTGAAAATCTCCACCATTTAAAGGCCAAGCTCCTCCCAACTCCCCAATTGCCTCCAATCAAAGAACCGCATCAGATGCTCCCCACGCATGCGCAGGGACTGCCAGCTGTCTGATGTAGCTACAGCTACTTTGTCTATAACTCGCTACTTAGTCTCAATATGTTTAGACACAGCAAGCTCCCCCATGCATGTGCATAGGTAGAGGTAGAGGTCAGCTTTTCAGAGTAAATTAGGATGAGGGACAGCATACCCGGGACTCTCTGAGAATTTCTGACCAAGAGCTGTGTACCTTACCCTATATCTAGAGAAAGGTATTTTTAGACACATCAGTAGTATATTTACACATTCTCTATTGTGAGGTGTGACAAACTAATAAGGCCACTCTTTGTTATTAAGTTATTTAATTTTATTGATGTACTTAATAAAAGTGAAGTTTTAAATTCTCTATCAGGGTCTTCTAGACTTTTTTTCAGTGAAGATAATTTATGAAATCATAGCACAAAATGCAACATAATTGCAACATGTGAATAAACATAACAAAACTACGAAAAAACAAATTTGTATTATGAACTGGGTCTATTTAATGTAAAGTTTACTAAAACCACCACTCAAAACAATTATGTAAAGTTCTATTTAATTGATGAAAGTAATTGGAATAAATCCACCCATTAAGGCAAAGAATGTAAAGCTCAGCTATAAATATTGGTAAATAATATTCACGTAGCACCATAGATTACATCAAATCCTTCAGGTTTTAGAGGTAAAGACGAAATGTGCTCTTAGGGACCTTTCTTCAAAAGCATTTCCCCCAAGACACATGCTGAGAAGTGAACTCTTTGAAAATGAGGCCCACTACAAGACTGATCTGGTTATGTTTCTTCTTGTTAAAGTACTGTAGTCCTGTTTGAACCACAACATTTCCCCAAGGAGTAGATTGTAAGACACACAAAGTCAAGTGGAAGTGTTAGGCTACTAGCTAATGAGTGCAACCGAAAAAGAAAGCAGGTGATAAATTTAATTACATCTGGATGTGACTTCAAGTTACACATTCATTGACTGATGTCATTTTTCATCAGAATAATGAGATGTTAGTCTCTGGGCTGCGTGTCGTAGAGATCTGGAGATATGCGATATTAAATTTATTACATATGTGAAAATGGAGCTTCAACAGTGAAACCAGTAATATGTGAAAATTAACAGCTTTCCTGATCTGAACTCTTGTTTCTCATGCTCTTCAGATTTTAGAGGGGTTATTCGTATGCTGTTTGCACCCTAGGGATTAACATCTGTGTAAATGTAATATTGTAACAAGACCATTCGGATGAATTCAGGAATTGTTCTCTGTGACATTAGCTGCCACATTCCCTTGGACCAATCTTTGTTGCAGGTGCACTGACCACACACTAATTGGAAGGATTATTTTCATAACTTTCTGTGTAGTCTGCAAGGTCCTTCGAATTGTTGGAAACAGCTGTTTTCTGCTATGTTTTTATAAATTCCCCAAATTAAACAACTCAATAAGAGGTGTTTTAGTGTTTATTTTAAATAACAGAAAATAGCCCCGTTTTTTTTTTTTTTACGGAAAGACATACATGAGTCACATACTCATCCCAGTACTAAAAGCTAGCAGCTATTGAAAACATCTGCTTCTTCTGTCTAAGACGTAAGGACTAGAGATGAGCGAACAGTGTTCTATCGAACACATGTTCGATCGGATATCAGGGTGTTCGCCATGTTCGAATCGAATCGAACACCACGTGGTAAAGTGCGCCAAAATTCGATTCCCCTCCCACCTTCCCTGGCGCCTTTTTTGCACCAATAACAGCGCAGGGGAGGTGGGACAGGAACTACGACACTGGGGGCATTGAAAAAAATTGGAAAAAGTCATTGGCTGCCGAAATCAGGTGACCTCCATTTTAGACGAATAGTGGATTTCAAATCCGGGTCATATGAGAATGTGAACTTTGTGACTATGAGACAGGGATAGCTGTACAGGCAGGGATAGCTAGGGATAACCTTTATTTAGGGGGGAATGTTATTAAAAATAACTTTTTGGGGCTCTATCGGGTGTGTAATTGTGATTTTTGTGAGATAAACTTTTTCCCATAGGGATGCATTGGCCAGTGCTGATTGGCCGAATTCCGTACTCTGGCCAATCAGTGCTGGCCAATGCATTCTATTAGCTTGATGAAGCAGAGTGTGCACAAGGGTTCAAGCGCACCCTCGGCTCTGATGTAGCAGAGCCGAGGCTGCACAAGGGTTCAAGCGCACCCTCGGCTCTGATGTAGGAGAGCCGAGGGTGCACTTGAACCCTTGTGCACCCTCAGCTCTGCTACATCAGAGCCGAGGGTGCGCTTGAACCCTTGTGCACACTCTGCTTCATCAAGCTAATAGAATGCATTGGCCAGCGCTGATTGGCCAATGTATTCTATTAGCCTGATGAAGTAGAGCTGAATGTGTGTGCTAAGCACACACATTCAGCTCTACTTCATCGGGCTAATAGAATGCATTGGCCAGCGCTGATTGGCCAGAGTACGGAACTCGACCAATCAGCGCTGGCTCTGCTGGAGGAGGCGGAGTCTAAGATCGCTCCACACCAGTCTCCATTCAGGTCCGACCTTAGACTCCGCCTCCTCCGGCAGAGCCAGCGCTGATTGGCCGAAGGCTGGCCAATGCATTCCTATGCGAATGCAGAGACTTAGCAGTGCTGAGTCAGTTTTGCTCAACTACACATCTGATGCACACTCGGCACTGCTACATCAGATGTAGCAATCTGATGTAGCAGAGCCGAGGGTGCACTAGAACCCCTGTGCAAACTCAGTTCACGCTAATAGAATGCATTGGCCAGCGCTGATTGGCCAATGCATTCTATTAGCCCGATGAAGTAGAGCTGAATGTGTGTGCTAAGCACACACATTCAGCACTGCTTCATCACGCCAATACAATGCATTAGCCAGTGCTGATTGGCCAGAGTACGGAATTCGGCCAATCAGCGCTGGCTCTGCTGGAGGAGGCGGAGTCTAAGGTCGGACCTGAATGGAGACTGGTGTGGAGCGATCTTAGACTCCGCCTCCTCCAGCAGAGCCAGCGCTGATTGGTCGAGTTCCGTACTCTGGCCAATCAGCGCTGGCCAATGCATTCTATTAGCCCGATGAAGTAGAGCTGAATGTGTGTGCTTAGCACACACATTCAGCTCTACTTCATCAGGCTAATAGAATACATTGGCCAATCAGCGCTGGCCAATGCATTCTATTAGCTTGATGAAGCAGAGTGTGCACAAGGGTTCAAGCGCACCCTCGGCTCTGATGTAGCAGAGCCGAGGCTGCACAAGGGTTCAAGTGCACCCTCGGCTCTCCTACATCAGAGCCGAGGGTGCGCTTGAACCCTTGTGCAGCCTCGGCTCTGCTACATCAGAGCCGAGGGTGCGCTTGAACCCTTGTGCACACTCTGCTTCATCAAGCTAATAGAATGCATTGGCCAGCGCTGATTGGCCAATGTATTCTATTAGCCTGATGAAGTAGAGCTGAATGTGTGTGCTAAGCACACACATTCAGCTCTACTTCATCGGGCTAATAGAATGCATTGGCCAATCAGCGCTGGCCAATGCATTCTATTAGCGTGAACTGAGTTTGCACAGGGGTTCTAGTGCACCCTCGGCTCTGCTACATCAGATTGCTACATCTGATGTAGCAGTGCCGAGTGTGCATCAGATGTGTAGTTGAGCAAAACTGACTCAGCACTGCTAAGTCTGCATTCGCATAGGAATGCATTGGCCAGCCTTCGGCCAATCAGCGCTGGCTCTGCCGGAGGAGGCGGAGTCTAAGGTCGGACCTGAATGGAGACTGGTGTGGAGCGATCTTAGACTCCGCCTCCTCCAGCAGAGCCAGCGCTGATTGGCCGAATTCCGTACTCTGGCCAATCAGCACTGGCTAATGCATTGTATTGGCTTGATGAAGCAGTGCTGAATGTGTGTGCTTAGCACACACATTCAGCTCTACTTCATCGGGCTAATAGAATGCATTGGCCAGCGCTGATTGGCCGAATTCCGTACTCTGGCCAATCAGCACTGGCTAATGCATTGTATTGGCTTGATGAAGCAGTGCTGAATGTGTGTGCTTAGCACACACATTCAGCTCTACTTCATCGGGCTAATAGAATGCATTGGCCAATCAGCGCTGGCCAATGCATTCTATTAGCGTGAACTGAGTTTGCACAGGGGTTCTAGTGCACCCTCGGCTCTGCTACATCAGATTGCTACATCTGATGTAGCAGTGCCGAGTGTGCATCAGATGTGTAGTTGAGCAAAACTGACTCAGCACTGCTAAGTCTGCATTCGCATAGGAATGCATTGGCCAGCCTTCGGCCAATCAGCGCTGGCTCTGCCGGAGGAGGCGGAGTCTAAGGTCGGACCTGAATGGAGACTGGTGTGGAGCGATCTTAGACTCCGCCTCCTCCAGCAGAGCCAGCGCTGATTGGTCGAGTTCCGTACTCTGGCCAATCAGCACTGGCCAATGCATTTCTATGGGGAAAAGTTAGCTTGCGAAAATCGCAAACTGACAGGGATTTCCATGAAATAAAGTGACTTTTATGCCCCCAGACATGCTTCCCCTGCTGTCCCAGTGTCATTCCAGGGTGTTGGTATCATTTCCTGGGGTGTCATAGTGGACTTGGTGACCCTCCAGACACGAATTTGGGTTTCCCCCTTAACGAGTTTATGTTCCCCATAGACTATAATGGGGTTCGAAACCCATTCGAACACTCGAACAGTGAGCGGCTGTTCGAATCGAATTTCGAACCTCGAACATTTTAGTGTTCGCTCATCTCTAGTAAGGACAAATTCCTAAGAAGATTAATAAGAGAGCGCAATTAAAACTTTAATATGTGAATTAAGTAGCTAATTGCAGACATAACACGTTCTCAATAATACCTTTGATGATGGTTGTTTAGAGAATTTTCCTTTCCTTTAGCTTTTTATACAAAACAGATCTTCATGGAATTCATTAGTTAAGTAGATGATAGTCGTAAAAATAGGAATTTTATTTCTGCACTAAAATGGCTTAATTAAAGGGATATTTCCACCTTGGCCAGTCTAATAGGATTATGGGGCTCTAAGTCACAGTCACAAGACCTCCAGTTTCAGAAACTGTGTCCATAACTCTAGTAGACGTCATTAGGAGGTAAGTGTTCCAAAGGGAGGTAAACTGTTTTCGGAACTTGGGATTTAAGGAAACAGTGTAGCTCACAGTTTGTGTAACTTCTAATTATCTGTATGGAAATGTCTTTTTCCATAATTCAGAGACACAGCTTTTCTCATCTCAGCCATGAAAGGTTGAGGTGAGAATGCCCCTTTAAATGAGTCATGTGCTGAGTTAATTCTTTCTATAGTGTATTCCCTGCACAGTATAAGCACACATAGTAAAAGACACACCAATCCCCTTCACACCTATTGTTAGATGGTCACAGATATGTGTGTTGGGGAAGGGGGGTGTTGTAATATTCTTTTCTCACTGCCTAATCTTCTGACACTCTGACTCCCGTTCACGTGACTGACCACACTCTACTTTGCTTGACTTCTGCCCCTCCCCCCAGCAGCGCTGTTGTAATCTACAAATTGGCACAACTGGGGATTGGGATTTATATTACTAAGTGTGCTTATAAGGAACACTGCAGAAAGATTTTATTTCCTACATAACACCTTAAAAGATTTGTCTAGTTTGTAAAACAATTTGCAGATATATCCTATTACATACATCTCTTCTGGATGCTTAGAGAATGAAATTAGTCTCTTTATTTTTTAGGATAGATCATCAAATAAAAATCAGTGGGGCCTTGACACCTGGTACCCCCACAGATCAGCTGTTTGTAGTGACAGCCACATTTCCTCTTAACAGGCCTGTGGCGTCATGTTCATTAGTGACATGGCTTGTTTGCAGCTTAGTCCTATTCAAGGAAATGGGCTGAGCTGTGATACTAAGCACAGCTGATCAAAAGATGTATGTTTGGGCTGCACACCGATATGGGTTAACACAATGGTAACTGACTGATGTGCTATGGTGCTTGTCATGTGCAAATTGTAAACAACCTTTTCACTTCACTTTTTCCTTGTTTGATATATTTTGCAGTTACAGTTGCATGAAAGTCTTACTGAAGTTATAAGTACAGGCTGCTCTTGTGTGCAATGCTCTCCTTGGTAAATTGTCAACTGACAGCTGGTATTGCCACTGCAATGCTGTAAAAGGCCTGCACATTGTACTAGCTTTCATCTTCTAAAGAAGTCAAGATATCCTTAAATGAATTTCATTTCGTATGAGACAACTTTACTCTTACTTAAACTTGTGATAAAACATTGTTTAAGAAGTAAAGGTCATAATCTGATCTGGAATCTTTTTTCACAAAAGAAAAAAATGCTTATAGCATTAAACATAAAGCATTGAAGGTAATAAATTATTACCTATTCCCAAAACGAATCAAACCAAAGTAGCAAAAATTAAAGAGGATCTTTCAGCACCTCCACCAATTCAAGTTCTTAACAAGGCTAATAGGCTCTGCTCCGCTGATTCCAGGGAATTTAGTATATATTTCTCTAGCCCCCACCATTCCAGAGCAACAAGCACAGTTAGTTTTGGTGCCTGATGTGATATTTGAGTCTGTAATGTCAGAAGGGTGCTGTCAGGCAGGGGGTGTGATTCAGAGCTCCAATCAGAGGCACCCAGTGTCAAAGCTCAGAATCACACCCCTTGCTGCCTCTTGCCTGACTCCACCCTTCTGACAGCACAGTGCCTAAATAGCATATAAGGCACCAAAAATAACAGCATTGATTGCTCAGGAACGGTGGGGCTAGAGAAAAATTCTAAGTGTGCTAGATTCAGTAGAGCTGCAGCTAATCATTGATGTAAAGAGCTGGATTATTTGCCAAGTGGTGAAATATCCTTTTTAAATTACATTTTTAATTGTTTGACGCACATATTCTCAATACTATCCAAAAACAATGTATCCAACTGTATTATAGTCTGCTAGTAATAAAAATATATACATTAAAGGGAACCTTTTATCATATTTTCAGCTCCTAAACCAAGACTATGACACTATAACAGATGGTAATAGGTTAGTAAAGACACCCTCCTCTAACCAATCCCTTGCAGCTAGGGCTGAGCCGATCCTGACTTTTCAGGATCGATTTTAAAATCCGATTTCCGATCATTTTTCATTCGAACCCGATCTCGATCCCAATTCCGATCCCAATGCAAGTCAATGGGATTTTTTTTTTAATTGGAGATCGGATTTTAAAAGCAATCCTATTCACTATACAGCATGGAATCTAAGAATTGCTAGAATCCGCGCTGTGTAGTGAATCACTAAGTAGCCAGAAGATTTTTTTTTAATCCTCTGGCTACTTATTCCCCCCTGGTGTCCACTTACCTCTAGAGATGGCTGCGCCGCTGCTTCTCCTTCTTTTTGTCCTCGCTGCCGGTCCAGCTGCAGAAATTTTCTCGATCGCCGATCGGAATCCGATTTTTTCCGAACACGATCGCTCAACACTACTTGCAGCATAAAGTTGTAAAGTAGTGTTATTGTAAAGTCATATTATTTTCTACTTTCATCTTACACTTTACAATTAATATATAATAAAATATAACAAAGATCAAGGCCCCACGTTGCATAAAGGCTTCTTTTTTATTGCAAATTCTGCTGCATTATTTTGTGCCAGATCTAGTAGTGGCTACAGAAGTAATGGGAAATATCTATTAAGCTTCTTATGCTTCTCCCTTCTGCTCAATCCACTGCTGCCTTTTCACTGCAGCTTTTCCGCCACGTGGGCCTTATCCAAAAGGTTCCCTTTAAAATATATTTTGTTGCAGTAATTTTTTGTTTTATTCATGGTCAAACATAGAGTAGCTTAGATTAATTTTATCCTTTTATATTCCAAACTCTCTACTTTTTCCTGCAGTTCTCGAACAACTTCTAAACATGTAGACATTGAGCTCATTCCAAATAACGTAAAAAATGGAAAAATAGTAGAGTTTACATGTTTTTGAGAAATCTGATCAAATGTTCACTCCATTACATGACTTTGATTCCGTTCCTTTAAACATCTGGTTATACTCAATATCTCATATAATTACAATTCAGGCTACAACACGCTGCACCTTTCTTTGCTAATATTTATTTTCTGCTAAAACTGTATTTGGATTTACTTAGTGATGCAGCTCTGAACCATCCAGAGCAAAAACACATTTTATAGATGGATCATCTTCTTTTTGTAATTGCTCCCGTGTGTCAGAAGAGTGCATTCCCCATTCGCTCACATCTGTTAGCGCTGGAGTGATTGACAGATAATAACAGTTGTTTCTTTAGCTGGAAAAATGCTTGTATGATAAATATTCATAAAAATTCATATGTTTCCAGTACTAAAAGAATTCATATACAGCATCAGATTTCCCCCTAAAGAAATCTATGTGCTCAATACATTATTCAATGTTTTATTGGAATGCTACTTTACTAGTTAACCAGAGAACTCTTAATTGCAATCTGTAGGAGCAGAAAGGCCCTGCAAGATGTGATGTCTGATGGCATTACAGAGGAGCACTGCCCTGCTCATGGAGCACTGGAGGCTGATCTGCATATCCATTAAAGCTGATTATTTAACGAGGTCTCATCAGTTTGTGGCCACAAAGTACTGTTTCTGGTCCTGTTACAGGTCTCTACTTGGCACTCTTATTGGTTTAGAAAGCATTAGAAAGACTCCCATTAAATACTGAAACGGTCCTAGTTGAATTTTAAGTAGAATATTGAAAAGCAGGCAGTGTAGTTGTACGGAGTTGGAAGTCTAGTATTGTTCCAACTCTGGTAACAGTTGCATATGAAGGTATCATTTATATTTATCATGCCTTGGATGCCAGTTTTATTGTGTAAATGCCATGAAAAGTTTGTTGTATGTGCATGGGTTTTGGGGCATACATTGTGACTTTTCCTGTTTGTGCCCCACTCAACACTTTTCAAAGAAGTGGGTGGAATGGGTCAGGAATCTAGTTAATATGGGCTTGTCAGGTTTACTATAACTCATGCCAGAAAATGGCTTGAGTTACCCTTGACTAGCAAAGATTCAATTTCTGGTACACATGACTGTGGTGCTCCAAATTACTAAGAGGACGGATTTCTTAATAATTCTGGTGCAACTTCTGTCAGCACACAAATGGTCAAAGTTCTGGCCTTAATCACTCAGTCACAATGTCTCTTTGGTTAGGAGATAACTTCCTTCAGGATGTTAGATTGTATGCCAATTCCTTCTCTTCCTTTTTACTTCCTGTGTTTCTTTTCCCTTTATTTCTTCCATTTTCTAAATATATATTGCATATTGATTATATACGTATGTATATATATATGACTTAAAGAGAACCTATTGTCATCTCCGCCAACTCTTTGCATTCTTCAATGGGTGCAGCTCCATAGATTCTGGTGCAGTTGGAATGTTTTCCCTAACTCTCAGCCATCCTGAGAAATCATTTCTAGTTGCTAGCTTGTTAGTTTCAGCACATTTACGCTTTCAGCAGTCAATTTGGGAAAACCTGTCTTTTTTCATCCAGCCCAGGGCCATACTATTGTACAGATACTAACATAGATAATTGCTTTGAAATAGTTGGGAATAGAGGAAAAAATTCCAAGATCACCAGTATAAGTGGAGCGACTCCTATTGAAGGATGCAAAGATTTGGTGGAGGTGGAGAAAGGCCCTCTTTAATGTGCATATGAAAAGAAAATAACAAGGATATTCCTCAATTCATATCTGATGAATAAACAGCAAATGAGACATAAGAGAGTATAATGATACAAATGAGAGTATAAACCAATAGCAATTTTAACCTTTTTAACCCTTTAATCCTGACATCTGCCATGCTGTTACAGTGGATGCCGAATCTTTAAAGTACAGTGGAGAATCAGAGAGGAGACCCAGTTTACTATGATTGTAGGCATTGCATTCAGTGCATTCAGGTAAAGAAAAAAGGCCTCTACCTTTGCTTTTGCAGGACCACTCCTGAGTGGCACGATCTTGGAAGCCATCCTGTTCCTAAGGGTCCATTCACAGGGAGGAAAATGACATTTTATTTGGTGCTGTATTTTCAGTGCTGAAAAAAAAGCCTCCCATTGATTTCAATGGAATCTTCAAGCTTTTTTTTCCGCTAGTGGAAAAAAAAGTTAGTGGCAATCATTAAAGTCAATGGGAGGCTTTTATATCAGTGTGTAAATTTCAGCGCCAAATAAAGTGCCATTGTCCTCCATGTAAATGGACCCTATGACAGCCAGGAGCCTAATGAAGGCCCCCAGGCTTGTGATAGTAATAGAGATATTGATGCTGTTCTATGTAACGAAAATCCCATAGACTGAAACACAGTTATATTTCAGTCTATGAGACATGCAATCAAAAGATTGGGGGGGTTAAATTTAAATAAATAAATAAATGAATAAATAAATTAAAAACTAAAAATTCAAATCTTCCCCCTTTACCGAGATTTCAAATAAAAAATAAATAAAACCAAACAAACAAATAATACATCCCTACATCCAAAAACGCCCAGTCTGCAAACCTAAAAAAAAATATTTTCCCTTACAGTGAATGCTGTAGCAGGGGAAAAAAAATCAAGAGACAAACTACAGTTTTTTCTTTGTTTTTCCATAAAAATTTTAATTAAAAAGAAATCGAAACATCAGACATTCCCCAAAAAGGTGAAGCTAAAAAAATGTTTTAAAAACTGTATAAATTTGATATCCCCAGAATTGTACATAGGTAAGTCCAATTAAAGAAGGAATTTGCAAATACATTATATAACAAGTCAGAAGGAAGACTTATAAATAATATCAAATTGTGCTATACAGGGTTTGGTTACAGTTATTTTGGTCTGCATTTTTATATATCCTTTATATTTATATATGTGTATTTTATTATTGTATTTTTTTAACAGTACAAGTACTTCACTTGCATCAAATATCTGAAAACTTTATATTAATTATAGTATAAAATATGTGTATTAAATAAATCATAGTAGCAAACATTATGTTATTTGTAAATCAGGTTTTTGTGGTACATAATGCGCCTAAAGATTTATTGGGAAATCTCTATGGTAACTCACTCTCCAAAACAAGTGTAGTAAATTCTATCGTCTGCTATTGGTCATATGATCGTCATGAGGATTCATTCAACATGAAGACGGTCATTGAATCGCATGTTCATGGATCTAGCCTGATCATTGCTATGTCTATCTAGAAAACTCTTTAGAAACAAACCTTTGATATTGTAACCTAGATCAGAAATGTATTCCAATTGAATAGTACAGGATTCTAGCTACAAATGCACATGATGAAAGGAGAAATACTACTAGTTTAATACTTTGTTAGCTTTGGGAATTTGGAAGTTCTAGTCATTATTCTTCTTCAAATATATTGCCAAAATCAATAATACATGTTAAAGCAGTTGGAAAACCACCAAGGCAGACTTCAGTTCTTTTAATAACTACCTTTCCGAAGAAATGATGGAGTTTAATGTGGTAAGAAAAATGAGAATACAAAATCTAGTAATTATTAATGAAAGCTTCAGTCTAATAGAGGGTAACCGAGCATGTTAAATGTGAATTATTACAACTTCTATTTATGCACAGTAAAACTATATCAAGGTAGAAAATATATGCTTTTAAAGGCACATTAACCCCATGATTTAGTGTGTCGACACATGAGCACTTTAATTTCTATAAATTGTTCTATTTAAAATGATGAATCTGTTATTTGCTATCCAATTAACATAATATATAGTCTAAAATATAAATTGACTTTGGTAACCAATCATCCCAACCTAATCCACCCATTTAACATTATGTAACCACCAGTCTACCAAGACAAAAACATGTGGTCAGCCTGATATATATACAATATATATAGTATATACAGTTCTGGGTAGGTGTTTAGGCAGGTGTGGAAACAATGTTGCAAAGTAACTAACAATGCTTTCCAAAACAGAAGTGTTAATAGTTTATTTTAGTGATTGACAAAATTAAGTGAAAGAGCAAAAAATAAGTCTAAAATCAAATCAATATTAGATGTGATCAGGCTTTGCCTTCAAAACAGCATCAATTCCTCGATGTAGACAGTTTTATAAGGAACTTGACAAGGAGATTGTTCCAAACAACTTGGAGAACTAACCATTGATCTTCAATGGATGCTTAAGTCTTTCTGTCTTTTCATGTAAGCCCAGACAGACTCAGGAGGCCATATAACCACTTCCAGGACTCTCCCTCCAAAACAGGTATTTCTCTTTTATCCAGTCAATTCATTTTGTTAATTGACAAAAATAATCTGGGTCAGGGGACAACAACACTCCTTAGGGAGTGGGCACCTTCTCAGGCATATGGAGACTTACAACCCATTTTTGCTCCACGGGGGGATTATGGGACTTCTATTACTTTGCAGGATTTCTTCCACACCTGCCTAAAACTTCTGCAAAGTATTGTGGATAAATTGATAACTTGTAAATGTCATCTAAATAGATGTCTTTAATTTTAAGTAAATATGTCAAGTGATTTCTGCTACCCTAACTGAGAGCAGGATTTAATAGGGGACAAGAAGCTGAACTTTGTGATATATAGGATTATATGATTTGGAATAGGATTTCTGACTAAAAAGCAGAGTAAATCTTGACTGAAAGAGTCCTCCTTACCCCATCGACACACATTCATTGACAACTCTCCCTGCATCAGTGTGTATATACAGAAAACTGTCAATCACTTTGTAGGTGGAGGAATTAGGACTCGAGCTGTTTCTCCTAGGAGTCCTGCCCAGAAATTCTGCTTCACATCAAATGAATGTATCTATCACACAGAGCTCAACCTCTCCCCCTCTGTCATAGGCTGGTCTCAGCAGAAATCGCCTGACCAGTTTGCTTTAAGCCTTATTTTCTCCCTTTTCCACCATATACAATATATTTTATTGCAGTACAATATAGCAAAAGAACCTAATGGCCAAACTGGCACCAGACCCTGACACACTGATACCTGTTGAGCTCCTACAGTTACTCTCTTGTAGTCAATCCCCATGGTATATATTTCCTGTAGCAGAGATCTAATCTATGGCCAGGACCTGTGTGCCCTATTGGTCAAGCATGTACATATGCTACACTATATCTGTTCTGTATTTCATCTATAATATACAGATGTCGGAGAAGTTTATCACTCAGGGTTATTAGTGATTTCCTGATAGTATATTCTACTACAGGTCATGAAAAGAGAGAAGGTGATGCAATTAACTGTCTCATTACTTTCTGGTATTTTTAATATCCTTTACCTATAGTTCGCTTATAATACTTGAGCATGAATAGTACCATAGACATCTTGTAAGGTGTTATTTAGGGATAAGAACCTTTGGACATAATGTAAAATTTTATGAGTAACAGTGTCAATTTGAAAATGATTAGGCATGGCTACAAAAAGTCAAAGACCACATTCAGAGAGGACGGCATGAATGCATATTTCTTAAAAGTGTTAATGTGCTAATCTGCTGGTTGCTTGATCTAGGCAAAATGCCATCATATTCCACATAAGCAAAATACCATGGTTCTTGGAGATTTTATATAAATATCACCCACTGTGTTTTAACATTTCACATTAAATGTCTCTATTAAAACCAACAAGCTGAAACTGCAGTTACTATTTGGTGAAGGAATCTAGCTGTATTACTCCAACCTCAAATGACATCTGCTCAGTTTATTTTATTAATATTAACACATTTGGTCTGTACAGTTTCCTAGATCAGTAAACAGAGCTCCAGCGGATCCTCAATAGGCTACTTAATAGAAAAATAATATTGGAGATGAAATATGTTTTTAATAAAAGTGATGGAGATACTTCTAAAGAAAGAAAACTGGGGTCAGATGTAGACAAATAAACACATATATACACCTTATAACTCACGTACAGCGGATACAAATATATAACACTCATTTAGTGCTATATACAGACGTGGTATCTAAACTGTGAGCTACGCATTTCAGTGCAGAGCCTCATACTTTTTTACCTAGAAGCCTATAGGTGACATAAGCCACAGTATGCCTATACAGTGGCAATTGTCAGAGGTATACATTGGGAAATACTCACGTTATAACCCTCAGACTTGAATGCAGTATGAACACAGTTCTATTTCTAAAGTAGCCTCATCAGTTCCTTATACATGTGTTTAGAAATTAGGAATTATATTTACAATATGATATGAATGTAAAACAATAATTGTATTATGTAACCCGTGTCATGTTTAGCCCACATTTGGAGATACACGTAGGCAAGAGTGAACTTAACTTCTCTGATGCCTGAGGAAAATTATAGAATGGCACTCCTCCAAAAAAGATACTCAACTCAGCCCCCCATAGCATAATCCCCTCTTTTATACCTCCATACAGTATAACAACCCCTTTATTTTAGCCCTTACAAGGTATACGATAATCCTTTTTTTTTTACCCCCACACCAGTATATGACACATTTTTTTCTGTACCCCCCCCCCCCCCCACACACACACACAGTATGTAACTCCATTTTTTGCCTTTGCTGCCACTACAGTAGGGGCAATCAAAACATTGAATGCCATGAAGTGCTGCCTGATGTGCCCATGCGTGTATGCCACCGATAGAATGTATTCTTTGATTGAAAGTCATACTACTGGACAAGCAGACAAGAAAGAAGATTGCCCTCACCTAATCCCTTCTATAGCGCCAATAATGTTAAGTGTGGTGTGAAAAGTGATAAGACTCTTCAAGGCGTAGGAATATCGTCTCATTATTATGCATAGGCACAATTCGCTCATATATAGAGATAATCAACTACATTGACATTAAGTGGAGCCATAGTATGAAACCAAGGGGAGGTGTTGGGCTTGGTTAACTTGCAACAGATGAAATATCTGCCGGACTTGGGACCTCATTTGTATATTAGACAAAAACTATTTTCACAATTCAAATGTATATTTGCACGTGTTTAAGTTGATTGCCTTTTCTCATTTGATGCTATCAGAATCTGGGAGAGATTTAGCGAGTAAAATATGTCAAATTGTGCCAAACAGTTTTGATATGTGTCTTATACACTTTTGTGCTTCACTGGACAGTTAAGAGTACTCAGAAAGGAAATATGGCTAAGTGCAGTTTTAAAATTCAGCAAATTTATAAATGACATGAGACACAATTTTGAAAATATTGCTCTCAAGTAAGCCAACCAAGAGATGTTGTATGTGTCTATCTGTCTATTAAGATGCACCCCACTTTGAAAAATTTGGCAACTCTTCTACCTGTATTTTCTAGGTTTATGCTATCATAATTCCAGTTCCCAAAATCTCACTATGTAGGAGTCGTTTGAAGGGTTAAACGAAAAGTGAATGGATACTTCTGATGACAAGCACTGCAACAGGTATCTCAACACTAAGGTTCCTGTTCTTATAATCTGGGGTCTTTTCAGGATAATTATTTGGGGCTAGGGGCAGTACATGAAAATAAAAAAGACACTTATACTCACAGTTCATAGACTCCGCTGCAGCATCCAGTCTTCTTCTAAGTCAATGCTAAGGCCTGTGATTGAGCCTCAGTGGTCACTTGGGGTGATTGCAATACAATTAAACTTTGTTGCATTGGCACTTTTTACAAAAATGCCGGTTTGCCCTTCCTGGCTGACAGGCTACAAAGAGTGTCTTGTGGCACATAATTTTCAGTAACTGTCCATGCAAAATATGGAGTACCACAGTACTTGGGTCCTTGCTACAATAGTGTTTACAGTTTACATGTTTCCATCATATATATTAATTCAGAGTCATAGTCTGACATATCCCTGCTATGCAGATCATATCCAGCTATAGATATCCTTCAAGTCTAGAGTCAATGATCCATCTCCAGCCATAAATTCATACTTAGCTGAACTACAAGAATGGGTGAATGCCAGCTAGCTAAAGCTGAATCTGGGCAAAACTGAAGTTCTCTTGGCTGGAGGTCAGTGTTCAACAGATTAATGGCAACTCCATTTCCTCTATCCCTAAATACAACCCTTCAATGCTCAGACCACATGTGAAACTTACATGTAGTTATTGACAGGGACACCAGAACCAGGGACATTTCATTATCAAATCTTAATATTTATACCTGAGGAACATTGCCAAAATTGAACACCTCATCCTAGGTATACATTTTTACTTTATAACCTTTAAAGTCATAAACAACGTAGGCCCTAAATACTTAAAAGTATATATATATATATATATATATATATATATATATATATATATATATATACACATTTGTTGACTTTTCTTTATGTGTGGCTAAACAACTCGAGCAATTTGCACCTAGATAAATTATCTAAGAATATTATAGAAGAGTAAAACATTGTTTCTCCTAAAAGTTGAGCTTCAATACAGCAGAAGAAGTGTGGAAGCAGCCCTACAAGGTGCTGTAATTGGTTTGATACCGATTTTCCTGCTGGCAGACTCTCTTTAAAGTTTTCAGTCATAACTCTTCAAGAGGAACTGTAACTGCCAGGTGACATTCCTCACTTTGTTAGAATACTTATTTTTTTGGAATACTTTGCACTCATACTTTATTTTCAGGCAATGCCGGTATGTGGTAGTATGCAATAAAAGTTAAACGTTTTTTTTCCCATCTCCTTTTCTTACTAGGTTGCCTGATTCTGTCTTCTTCCCACTTCTTGTATTTTTCACCAAGCTGGTGGGCAGGCTTTGACTGTTTGATGAAAAGGACACTATGAAGAACCTCTATAGACATAGACATTGCCTTTACAGTGACAGATTATTTATTATGATTATTAGAAAAATATAATAATGCAGCTCAAATAATATGCACAGTAAATGTATATTACATTACACAGGTTTGGAAAGAAAAAAATTTACATGCTGTTAGTACAATGCTGACAATTGGCTTGCAGTAAACTCAATGTTATCTTTGTGTTTAGATAAGATATAAGGACACTGTCAGAGCCTTTATCAGCAAACTGCAACTAGCTGACCTGAATGCCCGGACAGAAGAGCAGAAGGTAACTGCTCTAAGATCTGGCATGACTCAGATAACAGCTCACCTTAGATCAGATGAAAGACTGGGTTCCTTGGCAATGTTGTATAAACAATGGGAAGAATAGTTTTGCATAAAATGGCAAACAGAGCAGCATGTTTAAAGCAATGTATTTAGGAAAACTCTTGATTTTACATATAATAGCAGTTTACATAGTATCATTTAGATGGGAATCCCCATTTAAGCTTTCCCTATTATACACTACGCGATTCAGTGTTTTTTGAGTCCATTGTGAGATAAGCACATTACAAATATTTTACAAGTTTAAAATTACATGAAATAATGCTTCAAATGGTAGGCTCTTAAGGGCATTACAAACTTCCTCCCTGAGTTGGTCTTTAAGATAACATATCCTTAATATGTCTCCAATTTTAGTTCTGTGGCGGTTCATTCAATCATTTAAGTATATGGGGCACCAGTGCAGTATACTTATCTGCCCACATATAAAAGACAGTGAGTCCTGTAAAATCAGCTGATATGCCAATAATCATAGCCCGACAGATCAAAAATTGATGGTCTATCTTGAGAAGAGGATACTAATTTTATTAAAATGGAAACCCTTTTAATCCAGTTTCATATAATGACAATACATGTGTATTTCATTTCCATATTACAGCAGCCCTGGCCTGACCAGGGGTCTAAGAAGCCAAGCTAACAACATCACTGTTAGTCCTGGTCATTAAAACCATGAATGGGTTTGGACCAGAGGACATAATATTGGTGCAGGACTGTGCCTGTATTCTGCTTTTTTGGAAATGGACTTAGGATAAGGTCCCACATAGCGAAACAAAGCTAAAAACACTAGAAAAAAGGTGATGAAGATAAATGAAGAGAGATGATCTGCGGACACTCCTCGAGCCTTAAAACATTCGTAGCTTTATTCCATATGAGTTAAAAAATAGTATACACAGAGTGTCCAAAAGAAAATACACATAGTGCGTTAAAAAAAGACGCTTACGCGTTTCGGGGTTACCCCCTTAATCATAGCATGTTACCTTTACAAAATCTTCGGACTTATAAATGTAATACACAGGTGTGTTTGCTTAATTGCCCTGTCACATGACAAAGTGTGATGTGTCGGAGTACAATAAAGTTACAATATTCAACACATAGAGCTTATACAAAGTATTTGTATTTAACTACAGCATAAGTTTATCTGATAATAAATAAAACCTCATTATGACCGCAAAAAGGAGTGTCATGATCGGCTCTGTTTTATTTCATACTAGCTGGTGAAAAATTGATATACTAATGTATTGGTATATTTGAATTTTAAATTTTAAAGATTAGTAACATATTCACAGTGTATTTATAGCTATATTAGCCTACATAATCCAAAGTGAAGCTAATAATATGTCGCCGTGTAGAAAAACAACATACCAAAAGTAGGACATCATTCAGACCGGAATGTAATCTGCAGCGATAATTTTAAAAATTCAAAATACCATTCGCAGCTAGATAACCTTTAATGGTCTTCAGATGAAATTATGTCTAATTGTCCGATTCGGTGAATCTTATAGTTGCCACCATAAACTAAAATCCAAACCTCTGTTCACAGAGTATATAGTTGTATGAGTTAAATTTACATTCCGGGAAGGAAGGAGGGGCATTGATTTTTCTGAGAAGTCACGTGTTCTTTGTTCACCGATAGGTAACAAAGAATTAAGTCATAGTCTATTCACGCCCATCATATTTCCACTGTAGCTCTACTCCTATCAAGCGGATGTATAAAAGATCGTATTTAAACATTGAGTTTGTATTCTAAGGAGGAAGGAGGAGCATTCATCTCTCCTTTGGGGTCACGTGTTCATATGAACCAATGAACGTACAGGATTGAGTCACAGCTTTGTTGCGCCCTCTACCCTTACATTAAATCTCTATTCAAGCTAAGCGAATACAGGTAAGATCATCATTCATTCCGCAGTGGTAAATATGCAGAAGATGAATATCTATAATTATCCAATTGAAAAAATACCAAAAGAGGAATTGGTGGCATTATTAACCTCTATATTATAAAATATTGGAAGACAATTGTTTGAAACTATAAAGAAAAAACCAAGATAGTATGCTAACCACCAATGTACGGCGATGGTATAGAAGTCCGTACAATTAAATATATGTAAATATATTAAGGGGCAGTGTTCTTTAGTCAGAATAGTAATATTGAAGGATGTTGCTATATAATGTGTAAGATTTAGTAAATATACGATATATCAGTTCTAATATTCATTCCCTTAGGTGTTCTACTATTGAAATTGAGAATATACCAAGCCTCCCTTTTTAATAGAGTAGTTTTAATATTACCCCCTCTGCTAGGTAAATTGACTATCTCCATACCATAAAATTTGAAAGATTGTGTATTACCACTGTGGAAAAAAGGCCAAATTTTTTGTGCAGCATTTTTCATTGACCAATTGCAGCATTTTTGTTTCCCTTATTAAATAAATAGGAAAACACAATTCTGCAGTTAAAAATAATATTCATCAGCCCTTTTTATTCAGAAATGTATAATTAAGATTAATTCAATCTCAATTTCTTTTCTTTCTCTACTGGAAAAAGCAGCATATTTTCCACTGCGATTCTCCACCACCCACAAACGCTGTGTTTCTGCAACATGGGGCCTTAGTATAGACAGACATGTGTATAGTATTTATGCATATCATAGTATCACAAAGAAAAGAACAACTGGTCCTGGTCTCACTGTTTATTTGACCTAAAAATAGGGGTATGAGAGTCAGAATTCAAACTCAAAAAGGGAAGATAAAAAAAAGAAAGTTCTTACCCTCAGAGCCAAAGTTTCCTGGTCCCTGGTTTTCTTTTCACCTTTTTTACTCTTGCGCTTCTCCCACATATTGTGACATTGATGATAAGAATTCATCTTAGATCCCATTGTTAAAAAAATGTGTAAACCTTGAATACTGCCTGTTTATATTTCTATTTTAGTTATAATATTTAGATTAATATTTTAGAGTTATATTAAGATTATTTTTCGATGCAGTTCTGTGTTTCGAGCTACGGTCTATGACAGAGTTAACAGTAAAGCCAATCTGAAATCAGATGTGTATTTGGTTCATTGTAATTGAAAGCACATTTTGGTATTTAAATACCAAATAACCTGCTGATTATTATGCATAGTTCTCTGTCCCTGTAAGAAAAACACAATGTCGCAGTCATGCTGTGCTTTCTAAAGCTAGATTTCCTTGTTTATATTAGCATCTCTAAACAAATCCTAAGAAGCCTAGGCTTTGAACATGGGTTCCATATTGTTACTTTGGAATCCTGGCTTAAAAGCGTATGGATGCCAAAATATCCACTGCTTGCTATTTTTATTTGTAGGCTTTGTCCAACTGGACCAGAGATCGCTTGCATTTGTAGATATAAAAGAAGTGCACATCTCTTACTGTAAAACATGACCAGATATGGAAAAGTGGCCCGAAATTACAATTTGCCTCAAATCAACCACAGTTTGAGATAAAGTGCACTTGATAATATATATATATATATATATACAGTCCTATGAAAAAGTTTGGGCACCCCTATTAATCTTAATCATTTTTAGTTCTAAATATTTTGGTGTTTGCAGCAGCCATTTCAGTTTGATATATCTAATAACTGATGGACACAGTAATATTTCAGGATTGAAATGAGGTTTATTGTACTAACAGAAAATGTGCAATATGCATTAAACCAAAATTTGACTGGTGCAAAAGTATGGGCACCTCAACAGAAAAGTGACATTAATATTTAGTAGATCCTCCTTTTGCAAAGATAACAGCCTCTAGTCGCTTCCTGTAGCTTTTAATCAGTTCCTGGATCCTGGATAAAGGTATTTTGGACAAACAATTCAAGTTCAGTTAAGTTAGATGGTCGCCGAGCATGGACAGCCCGCTTCAAATCATCCCACAGATGTTCAATGATATTCAGGTCTGGGGACTGGGATGGCCATTCCAGAACATTGTAATTGTTCCTCTGCATGAATGCCTGAGGATTTGGAGCGGTGTTTTGGATCATTGTCTTGCTGAAATATCCATCCCCGGCGTAACTTCAACTTCGTCACTGATTCTTGAACATTATTCTCAAGAATCTGCTGATACTGAGTGGAATCCATGCGACCCTCAACTTTAACAAGATTCCCGATGCCGGCATTGGCCACACAGCCCCAAAGCATGATGGAACCTCCACCAAATTTTACAGTGGGTAGCATGTGTTTTCCTTGGAATGCTGTTTCTTTTTGGACGTCATGCATAACGCCTTTTTTTTATAACCAAACAACTCAATTTTTGTTTCCAAAATGAAGCTGCCTTGTCCAAATGTGCTTTTTCATACCTCAGGCAACTCTATTTGTGGCGTACGTGCAGAAACGGCTTCTTTCTCATCACTCTCCCATACAGCTTCTATTTGTGCAAAGTGCGCTGTATAGTTGACCGATGCACAGTGACACCATCTGCAGCAAGATGATGCTGCAGCTCTTTGGAGGTGGTCTGTGGATTGTCCTTGACTGTTCTCACCATTCTTCTTCTCTGCCTTTCTGATATTTTTCTTGGCCTGCCACTTCTGGGCTTAACAAGAACTGTCCCTGTGGTCTTCCATTTCCTTACTATGTTCCTCACAGTGGAAACTGACAGGTTAAATCTCTGAGACAACGTTTTGTATCCTTCCCCTGAACAACTATGTTGAACAATCTTTGTTTTCAGATCATTTTAGAGCGGGCTGTCCATGTTCGGTGACCATCAAACTTAAATGAACTTGAATTGTTTTGTACAAAAGAAATGGTCCAAAATCCCTTCATCCAGGATCCAGGAACTGATTAAAAGCTACAGGAAGCGACTAGAGGCTGTTATCTTTGCAAAAGGAGGATGTACTAAATATTAATGTCACTTTTCTGTTGAGGTGCCCATATTTTTGCACCGGTCAAATTTTGGTTTAATGCATATTGCGCATTTTCTGTTAGTACAATAAACCTCATTTCAATCCTGAAATATTACTGTGTCCATCAGTTATTAGATATATCAAACTGAAATGGCTGTTGCAAACACCAAAATATTTAGAACTAAAAATGATGAAGATTAATAGGGGTGCCCAAACTTTTTCATAGGACTGTATATATATATATATATATATATATATATATATATATATATATAGTAAAACAAGCACATTAATCCTTTTCTGAAGCAGCTGACATTTATGGAAATCTAAAAAATTTTGTGATTTAAATTTTTTTAGGTGTGTATTGGAGTTTGTACTAGTTCAGATGGGTACGCGAGGATGGATGGTGATCTACATGCACAAAACATACCAATAACAATACTGGACAAGGCCACAACAAAGAAGAATATTTGTTATGTGGTCATAATGCTAAAGGAACTGCTGTTCACGAAGCTCTCACGAGAAACAGATACTTTTTTGTGAACTATCAAAGGTATTTTGTTGAAGTAGGTATTCCTTTTTTAGGCTAAGGCCCCACATTGCAGAAACGCAGCTTTTTTTTTTGCATATTTTGTCGCTTTTTTTGAGCCAAAGACAAGAGGGTTACAAATGGAAACGGAAATATATAGAAAGCACTTATACTTCTAACTTCTGTTCAATCTAGTCCTGGCTTTGGCTCAAAAATCTGCAAAAAAAGCTGTGTTTCCGCAACGTGGGGCCCATGCCTTAGGCTACATTCAGACAACCCACGTGCAAAACTGCTGTGAAAAGTGTCCATATTTCATGGCCGTCTTACACCCGAGGGGTACCTATTTTCACATTTCTCCAATACATTTGAGTGGAGGGATCCATGAAAATGGACAAAAATAGGACATGACTTATACTTTAACATTCCATCATAATGGGCCGTCAAAATAACGGTCATGTGAGTAGCCCTCATTCACAGACATTGAATCTAATGCTACCATGTGACGTTCATTACAAAAACGGATGTCACATATCCATTATTCACTGTTGTGTGAATATAGCGTAAGGCATTGTGAAAATTGCACATTGCCGAAAAACACAGTTATTGCCACGATTTTTTGAGCCAAAGGCAGGAGTGGATTGATCAGAACGGAGAAGTATAAAGGCTAGTTCACACGGGGTTTTGTGTGAACACATTCCATCGTGGCTGCCACGACGGGATGCTGGTGCAGTGCACTGGTGGAGGGTGGTGTCACGAGGTAGACGCTGCGGCTGAATCAGCTGCAGAATCCGCCTGAAGAAAGGGCAGCTAGCTTCTTTTTGCAGGTGACAGGATTTTGACACAGATTTCGTATCAAACTCCTGACCATTTTGCCCCGTGTGAACTAGCCCTAAGTCCTATATACCTTCCTATATATTTCCTATTCCTATTTCTTTAGTAGCCATTCTTGACTTTAGCTCAAAAAATCCTCAACAAAAAAAGTTGGATTTCTGAAACAAGGGTCCTCAACCTAAAAATGCTTACATTTTACTGTGTTAAATACGGATGGTATCACAGGTGATTCTTTTTGTATATTTTGCGGAAATGGTGCAGAAAAAAATGCTGCATTTTACACTACCAGCAAAGTGAATGAGATTCTGGCTAATCCCTTCCACAGATTGCAGATAAAAAAAACGCTGTGGAAAAGGTTTGTTCTCAAAAAATGCATGCGTTTTTGAAAATATGCAGCATGTCAATTTTACTTGCAGAAACACGTGTTTTCTCTATAGATTTGATAAGAGAAGAAAAGCTACAAAGAAAAATGCAATGAAAAATGCTGTGGAAAAGATATGTTATAATATATAACATATGATATGATATATGATAATCAGCTAAACAAAAAATCTCCCTCCCGTTGAAATTAAAAGAAGGCTAAATCTGTTCCATAAAACTCTGTGTAAGCATAGGAGGTGAAGAAACTATTTTAAAAAGAAAAGGGAGAACTAGAAACTACTTTAGTAATCAGTATGAATACTACAATAATTCAGTTAAGGGGTAATTCACATCACATTTTATACATCAATTTAATGGATGCATACAGCGCAAGTTCCAGCCACAAATCCAACTTGTAGACCCAATAAGTATAGGGCGCAGAGGGATTGAAGAGGACAGGGCTGGGGTTGGCCAGGTACTCCCGCAACATGCACCTATACTTGTCCCTCCTGGTGAAACTAGGCCCCTCAGTGGTGGTAGTTTGGCGAGTGGATGCCATTAACGTGTCCTAGACCTTGGAGAGTGTGCCCCTGCCGGGTGTGGACCAGATGGCAGTTGTTCGCCTGTTGGAGGAACTCTCCAGTGTGCCACCAACGAGAGTTGATGGAAACATCTCCATCATATTCTGCACCAGTTGCTTGTGACAATGACTCATGCAACTGTCCCTCCCCTGTACCGGAATAAAATTAGAAACATTATTTTTATACCGGGGTCAAGGATTGCAAAAATCCAGTAGTAGTCGTTGCTCTCCAGGATTTTGACAATGCGTTTGTCAGTTGAAAAGTACTCCAACATGTATTCAGCCATGTGTGCCAGAGTGTTACTTGGCATGACTTGGCTGCCCCCAGCAGAATGGTCACTCTCCATTTCCTCCTCTTCCTCCTCCTCCTCCATTTTGCCCCATCCGCGCTGCAGCAATGGGACGCACTGAACTTCCCCGCTAGCCTCCTGTGTGACAATGAGATCAGCCACTTTGTCATCCTCCTCCGCCTCTTCCTCCCTCAATATACGCTGTGAAGCGGACAGGAGTGTGCCCTGACTATCCTGCTGGGATGGTTGTGCTCCTATGCCTAACTCCTCAGCGTCCAATGCGTTATCCCTGACGGCGATGAGGGATTCTCGCATCACACACAGGAGCGGGATTGTGACACTCACGAGTGTGTCATCACAGCTGACCCTCATGGTTGACTCCTCAAAGACACGCAAGATCTCGCATAAGTCTGCCATCCATGGCCACTCATGGTGCAGAAACTGCGGGAGCTGAGTCTGAGGAACTCTTGGATTTTGGAGATGGTACTCCATCAAGGGTCTCTGCTGCTCACACACTCTACTCAACATGTGGTATATCGAGTTCCAGCATGTGGGGACGATGCACATCAGCCAGTGTTCTGGCAGATGGTGGCGTTGCTGGAGGCTTTGGAGGCTAGCAGTGGCTACTGGAGACTTGCAAAAGTGGGCGCACAAGCGCCGCACTTTCACCAGTAGCTCGGGTACATTCGGGTACATTTTTAAAAAACGTTGCACCACTAAATTGAACATGTGGGCCAGGCATGGAACGTGTAGGAGGTTGGCAAGCTCCACAGCCGCTACCAGGTTCCATCCGTTATCACACACGACCATGCCTGGGCCCAGGTGCAGTGGCGAAAACCATGTTGCCGTCTCATCGAGGAGGGCATCCCTCACCTCGGAGGCAGTGTGCTGTCTGTCCCCCAAGTTTATGAGCTTCAGCATGGCCTGCTGACGTCTCCCCATGCCAGTGCTGCAGTGTTTCCAGCAGGTAGCTGGGGTTGATGTGATGGCTGGGAGATGGTGAATTGCTGTGAAGAGGCGCATGATGGTACAGGAGAAGGAGCTAAGGCAGGAGAAGGAGCTGAAGCAGGAAAAGGGGAGGATGAGGGAGAAGTCTCCAAAGTGGTGGAGGTAGATGTGGAGGATTCCTGGCTGCTGGTCTAGACTGCAGCACCAGCACTGGCAACAGTGGGAGAGGCAGTGGCGGCAACGCCAGACGACGTTTGTCCTGTGTTTGCTCTCTGCCACTGAGCTCAGTGCTTGCCTTCCAAATGATGGCGCATGCCAGTGGTCGTAAGGTTGCTTTTTTCAGAGCCCCTACTCAGTTTGGAGTTGCAGAGTGTGCAAACCACAGTATATTTGTCTGCCGCACATACATTTAAAAAAATTCCACACCACCAAAGATTGTGGCCTCGATGTGGGAGTTTTTCTAGGCTGGCTACAAGAGGGAACATTTTCGGCCCTGCTGGTTGTGGCCTGGCTTCAGTGAAGCAGCTGTCCTCTGCCTCTGGACATGCCTCTGCCTCTAGCAACCCTCTTTGGTGCTGCACTTCTGTTAGGACTGTGCGGCAACTGCGGCCGAGGGGTCGGGTCGCAGCCCGTCTCTCTGCGGTAGCGTATTGCCGCCTGTCACTTCACCCTTGTGCCGGCAGTCAGGTTTAGCAAGGGTTAAACCCTCTTGCAGCCGGAGGATGTGGTCAGGCTGTGACTGACAGTTGTATCGACCAATCACCTCCGCCTTGGGCAGCTGGCTTGGCCGAAAGTGGGCCGCCCTTTCCCTTTATAAAGAGGGAGGTTCCTCAGCCCGCTGCCCTAATGTCAATTCACAAATGCACTGTGTGTGCTAAGGATAGCTAGCTAGCTAGTTAGAAACTTTGTTAGGCAGTATTGCAGATCAGGTAGAACTCTATTTCCTAAAAAAGGAAAAAACTTTAGTTGTTAGCTGCTTGGTGTGCCTCAGGAAGCCACTGTGTGCACACTAGCTAATTGTGGACAGTCTAGCACAGGAGTGCTGTCTAGACCGAGTCCTTGTGCGGCTGCTCGGACCTACACAGGCCGTTGTGATAGTACAGAGCGAACTAGGGTGTGTAGAGGGCTGGCAGTGACGTCTAACTGTCAGACCCAGTTCACACCAGGGCGCTTCTGTGGTCCAGAGCCCAGCGGGCTCCTTGGGTTTCATTTGTTAGTTTTTTTTTAATAAACCCAGCAAACCATAACAACTTCCCTCCACATCTACACTGCTCTCCCCGCTTGACATCCCCCCTGTCCAGGTTGGGTCAGTGTCCTCATTGTCCACCACCTCCTCTTCCAATTCCTCCTCCTCTTGCACACCGACGATGGCAACAGGCTGCCCTGATGGCAACTATGTTTTGTCATTGTCATCACTGAGGGCCGATTGCTGGTCAACAACAACAACAGGAGATAACGGATGCTCCAGTGTTTGTGCATCAGGACACAGCAACTCATCTGTTACCACTGGTGATTCAGGACGTAGTGGGACAGAGAGAGGGACAGTGAATGGACCCGAAAACAGCTCCTGGTAGGTGGGAAAGGTGGGATTAGTTTGCTGGGAAGATTGGGCATGTTGTGAGGAAGGAAGACCAGACTGTTGGGTAGGAAGAGGAGTTCAGGTAGAGGCTGCCTGGCTTGTGAAGAATGTGCTGGAAGCATTGTCCGCCATCCATTGTAACACCTCTTCCTGGTACTCGAGCCTGGTTAGGGTTGTACCCTGCACCCAACTTAATGTGGCCATCAAGCCAGAGACTGTGGGAAAGCGCAATGCTTGCTGCCGCAGAGCAGTAGGCACAGTAGACGCTGTTGGTTGAGCGCAACCTTGCTCCACATCTGCATTTCCTCGTCCCCATCCTTGTCCCCTTGCCCTAGCTTTACGCATTTTTTGATGTATAGTAATGCCCTTTTTATGGTCTATACACCCCTGATAAAAGCTGGTTTGCACATACAGTCCTATGAAAAGTTTGGGCACCCCTATTAATCTTAATCATTTTTAGTTCTAAATATTTTGGTGTTTGCAACAGCCATTTCAGTTTGATATATCTAATAACTGATGGACACAGTAATATTTCAGGATTGAAATGAGGTTTATTGTACTAACAGAAAATGCGCAATATGCATTAAACCAAAATTTGACTGGTGCAAAAATATGGGCACCTCAACAGAAAAGTGACATTAATATTTAGTACATCCTCCTTTTGCAAAGATAACAGCCTCTAGTTGCTTCCTGTAGCTTTTAATCAGTTCCTGGATCCTGGATGAAGGTATTTTGGACCATTTCTTTCTACAAAACAATTCAAGTTCAGTTAAGTTAGATGGTCGCCGAACATGGACATCCCGCTCTCAAATGATCTGAAAACAAAGATTGTTCAACATAGTTGTTCAGGGGAAGGATACAAAACGTTGTCTCAGAGATTTAACCTGTCAGTTTCCACTGTGAGGAACATAGTAAGGAAATGGAAGACCACAGGGACAGTTCTTGTTAAGCCCAGAAGTGGCAGGCCAAGAAAAATATCAGAAAGGCAGAGAAGAAGAATGGTGAGAACAGTCAAGGACAATCCACAGACCACCTCCAAAGAGCTGCAGCATCATCTTGCTGCAGATGGTGTCACTGTGCATCAGTCAGCAATACAGCGCACTTTGCACAAGGAGAAGCTGTATGGGAGATTGATGAGAAAGAAGCCGTTTCTGCACATACGCCACAAATAGAGTTGCCTGAGGTATGCAAAAGCACATTTGGAGAAGCCGACTTCATTTTGGAAACAAAGATTGAGTTGTTTGGTTATAAAAAAAAGGCGTTATGCATGGCGTCCAAAAAGAAACAGCATTCCAAGAAAAACACTTGCTACCCACTGTAAAATTTGGTGGAGGTTCCATCATGCTTTGGGGCTGTGTGGCCAATGCCGGCACCGGGAATCTTGTTAAAGTTGAGGGTCGCATGGATTCCACACAGTATCAGCAGATTCTTGAGAATAATGTTCAAGAATCAGTGACGAAGTTGAAGTTACGCCGGGGATGGATATTTCAGCAAGACAATGATCCAAAACACTGCTCCAAATCAACTCAGGCATTCATGCAGAGGAACAATTACAATGTTTTGGAATGGCCATCCCAGTCCCCAGACCTGAATATCATTGAACATCTGTGGGATGATTTGAAGCTGGCTGTCCATGCTCGGCGACCATCTAACTTAACTGAACTTGAATTGTTTGTCCAAAATACCTTTATCCAGGATCCAGGAACTGATTAAAAGCTACAGGAAGTGACTAGAGGCTGTTATCTTTGCAAAAGGAGGATCTACTAAATATTAATGTCACTTTTCTGTTGAGGTGCCCATACTTTTGCACCGGTCAAATTTTGGTTTAATGCATATTGCACATTTTCTGTTAGTACAATAAACCTCATTTCAATCCTGAAATATTACTGTGTCCATCAGTTATTAGATATATCAAACTGAAATGGCTGTTGCAAATACCAAAATATTTAGAACTAAAAATGATTAAGATTAATAGGGGTGCCCAAACTTTTTCATAGGACTGTATATAGCAGGAGGTAACTGCTATATAGTCTTGCAAATTTGTGGGGGGGGGGGACACCCCAAAGAAAAGCTGATTTGCACGTATATAGCAAGAGGTAAGTGCTCTTTATTCCTGCAAATTTGTGGGGGACACCCCTAATAAAAGCTGGTTTGCACATATATAGCAGGAGGTAACTGCTCTGTATTCCTGCAAATTTGTGTGGGGGGATACCCCAAAGAAAAGCTGATTTGCACGTATATAGCAGGAGGTAACTGCTCTTTATTCTTGCAAATTTGTGGGGGGCACCCCTAAGAAAAGCTGATTTGCACATATATAGCAGGAGGTAACTGCTCTATGTTCCTGCAAATTTGTGGGGGACACCTCTAATAAAAGCTAGTTTGCACGTATATAGCAGGAGGTAACTGCTCTTTATTCCTGCAAATTTGTGGGGGGCACCGCAAAGAAAAGCTGGTTTGCACGTATATAGCAGGAGGTAACTGCTCTGTATTCCTGCTATTTCTGTGGGGACACCCCTAACAAAAGCTGCTTTGCATGTATATAGCAACAAGTCACTGTTCTGTATCCCTGTTTTCCACCGTTCGTGGAAAGCTGGACTCCTGTCCCTGCAGTGTATAGCTCTGAGAAGACCTGTTGTTGTTCTTCGTTTTTTCCCTGCCTATCTGAAGCTAATGCCTATCTAGCCCTCAGCAGATATGTCTCTCTCCCTATCTCTCATTGTGGAATGACACGAATATGGCGGCGGCCATTCTTTTGAATGGGAGGTCACATGTTTTCGGCAGCCAATAGGTTTTTTACATTTTTTTCACTGCCTCCATTGTCGTAATTCCTGTCCCACCTCCCCTGCACAGTTATTGGTGCAAAAAACATGCCAGGGAAGGTGGGAGGGGATATGAATTTTTACTGCGTATGCCGCGTGGTATTGGATTTGGAACGAATACCTCGAACGACCTAATATTTGATCAAATACCTATTCGATTGAATGGTGTTCGCTCATCTCTATTAAGGGGTTAAAATGTAAGTAAGACCATATAAATTTGCTATCCCCAGAATCGTACCGAAACACAGAATACAGGTGACATGTCATTTTGGCTGCACAGTGAATGCCGTAAAAACGAAGCCCTTTAGAAAGTTACACAAATGCACTTTTTCTTCATATCCACCCCATTCTGAATTTTTTTACAGCTTCCCAGGACATTGCACAGAATAATTAATGGCGGCATCATGAAGAAAAATTTGTCCTGCAAACATTAAGACCTCATATGGTTCTGAGAGCGGAAAAATAAAAAAAGTTGTGTGGTTTGGAAGGGGGGGAGAGTCAAAACCAAAAAACAAAAAATTCCTGCAGCGGGAAGGGGTTAAAGAGTCCCTTTGTGGTTCTAAATGAGTACCTGGAAAATTCTTATATGTTGATTATGACCTGTATAGAACATATCTCTATTTGATTATACATTGTTGAGTTCCATTGACCAGAATGCTATATTATATACATATTAAATAGTGGTGTCATTTTTCTCATTTTTTTTATCTTAAAAGGAATGTAGGGTTCAATGTCAGTTGTTAAATCCTTGTTATATGCGTCATTATTACTTGTAAAAATGGAAATTTCTAGCTTTAGTTTTAGGAGCAGCTCTTAACTGTCAATCAGGGATTAACACAAACTCGACCTGAAGAATGAGCACCTCACTTCTTTTTTCTGGGAACCGGAAGAAACGGCTCCCGGAAAAAAGACCTGAGTGGCTCCCATTGATTTCAATGGGAGCTGTCTTTTTGGTCAGGGTTTTGAGGCAGATACAGCCTCGAAACCCTGACCAAAAAACTCAGCGTGTACTTACCCTAAGGCTGAGGCCCCACATTGTGGAAATACAGTTTCTTTTGTTGCAGATTATGTTACTGTTTTTGAGCCAAATCCAGGAGTGGATTGAGCAGAAGGTAGAAGTTTAAGTGCTTCCTATATATTTCCCACTTCTTTTGTAGCCATTCTTGCAACATCTCCTTCAAAAAAAGTTTCTGCAATGTGGGGCCTCAGCCTAATATCGCTTCCTGTCTTGTAGAGGATTTAGAATCTGACATATCTTAAATAAATAGTATTGAGCAGAATGTTTCTTCTTTTTATGGTTTCCTATAATATTTTAATGTTTGCATGTAAACTTTTCAGATTTGCAGTAGCAAAAATAAGTTCACTTGCTTTAAAATGAAATTGTTATTTAACATTTTAAAACCTTATTTTTATGCACCGGGTGGCGAGATAAGCAAAAATTGAAAATGTAAATTTCCAAAAATGGGAATCATTCAACAAATACCGCATTACAGAAAAAGACACAAAAAAAGACAAAAACTGAATTAGCTTTTAAATGTTACATTTCACCCAGAGATTACTTTAATAATAAGGTGTTTGGGTAACAAGATTAGTAGATACACAGACTTCCTTTTGTGACCAGATGCTAGCATTGAGAAAAAAAAAGTCTAACAAGCCTTATATTGCCACCTTCATTTACCATCTGTTTCTAGTTTTATTCAACAGTTTGCTTTCGTCTATTTGGTCAACTGAATTTAACTGCAGCTGGCGGATTCTTAAGCCAAAAATTGTCATGGATACCTTTTCCCATGATTCTAAGTTATTGTACAATATTATACTATATTCTTATTATTACACAATTTACCCTCAGATTCTTTTTTTAAGGGTTCTATACAATCCATTTTGATAGTGTACCATTAGATTTAACAAGAAATTGCATTTTGCGATGAAGAGAAAACAATCACAAATTGAAAACAGATTTATTCACACTTATTATATTAATAAAAACCTAAAAAATTTCAAAGTGTGTACTGTGTGGAAAAAATAATGGCCAGTGGGTCTACTCTTTATTAACAACTCATCAGTAAGCAGGTTGTAATTCATAACAAAGAATTTACCCCAAGGAACATCACATGACTGCAAGCTTTTTAGTTTCCTAAGAAAATACATATGTTGTTCCACTTGGTTTCCTTTCAATAAAATCCAACAGTTAGCACTTCATTTTCAAGCTGTTCTGACAAATCAGGCCAGTTAGCTCTGCCGAGAAAACAGAAGCCAACGTTTCTGCTGAGAATTTTAGGGAATTTTTTAATAACTTAAATAAATTTCCCAAATGGTAAGGAAACCACAATGACGTGCTGTAAACTATCATTGCTTGATATTTCATATATAATTGGATGGCTCCATTTTGGTTGATATCTTGGAGTCATTTTTATTTCTTGAACTGTTTAGATAATTTTTCTTGAACTGTTGTCCATTATTGAATGAAACCTACTATTTTACAGACAAGAGTGAGGATGCATAGTGAAATTTGTTAAAGAACGAATGTGAAAGCTTTGAAAAGACGTCTTCCCTCTGTGTTTGGAGCAACTCACAGTGGAATTATCATTAAACACAACAGGATATGGGGAAGATCAATAGGTTCCTTTATTTTGATTATAAAAGACATGTTTCAGGCTCAAACTGGGCCCTTCCTCAGTTAAATAAATAATAAGATTCAAAAACCACATTACGATTATTCAGAATCCAATAGGCAATTATTTAACAAAAGAGTAGATGCGACTGATTACCTCATTTATAGCAGTACGTAGTTTAGGGTAGTGTTCACATTTCCCACTTCATATTTATACTGTTTGTCCTTCTTTAACAACAGAGTAATACATAATTTTCACCTTCTTCGTGAAAGCTACATGATCACAGTGATGTGATGTGTTTATTCTAGCATGGGTTGTTGTGTAAACTGGAGGTCTCTCTCTGCTTCCTGCAGATACTCTTGAGAACTGCCATGTGACCTTCATCAAAGTCCAATCCCCATGTTCTTTTGCCCTACCTCTGTCTTAATGCTTCCCCGCTCTTCATTTGCCTCTGACATGATCTGTTAACTATAGCCCCCGTCTCTCACATACTGTCCACAGTTTCGACTTCTCATAGCCAGGTCATCATGCCACTATTATCTTTACCATTGTTATCAGCAGCAGATGATGCAAGGAGCTTCCAGGACCTTTGCGGAAGCTATCCTCATGGTCTAAGGTCTGGAATATCCATTTTCATATTAGCTCTACAGTGTTTTGCAGAAACAGGAAGTAGACGTGGGTACGAGTACTAGACATGGAGACCAGCATCAGCAATAGCTTATTTTTAATCTTGTTTGAAGACTACTGTTCATATCTTAAAAACAAAAACACTGGTGTGTCACTTTAAGTAATTAAATCTTATTTACAATAGAGGTGGGGAAAGACTAAATCCTCGACAGTATCTAACAAAAGTAAGTACACCCCTCAAAGTTTTGTAATTATTTCATTAGCCATAAAGGTGCTGGACTGATCAAGAATGCATCCAGACCAAAACCCTATTGAGCATCTGTGGGGCATCCCCAAGTGGAAGGTGAAGGAGCAAAAGGTCTCCAACATCCACCAGCTCCACCACCTACATCACAAGAAAAAAATAAAAATACTATCTAGCAATGTGAAGACAGAAAACCCGGAAATCACCAAATCATTAGAAGACAACTGGCTGTGACAGGAAGATAAGGTATAAACTGTGCAAGCATATATCAGGGGACACCCTGAATTTACAATTTACAATGGAAAAGACACCAGAAGTGACCCCCAGAGTGACCTCCTCAATGTATTCCACACAGCCTACATATTCACTCTTCACCATCTGCTGTGCATTCATGTCTGGGATACTAATACTCACTACACCCCCTTATAAATTACACTATATAACAAATTTTTATTTTTGTTTTGTCTTTGTTATTATAATGTTATTTTCTGATTATTCAAATCTTATAAGAATATTAAATGCTGAATTCAACTCATAAACTTTGCTTTTTGTATCAAGGCATCGATATTTAAAAATCTTATTTTAATTAACAAGCATATCATATGTCTAGATCAGGGATCCTCAAACTTTTTAACCCCTTCCCGACATGCGCCGTAATAGTACGGCGCGTGTCGGGTCTGTAACTATGGCGACCGCCCGGGAGCCGGGCGGCCGCCATAGCCGCCGGGTGTCTACTGCTTTAAGCAGTAGACAACCGGCTCTAATGCCTCCGATCGGTCCCCGGACCGATCGGAGGCATTAACCCCTCCGGCGCTGCTGTCAAAGGCACCGGAGGCGCCATTTTCCCGGCGGCGCATGGGCGCCGCCATTTTGGCAGGGATCGCTGGCTCCTGGAGCATGCTCCAGGGCTGACGTCATGTTGCCATGACAGCCGGGAGCCTTGTTAAAGGCTCCCAGCCGGTCTGCAAATTCTCTCTTTTGCAGGCTGGTGTATGCAGCCTGCAAAAGAGATGATGATTTTTTGCAATGCATTGCAATGCATTAGCATTGTAATGCATTGCATTAGTGATCAGACCCCTGGGATTCAACACCCCTAGGGGGTCTAATAAATGCAAAAAAAAAAAAAAGTAAAAAAAAATATAAAAAAATATAAAAAGTATTAAAAGTTCAAATCACCCCCCTTTCCCTAGAACAAATATAAAAGTAGTTAAAAACTGTGAAACATATACATGTTAGGTATCCCCGCATCCGAAATCACCCGGTCTACAAATCTATAAAAATATTTTTCCTGTTTGGTAAAAGCCGTAGCGGGAAAAATAGTCAAAAGTGCCAAACTGCCGTTTTTTCACTGTTTTGATTCTGATAAAAATTTGAATAAAAAGTGATCAAAGCAATAACATTTCCCGAAAATGGTAGAACTAAAAAGTACACCCGGCCCCGCAAAAAAAGACGCCCTATACATCCCCGTACACCTATGTATAAAAAAGTTATGGCCGTCGGAATATGGCGACTTTTAGAAAAAAAATTTTTTAACACCGTTTTGGATTTTTTTTTAGGGGTCAGAATGTAAATAAAACCATATAAATTTGGTATCCCTGGAACCGTACCGAAACACAGAATACAGGGGACATGTCATTTTGGCTGCACAGTGAACGCCGTAAAACCAAAGCCCGTAAGAAAGTCGCAGAAATGCATTTTTTCTTCAAATCCACCCCATTCTGAATTTTTTTCCTGCTTCCCAGTACATTATATAGAATAATTAATGGTAGCATCATCAAGAAAAATTTGTCCCGCAAAAATTAAGACCTCATATGGCTCTGGGAGCGGAGAAATAAAAAAGTTATGGGGTTTAGAAGGAGGGGAGTCAAAAACGAAAAACGAAAATCAAAAAATGCCATCGGCGGGAAGGGGTTAAACAGTGGGCCGGAGGCAGAGCAGGTTGCACAGACATTGGTAGCGGTGCCCTCCAATAGGTAAAGTGAAGTGCGCTCCATGGCCTGGCCCGAGCTTCTCAGGAGCTTCATTATAAATGCACGCCTGCCGGCGTTGTCGGCGGGGCCAGACAGAAGTGCTTGGCGGGCCGCATGTGGCCCACGGGCCGCAGTTTGAGGACCCCTGTTCTAGATGGTGAAATATTCTAGACTGTTCTGAAAACTTCTAACCTCTATATAATTCTAGTCATGTCGAGACGTTGGTAGAATATTCTAGACGTCTGTCTGTTTACTATATAAGCACGTCTGCTGGACAGTAGTACTTGTAATTGCAGTTATAGTGTGATAGTGGATCGTGATATAGTATGAGAGCAAGTGCAGCAACTGAATAGGGCTGAGAAGTATAGTGTGTAGTTAGATGCAGAGATGGCATCCAGAGGCTGTAAGCATTCTGCTGATTTGTTTTGCTACATATGTGATCATCAGCAAGACGTGATCCAAGAAATATTCAATGAGAACATCGGTCAGGATGTTTGAAGCCTATAAGGTATAGTTCGGTGTACAGGTTGGGGACCAGGACAAACCCTGGGCACCTCATTATAGTAGTGAAAATGGCAAAAGAACCCTTGAGGGATGGTTCCAAGGGAAAAGAAGAGCCATGAAGATTGCTATTCCAAGAATTTGGCGAGAGTCTACCGACCACTCAACTAACTGCTACTTTTGCATGGTTGATCCTTCCAAACGTCGAAGTGGCAAGAATGCTCCTTCGGTGACATATCCTGATATCCCATCATCAATTGCCCCAGTACCACACTGCACTGAGCTCCCCATACCTGCACCTGCCATCATCAGAAGAAAGTGGCGCATCAGATTTTGAACTATCACTATCACACTCAAAAGGATTTCAACAACTTGATACGAGATATGGGATTCACAAAGTCCAATGCTGAGCTAATGACATCTAGACTGAAGCACTGGAATCTTCTGGACAAAACTGGCACAGTTTTCTTGAAGTGGTGCGAGGTTTCCTTGGTAAGCACAAGGCAGAAAATTATGTAGAGCTGGTCCAAACTCTTGTGCACAAGTACCATGAAATGGGCTGCAGGATGTCTCCTAAAGTTCATATTCTTGAAGCCCACCTCAACAAGTTTAAGGAGAATAAGAGGGCATTCTCTGAGGGGCAAGGAGAACTCTTTCATCAAGATATACTGGATTTTGAACGTTGCTACGAATGACAGTACAACGTAAACATGATGGAGAGATTACATTTGGGGACTTATTCGAGAAAGTGACTTACTGTATAATCGTAAATCTAGAAAGCAAACACACTTTTAAGTTTAATATCTCGACTCTTACAGTACTGTATAATGACATTATTTTTCTATGGCATTTTGTTATTGTATATGAAGCTAGACAGCTGAATATAGTCGTTATTATTACTAATATCAAACATTTTTATTGTTTTCAATGCCCTGGTCATAAAAACAAAGTTGATTAATAATAATTAGTATTTTCTGTAATGCCAACCTATGCACTGTTAGGAAATAACATTTGATGAACAAGGTCAAAAACTCTGTTACATAGTGTTATTTAAGGGTTGCAGTTTTCAAAATGGGGTCCCTCCTTCTAGGATTCCACTTTACTGGTACTTTAGAGGATCTGCAAACATGGTGTCCAGAGACCAACCATCTAAATATACACTTCATAAGCTACATAGGGCTCCTTCCCTTCTGCGCCCTGCTGTGTGCCCAAACTGTAGTTTACACCCATATGTATGGCTCTGGTGTACCCAGGATAACATATTTAATGTCATATGTAGTATAATCTGCTGTTTGGCCACAGAGGGAAAGGAACATCATTTTGTTTTTTGGAGCACAGATTTAGTTGGTTTGGTTTTTGGACACCATTACACTATTGCAGAACCCTGAAATGAACGCTTGTGCTCAAAATGATAATACCTCATGATAAATTTCAAAGATATGGCATTTGGAAATTTTTATATCAACTAGCACTGATCCTCCAAGTGGGTGGGAACCTTATGCTTTTGTGGATGGATTTTAAAAAGAAAAAAAATTGATCAGGGGAACGGCAAGAATCAATTGATATATGTTATTCAGCATTCTCTTCTTGGTGTCAAATCCTCTTTAAGACAAACATGGGATTTGCTTACACCACCTTACACATGGCTGTTTATTTTTTACTTTCGGGCTGATCTTAAAGGGGTTGTCCCATCACAAGGATCCTATCTATACTGCTTGTTAATGTGGATGTAAGACTTTTCCTAAATACATTGCTTCAGCAAAACTGCTTTGTTTGTCCACTATCTTAATTTATTCAATTCATTGTTGACATAGCCCTTGACTTATCTGCTCAAAAGTCAAGTGATGTATCAGCCTGCTCTCAGGGGGGAGAGAGGAGGGGCTAAGTGCAGGGAGCGAGCCTGTGTATCTAGCTATTCCTGTGTCTACACCACGTGACCTAGGTCCTGCACTCAGATAGAGGAGAGGAGCTGCTTTCATTTCTGCTCTTCTGTTCTCCCAGTTATCAGGCTAGCTAATTCAATTGTGTTCATTATGGCAGAGACAGGCAGTGTCTGTATGTAACACAGAATGGAGTTGCTGCTGCCTGTACTTCATAGTCCAATATGGGTGGGCGGAGCTACACGAGAATTTGGGGGCGGAGCTAAACAGCAGGCTGCATGTGAAACCCCGCCCACCAAATGATGCAAGAAACCAGGAAGAAAGAAGATTTTACAGGAGTGAAGACTGGTGAGTATGCGACGTGGGAATACCCCTTTAAGCCTCACATACAAGGTCATACTATGGATGTGTATACTGTCCCATTACTTGGAGATCCTAGACTGCTATGGGTCCATACTGAACCTTCTTGTGCCTCTCATTGTATTTGGAGTCTAAGAGTGTTTACTTCAGTGTTAGGCCCGGTTCATATCTGCGTTCGGTATTCCATATTCACTTTTGTCTTCGCTTGATTTATGTGGACACAGCGTGGTAAACACACGGACCCCATTGTAGTCTATGGGGTCCGTGTGATTTCATTGCTCGCCGCTTTTTAATGCGTTCGGTATTCCATTCGGGGGGATCCCAAGTGGACTCCCCGAATGGAATACCGAAGCAGATGTGAACCAGGCCTTAGTCTTCAGTTACACACTAATACTTTCAGTGCATTGATGAGAAATATCCCATCTATGCTTTTATTTTCAAACCTAGGATTTGTATGAAAGAATTATAAAGGATAACTTTAGATCCATGACGATACCATTTTCATCTGATCTGCATTTTGGGAATAACAAAGTATAGTTTTGTAATTTATGTAGCATATTTGTCATTTAAGCACCAGCGATTGTTTACACTATGTAAAATGAAATCCCTACAAATATGTTCCTATCCATACACATGGCATATGTTTCTATACAGGAAATCCTTGTAGATGTTTAGTATTTGATCTTGCCTAGCGCTGTGGGACTCTTATGCATAGAATTCTTAGTCTCCAACTTTTCTGACCCAGTGTGTATCTCAAATTCCAGACTTAAGAGCTATATCATTATCATACAAAACCCCTCTAAAATACTATGGATCTTAAGTCCCAGCTGGCTTTCTTTTTAGTTACTGTTATCCTAAAAGATCTAAAAACACTATTTGAAAAGATTAGGGAATATCCTTTACTTTTGGAAAACTTCCCTTTTTTCAAATAAAAGCCACAACAGATTAATTGGCATTAATTCAAGTGACCACAGCTGTCTCCAATATGTTCCTGAGCGCAACGGAGCAACTCTTGCTGCCTGTGTATTATCACAGCACTGCAGCTATGGAAATCTTGCATCATAAAAGGTATTAGAAAGAATATGGCATAACAATGAAGGCTTTTCTCAGCCTGATCCATGGTGGAAAGAGCACATCCCTGGATGACTAACAAAGGCTACTTGGAAACAGCAAAAAAATTGTGGCAGATCCAAAGAAAAGACAAAAAGTAGAATTTTATTGCAGTTATTCTCTCTGTTAATGAGAACAAATAGCAACTATTTTCCTCTAGTTAATTCTTGTATTAAAGTCGTTGTTCGGGGCTTAATATTTTATGGTCTTTTTGTCAATAGCTTATGGATTTCGTTTTTATGGCATTCTGTACTTGGTAGAAAAGATATGTTTTGGATGGACACAAAAAATAGTATACCATGCTTTTGTGTACGTCCAAAAAACCCGTCAGAAGCAGATCTTTTTTTCTTTACTATCCATGTAAATGGATAGCCATCTGTTTCCATTCATTTTTTGCATCCTTTAAATGGATCTGCTTAACACATGTAAAAAATGTGATCTCACTGGAACCTTATTACATTTTTGTGTCCATCCAAAATATGTACAGAAATGGATCAGTTCTTGATCTCTATGTAAACAGATGGCCAGTCATTTGCATCCGTTTTTTTCCTCTGCTTCTTGTATCCATAAAAGGGATCTGCTAAATGTGGTCCATGTGCTTTCCACACGGTCTCCGCACGAGCGCTAGCCAATTCATTCGGTAGTCCGTTCGGGGGGTCCGCATGCAAACTACCATGAACAGATTACCGACGCATATGTGAACAAGGCCTAAGACTTGCAACCATGAAAAATCCAATGAGGGGCCACAAACACATTCCCACATTAGGGTGCATTCACACTACGGATATGCTGACCGATTCTGAACATTAAAACACGTTCAGAATCAACGCGTATAAAGCAGATCCCATTCATGTCAATGGGAGCCGGCATACGAGCGCTCCCCATTGTAATGAATGGGCTGCTTTTTCCTCTACGAGCGCTCCCATTGAAGTGAATGGGAAGTGCTCGCGTGTACGGCTCGGAATGAGCCGAGCGCTTACGCCATGTGATAGGGGCCCTATGCACGAGCCGTACACGCGAGCGCTTCCCATTCACTTCAATGGGAGCGCTCGTAGAGAAAAAAGTAGCCCATTCATTTCAATGAGGAGCGCTCATATGCCGGCTCCCATTGAAATGAATGGGATCTGCTTTATACATGCTGATTCTGAACGTGTTTTAACGTTCAGAATCAGTCAGTGTATCCATAGTGTGAATGCACCCTTAGATACACACATGGTCAGGTCAATGGGGTCTTAATGCAACAGAAAAATGGACCATGAATTTCAGAAAGTGGCTCTTTTCCCCACATTTGGTGCATTTATGACATCTTCTGTAAAAACATGGTGGATGTGAAGTCTTTAAATATGGTGCTCCAAAGCAGTGTAGGTGTCATAACTGTGTTTCACACTGCAAAGATCCGGCAATAATACCCATCATCCCTTCTGAGTACGAACATTCAGTGTCTCTGTGACCCCGCTCACGTTGGTATGGCAAGATCACAAGAGCCATTTCCAGGTACTATGACAGTTAGGAGGTTTCTGAAAAATCAAATCACCAATAAAACTTTGTGTATGGGAAGCTTTGACAGTACATGTCATATGTGTCAATTCTGTTCCATATGTTTAAATGGGGTCATTTATGTAATATGTAGAAGAATTGGACAGTCACAGAAAATGTGTAAATATACCCTTAGAAATATTAAAAATGTTAAAAAGACCATTCCAGCTTTTCTGACATGCTAGTTTTAGTAAATACTTGCATTTCCCATAATAATTCTAGAGCATTTTAATAGTGCTCGTAATAAATTTTACTGTCCATAAAAATTGATCCGTTTTCCGAATAAAAACTTTTTCACATTGCAACAGTATGTCATCCAAAATCTTAGATCCTCAAAAACGACATTTATGATGCCATACGCTTCTATTGAGTGAGTTTGTGCCGCAAGTACAGACAGGAACAGAACCTGTTCAAGATTTTGTGGATGGTTTCTATGGCCTGGACACTGATCTGTAAAAACTACACACCTGTGTATGGGGCCAAAGAAATGAATGGGTGTAACAATTCTGCCTGTTCAGGTCACTGCGCCACCCTCTGTTCGCATTTGGCGGTGCAGGAGGCATTTGCAGTTTAGTTCCTTGATTAGAGTTTTTGATTGCACTGTTTGAACACGGCTCTAGTTCTTTAATTGAATTTGCACCACACCCGTCTTCTGCCCTTGTCTGCCTCAGTCCATGAAGTAGTTAAATTTTGTCTTGCCTGTGATTGACAGCCGGCCTTCCTGTCAGGTCCAGGGCGGGTTCTTCCTCCCTATTTATTCTTGGCTCACATTCACATTGGTGCTTGCTATTGCCTCGTGCTTGCTGGTATTTCTCTTGCTGCTTAGTTACTTGTATTCTTAATCCTGACCTTGGCTTTCCCTATTGACTATTCTTTTGGACATCGATTTGGCTCTGAATTGCTCGACTGTTACTGACCCCTGGCTAGCTGACCTCCCTTTCTTGTTATTTGTCTTGTCTGCGTTTTGTGTGTCACATATATAGGAAGGGATCGTCTTCGAGTTGCCGCCTATTACCTAGGATAAGACAGGCAAGAGAAAGGGACAGTGGTGGGCTTCAGCTTAGGGCTCACTGTCTCTTGTGGCCCTTTCTCCAGGGTTTCCAGCAGCTACTGGGGAATTGTCATCAAAGCAATTTCCTAACAATGGGTCTGGATTCTATCTGCAGTTACTAATGTGTAATTGTGGACAATATATTGAAAACAACTATGGTGAAATGTATGGAGCCTTACTATGCTATGTTGTGCCAGTTTCCTATTAATTCATTTGATAAATATATTAATAGGATTATGTGTGTGTGTACACAGTCAGCACTGATTTTACTGTACCAGAAAAGTGAATGATATTTGGTTAATCTTATCCATACCTTGCAAAAAAAAAAAAACATTTGCAATTTTAAAAATGTGTGGAAAATCGTGACTGTTTTCCCTATAAATTTAATAGGAAAAGAAAAAAAACTGGAAAATGCAGCAAAAAATGCTGCAGAAAAAACAACACGTTTAACTTAATTTTTTTCCTCAGCATTTTAGCTGCATTTCACCCCTAAAAAGTAATGCCCAAGTGTAAATTTACTCCAAAATATCGAGGAGGAATAATAGTGGAACAGCACGACACAAATGCAATATATCAAAAGATGATCTATTTGTTATGGGAAATATGAGTATTTATTAAAACTGGCTTATCAGGAGATCTAACCTTTTTAACTGATTCCAGAATATACAGTATACAGCGGGTAAAATAAGTGTTTTACCAATTTTCTAAGTAGTTAGATTTCTAAAGGTGCTAATTGCCATGAAATTCTCACCGGATGTTGTAACAACTAGAGATGAGCGAACACTAAAATGTTCGAGGTTCGAAATTCGATTCGAACAGCCGCTCAATGTTCGTGTGTTCGAATGGGTTTCGAACCCCATTATAGTCTATGGGGAACAGATACTCGTTAAGGGGGAAACCCAAATCCGTGTCTGGAGGGTCACCAAGTCCAATATGACACCCCAGGAAATGATGCCAACACCTCTGGAATGACACTGGGACAGCAGGGGAAGCATGTCTGGGGGCATCTAACACACCAAAGACCCTCTATTACCCCAACATCACAGCCTAACAACTACACACTTTACACACTCAATACCACATCTCTGACAGTAGGAAAACACCTTGAAACATGTGTATTTGGCACTTGCAGTGAGGAGAGCTTGTCACCAGCAGTGAATTTGGCCCTTGTAGTAAGTTGAGGTTGGCACCAACATTTGTTTTGAAAATCAGGGTGGATTGAGCCTCTAACCAGCAGAGTTTGGGCAAATTCATGGTGGAGGGAGCCTCTAAACACCCCAGTTTGGGCAAATTCATGGTGGAGGGAGCCTCTAAAAACCCCAGTGTGGGCAAATTCATGGTGGAGGGAGCCTCTAAAAAACCCAGTTTGGACCAATTCATGGTGGAGGGAGCCTCTAACCAGCCCAGTTTGGGCAAATTCATGGTGGAGGGAGCCTCTAACCAGCCCAGTTTGGGCAAATTCATGGTGGAGGGAGCCTCTAAAAAACCCAGTTTGGACCAATTCATGGTGGAGGGAGCCTCTAACCAGCCCAGTTTGGGCAAATTCATGGTGGAGGGAGCCTCTAACCAGCCCAGTTTGGACCAATTAATGGTGGAGGGAGCCTCTAACCAGCCCAGTTTGGACCAATTAATGGTGGAGGGAGCCTCTAACCAGCCCAGTTTGGACCAATTAATGGTGGAGGGAGCCTCTAACCAGCCCAGTTTGGACCAATTAATGGTGGAGGGAGCCTCTAACCACCCCAGTTTGGACCAATTCATGGTGGAGGGAGCCTCTAAACAGCCAAGTTTGGACCAATTCATGGTGGAGGGAGCCTCTAAAAACCCCAGTTTGGACCAATTCATGGTGGAGGGAGCCTCTAACCAGCCCAGTTTGGGCAAATTCATGGTGGAGGGAGCCTCTAAACAGCCCAGTTTGGGCAAATTCATGGTGGAGGGAGCCTCTAACCAGCCCAGTTTGGACCAATTAATGGTGGAGGGAGCCGCTAAACAGCCCAGTTTGGGCAAATTCATGGTGGAGGGAGCCTCTAAACAGCCCAGTTTGGACCAATTCATGGTGGAGGGAGCCTCTAAAAAACCCAGTTTGGACCAATTCATGGTGGAGGGAGCCTCTAAACAGCCCAGTTTGGGCAAATTCATGGTGGAGGGAGCCTCTAACCAGCCCAGTTTGGACCAATTAATGGTGGAGGGAGCCTCTAAACAGCCAAGTTTTGGGAAATTCATGGTGGAGGGAGCCTCTAACCAGCCCAGTTTGGACCAATTCATGGTGGAGGGAGCCTCTAAACAGCCCAGTTTGGGCAAATTCATGGTGGAGGGAGCCTCTAAAAAACCCAGTTTGGACCAATTCATGGTGGAGGGAGCCTCTAACCAGCCCAGTTTGGACCAATTAATGGTGGAGGGAGCCTCTAAACAGCCAAGTTTGGACCAATTCATGGTGGAGGGAGCCTCTAAAAACCCCAGTTTGGACCAATTCATGGTGGAGGGAGCCTCTAACCAGCCCAGTTTGGGCAAATTCATGGTGGAGGGAGCCTCTAAACAGCCCAGTTTGGGCAAATTCATGGTGGAGGGAGCCTCTAACCAGACCAGTTTGGACCAATTAATGGTGGAGGGAGCCGCTAAACAGCCCAGTTTGGACCAATTCATGGTGGAGGGAGCCTCTAAAAACCCCAGTTTGGACCAATTCATGGTGGAGGGAGCCTCTAAAAAACCCAGTTTGGACCAATTCATGGTGGAGGGAGCCTCTAACCAGCCCAGTTTGGACCAATTAATGGTGGAGGGAGCCTCTAAACAGCCAAGTTTGGACCAATTCATGGTGGAGGGAGCCTCTAAAAACCCCAGTTTGGACCAATTCATGGTGGAGGGAGCCTCTAACCAGCCCAGTTTGGACCAATTAATGGTGGAGGGAGCCTCTAACCAGCCCAGTTTGGACCAATTAATGGTGGAGGGAGCCTCTAACCAGCCCAGTTTGGACCAATTAATGGTGGAGGGAGCCTCTAACCACCCCAGTTTGGACCAATTCATGGTGGAGGGAGCCTCTAAACAGCCAAGTTTGGACCAATTCATGGTGGAGGGAGCCTCTAAAAACCCCAGTTTGGACCAATTCATGGTGGAGGGAGCCTCTAACCAGCCCAGTTTGGGCAAATTCATGGTGGAGGGAGCCTCTAAACAGCCCAGTTTGGGCAAATTCATGGTGGAGGGAGCCTCTAACCAGCCCAGTTTGGACCAATTAATGGTGGAGGGAGCCGCTAAACAGCCCAGTTTGGGCAAATTCATGGTGGAGGGAGCCTCTAAACAGCCCAGTTTGGACCAATTCATGGTGGAGGGAGCCTCTAAAAAACCCAGTTTGGACCAATTCATGGTGGAGGGAGCCTCTAAACAGCCCAGTTTGGGCAAATTCATGGTGGAGGGAGCCTCTAACCAGCCCAGTTTGGACCAATTCATGGTGGAGGGAGCCTCTAACCAGCCCAGTTTGGACCAATTAATGGTGGAGGGAGCCTCTAACCAGCCCAGTTTGGACCAATTAATGGTGGAGGGAGCCTCTAACCACCCCAGTTTGGACCAATTCATGGTGGAGGGAGCCTCTAAACAGCCAAGTTTGGACCAATTCATGGTGGAGGGAGCCTCTAAAAACCCCAGTTTGGACCAATTCATGGTGGAGGGAGCCTCTAACCAGCCCAGTTTGGGCAAATTCATGGTGGAGGGAGCCTCTAAACAGCCCAGTTTGGGCAAATTCATGGTGGAGGGAGCCTCTAAAAACCCCAGTTTGGACCAATTCATGGTGGAGGGAGCCTCTAAAAACCCCAGTTTGGACCAATTCATGGTGGAGGGAGCCTATAAAAAACCCAGTTTGGACCAATTCATGGTGGAGGGAGCCTCTAAACAGCCCAGTTTGGGCAAATTCATGGTGGAGGGAGCCTCTAAACAGCCAAGTTTGGACCAATTCATGGTGGAGGGAGCCTCTAAAAACCCCAGTTTGGACCAATTCATGGTGGAGGGAGCCTCTAACCAGCCCAGTTTGGGCAAATTCATGGTGGAGGGAGCCTCTAAACAGCCCAGTTTGGGCAAATTCATGGTGGAGGGAGCCTCTAACCAGCCCAGTTTGGACCAATTAATGGTGGAGGGAGCCGCTAAACAGCCCAGTTTGGGCAAATTCATGGTGGAGGGAGCCTCTAAACAGCCCAGTTTGGACCAATTCATGGTGGAGGGAGCCTCTAAAAAACCCAGTTTGGACCAATTCATGGTGGAGGGAGCCTCTAAACAGCCCAGTTTGGGCAAATTCATGGTGGAGGGAGCCTCTAACCAGCCCAGTTTGGACCAATTCATGGTGGAGGGAGCCTCTAACCAGCCCAGTTTGGACCAATTAATGGTGGAGGGAGCCTCTAACCAGCCCAGTTTGGACCAATTAATGGTGGAGGGAGCCTCTAACCACCCCAGTTTGGACCAATTCATGGTGGAGGGAGCCTCTAAACAGCCAAGTTTGGACCAATTCATGGTGGAGGGAGCCTCTAAAAACCCCAGTTTGGACCAATTCATGGTGGAGGGAGCCTCTAACCAGCCCAGTTTGGGCAAATTCATGGTGGAGGGAGCCTCTAAACAGCCCAGTTTGGGCAAATTCATGGTGGAGGGAGCCTCTAACCAGCCCAGTTTGGACCAATTAATGGTGGAGGGAGCCGCTAAACAGCCCAGTTTGGGCAAATTCATGGTGGAGGGAGCCTCTAAACAGCCCAGTTTGGACCAATTCATGGTGGAGGGAGCCTCTAAAAAACCCAGTTTGGACAAATTCATGGTGGAGGGAGCCTCTAAACAGCCCAGTTTGGGCAAATTCATGGTGGAGGGAGCCTCTAACCAGCCCAGTTTGGACCAATTAATGGTGGAGGGAGCCTCTAAACAGCCAAGTTTTGGGAAATTCATGGTGGAGGGAGCCTCTAACCAGCCCAGTTTGGACCAATTAATGGTGGAGGGAGCCTCTAAACAGCCCAGTTTGGACCAATTCATGGTGGAGGGAGCCTCTAAACAGCCCAGTTTGGGCAAATTCATGGTGGAGGGAGCCTCTAAAAAACCCAGTTTGGACCAATTCATGGTGGAGAGAGCCTCTAACCAGCCCAGTTTGGGCAAATTCATGGTGGAGGGAGCCTCTAACCAGCCCAGTTTGGACCAATTAATGGTGGAGGGAGCCTCTAAACAGCCAAGTTTTGGGAAATTCATGGTGGAGGGAGCCTCTAACCAGCCCAGTTTGGACCAATTCATGGTGGAGGGAGCCTCTAAACAGCCCAGTTTGGGCAAATTCATGGTGGAGGGAGCCTCTAAAAAACCCAGTTTGGACCAATTCATGGTGGAGGGAGCCTCTAACCAGCCCAGTTTGGACCAATTAATGGTGGAGGGAGCCTCTAAACAGCCAAGTTTGGACCAATTCATGGTGGAGGGAGCCTCTAAAAACCCCAGTTTGGACCAATTCATGGTGGAGGGAGCCTCTAACCAGCCCAGTTTGGGCAAATTCATGGTGGAGGGAGCCTCTAAACAGCCCAGTTTGGGCAAATTCATGGTGGAGGGAGCCTCTAACCAGCCCAGTTTGGACCAATTAATGGTGAAGGGAGCCGCTAAACAGCCCAGTTTGGACCAATTCATGGTGGAGGGAGCCTCTAAAAACCCCAGTTTGGACCAATTCATGGTGGAGGGAGCCTCTAAAAAACCCAGTTTGGACCAATTCATGGTGGAGGGAGCCTCTAACCAGCCCAGTTTGGGCAAATTCATGGTGGAGGGAGCCTCTAACCAGCAGAGTTGTGGGAAAGCAGGGTGGAGGGAGCCTCTAACCAGCAGAGTTGGTGGAAATCAAGGTGGAGGGAGCCTCTAACCAGCAGAGTTGGGGGAAATCATGTTGGAGGGAGCCTAGTATTAGCAGAATTGTGCAACGCTTATGGTGGATGAGTATGAGGATGCGGAGGAATTGGAGAGGTTGAGTACAGACATGGAGTTTCATGTTGGGGTGCTTTACACAGGTGGGCACAAAAATGAAGGCTCTATCCAGTGGTGGTTCATTTTTATCAAAGTGAGCCGGTCGGCACTCTCAGCTGACAGACGGGTGCGCTTGTCAGTGATGATGCCACCGGCTGCACTGAACACCCTCTCAGATAGGACGCTGGCGGCAGGACAGGACAGCACCTCCAAGGCATATAGGGCAAGTTCAAGCCACAGGTCCAACTTCGACACCCAATACGTGTAGGGCGCAGAGGGGTCGGAGAGGACAGGGCTGTGGTCGGAAAGGTATTCCCGCAACATGCGCCTATACTTCTCACGCCTGGTGACACTAGGACCCTCCGTGGCGGCACTTTGGCGAGGGGGTGCCATCAAGGTGTCCCAGACCTTAGACAGTGTGCCCCTCGTTTGTGTGGACCGGTGAGAACTTGGTTGCCTACTGGAGGAACTGCCCTCCCTGCCGCCAACGTCACATGCTGGAAACATCTCCATCATATTCTGCACCAATTGCCTGTGGCAAGCATTGATGCGATTGGCCCTCCCCTCTACCGGAATAAAAGACGAGATGTTGTTTTTATGCCGGGGGTCAAGGATAGCAAAGATCCAGTACTGGTTGTCCTCCATGATTTTGACAATACGCTTGTTGGTTGTAAAGCACCCCAACATGAACTCAGCCATGTCTGCCACAGTGTTAGTTGGCATGACTCCTCTGGCCCCACCGGAAAGTTCAATCTCCATTTCCTCCTCATCCTCCATGTCTACCCATCCGCGCTGCAACAATGGGACGATTCGAAGTTGCCCGGAAGCCTCCTGTATCACCATCACATCATCGGACAACTCTTCTTCCTCCTCCTCCTCCTCCTCCTCCATTAAACGCAGTGAAGCGGACAGATGTGTGGACCTACTCTCCAGCTGTGACGGATCGGATGCTATCCCTAACTCCTCTGTGTGATCTGAGTTATCCCTGATGTCAATCAGGGATTCTCTCAGAACACACAAGAGCGGGATTGTAAGGCTCACCATCGCATCCTCAGAGCTCACCCTCCTTGTGGACTCCTCAAAGACCCGTAGGATGTCACAAAGGTCTCTCATCCATGGCCACTCATGGATGTGAAACTGAGGCAGCTGACTTTGTGGCACCCTAGGGTTTTGTAGCTGGTATTCCATCAAAGGTCTCTGCTGCTCAACCACTCTATTCAACATCTGAAACGTTGAGTTCCAGCGTGTGGGGACGTCGCACAAAAGCCGGTGTTGTGGCACATGCAGGCGTTGCTGGAGAGATTTTAAGCTAGCAGCGGCTACTGTCGACTTGCGAAAGTGGGCGCACATGCGCCGCACTTTCACCAGTAGCTCTGGAACATTGGGGTAGCTCTTTAGGAAACGTTGCACCACTAGGTTGAAGACGTGGGCCAGGCATGGAACATGTTGGAGTCCGGCAAGCTCCAGAGCTGCTACCAGGTTCCGGCCGTTATCACAAACGACCATGCCTGGGCCCAGGTGCAGCGGCTCAAACCATATTGCCGTCTCATCGAGGAGGGCATCCCTCACCTCGGAGGCAGTGTGCTGTCTGTCCCCCAAGCTGATCAGCTTCAGCACAGCCTGCTGACGTCTACCAACGCCAGTGCTGCAACGTTTCCAACTCGTAGCTGGGGTCAATCTAACAGCGGAGGAGGAGGCGGTGGCGGAGGAGGAGGCGGTGGCGGAGGAGGAGGCGGTAGAGGAGGAGGAGGAGGGGGGTGTTCTTCTCGTGTCCCTGCCAGGAATGTTAGGCGGGGAGATGAGGTACACCGGGCCAGTTTGGGAAGCAGTCCCAGCCTCAACTACATTCACCCAGTGTGCCGTCAGTGAAATGTAGCGTCCCTGTCCGCATGCACTTGTCCACGCGTCGGTGGTCAAGTGGACCTTTGTGCAAAGCGCGGAACTAAGGGCCCGCCTGATGTTGAGTGACACGTGCTGGTGCAAGGCGGGGACGGCACACCGGGAGAAGTAGTGACGGCTAGGGACGGCATAGCGAGGTGCCGCAGTTGCCATCAGGTCCAGGAAGGCGGGAGTTTCAACAAGCCGGAACGCCAACATCTCCTGGGCCAGCAGTTTAGCGATGTTGGCGTTCAAGGCTTGCGCGTGTGGGTGGTTAGCAGTGTATTTCTGCCGCCGCTCCAATGTCTGAGAGATGGTGGGTTGTTGTAAAGAAACGCCTGATGGTGCCTTTGATGGTGCAGGAGAAGGAGATAAGACAGGACCAGGGGAGGATGAGGTAGAAGTCAACAAAGTGGCGGAGGCAGATGAAGTGGTGTCCTGGCTCGTCCTCTGGAGTGCATCGCCAGCACAGTCAGCAGTGGCAGTGGCAGAGGCAGAGGCAGTGGCAGAGGCAGTGGCAGTGGCGTGAACGGCAGGCGGCCTTTGTCCTGCCGTTGCTGCCTGCCACTGATTCCAGTGCTTGGATTCCAAATGACGGCGCATTGAAGTGGTGGACAGGTTGCTCTTCTCAGAGCCCCTAATCAATTTCGAGAGGCAAATTGTGCAGACAACACTATATCTGTCCTCGGCGCATTCCTTGAAAAAACTCCACACCTTCGAGAAACGTGCCCTCGAGGTGGGAGTTTTTCGGGGCTGGGTACGAACTGGAACATCTTGGGAGATTCCGGGTGTGGCCTGGCTTCGCCTAAGCTGCTGACCTCTGCCTCTGCCTCTAGCTACCCTTTTTGGTGCTGCACCTGCCTCAACATCCACACTACTTTCCCCGCTTGACATCCCCCCTGTCCAGGTCGGGTCAGTGTCCTCATCATCCACCACTTCCTCTTCCAACTCCTGTCTCATCTCCTCCTCCCGCACAATGCGCCGGTCAACTGGATGCCCTGACGGCAACTGCGTCACATCATCGTCGATGAGGGTGGGTTGCTGGTCATCCACCACCAAATCGAATGGAGATGGAGGAGACTCTAGTGTTTGAGCATCTGGACACAGATGCTCCTCTGTTAGGTTCGTGGAATCGTGACGTGGAGAGGCAGGTTGAGGGACAATGAAAGGAGCGGAGAACAGCTCTGGGGAGCAGGGACAGTTTGGGTTATTGTTCTGTAAAGCTTCGGAATTTTGGGAGGAAGGAAGACAAGACTGTTGGGTAATAGGAGGAGAGGAGGCAGAGTCTGACTGGCTGCTGGACAATGTGCTGTAAGCGTTCTCTGACAGCCATTGCAAGACCTGTTCCTGGTTCTCGGGCCTACTAAGGTTTGTACCCTGCAGTTTAGTTAATGTGGCAAGCAACCCTGGCACTGTGGAGTGGCGCAATGCTTGCTGCCCCACAGGAGTAGGCACGGGACGCCCTGTGGCTTCACTGCTACCTTGCTCCCCAGAACCATTCCCCCGACCACGGCCTCGTCCACGTCCCTTTCCGGGAGCCTTGCGCATTTTGAATTCCTAGTTAGAAATTGGCACTGTATACCAGTAGTAAAAATTGTGGGTGCACGTAACCCCAATATATTCTTTGAATTACCAGTCAGAAACTGGCACTATATGGCAGTAGCAAGAAATGAGGGTATTTGTATTCCCAATATATTCTTTGAATTCCCAGTCAGACACTGGCACTATATGGCAGTAGCAAGAAATGAGGGTATTTGTATTCCCAATATATTCTTTGAATTCCCAGTCAGACAATGGCACTGTATACCAGTAGTAAAAATTGTGGGTGCACGTAACCCCAATATATTCTTTGAATTACCAGTCAGAAACTGGCACTATATGGCAGTAGCAAGAAATGAGGGTATTTGTATTCCCAATATATTCTTTGAATTCCCAGTCAGACAATGGCACTGTATACCAGTAGTAAAAATTGTGGGTGCAAGTAACCACAATATATTCTTTGAATTACCAGTCAGAAACTGGCACTATATGGCAGTAGCAAGAAATGAGGGTATTTATAACCCCAATATATTCTTTGAATTCCTAGTCAGACAATGGCACTGTATACCAGTAGTAAAAATTGTGGGTGCACGTAACCCCAATATATTCTTTGAATTCCCAGTCAGACACTGGCACTATATGGCAGTAGCAAGAAATGAGGGTATTTGTATTCCCAATATATTCTTTGAATTCCCAGTCAGACAATGGCACTGTATACCAGTAGTAAAAATTGTGGGTGCACGTAACCACAATATATTCTTTGAATTACCAGTCAGAAACTGGCACTATATGGCAGTAGCAAGAAATGAGGGTATTTGTATTCCCAATATATTCTTTGAATTCCCAGTCAGACAATGGCACTGTATACCAGTAGTAAAAATTGTGGGTGCACGTAACCCCAATATATTCTTTGAATTCCCAGTCAGACACTGGCACTATATGGCAGTAGCAAGAAATGAGGGTATTTGTATTCCCAATATATTCTTTGAATTCCCAGTCAGACAATGGCACTGTATACCAGTAGTAAAAATTGTGGGTGCACGTAACCACAATATATTCTTTGAATTACCAGTCAGAAACTGGCACTATATGGCAGTAGCAAGAAATGAGGGTATTTGTATTCCCAATATATTCTTTGAATTCCCAGTCAGACAATGGCACTGTATACCAGTAGTAAAAATTGTGGGTGCACGTAACCACAATATATTCTTTGAATTACCAGTCAGAAACTGGCACTATATGGCAGTAGCAAGAAATGAGGGTATTTATAACCCCAATATATTCTTTGAATTCCCAGTCAGACAATGGCACTGTATACCAGTAGTAAAAATTGTGGGTGCACGTAACCCCAATATATTCTTTGAATTACCAGTCAGAAACTGGCACTATATGGCAGTAGCAAGAAATGAGGGTATTTGTATTCCCAATATATTCTTTGAATTCCCAGTCAGACAATGGCACTGTATACCAGTAGTAAAAATTGTGGGTGCACGTAACCCCAATATATTCTTTGAATTCCCAGTCAGACACTGGCACTATATGGCAGTAGCAAGAAATGAGGGTATTTGTATTCCCAATATATTCTTTGAATTCCCAGTCAGACAATGGCACTGTATACCAGTAGTAAAAATTGTGGGTGCACGTAACCCCAATATATTCTTTGAATTACCAGTCAGACACTGGCACTATATGGCAGTAGCAAGAAATGAGGGTATTTATAACCCCAATATATTCTTTGAATTCCCAGTCAGACAATGGCACTGTATACCAGTAGTAAAAATTGTGGGTGCACGTAACCCCAATATATTCTTTGAATTACCAGTCAGAAACTGGCACTATATGGCAGTAGCAAGAAATGAGGGTATTTGTATTCCCAATATATTCTTTGAATTCCCAGTCAGACAATGGCACTGTATACCAGTAGTAAAAATTGTGGGTGCACGTAACCCCAATATATTCTTTGAATTCCCAGTCAGACACTGGCACTATATGGCAGTAGCAAGAAATGAGGGTATTTGTATTCCCAATATATTCTTTGAATTCCCAGTCAGACAATGGCACTGTATACCAGTAGTAAAAATTGTGGGTGCACGTAACCCCAATATATTCTTTGAATTACCAGTCAGAAACTGGCACTATATGGCAGTAGCAAGAAATGAGGGTATTTGTATTCCCAATATATTCTTTGAATTCCCAGTCAGACAATGGCACTGTATACCAGTAGTAAAAATTGTGGGTGCACGTAACCCCAATATATTCTTTGAATTCCCAGTCAGACACTGGCACTATATGGCAGTAGCAAGAAATGAGGGTATTTGTATTCCCAATATATTCTTTGAATTCCCAGTCAGACAATGGCACTGTATACCAGTAGTAAAAATTGTGGGTGCACGTAACCCCAATATATTCTTTGAATTACCAGTCAGACACTGGCACTATATGGCAGTAGCAAGAAATGAGGGTATTTGTATTCCCAATATATTCTTTGAATTCCCAGTCAGACAATGGCACTGTATACCAGTAGTAAAAATTGTGGGTGCACGTAACCCCAATATATTCTTTGAATTACCAGTCAGAAACTGGCACTATATGGCAGTAGCAAGAAATGAGGGTATTTGTATTCCCAATATATTCTTTGAATTCCCAGTCAGACAATGGCACTGTATACCAGTAGTAAAAATTGTGGGTGCACGTAACCCCAATATATTCTTTGAATTCCCAGTCAGACACTGGCACTATATGGCAGTAGCAAGAAATGAGGGTATTTGTATTCCCAATATATTCTTTGAATTCCCAGTCAGACAATGGCACTGTATACCAGTAGTAAAAATTGTGGGTGCACGTAACCCCAATATATTCTTTGAATTACCAGTCAGAAACTGGCACTATATGGCAGTAGCAAGAAATGAGGGTATTTGTATTCCCAATATATTCTTTGAATTCCCAGTCAGACAATGGCACTGTATACCAGTAGTAAAAATTGTGGGTGCACGTAACCCCAATATATTCTTTGAATTACCAGTCAGAAACTGGCACTATATGGCAGTAGCAAGAAATGAGGGTATTTGTATTCCCAATATATTCTTTGAATTCCCAGTCAGACAACGGCACTGTATACCAGTAGTAAAAATTGTGGGTGCACGTAACCCCAATATATTCTTTGAATTCCCAGTCAGACACTGGCACTATATGGCAGTAGCAAGAAATGAGGGTATTTGTATTCCCAATATATTCTTTGAATTCCCAGTCAGACAATGGCACTGTATACCAGTAGTAAAAATTGTGGGTGCACGTAACCCCAATATATTCTTTGAATTCCCAGTCAGACACTGGCACTATATGGCAGTAGCAAGAAATGAGGGTATTTGTATTCCCAATATATTCTTTGAATTCCCAGTCAGACAATGGCACTGTATACCAGTAGTAAAAATTGTGGGTGCACGTAACCCCAATATATTCTTTGAATTACCAGTCAGAAACTGGCACTATATGGCAGTAGCAAGAAATGAGGGTATTTGTATTCCCAATATATTCTTTGAATTCCCAGTCAGACAATGGCACTGTATACCAGTAGTAAAAATTGTGGGTGCACGTAACCCCAATATATTCTTTGAATTACCAGTCAGAAACTGGCACTATATGGCAGTAGCAAGAAATGAGGGTATTTGTATTCCCAATATATTCTTTGAATTCCCAGTCAGACAATGGCACTGTATACCAGTAGTAAAAATTGTGGGTGCACGTAACCGCAATATATTCTTTGAATTCCCAGTCAGACACTGGCACTATATGGCAGTAGCAAGAAATGAGGGTATTTGTATTCCCAATATATTCTTTGAATTCCCAGTCAGACAATGGCACTGTATACCAGTAGTAAAAATTGTGGGTGCACGTAACCCCAATATATTCTTTGAATTCCCAGTCAGACACTGGCACTATATGGCAGTAGCAAGAAATGAGGGTATTTGTATTCCCAATATATTCTTTGAATTCCCAGTCAGACAATGGCACTGTATACCAGTAGTAAAAATTGTGGGTGCACGTAACCCCAATATATTCTTTGAATTCCCAGTCAGACACTGGCACTATATGGCAGTAGCAAGAAATGAGGGTATTTGTATTCCCAATATATTCTTTGAATTCCCAGTCAGACAATGGCACTGTATACCAGTAGTAAAAATTGTGGGTGCACGTAACCCCAATATATTCTTTGAATTCCCAGTCAGACACTGGCACTATATGGCAGTAGCAAGAAATGAGGGTATTTGTATTCCCAATATATTCTTTGAATTCCCAGTCAGACAATGGCACTGTATACCAGTAGTAAAAATTGTGGGTGCACGTAACCCCAATATATTCTTTGAATTACCAGTCAGAAACTGGCACTATATGGCAGTAGCAAGAAATGAGGGTATTTGTATTCCCAATATATTCTTTGAATTCCCAGTCAGACAATGGCACTGTATACCAGTAGTAAAAATTGTGGGTGCACGTAACCCCAATATATTCTTTGAATTCCCAGTCAGACACTGGCACTATATGGCAGTAGCAAGAAATGAGGGTATTTGTATTCCCAATATATTCTTTGAATTCCCAGTCAGACAATGGCACTGTATACCAGTAGTAAAAATTGTGGGTGCACGTAACCCCAATATATTCTTTGAATTCCCAGTCAGACACTGGCACTATATGGCAGTAGCAAGAAATGAGGGTATTTGTATTCCCAATATATTCTTTGAATTCCCAGTCAGACAATGGCACTGTATACCAGTAGTAAAAATTGTGGGTGTATATAGCCCCAATTCTATTGCTAGGGGACTTGCAGGGTATTTCTGGGGTGAAGGTGGGGGGGCACACCATTGGAACTGGTATCGGGGTATATATCGGGTATACGGGAATACACTGACAGTGTATTCCATTCAGGATCCTGGGAAAGCTGGGTTGCGGCGATTGAGCCCGTCAGTGCCACGTTACACTGACAAGCTTCTCCCTGGAATTTAGCTCTTACAAGAGCTGTTGTGGTTGTCTTCTCCTTCCTATCCTAGCCTGTCCCTGCCTACCCAGAATCTAAGCCCTAGCTAGCTGGACGGAAACCTCCGTCCTCGGTGAATTGCAAGCTCAGAATGACGCGAACCTGGGCGGCGCTGTTCTTTTAAATTAGAGGTCACATGTTTTCGGCAGCCAATGGGTTTTGCCTACTTTTCTCAACGTCACCGGTGTCGTAGTTCCTGTCCCACCTACCCTGCGCTGTTATTGGAGCAAAAAAGGCGCCAGGGAAGGTGGGAGGGGAATCGAGTAATGGCGCACTTTACCACGCGGTGTTCGATTCGATTCGAACATGCCGAACAGCCTAATATCCGATCGAACATGAGTTCGATAGAACACTGTTCGCTCATCTCTAGTAACAACCCATCCAATCTGCGCAGGCAAAGAAATCAAATCATAGATGTCTATACATTAAGTTATGTGTAATAATGCCACAGGTAAAAAGTATTGAGCATGAAGAAAGAGAGGTGCAAAAAGCCATGAAAAGTCTTGACACCACCTGAAATATATTAGTAACTAGAAAGCAATCCCGTCACTTAAGAAAAATTTTATCAACTGGTTCAACTGATGGTCTGTAAAGGTGTCTCATTACTAAGGTGCCACACAAGAAACATCTCATGATGGGTAAAACCAGTGAGCTGTCTCAAGACCTTTGCAACCTTATTGTTGTAAAACATACTGATGGCATTGGTTACAGAAGAATTGCTAAAGGTTCCAGTGAGCACTGTTGGGGCCATGATCCAGAAGTGGAAAGAACATCATTTCACCATAAACCGGCCATGACCAGGTGCTTCCTGCAAGATTTCCAAAAGAGAAAGGAAAATAATTATTACAAGGGTTGTCCAAGAGTCGAGGATCACCTGTGGTGAGCTACAGAAAGACCTGGACTTAGCAGGTACAATTGTTTAAAGAAAACAATAACCTCCATGGACTGTACGCAAACTCACCACGCAAGACTCTATTGCTGAACAAAAAGCATGTCAAGTGTGTTTAAAGTTTGATCAACAACATTTAGACAAGCCTATGATATCCCGGCACTATACCGTCTGGTCATATGAAACCAAAATTGAACTCTTTTGTTGCCATAACACACACAATGTTTGGAGGCCAAAAAGCACTGCATGTCAACCCCAATACACCATACAAACAGTGATGTTTGGAAGTGGGAACCACAGGGTTTGTGGGGGGGTTTTCAGCATATGGCACTGGCAAACTTCATGTTATCAATGGAAGAAAGTCTGAATGGACAAATGTATCGAGACATTCTTAGTAAAAATCTCCTGCTATCTACCAGGATGATGAAGATGAAACAAGGGTGGACTTTTCAGTAAGACAATGATCTCAAACACAGTAAAGGAAATTCTCAATTGGTTTCACAGAAAGAAAATAAAGCGGCTAGAATGGCCCAGCCAATCACCTGACCTGAATCCAATAGAAGAGCTCACCTGAGCAATGCATGCAACTTTTCTTTGCATACAGATGACTTGAAGATAACATCACCAATAGAGATGAGCGAACACTGTTCGGATCAGCCGATCCAAACAGCACGCTCCCATAGAAATGAATGGAAGCACCTGGCATGCAGACCCCCGCGTGCCGGCCGCTTCCATTCATTTCTATGGGAGCGTGCTGTGAGCGTGCTGTTCCGAACAGTGTTCGCTCATCTCTAATCACCAACAAAGACTTGTGTATGAAGTATGAAATAAACATCATTAGAGGCAACACGGTGGCTCAGTGGTTAGCACTGCAGCTTTGCATCGCTGGAGTCCTGGGTTCAAATCCCGCTAGGAACAACATCTGTAAGTAGTCTGTATGTTCTCCCCATGTTTGTGTGGATTTCCTCCATTCTATAAACACATACTGATAGGAAAAAAAAAAAAGTACATTGTGACCCCTATATAGGGGTCACAATCTGCATTAAAAAAAAAAAAGTCATTAAGCATGTTCAATGCTTTTTCCCTATATCATTTGTCATTATTACATATAACTTAAAGAAGTTGTCCACTTTCAGACCAATAGTGAGAGCCCAATTCTTCATGTATTTGTACATTTTTATTAGGTCTTCCCCTTGATAGCTTTTACTTTTTCTAAACTGAATAACCCAAAGTTTGTTAATCTATTGTTGTGCTCCAGTCAAACATTCCCCTAATAATCTTGGTTGCCCTTCTCTGCACTCTCTCTAGTTTGATTATGTCCTTCTTATATACTGGGGTCCAAATTTGTGCGCAGTAGTCTATGTGTGACTATACCAGTGATTTGTATACAGACATAACTATTTTCATGTGATCTATACCTGGTTTGGTGCATCCCTTAATTTTATCTGCTTTGGCAGCAACTGCCTGGCGCTGGTCACTAAAGGTAATATTGCTATCCACCAAAATCCCCAAGTCTCTTTTAGTGGCAGACTTACCCAGCAATTTACCATTAAGCTAGGGTTCACACTACCATTGTATTCTGTTCAGAAGATGTCCGTTTAGAAAACCCCCCAAAAAACGGACACCTATTATAATGACACAAACAGACAATAACTGATGGCTATCAGTTACTGTCTGTTAGAAGTCCATTGCCCATAGACTTCAATGTTAAAAAAATATCAGACACTTGCTGTCCGTTTTTCAAACGGACAGAAAGGTCCTGCATGTAGGATTTCTTTGTCAACTTGAAAAAATGGACATGGGTGTAAATGGACACAAAAGGACACAAATGGACACAAGATAAAATGCCATTGAAATGAACGGAATTTTAAGAAGGACCAGCTAGTGTCCATTGCTAAAATCTTGTATGGACAATATCCACGGACACTGCTGACGGAATCCAACAGTAGTGTGAACGCGCCCTTAGTATATAATCATACATTTTTTTCTTCAAGCAAAATGCATAACCTTACACTTGTCTACGTTAAACTTCATCAGCCAATTCTCTGTCATTATTTTTGATTACTTTGCAGAGTTTAGTATCATCTGCAACTATGGACACCCTGCTCTGTAAACCCTCTACCAGGTCATTAATAAACATATTAAATAGAGTTGAGTGAGTACTGTTCGGATCAGCCGATCCGAACAGCACGCACGCACGCACGCATTGAAATCAATGCACGCAGCCGGCACGCGGCGGGTTAAGTGGCCGGCTGCCTTCAAACCGGAAGCACCAGGTGCTTCCATTCATTTCAATGCGTGCGTGCTGTTCGGATCGGCTGATCCGAACAGTACTCGCTCAACTCTAATATTAAACAAGAGAGGACCCAATACTGACCCCTGTGGCACTCCTGTGACCCAGTCTAAATATTTACCATTAACAAGGACCCTCTGGTTCCTATCAATGAGCAAGTTGTGAACCCAAATGCATATATTTCCCTCCCCCCTCCCAACATTCTCATTTTGTATACCAACCTTTTATGTGGTACAGTATCAAAAGCTTTTGAAAAGTCCAGAATATCTACTTTTCAGGCAGAAAGCGTTTCTCATTCCACCTAACTATTACCTTTAGGGGAGAATGATTTACCTTGCCCTGAATGAGGTGTATATAGCAGATACTAAGCCCCTTGGCCCCTGAGTTTTGAGCACACCCATCAAAGTGTATGAGGAAGAGACTTGGCGTTGGGAATTGAGCAATAAGAGCATGGCGGAGTCAAAAATGCTTGTTCTGGCCAAGTCATGTGAATTTCTCAGGCATTCAAAAGGTGAGGTATACCAGGCACTTGCCAGAAGCCTGCACCATCCAGGAAATTCAGGTGTGGCAACAGGGGGTTGTTCCTCAGAACATTTCTGATACTATATCCTAAGACCAATTAAGGTCTTTGGCACCTCTCCAGACCTGTATTGTAGGATTAGGGGTCCTCTATTATCTCTCCCCTTTAAAATTGGCCACAAGGAGGTTAATTCCAAATAGTGACATAAGTGATGTTACCCATTGGGCATTACAGTGGGGAACAACCATGTATACTGTAAAAACATTTTGGTTAAATTTTAGTTTAGGCTTAGTGAGATCCCCTTTGCCCAATATACAGCAAATTTAATAGTGGCTGAATTTAGTACTTTGCCCATGTACAGGAACAGCCAAATGCTATACAGTACATTGGCAATTGGGCAGTATTATTAGTTTGACTAAGTTGATTTACCCTGCAACTGCAAGCAGAATTTATTCTTGAGATAAGGAGGGATGCCATGACATGCTGAAACACAGCGCCAAAACTGTAACAGAGTCCACCTAGAATCTTCCTCCTATTGTTTTCAATGGGAAGCAAAGATTGCTGCTGGATAAGGAAAAAATAAGTGTCCTGCTCGAACTTACGGCAGACCCATTCATCTGGGTCTAATCAGCAGTGAAAAGCCACAACAGAATGCCGATGTCCTGCAACCCACTGCAACTAGACTGTGGCTGAATATACAGCGGTGGAAAATGAAGAGGAATTCCACTTCATTTTCCGCCATGTGAACATACCCTAAGATGAATCTGGCCATTAATTAGGTCCAAGTAGTATGAATTATGATTTGCCCCAGTTAACTAGTCAAACAGAGTAAGTCCTGATTTCATTAATTATAATTATAGTTTGTGGAAAGGATATTGATGGTTGGGATATAAATAATATGTTGGCATATAACCAACGCTGTCCTTTCTAGTTCTCAATGCAATTCCAATATATCCTGGATCACTCCAGTGCATCAATTGTCTGGTTTCTCTGTATAAGGCCAGAACACAGGATAGGTGTCCATTAATCAGTAATTTATGGTTAGTGGATGTGTATAGGATATGAATGCAGCACCAAAACACTGTAAACATCTCATCGAAAATGACCACTCTAACAAGAATCAAATGCTTTAGTTGTGTCCAACAAAGCCACAGTCCCATCTCAATCCAGCCATTTACCAAGTTGCATTAGGACCTGTACCCTCTGATGTTGTCAGAAGTTGATTTTCCAGCCATGAAGCCAGACTAGTTTGGGTGGACCAGGGGTAAAATTACAGCATTTAGGCAGGAAGCTAAGATTCTGCTAAGTATTTTCTATATTTAGTAGTGCTATGAGCTGATATGAGCCCCAGTTGAGTGGGTCCTTATTTAGTTTCAGGATAAGAATGACAGTAGACTCTGTCAAAGAGGTGAGGGGAGACCTACTTTCCAATGCGTTGGCATATATTTATAGTAATCTAGGAAGAAGAAGCTCCTGAAGTCTATCATTGTTATGGTCAGCAGGGTTTATTAAAAAAAAACTAAGCAAACAAAAACCCTTCAGACCCCTTCTGGACTCTGAACTGCTGAAACACCCTGGTGTGAACGCGATCTGGCAGTTACACACACACATACACACACACACACACACATACATCACAAATGAGGTTTGATCTTAGAGAGCCAGGCGTCCAGACCAGCCTCCTTAAATATGGAAGGGGCGGTCCCAAGTAAACAGCCCAGCTGCCCATGCCGAGCGTACATTGGTTGACACCCCAGTCAGTCAGACAGTCGACCACGCCCGGCTTCTGCAAGGGGAGTTAACCCTATGAATGCTGGACTGCGCAGTGGAACAGGCTACGATTAGCATATCATGGCCGCATTTGCTGCACAATCCTAACAGTTATAAACTTCCTTTAACAGTCCATCTGGGCCAAGTGACTGCCCACAATTAAGGTGGGAAACAACATCCTGCAGCTCTTCCAAAGAGATGGGTTTATCTAGGGTATTAGCTTGTGCGACCACCCAGGGAGAACCGTGCAGGAAGCCGGACTTTCACGGTGACCTTATAGGCACCAGAACTCCCAGGAGAGGTGCACAGGGTAATAGGCAGAGTCAGTTAGATGTGACGCCAGTTGGAGTATTGAGACACCTGCTGGTCCCTGGGCTGAGATGGTGATGTGGGTGCCAGTGCTCCACTCCAACAAAGAGCTTTTGCCTAGGGCTTAGCTGCAAGGAAGGCAATTTCCAGGCCAGGATCAGTAGAAGTACTCACAGCTTTATTGTAACAGGTATCTGCTGGTTCACTTGTCCTGTAGCAGTGAGCTGTGGCACAGTGGCTTGTAGCTAGCTGACACCTTCCCATGCTTTAGCAGAGAGTTTAAGATGTCTGCAGGTCCAGCTTCTGGAACATCTGCAGGAGTTCAGTTACCTTGTTACCTGTCCGTAGGTGCAGGCTGCCAGGGTTATAGCTCTGCTTAGCCTGATATAATCCTGTCCTCTTACTGATAGTGATGCAGGGTTCTGTCACACAGCTTCTTTGCCCTGCTGCTGCTGTGGCAATCCTCACAGCACACAGTGTCTGAAACACAAGATGGCTACTGCCACACTTCTCCTTGCTTCTTCTTCCCTTGCTGCTTACAGGATACTACTTCCTCTCTCTGCTATGACTATTTCATGTTCCAGCTACAGATCCACCCATGTGTGTTGCTATGGAGACCACAGATCATTAGGACAAGTGAAACCAGAGAACAATAGCTTGAGAACATGTCACAAATGAATACAGTATGAGCATGACAACATATACAATCAATCATAACATGTAAGGCACTTTTATGGCCAAATAACCATTAGTAACTCCTGTGAGGGGGTTTACATCCCTCACTTCTTGAATATAGCACGTCTTCGGGCTACCAATAACACAGAAAACAGTCAATAGCTTAAATATCCCATAGTCCAAAGTAAATGGAATAAACGTCCAATTGGTTAGGACCAAATAATAAAAATAAAGGTAGAACTTTGGGCAGTCCAAGCATGGTGTCGCCACTATGGCCCCAGGTATATGGCTTATTTGTTGAACTGAAAATGAACAAAAGTTTCCAAGGCAGATGATCAGCTGAAATGCACAGTCCACTCTGGCTGATCTTGGCAAGTTCCTTTAAGGGCTGTAGCGAACTGAGGGTTTACCCTTGGTTACCCTTTGGGATCTCCTTTGAGAAATTGTTTCAGGCTCTGAGGCTTCCTCTCTGTCAACAGGGAGTACCTCAGTGTGTGGAGTCTCTGATACAAAGTCTTCTAAGGAAACAGAGTCACTTGTTTCCCTTAACACAGAAGGAGTCTCTCTTTATGATGATGTAACCATAGGTCTCACAAAGAAGTATAAGTTAGGGGAAGCCAGAGCAAGTCCTAATTCTTTACCATGTTGGCCAGGAATGGGTATACAGGGTAATGTCTGTTTTGGTTGTGACAGAGTGTGTGGAGTAGCCGGTAACCGACAGATCACTCTAGGACTTGTATAAGAGGAGGGACAAACTTTGAGATCATCTTGAGACACTAACTGGGATGGACCTTCTCCATCTTCTGGAACTATTTTACACACTTTAGGGTTATCATGTGGAGCCTCTTGGACAACATAGGCTTTGTCTTCCCAACGATCCTCTAACTTATGATGCCTAACATGTCGCCTTTTTAGGACCTTATCTCCAGGTTGCAAGGGTTGAGCACTTGCTCCTTTGTCATACTGGAGAGCCTGTTTGTGTCTAGCCTGGTCCAGAGATTTACACACAAGTTCCTGAAGTTCTCTATTAACCCTTAGACTTTCTGCTACCCAAGTGTCATTTGATAAAGGTGGGAACCTAACCTTTGTAATCACTCCCATTTGGTGATCAGCGGGGAGCTGTCCTAACTGACCTCTAACAAGGTACGCAGGAGTGTACCCTGTGGAATCCTGTCTGGTATTATTATAGATCTCAGTGATCTCTGGCAATAGCTCTGGTCACTCAGAACTTTTTTCACGGGCAACTGTTCTCAGCATGTTGATAATGATTTGATTGGCTTTTTCACAAAGCCCATTACCCTGGGGATGGTATGCTGTAGTGCGGATCTTTTGACACCATTAGAGGTTGCAGAACTCTTGAAAAAGCTCTGACTCAAATGCAGGACCTTGATCAGTAAGGATCTTTTCAGGATAACCATAGGGTCGCACAAAATGTCTTTGGAATTTCCGAGCTGCTGTTTTACCATTGAAATCTTTTACTGGGACTGCAACCATGAATTTTGAAAAATGGTCAATCATTGTTGGTGCATAAGTGTAACCGGACCGACTTGGTGTCAACTTGACGTGGTCAAGTGCTACCAACTCTAGGGGTCAGACTGTGACAATGCCTTGTAGAGGGGCCTGTTGGTTAGATCCTCTCACATTGTGCACAATCCCGGGACCACTGTTCAATTTGAGGGCACATTCCCACCCAGTAGAAGCGATCCTTAATGGTTCGTTCTGTCTTTTGGGCATTGAAATGTCCTGACTGATTAAGATACGCATCCAAGATCAAAGGAGCGTCTTGTCTTGGTATCACAATCTGAAACACTCGTTCATGGGTATGAGGATTTACATAATGGTGGACCAGTTTTCCCTGCAGATAGGTTAAACGACAGTGCTCTCGCCAGAGATTTTGAAGTTCAGGTTTGCATTGTTATCTGGACCTATTGAATTAGAATCTTTTAAAAGGTCTTTTAATCTTTGTAATGTTGGATCTTGCTTTTGGACTTGTTCTCAATCCATATGATGGAGGGACTCAACTCGCATGGTCTGAAGGTTGGAATATTTGGTCTGGGCATTTTGGTTAACACATTGAGTAACTTTGTCATAGAAGTCAGGGAGTTCAATTTCTTCCCATGTGTCAGAATGAACGGTTTACTGTAATCAGGGTATGCAAGGACATTTGGACTGACTAAGGCCGCTTTTAACTCATCAAATGCTTTTTGCATTTCAGGGGTCCATTGGATAGTTGGACTCTTAACAGATCGGGTGGTAGACTGACCTACCAGTACGGCCTGTAAGGGTGCCGTAATCCGGGCAAAGTTTTTTACAAATCGTAGGTAATAACCGGCGAACCCAAGGAATCTACGGATGTCTTTTACCGTCTCAGGAATTGGCCAGTCGCGTATCCGTTCAGTGTACTGAGGATCTGGCAGCACCCCATCAGCGCTCACAATGTGTCCCAGGTATTGGATTTCAGATTTTAGGAGATGGCATTTGGAAGGCTTGAGTTTTAGACCATAGTGATCCAAAGACTCAAACACTCTCGCAAGGTGATCCAAATACCCTGCATATGTTCTGGAGTAAACAATTATATCATCCAGATTCAAATTCAAACAGACCCATTGGTGTTGTGAAGGCAGTTTTTTCTGCATCCGCTGGGAACAATGGGACCTGCCAGTATCCACTGGTAAGGTCCAGGACAGAGAAGTAGGCTGCAGACTGAAGAGCTGCAAGGGACTCCTCTATCCGGAGCAGTGGATACGCATCCTTGTGGGTGATACCATTCAATTTGCGGTAATCCACACAAAGGCGAATGGTACCATCCTTCTTTTTGACGAGTACTAAGGGAGCAGCCCAAGGGCTTCGGCTGTCCCTTATGACAATGGAATAGAGATGAGCGAACACTAAAGTATCCGAGGTTCAAAATCCGATTCGAACAGCCACACACTGTTCGACTGTTCGAACGGATTGCGAACCCCATTATAGTCTATGGGGGAAATGCTCATTTCAGGGGTAGGCAACATTCGATAAAATCATACTTACCAAGTCCACGAGTGATGGTCGGGCTGGATTCTGCTTGAAGTCTTCTCCCAGCGCAGGGTCCCCTCGTCCTCTTCCGGGTGGAATTCACTCTGCCTAGGCATCGGGGCCTAGGCAGAGCCAACTGCGCATGCGCGTGCGGCTCTGCCCAGGCCCGACGCCTGAGCAGAGCTGACTGCGCATGCGCGTGTATGCGCGTGCATGGCCGTGCATGCGCAGTCGGCTCTGCCTAGGCCGGATGCCTAGGCAGAGTGCATTCCACCTGGAAGAAGACGCGGGGACACAGCGCGGAGAAGACTTCGGAAAGGTAAGAGAAGAACCAGCGTTGATTGGCAGAATGTATAGCATTCTACCAATCAACACTGGTTCTGCATCGAACATTAAACTTCGAACAGCTAGAAGTGTTCGATCGAGTACGAGTATTTCGAATACCGTAGTATTCGATCGAACACCTACTCGATCGAACATTACTCGCTCATCTCTATACTGAAATCCTTCATGTTTTGGAGTAAGCCTTTTACTTGTTGGTATTTTGCTGTGGGAATGGGCCTATGTCTTTCCTTGATGGGAGGATGATCACCAGTTTGAATTATGTGTTCCACAGCAGTGACATGCTCAAAGTCCATAGGGGACTTGCTGAAACTGTGTTCAAATTCGTGAACTACTCGTAGTACTCCTTCCAGCTGAGATGAAGGCGTCTAAGGTGTTCCAAGGTGAATCTCTTGCCACCATTCTTTTTGTTCCCCAATGGGGTTATCTGTGGGTTGTGAATTGGTGGTCTGAACATCACAATGGACTCTCTGGAGGCAATCGGCATCCTGAACTCTGGATAATTTGGCAACCACTGTATACCGAGGTAGTGTATCTTCAGAATCCCCAAAATTTAACAATTGTACAGGGACTCGTCCACGGGTCACCTTAGCCAAGCTATGGGCAGCAAGAACTGTATGATCCGTATGCATTGACTCGATGAGCACAGAGTAATCCCTGCCTTTGAAACCAAACCTGGCCCGGCACCAAACCATCATCACATGACCAGGTGGTAAGATGATGGTTCTAGTGTCAGTTAAACTATAGGAAAAAGCAACTGTCAGAAAACCACAAAAAATCACCAATATATAAAACAATAAGATTTATTTGTCATAAATATAAAATCACAATCCAATAAATTAGCAGGGCAAATAGATGGAATATATGCCAGAGACACAATAAGACACTTAGGAGAAAAAACAGATAAATCTAACAGGTGCTGGCACAGATGGTGACAATATTACTCAGTAACCAAAGGTATGTGATATCATATATCAATTGTGAACCAGAATGAGTTAATACAAAGGTAGGTGGATATACATGGATATAAATTCCAAATAGTCCAAAGGACCAGACAATGGGGGAGAAATTGTCAAAGTATAATACTTATCTATCTATGCACAGATAAATAAACCCCCCATATATCTCCCCATGGACTATTAACCAAAATAGCTTCCAACCTCCAATTAATAACTAGTGACATGTTTCTGGTCCAAACAAAAATCAAGAGGAGTTTAGATAAGGTTACCTGAAGTCATATTGAACAGCACAGAAAACCTGAATGGATCCAAGGAATATATAAAACGCACCCCAACGCGTTTCGCCGTAGAAGGCTTCGTCAGGAGCCTTCTACGGCGAAAGCTTTCTACAGCGAAACGGCCTGAAGAATGAGCACCTCGCTTCTTCTGACTTCAATGGGAGCCGTCTTTTTGGTCAGGATTTTGAGGCGGATACGGTCTCAAAATCCTGACCAAAAAACTCTGTGTGAACTTACCCTAAGGACACCAGGTACAAAATTGTAGACATTCACAAGGCTGGAATGGGGTAAAGGACAATAAGCAAGCAGTTTGGTGAGAAGGCAACAACTGTTGGCACAATTATTGAAAAAAAGGAAGAAATACAAGATGATTGTCAATCTTCCTTGGTCTGGGCTCCAGATCTCACCTTTTGGGGTAAGGATGCTTCTGAGAAAGGTCAAGAATCATCCCAGAATTACACAGGAGAACCTGGTCAATGACCTGAAGAGAGCTGGGACCAGTCTCCAAGATTACCTTAGTAACACATTATGTCATCATAGATTAAAATCCTGCAGGGCATGTGAGGTCCCCCAGCTCACGCCAGCAAATGTCCAGGCCCATTTGAACTTCACCAATGATATTTGAATGATGAGAGAAGGCACGCTAGAAGGTTATGTAGTCAGATGAGACAAAAATAGAACTATTTGGTATCAACGCCACGTGCCATGTTTGGTGGAAGAAGAAGAATGAGTACAACCCCAAGAACACTGTCCCAACCATGAAGAATGGGAGTGGAAAAAATATACTTTGGGGGTGCTTTTCTGCAAAGTGGACAGGACAATGGGTCCATGTATCACGACATTTTGGCCAACAACCTCCTTCCCTCACTAAGAGCTTTGAAGGTGACAATGACTTGAGACACACAGCCAGGGCAACTGTGAGAAGCTCCGTAAGAAGCAAGGTCCTGGAGTGGCCTATCTAGTCTCCAGACCTGAACCCAATCAAAAATCTTTGGAGGAAGCTGAAACTCAATATACCCCAGAAACAGCCTCGAAACTTGAAAGATCTGGAGACGATCTGTATGGAGGAACGGACTAAAATCCTTGCTACAGTGTGTGCAAACTTGGTCAAGAACTACAGGAAACGTCTGATCTCTGTAATCGCAAACAAAGATTTCTGTACCAAATATTAAGTTCTGTTTTTCTATTGTATAAAAAACTTATTTCATGTAATAAAATGCAAATTAATTATTTAAAAATCATACAACGTGATTTTCAGGTTTTTGTTTTTTTAGATTCTGTCTCTCACAGTTGAAGTGTGCCCACTATAAAAATTACAGACCTTCCCATTCATTGTAGGTGGCAAAATCGCCAGTGTATCAAATACTTATTTTCCCACTATATGTATATATATAATATATATATATATATATATATATATATATATATATATGTGTGTGTGTGTGTGTGTGTGTGTGTGTGTTCGTCTGTGTGTGTGTCCATGTAGTTAATATCATTAGTAACACACTTGTGTAACCAAAACTTCCATTGGAATGAAAATTTTATCTTTACTATATTAATGGTAAAACATTAGACAGTTTGCTTGAATTGTATTTTTTATTTGCTTTTTGCCTGCCTACGGTTTTCAATTTCATTAGTCATATTATTCTAAATAATAAATAATAGGCTGCTTGTTTTTAATGATTTTTGTGGGAAAAGTATAAGTTAAAAATACAAACTGAGATTTTTTTTCTTTCAAGCAGCATTTTTTGGACTGATGATTAGTGTTGAGATGCCAAATGAAAACTTAGCCTTTTTTCAAGCAGAGCCTGAGAATGTGTTAATTTGGGCTATGGCACACTAGAATGAGATCATATTAAACTTGAGGATGCCAATATACTGCACATAAAATCTTTAGCACTCTTCCATTACATACAATGAGCCAAGTATACCAAGTTTTCTAAAGCTGGACAGCTACCATTGCTGATGTGTTGGAAATTAGCAGCTATTATTTAGCTGCCAATAAGCACACATGTATTTATTCTCTTGGTGAAATCATTGTAAATGTAGTAGACAATGCAGAATTATTTTCCATTCACTGTCTTCAATGGATGCATTATGATTAGCAGAACAGACAGCAAAGTAATGTTTGTGTAGGGCAAATGAATGCAATAGAGGAATTTACTAACCTATCTAGTTATCTATTACTATCTATGCTAGTTTTCTGTTGTACATGTAAGTCCCTTTAACCCCTTCCCGACATCCATTGTACTAGTAGGGCGGATGCCGGGTGTTTAACTATGGCGACAGCCCTGGAGATGGGTGCCCACCATAGCTGCCTGGTGTGTACTGTTTTATACAGCAGACACCATGCGCTTATGGTCATGTATTAACCCCTCAAAGCTGACTGAGAAGCAATGTCACTGGTGGTGCCTGGTGCTACCATTTTCCAGTGCTCACAGGCACCCGGGAGCAAGCTCCGGGGCCTGCATCCCGTTTCCATGGCAGCCGGGAGCCTTGTGAAAGCTCTCCGGCCTGTCATTCTGTACTTTCTATTGCAGGCTACTCTATGAGGATACTGTAGAGGCTAACCAGTGCTCACAAGCAAAATGGATGGCGTAGCAGATGGTTAATGGATGGCCACCATGTCTCAACAAGGCTGCAACAAGCAGTATGGAGGTGGTGGACTAATGTGTTGGGCTGGAAACATAGGGAGAGAGCTGGTAGGCCCCTTTATGGTCCCTAAAGGTGTGAAAATGACATCTGCCAAGTATATAGAGTTTCTGACTGACCACTTTCATCCATAGTACAAAATGAATTACTGTGACTTCCATAGCAAAACTCACAAGTTCAATGAATGCAAGAATTCTGAAGGTGATATCAGATAAGGAGTCCTATGTTAACATATAACTTCTTGGTCTGTTAAGATGTTTTTGATTGAAATACCTTTTGATTTCAGTAAATGTGACCTCTTAATGCTGTAAATTCAACAAATGACCATTTTCAGTTTTTTACAACCTATAAAATATTTAGAAACTGTAGTGTATAAAAATTTGGAATAGTGGATATTATCATTTAATTTGTGAAAAAAATGTTATCATTGAGAGGTTCGCCAATAAAATGTGATTTATGCTATAATCTTATGCTAAAGATTTGAACAATACATTGACTGAATATTTATGAAAATCAGCAGAAAACATAATTTGCATAATATTTTGGAACGCGGTTTAGATATCCCGAGGGAAGTGATGCTCAGAAAAAAAAAAGGTGATATGAAGATAATTAGTGATGACGTGTAACTGGAGAACTATCACAATTTGTGACTTAGAACTTCCAAATAAAATGCAACATTTGTTTTATTTTATTTATATTGTGGCTTTCACATTAGGCCAGGCATTCCACAACTGAAAATATTTCTTTACATTTGTAGCATGTGGGAGAGAATTGTTGTATAAAAAATTATTTTCTGTAAAGAAAAGCTCTTGCTTGTTGTTAATAAATAACTGGCAGGAAAAATGGAAGTTCTTTCATGCAGTAAACTGTTAAAGTTTTAGGATTTCAGTGTTTTACATATGCTTCTCTGAAAGCACTAAAAATACCGCAAAGTTGCCCAGCTGTAGGAATGAATTTAACCTGAAACAGTATTATTTTGTACTTGAAGGGAGAGTTTTAAAAGAGAGTCATAAAATAGGAATGTATCCACAGGTTATTTAATATCAAGGACAAAGTATATTCTGTAATATTATGAAATATGACTTGCATTACTAATTCGGCATACTCCTTATTAATCCTTTCCACTACCTGTATACAGCGTTCACTTGGAGCATTTCATTTTTTTATTATTGCATTAGATTTGATGAATACGATCATGCATAAGAAATGTCTCACCTAACATAAAGGGTCATTTATGTAGTAGCTGCAGAAATGGTAACCATGGTTAAACTTCCTGCTCTCGAATACTCTTTCTCTCTCTCTCTCTGTATATATATATATATATGTGTGTGTGTGTGTGTGTGTGTGTGTGTGTGTGTATCAGATTAATATATTATCATGTTGTTATTTGTATTAAAAATATATTTTGCTAAATGAAGTTACAAACACATACAAGCATGCCATAACTCATTAGACACAAGAATATTTACCCTTAATTTATGCAGATGTAACCACCATGTAGTGGCACACAGAGCAGGGACTCCACAGCAAAGAGTAACATGGGCACCATTATGATGGAGCTGGACTATGCTATGGCCATGTGACCAACAGCCTTGGATAAGGAGGGTAATACTTAAAACACAACTTTTAGTCAACCACTGCCACCTCACATGCGGGTGGTATTACAGACACCTATGGAAAACATACAAACTGCATGGCAATGTTGCCCCTAATCCAGTTCCAATGTACCTAAGAGGATATGCCCTACATCATTTATACAGTAAATGTCCCTTGTGTGTTTGCTTTCTGTGGTGACATGGATTGTGTTGTTCATACATGACTGTGACTGTCTCCTCTGTGTGGGTTCTCTATGTTAGTGGAACAACTGAAAAAGGGCTTAAGGGGAGGAGTTAGTGGACGGGGCTATAATGCGCCAGTGACAGTTGCAGAGGAGCCATATTCAGTGATAAGAGCTGCTACTGGGACAGTGAGAGGTTTCTGTGTTAGCTTTAATTTAAAGCAGCTTTCCAGGTTAAGCAAAAACAACAACTTAACCTCTTCTGGACGGCCGTATATACACTATATACGTCCGGGTGGTCCCTCTCTTGTTCTGCAAGGACATACCAGTACAACCTTACAGTTTTCAGCAGCTGCACAAAATCATGCCGGCTATAACGTCAGCCAGAGCTCCCCTGGAGAATAAGTGCTGTATACACAGCTAATGATGCGGCTCCCCAGTGGGGATGTGATCCGCCAAGAACAGAGTCTGTTAGAGCTGCTGAGTCGTACAGGACCCAGATCAGCTCTATAGTAATGTACAGGAGGCTGTATTCACCCTGCAACTAGAGCTAAACGTACCAGCCCCAGTTACAGGAGAAAACAGCCCTCCCTCAAAAAAAAGTGATCAGATGTCCACAAAGGTCTATTAGGACCTTATGGGGACACAATATTAAAATAAAATTATAGAATAGTAAAAAAAAAATAAATACATATAATAATATAAAAAATACATAAAATAATTTTAACGTGTCAATGATCTCAAGGCACCTGGAACCCAGCGTAAGTTTGCCCACTGACAAAGACATGCATAGTCTATAATTTTAAGAGTAGATTAATTTTAACAGTGAGAAATAGAATATCAAATCACATTGTATACATTTATTTGCATTTTGCATAGAGAAATAAGTATTTGATCCTTCTGGCAAACAAGACTTAATACTCGGTGGCAAAACCCTTGTTGGTGCGCACAGCAGTTAGTTGCTTTTTTTATAGTTGATGATGAGGTTTGCGCACATGTCAGGAGTAATTTTGGTCCACTCCTCTTTGCATATCATCTCTAAATCATTAAGATTTTGGGACTGGCGCTTAGCAACTCAGAGCTTCAGCTCCCTCCATAAGTTTTCCATGGGATTAAGGTCTGAAGACTGGTTAGGCCACTCCATGACCTTAATGTGCTTCATTTTTGAGCCACTCCTTTGTTGCCTTGGCTGTATGTTTTGGGTCATTGTCCTGCTGGAAGACCCAGCCACGACCCATTTTTAATGTCCTGGTGGAGGAAAGGAGGCTGTCACTCAGGATTTTATGATACATGGCTCCATCCATTCTCCCATTGACGTGGTGTGAAGTAGTCCTGTGCTCTTAGCAGAGAAACACCCCCAAAACATAATGTTTCCACCTCCATGCTTGACAGTGAAGACGGTGTTCTTCGGGTCATAGGCAGCATTTCTCTTCCTCCAAACATGGTGAGTTGGGTTAATGCCAAACAGCTCAATTTTTGTCTCATGTGACCAGAGCACCTTCTCCCAATTGCTCTCAGAATCATCCAGGTGTTCATTGGCAAACTTCAGACGGGCTTACACATGTGCCTTCTTGAGCTACCTGAACCTGAAACAAAACGAATCTTCAGAGGTTCACTACTACATCTCTACTCCCTGTAATGTTCTTTCAAAAATGGTATGCAAGTGTAAAAGGGATCGATGCTGTTTCGAAGGCAGCAGGGTGGTCGCACTAAATATTCATTTGATTTAGATTCCTGCAATTAATATCCGCTGCTCTCATACTATGACAGATGGTGGTGTCCACATTTTTCAATGACTTTTCATTGTTTTTTGCTGTTTTCTGTTAAACTACAGCAGTTTAACCAATTGCGTAAGTTTGGGTCAAGGCTCCATTCAGATCATGTTTCTGCTGTCCAGCAGGTTCGTTTAACAAACTGTATTTTTAATAGTAAAAATCGATAAAAATATGTATATATTTTTACATTAAAAAGGCAGATCTGTTTGGTTAAACAGTCATGAATACTTGTGTATAAAACCTCATGAGATTCATTTGGATGAATTTTTGAGAAGTTCGCTCCCCAGTTTCATTTCTGGCTGAACTTGTTCAGAATGAACTGAAAATGCTATTATTATATGCTATTAAAATGCTATTACTATACCCCAGAGTAGCTGTGTGAGCCTGGGAGCACAACGTCATATAAGGGCTGGAAGAAGCCATAAGAAGACGCTAAGGGACCACCAGATGCCCAGGAGAAGTGAGTATAGCAGTTTGTTTTGGTTTCACTCACCTCCCCTGGGCCTTCACTTATTTTACTCTGGGGTTTGAGACCCCAAAATACAGTTTTATGGGTTCAAAATAAATATGGTTGCAAACAGATGGTCAACCTATTTGCAACCACTATATGTTGTCTCTAATGTTTAAAAAAAATTGATTCTTTACATATCTTTTTTTTTGTAGATTGTGAGCCCCACATAGGGAGCACAATGTACATTTTTCCCCTATCAGTATGTCTTTGGAATATTGGATGAAAATCCATGCAAACACAGGGAGAACATACAAACTCCTTACACATGTTTTTTTGCTCTTGGCAGGATTTGAACACAGGACTCCAACGCTGCAAGTGCAAGTGGCTAACCACTGAGCCACCGTGAGGCCCCTTATCTGTATGCTTTTTGAGAACTGAAATAAGTGGTAGAATACATTACTCTGTATTAATCTTAAAAATAGTCTATGTGTCCACTGACGGAAACGTATAGCCTTTTTTTCTGTTAGAGTGCATTAACATGATGTGAATGCACCCTAACTCTGCTATAGTGTATAGATGTGTGTGTGTGTGTGTGTGTGTGTGTGTGTGTGTGTATATACAGTCCTATGAAAAAGTTTGGGCACCCCTATTAATCTTAATCATTTTTAGTTCTAAATATTTTGGTATTTGCAACAGCCATTTCAGTTTGATATATCTAATAAGTGATGGACACAGTAATATTTCAGGATTGAAATGAGGTTTATTGTACTAACAGAAAATGTGCAATATGCATTAAACCAAAATTTGACCGGTGCAAAAGTATGGGCACCTCAACAGAAAAGTGACATTAATATTTAGTACATCCTCCTTTTGCAAAGATAACAGCCTCTAGTCGCTTCCTGTAGCTTTTAATCAGTTCCTGGATCCTGGATAAAGGTATTTTGGACAAACAATTCAAGTTCAGTTAAGTTAGATGGTCGCCGAGCATGGACAGCCCGCTTCAAATCATCCCACAGATGTTCAATGATATTCAGGTCTGGGGACTGGGATGGCCATTCCAGAACATTGTAATTGTTCCTCTGCATGAATGCCTGAGGATTTGGAGCGGTGTTTTGGATCATTGTCTTGCTGAAATATCCATCCCCGGCGTAACTTCAACTTCGTCACTGATTCTTGAACATTATTCTCAAGAATCTGCTGACACTGAGTGGAATCCATGCGACCCTCAACTTTAACAAGATTCCCGATGCCGGCATTGGCCACACAGCCCCAAAGCATGATGGAACCTCCACCAAATTTTACAGTGGGTAGCATGTGTTTTTCTTGGAATGCTGTTTCTTTTTGGACGCCATGCATAACGCCTTTTTTTATAACCAAACAACTCAATTTTTGTTTCCAAAATGAAGCTGCCTTGTCCAAATGTGCTTTTTCATACCTCAGGCAACTCTATTTGTGGCGTACGTGCAGAAACGGCTTCTTTCTCATCACTCTCCCATACAGCTTCTATTTGTGCAAAGTGCGCTGTATAGTTGACCGATGCACAGTGACACCATCTGTAGCAAGATGATGCTGCAGCTCTTTGGAGGTGGTCTGTGGATTGTCCTTGACTGTTCACACCATTCTTCTTCTCTGCCTTTCTGATATTTTTCTTGGCCTGCCACTTCTGGGCTTAAAAAGAACTGTCCCTGTGGTCTTCCATTTCCTTACTATGTTCCTCACAGTGGAAACTGACAGGTTAAATCTCTGAGACAACGTTTTGTATCCTTCCCCTGAACAACTATGTTGAACAATCTTTGTTTTCAGATTATTTGAGAGCGGGCTGTCCATGTTCGGCGACCATCAAACTTAACTGAACTTGAATTGTTTTGTAGAAAGAAATGGTCCAAAATACCTTCATCCAGGATCCAGGAACTGATTAAAAGCTACAGGAAGCGACTAGAGGCTGTTATCTTTGCAAAAGGAGGATCTACTAAATATTAATGTCACTTTTCTGTTGAGGTGCCCATATTTTTGCACCGGTCAAATTTTGGTTTAATGCATATTGCGCATTTTCTGTTAGTACAATAAACCTCATTTCAATCCTGAAATATTACTGTGTCCATCAGTTATTAGATATATCAAACTGAAATGGCTGTTGCAAACACCAAAATATTTAGAACTAAAAATGATTAAGATTAATAGGGGTGCCCAAACTTTTTCATAGGACTGTATATATATATATATATATATTTCATAAAGTACGCCCTCTGGCCCTGTGTGTTATAGAGCTGTAATACACTGGAGTGTATCAGCCCTAATTGTGTCTTTTGGGGTAAATGAGAAATTATGGTTCCGTCATAAATCTTTAGTTTACAATATTAAACTTGTTGAGGGTATTAAATCTATATAGGTTGTTGTACATGTGTGTATCCTTTTACCTTCCCCCAGGATTGCTCTTTTACTGTGCGAGCTGGAGACACCTTACTGCTTTTGCAAATGAGTGGATCTCCTTCCTGACTAACACTTATTGCATGCTTGAAACTAAGCCCTATCCACCCTATAGTAAATGTAAGCCATACTATGCCTGCTTGGGAATGTGCAATATTAATAGCTGTATGTTCTCCCACAATCGTTCAAGACAGTTGTGGTAAAGCAATAAAAAAGAATTAAGTTGCTTTTTTTATATAAATAACACAGCCCTGTGTAGCACGGGAAGACCAAAACTGCACGGCAGCTGAGAGAAAACGTGTGTGACAAGTATAAGAGCACATTTTTTTTTCTGTAAAATCCTTAACTTCCGTGGTTATAGCTATATTTTTATGGTTTAAGGACTGTGGTTACTTAGTTTAGAGGCCAGCTGCTGGAGGAAAATGTGAAAATAAATACAGTGACATACAACATGCTTGATGTGAATAGTTGAAAAGGGATTTAACGAAAAAAAAGGATATTCAACGCTAAGAACAATTGGTAGCTTAATTATGAGTTTTTTTTAATGTCTTTTCATAATCAGTTAATAAATACCTGGACAATAAAATTGAACTTAAGCTTTTAATAGGCCATGTTGGCTTGAACCTAAACAAAAGAATTAGCAGCTCCAGGCACTGTGCAATAACAGCTCCCTGCTTGGTGCCAGCAGAAACAAAGTAATTCTAGTACCTCATTATAATAAACGCTTGCAATATTCCTCAATATCTGGAGAGCAAGACACAGATCTTATTTATCACAGTATGTGACACATCTGGCACTCGGATCAGGAAACAACTGTTTTACTTCATTTCTGTCATCACCTTCCAACACATTTCTTTTACATTCCAATTTGGACTGAGCAGCTTGGACCTTGCTCCATACGTTCTGTATTACCAGTTTAGCTGTGAAGACTTCAAGTCAACATCTTTCTTAGCCTCTTGGCAATTAATTATACAGAGCTGCCTATTTTGACTTTAATTGTAGCGAGCGTCTAAAATCGCTGGTATTTGTATCTGTTACAAATGTCTTTATCACACATGCTTCACCCTAGACAATGTATACTGTCATTGCACTGCTTTTAAACAGCACAAGGTTACATTTTTCGATAACCTCCAGCCCCGAATCTTATTAATATGTGGATTTTTTTGTCTCTGACTTTATAACTGGGAGCATTATTTGGAAGAAAGTATCTGTCTTTTGTAATAAACATAGTAAAGACTTTACACTTGTACTGACTTTAGTGCAACACTATCTACATACACTAGAAAATAAAAGTACAACAGTATAATATACAAATTGTTTCCATGTATACTCTTCAGATTAGACTATTATATTTAGAAATAAGGAATTTTTAATTAAATTTACATTCACATTTTCAGTTTAATATTAGTCATCTCTGCAGGGACTACAGTATATGGTTCCCCTATAGCACTGACAATAGTAGAACTGATAAATACTAATGTTATTGTATGTGCTTTGGCATTACTTTGAGATTCTATTCAAACCTATTCTGTTCTCATTATTCTTTGATGATCAGAATAATATAACTTTTTACAGTGTGCCATCCAGTAAGGAAAAAGGAATGAATAGGATACATCAGGATCTATTACAATTTCCATTACAAAATGTTGTATTACATATCCGTAAAATAACACACCATTTAACTAGTGTGATTAATGTGAAAAGTAAAAAATAAATTGAACCCTGCTATGATCCCATTTTTAACAAAGAACAAAATTTGAGTCTGGTCTCTGGCTTATGTTATAATGTGTATTCACTAATAGACATTGGAGCAGATTTATTAAATATGGCGTATCATACACCAAGCTTAAAGGGGCTCTATCAGCAAAATTTTGCTATATGAGCGCCACATATGCGTGAATAGCCTTTAAAAAGGCTATTCAGGCACCGCTAATCTTATTCCGTCCCGTTTTAAAATAAAACTATAAAAACATATATGTAAATCATACACTCACCGGCCACTTTATTAGGTACACCATGCTAGTAACGGGTTGGACCCCCTTTTGCCTTCAGAACTGCCTCAATTCTTCGTGGCATAGATTCAACCAGGTGCTGGAAGCATTCCTCAGAGATTTTGGTCCATATTGACATGATGGCATCACACAGTTGCCGCAGATTTGTCGGCTGCACATCCATGATGCGAATCTCCCGTTCCACCTCATCCCAAAGATGCTCTATTGGATTGAGATCTGGTGACTGTGGAGGCCATTGGAGTACAGTGAACTCATTGTCATGTTCAAGAAACCAGTCTGAGATGATTCCAGCTTTATGACATGGCGCATTATCCTGCTGAAAGTAGCCATCAGATGTTGGGTACATTGTGGTCATAAAGGGATGGACATGGTCAGCAACAATACTCAGGTAGGCTTTGGCGTTGCAACGATGCTCAATTGGTACCAAGGGGCCCAAAGAGTGCCAAGAAAATATTCCCCACACCATGACACCACCACCACCAGCCTGAACCGTTGATACAAGGCAGGATGGATCCATGCTTTCATGTTGTTGACGCCAAATTCTGTCGCAGCAGAAATCGAGACTCATCAGACCAGGCAACGTTTTTCCAATCTTCAATTGTCCAATTTCGATGAGCTTGTGCAAATTGTAGCCTCAGTTTCCTGTTCTTAGCTGAAAGGAGTGGCACCCGGTGTGGTCTTCTGCTGCTGTAGCCCATCTGCCTCAAAGTTCGACGTACTGTGCGTTCAGAGATGCTCTTCTGGCTACCTTGGTTGTAACGGGTGGCTATTTGAGTCACTGTTGCCTTTCTATCAGCTCGAACCAGTCTGGCCATTCTCCTCTGACCTCTGGCATCAACAACGCATTTCCGCCCACAGAACTGCCGCTCACTGGATGTTTTTTCTTTTTCGGACCATTCTCTGTAAACCCTAGAGATGGTTGTGCGTGAAAATCCCAGTAGATCAGCAGTTTCTGAAATACTCAGACCAGCCCTTCTGGCACCAACAACCATGCCACGTTCAAAGGCACTCAAATCACCTTTCTTCCCCATACTGATGCTCGGTTTGAACTGCAGGAGATTGTCTTGACCATGTCTACATGCCTAAATGCACTGAGTTGCCGCCATGTGATTGGCTGATTAGAAATTAAGTGTTAACGAGCAGTTGGACAGGTGTACCTAATAAAGTGGCCGGTGAGTGTACCTGAACATGCACGGTGGGCGGTGATTCACGATCCAACGTCATCTTCTGGCACGCCTACCTCTTCTTTCTTCTTGTAGTGACGCCCTCTGGTCCTGGCTCTTCCACGCCTTCAGCATTCTCTTCTTCCGACGTGATGACTTCATATCCCATGCCTGCATAGTAGTGCTTCCCTCTGGAGCGCTACTGCACAGGCTTTGGCGCCATTTTTAGTAATGGCAGTTTGCGAGCGTACGTGAAGTTGTAAGGGGACCTGAGCGCCGAAGCTTGCACAGTAGCGCTCTGGAGGGAAGTACTAATACGCAGGCGCGGGATTTGAAGCCATCACGCCGGAAGAAGAGGACGCTGAAGGCGTGGAAGAGCCAGAACCAGCGGGCGTCGCTGCAAGAAGAAAGAAGAGGTAGGCGTGCCAGAAGATGACGTCTGATCATGCATGACTGCCCAGCATGCACGTTCAGGTATGATTTACATATGTTTTTATAGTTTTAATTTAAAACGAGATGGGGGTTTAAAATAAGATTAGTGGTGCCTGAATAGCCTTTTTAAAGGCTATTCACAAATATGTGGGGCTCATACAGCAAAATTTTGCTGATAGAGCCCCTTTAATAAAGGCACAGAGAAGGAATGATTTATAGAGATTTGATATACCCACAATGTGGGTAATGAGGCATGGAACAGTGGATGTTTGGCGCATAAAAGAATCTTGCATCAAATATGTGTCACAATATCATCCCTCTATGCCAGAAAACTGGTGTATTTGGATTGATAAATCTGCCCCACTGTCTGTTGTAGTTTCTGTTTGGAGGGGTACAGAAAAATGACAAGAACACTGGTATCAGAAATGGCACCCATTCTGGTATCTGGTGCATATGTTGTTGCTCTAGACAGTGCTATATCTGCCTAGGTGCTAGATTAAAAATGATCATGTATCTGCCTAGGTGCTAGATTAAAAATGATCATGTACAGGGTATATCTTTCCTTGTTAGGTGGGTGGAGCTCTGCATGGACATCAGGTGCCACAATTCTGGCATTTGTTTCCCAACAGCTTGCCCTCTTGAGCCAGAAGTGCTATAAACTGTTAACACTACACCATGTTTTTGGAACATCATGCTTTAAAGCAAAATGTTGTTTAGATCATGCAATAGTATGATTCCTGGTAGAGATGTCCTTCCGACCTCCACCATTCTTAAGATTACTGTAGTGTTATGGGGAGGACGTAGCCTTCGCGGCACTGTGCGGAGGCTGCTGGCCCTCTGTCCGCTGCGCTACTGGGTCTCAGGAGGCAGGCCTGAACCTCTGCAACGTTGTGCACAGGGTTGCTGGTCTCCTCCTGGGCCAGTCAGGGGGACAGAGTCTATTTAAGGAGGGCTCTGGCCCAGTCGGGGGCCAGAGTCTATTTATGGAGGGCTCTGGCTACAGACCACCACTGGCTATTCAGTTGACTTGTCCTGGTAGTAAGGAATCCTCCTTCGATTACCTGTGTTCTAACCTTTTTTGCAGTGACCTTTGACCATGCCTCTGCCTCCTAATTCTGTACTCTGCCTGTTCCTGTTAATGACATTGGCCTGTCTCTTGACCTCTGCTCCCTGCAGGGGCGTAAATACCGGGATAGCAGTGGTAGCGGCTGCCACAGGGCTCAGGACATTAGGCGGCCCAGTGACAGCCGTTGCCACTGTGTTTTTTTTTTTGTTTTTTTTTTAATAGGCCGTTACCTGCTGGTGTAACTCCAGCAGGTAACGGGCCTTAATTACTTACCGACTCAAGTGACGTCCCGGACATCATTGAATATAGCCTACATCAGCAGAGACTGCACCAGAGCCAGGGAGAGGTAAGTAATAGAAATGAGCGAACAGTGAAATATTTGAGATTCGATATTCATTTCGAGTAGAGCCTCAATATTTGACTACTTGATCGAATATCAAATAACATTATAGTCTAATGGAAAAAATGCTCATTTCAGGGGAAACCACTATTCGACTAAAGGAGAGTCACCAAGTCCACGAGTAGCAGGAGGAGAGTGTTTAAGAGGAGCGCTGTGCAGTTAAAGTGCACGGACCGAATTATAGTCTATGGGGTCCGTGCGCTTTAACTGCACAGCGCTGGTAGTTGTGCTTATAAAAAGTAAGCTCCCTCTTAACTGCAAGCTGCCAGCTCTCCTGACTACCAAAGACGAGCCTGCGACAAATCAACGCCGGTTCTGCAGCAGGCTCATCCTTGCTTGTCGGGAGAGCTGGCAGCTTGCTGTTATGAGGGAGCTGACTTTTTTCTCATAGGAATGCATTGACAAGCGTTGATTGGCCAGTGTACAGCATTCGGCCAATCAACGCTGGTTCTGCCGGAGGCTCGTCTGTGAGGAGGCAGAGTCTAAGATCTGACCACAATGGAGACTGCTGTGGTCCGATGTTAGACTCCGCCTCCTCACAGAAGAGCCTCCAGCAGAACCAGCATTGATTGGCTGAATGCTGTACACTGGCCAAGCAACACTGGTCAATTCATTCCTATGAGAAAAGTCAGCTCCCTCATAACAGCAAGCTGCCAGCTCTCCTGACTAGCAAAGACGAGCCTGCAGCAAATCAATGCTGGTTCTGCAGCAGGCTCATCCTTACTAGTCGGGAGAGCTGGCAGCTTATTGATTTGCCGAATGCTATACACTGTATAGCATTCGGCCAATCAACGCTGGTTCTGAATCGAATATTTACTGCGAATAGCTAGTAGTATTCGATCGAGTACGAATATTTCGAATACCATAGTATTCAATCGAATACCTACTCGATCGCATACTATTCGCTCATCTCTAGTAAGTAACAGTGTTTTTTATGTCTGTATCCTCCGCTGGGTCTCTGATTATTATAATTGTTCATGGGTGTCCACAATGGGGCATAATACTGTGTGCAGGGGCCACTATTCGGCATAATGCTGTGTGCAGGATCCACTATGGGGCTTAACACTGTGTGCAGGGGCCACTATGGGGCATAATAGAGTGTGCAGGAATGCGGGGAGGGTAAATGGTCAGTAGATCGGGGTTTTTTGGGGGGCCATGTCAAAAGTTTGCCATGGGGCTCCACCATTCCTAGTTATGCCACTGGCTCCCTGAACTCCTGAATTCTGATTTGAACTCCTCTACCATTCCTGTTACCAACTCGGCCTGCCTGACCTTCCATTTGGATTTCCCTTTGTACTGTGTTGCCCTCAGGCTGATGATCTGGACCATACAACTACGATTTACTCTCTGCCACCACCTACTGACCACCCACCACAGCCTTCTGAATCCCTGGACCAACACCATAACCAAAACATCTGCTGGAAAGAGATCTCAATGTCTGGTTTGCTGTTATTTGTGGTGCACTGTGTGCCCAGCAGTGCAGCCAAGTCCATCCTCACCATCTGGGGTTCTGGTGAACACCATTGTGGGATTGGAGGTGGTGCGGTGCAGGGCGTGTTGAACACATGGCACCATGTTGACCATTTTAATCGGTATATCTAGTACTGGTTCTCACTTTGGCTCTGAACTGCATCTGCTATCCTAACATGAAGCTGCTAGACAAGGGCAAGGTACTCAAGGTAGGTAAGAGGGGGATTAGTCAGAAGTTATTAGTTATGAATTTTTGTCTTCGAAAGAAGAAAGAAGCATCATTTTGTATTAGGTAGTTGAAAAATAAAGATACCTTTAGCATCTTGAAATTCTGCTTATACCAGACAACTTTGCTGACAAGGAATCACACACGTAATGTAATCGAAATTGGATTTTGATGGAAATCTCATTCTGTAAACAGACTTATAACTGTAGTCTTTGATCTGATTGCTTTACTGGTTCCCATCCACCCCACCTCATTGCAGATAACTGACCCTACACATAAAATCTGGACCACTAATTTCCTGGAAGCAGGGCAAAATATTGGCGACTGTTTTCAACACATGATCACCATCAGAACGGATGACTTTCATGATTGAAAACATGCAGGCATAAAGGTATAACAGGTAGAAATGACTGTATAGGAGGTAGATCATAAAGTAAAATGCAATGTCGGTTTAATGTTTGTTAGTTAGTTAGTTATAGTGGTTAGTTAGAAAATTAGTATACACACCTTAGGAATACAAACCGTTTTGGCTTTCAGGACATGGTGGCTTTTTGTGTTATTGAGTTTTTGCATTGTTATATCCTGAATACCATAACTTTAAAAAAAAAAAGAATTGTCAGTATATCTGTTTGAGGACTTGTTTTGCAAGATGACTTTTATTTTTCAATGGGATGACTAGAATTTACTGGCTACTAGAGATGAGCGAACACTGTTCGGAACATCCGTTCCGAACAGCACGCTCCCATAGAAATGAATGAACGTAGCCGGCACGCGGGGGGTTAAGCGACCGGCCGTCGGCAAAGTGTACGTGCCAGCTGCTTCCACTCATATCTATGGGAGCGTGCTGTTTGGAACAGCTGATCCGAACAGTGTTCGCTCATCTCTACTGGCTACATGTTTTAACTCTTTCTGGTGGGATTATCTCTGCCCACCATTCTCTCATATTGGAGTAGAATTGCCATGCCTTGTGTACCAATATTCTGGTGTACACGGCATGTAAAAGTTTCAAATTTTGTGCAAGCCAGATTGTTGCCCATAAATCTAACACTTTTTTTTTCTCTTATGCCGCCTTTCCTGATATGGGTGAGGTGTGAGCAGGGCATTTTATCACAATTTATACCAATATACTAGTGTAAATGGTGCCTAAAATCTACCTAAAATACAGGGTGGATCATTTATGTGGATACACCTAAATAAAATGGGAATGGTTGGTGATTTTAACTTCCTGTTTGCGGCACATTAGCATATGGGAGGGGGAAAACTTTTCAAGATGGGTGATGACCATGGCAGCGATTTTGAACTCATATACAAGGTCCTGAGACAAGGGACAGAAACAATGAAATTTTAAACAGAATAAAAACATGGAGGGTCCCCCTGCAGCCTTCTCAGTAGTATTCACTGCACTGACCTGATGCGACTGGCTGGGTTAAAGTGAATATTGATTAGGTGAGGAGGCCAGAAAACTTCCAGGAACATTGGACAATGAGTTGACATATTTGTAAGTGTACATCCACTAAATATGAATGAATAAACTATATATATATATATATATATATATATATATATATATATATATATATACACACATATCGTCAGGGTCTGGGGTTGCTACGTGGGGTGGCATAGACACAAAAGTCCAGTTTCTTTAGGGTGCGTTCACACGATGTAAAGTGGAACGCAATCTGGCACATCTACGCGTGTCAGCGTGTCCAAAACAAAGGAAGATTTTTTTTCATTTAAAAAGGTAGTGCAGCAACAAAAGGAAACAATACAAAAATAAATCCCTGCCCGGCTAGGCTCTAACTAAACATAGAATAGGTTAACTCAACTAGAATAACAGAAATCCAAAAGCCAGTAGAATTATTCAGGACACAGCTCCAAAAATATGACCTCTGTGTTGGCTCTCCAGCCAAGTTCTGCCCCCAGTCTGCTGCTGGAGCTGACTTCTTAAGCTCCCTTGATGAGTAGATTCTCTGTAGCTGAGTCGCTGCCAGAACATCCCTAAAGTGTGGACTGGAGGGGGTGGAATGACAGGTCCCACTACCAACCTACCTGCCATTCCTAAAAATCCAGCCCAATATTGAGCATTTACCAAAATGCTCAGCAAACGAAAGGTGTCTGCTGAGAACAAACTTTCCTTCTGGAGTTTTCTCATCTCACCCACCTTAGCAGTCTGGGGGAGATGTACACCCCCTCCATTACCTGACCAGCCATCGGCTTACAATATATATATATATATATATATATATATATATATATATATAAATTTGTGTATGGTGTAGCTTTTTTGGGGGGGGGGAGGGAGTTTGGGTAATATTTTGTCATGACCTTTTGAAGATGTTGAATTGGTCATCAAATTCCTGGAACCATGATGAAGAAGAGCTGTTTTTTTATGATACGAAGAAACCTACACAATATTAGGCAGGTGGTCTTAATGATATGACTAAACTATCCATATATGTTTTGAGGATGGTAGCTCGGTAGAAGCAATTGTGTGGACCCAACCAGTCACCTTGCAAACTGGTTTGTTAAAAAAAAATTAAAATAAATAAATAAATAAATAAATAAATAAACCTTTATGTGAGACACAAAAATGAGCAAAATAAAAAAAAGCCTTAACTTCGGGCAAACAGTAAAAAACTAAATCCTACTCATCTGAGCTACTAACTAAACAGAAAATACTAACTGTACATTTGGCTTACTACTAGCCACATGAATCAACCAAAAAAAACACTGTACCGACTCAGCAGGTTCTTAATGTCAGGACAGACCCAGGCACTCCCTCGTGCTCCCAGGATATGCCCTGAAGTGCTCTTCGGCCTTTCATGCCCCAGTAATAAGCTTATGACCTACACCTGAGGTCTACTCCAGACCCGCCTTGGACCACACGTAAGTCAGAAATCTGGGACTCCAGCACTCTGCCTGTCACCTTCTCACAAGATAGATAGATAGATAGATAGATAGATAGATAGATGATTAAGATGAGATAGTATAAAAAAACAATGTTTCAAAGAATTTGTGTGCAATTAGCAAAAAAAAAAAAAGATTCAGTGTAAAATGTAATATTTCATTCAGCACTCCAGTACAGCTAGCTGTCTTCTTTGACTACAGAAATTGACTTTGTTCCTAATGGCATATCAGTTTACTAAATAACTGTTACAACCTAAGTAAAACACATTTAGGTGCCTAAAGACTTTTCAACAAATATATCAAAATCCAAAAATTTATGCCCACAAGCAAATAAAATAAATTCATGCTTAGTGAATAAATAACACATAATCACATAATTACAGTGGGGGACAAATAACTACAGGACATACCACAATGGAACTAACACCAGGGGAACATTCATGGATGAAGTAACAGGTAAACAAATAGATGACATAAGGGGTAATACAAATATAGTATAGTACACCAACATGAGTAAATTGCTACAAAAGCAGACTCTATAAATAAATGCATAAGTAAAGGAATGTACAACATACATTGTAAGCCGATGGCTGGTCAGGTAATGGAGGGGGTGTACATTTCACCCAGACTACTAAGGTGGGTGAGATGAGAAAACTCCAGAAAGAACATTTCTCAGTAGATAACTATTGTCTGCTGAGGGTTATTTCAAAGTTCCAGTTACTAGGCTGGATTTTTAGGAATGGCAGGTAGGATTGGTAGTGGAACCTGTCATTCCACCCCCCCTCCAGTCCACACTTTGGGGATGTTCCGGCAGCGACTCAGCTGCAGAGAGTCTGCTCATCAAGGAGGCTTAAGAAGTCAGTTCCAGCAGCAACACTTTGACAGAGCTTGGCTGGAAAGCCAACAGAGAGGTCATATTTTTGGAGCTGTGTCCTAAGTAATTCTACTGGCTTTTTGATTTCTGTTATTCTAGGTGAGGTAACCTATTCTATGTTCAGTTAGAGCCTAGCCGGGCAGGTATTTATTTTTTGTATTGTTTCCTTTTGTTGCTGCACTACCTTTTTGAGTGAAAATAAACTCTTCCTTTGTTTTAGACTAAAGAAACTGGACTTGTGTGTCTATGCCACCCCACCTAGTAACCCCAGACCCTGACAACATGTAAAAGATTCCCAAATACATCCGAAAAGAGCCACAACAATAGACATACTGTAACATCTCTGCCTGTTCGGGTCACTGCACCACCCTCTGCTCGCATGCTGCGGCGCAGGAGGCGGGTGCAGTTTGGTTCTTGGATTAAAGTTTTTGGTCGCACTGTGTGAAATCGGCTCTAGTTCTGTGATTGCATTTGCACCACACCCGTCTTCTGCCTATGTTGCCTCTGTCCATTAAGTGGTTAATCTGGCCTTGCCCTGTGATTGACAGCTGCCTTTCTGTGAACTCCATGGGCGGGTTCTTCCTCCCTATTTAGCCTTGGTTCCCATTCACACCAGTGCTTGTTATTGCCGTGTGTGATTACCTGCTCTTACTGTCCCTGTTTTGCTTATACTATTATACTTGACCTTTGGCTTTCCTCATTCACTATTCTCTTGACTCCGATTTGGCACTGCCTCGCTCTCCTGTTACCGAACCCTGGCTAGCTGACCTCCCTTTGATGTTGTGCGTCTTGTCTGCGTTTTGTGTTTCACATATTCAGGGAGGGACTGTCCTCGTGGTTGTCGCCTATTATCTGGGATAGGGCCTGGCAATAGGAAGGGAAAGCGGGGGGCTTCAGCTTAGGGCTCACTGTCTCTTGTGCCCCTCCCAGGGTTTAACAGTTCTGGGAATTGCTGTCTTAGCAATTCCCTTACACATACCTCATATGAAACCACCTGGAAAACACAAAACCCCCAATGTACGTTTCATATGAAACCAGTTTCAAAGCTCTTGGCATGTTAACAGTGAGGTTAATAATGGTTGTCTGAGAAATGTTATTCTACGCTAAATGTACTTGGGCACACAAATCACAAAGATTGGCTGTTGTCAGATCCCTTTGCAATTGCTGACCAATAACGTTCCAGATTTGCTCTATGGGAAACAAGACCATAGATGCTGCAGGCCATGGTAGCACATTTAAGCCACACAGGCTGCTCACAGTAGCATGGGCAACATCTAATCTTGCATTGTCCTCTTGAAAAATGACTTTTGAGACTCTTTTGAGAAATGGCCATACCACTGGTTCCATGAACAAATCAAGTCTCAATAATAATATTCCTATGACAGGTTTGGGAGCCTTCAGAAGACTGGCACAGACACTGAAGGGCTTCTGTGATTTCTCTGCATGGGAGTCATACCCACATTTAAATGTAAGAGGAGAGGTGTGACCAGAGGAAGGGGGAATCCACAATCAGAGAAGGATCTGATTAATAGCATTAGCAGAGATCTCGTGGATATGGTGCTCGCTTTGCCAGAGTGCCTTAATATTTAAAATACAGATATTTGCTGTAATGCTATGGAGAATGCCTGCAAGGGGTCACGCCAGGGGGGTTGGGGAGGAGGTAGTAGCTTAGAAAAGCCTGTGTTTACAGCCATTTATATATGTGTAGGTGTTATTGCAACCTTTAGATATAAGACTTGTTTTCTGACACATTTTGCAGCAGAACGTTTCACCATGGCAACATTTTGTACTTTAATTTGTAAAGAAAAAAAAAGGAATGTATAAGTTGTTTGAGCATATATCAATATACACCCCAAATTAAGAGGTTATAAAGAAAAAGACACCAGTATTTACTCCCAGAATGACCCCTCTCCCCAATCATAGGAATTACTAGGAAAATAATAGGGTATTTGGGTTCCCAATGCACTCCGCACAGTTTACATATTCACGTTTTATCATTCACTGTGCATTCACGTCCGTGAAATTAATGCTAACTACACCCCTTGATAAATTCTTTGAGGGGTGCAGTTTGGGATCACTCCTTACAGGATTCCACTTTACTTTTATGTTAAAGGCTCTGCAAGCATGATATGACCTCCAGATACCAAACATCTAAATCTGCACTCCAAAAGTCACATAGTGCTCCTTCACATCTGCACCCTACTGTGTGCCCAAACTGAAGTTTGTACCCAAATTTATGTTGGTATATACATATATGCAACAGATATAGACTTATTGTGTTATACTGTGTTGGAGGAACTTACAGCTTCCAGACATTAGATGGCGATGTTATTATTGTTATGTGCTGAATACATGTAATGATAAACTATGGAGACTTGTCTATATCTCAAATAGCTGCATCTTTCTATGGTAGTCTTTTCCAGTGTATTCCTTGTATATTGCTGTATATAGACATGCTGATGTATGTTACCTCATGTTCTGACAAGTAAACTGAAGATTAACCTGTAGTGTTGTAGTGAGGATGCCGGTCTTCTGGAATAACTCCACTATGACATGGTTACTTTTGTAGATCAGAACACTTTATTCCATGCTCCATCATGGCTCCCTGTCTAACAACTCCTCCCCCTAAGCTCAGCTCCTCCTCCATTACTACCTCACTGTTGCTAGGCAGACAAAGCAGAATAAGTAAGCAGAACAGAACATACAGAACTTACTTATAACAACATCACATCTCTCCCCTTCTTATAAAAAAAAATAAAATAAAATGCAAACATTACAAATGAACAATAAATAAAAGGTCCGAACTGAAAAGAAAATTTTACTGCAGAACATAGTCCCTGAGGTGCGTTGGTGGCCTTCGACTTATCCTTGTCGGGTAGCGTTGAGACATCTCGTTATCAGAAACAGTCTGTGAATTTTCTGAGGTATCTCTTGTTGGTGTTGCTGAACCAGTTGTACCTGGTGAAATTTCCTCATCATCTGTCTCCTCTGCACTTGCTCCTGGGTTGTAGTCACGAAGCTTTTTAAAATGGGAGACATTTCGTGTCACTTGATGACCCTGGCGTTGAGCAGTAACCATGGTACCTTTGACGTGTGTGACTTGAAAGGGTTCTGGATGATAAGGGGATGATAACTTGTCACTGGGTCTCAGCCTTTTAACAAGGACCCAGTCTCCCACATCCAGCTGTTTGAAGCGACAACTTCTCTTATCTGCATATCTTTTCATCCTGCCTTTGGCAAGGGAATCATTGAGGACCAATGGAGTCTGGACGTGAACTACTGGGATGTTTGGAAGCTTAATGCGCAAAGGCCTGCCGAAAAGCGCAGTCGCTGGCGGAGTTCCTGTAGTAGAGTGCGGGGTGGCTCTGTACTGTCTAAGGAATCTGTACAATTCTTGCTGCAAATCCTTGTGTTCCATGGTAGCAATCCGAAGAGTTTTGTTGATTGATTGCATGAAGCGCTCCACTTCACCATTGGCTTGAGGCCAGTAAGGAGTTATTTTCCTGTGGTTAAAACCAAGATAAGTTGCAAAAGACTGAAAATCTGCACTATTGAAAGGTGGCCCATTGTCAGTCTTCACTGTTTCAGGTATGCCATATGCAGAAAAGATTTTGTCCAGTTTTGGTATGACAGCTCTTGCAGAGGTGGTGGAAACGGGTTCAATGACTGGAAACCTAGAAAAATCATCTATGACAACCAGTAAATAGGAATGATCTGGCAGAGTGCAGAAATCAACACTCACAGCAGTCCATGGATTGTCTGGTAGAGGTGTCATTTGTACTGGTGCTCGGCTATGGTCCACCGTAGTTGCTTGGCAAGGTATACATGTGGCAATAAGTGCTTCCACTTGTTTATCTAGTCCGGGAAACCATACTTTCTCCCTAAGTAACTGCTTAGTTTTAACTATACCTTGATGGGCCTCATGGGCCAGATCGATCACTCTACTCTGAAGTTTCTGAGGAATGACCAGGCGGTTGTCACGTAGTAGTATGTTTGAGTCAGATACAGAAAGAGAGTGTCTTGCATTAAAGAAGGCCTGCAAATATGCTGTTTGGCCCTGCGGTTGAAGACGAGTCTCAGCTAGAAAAGAGTTCCAGTTCTTAGACCGAACAGTGTCAATTACCAACTGAAGTTGGGGATCAGAATCCACCGCATGTTTAATTTCTTCGAGGGTCATTGCTCTTGGCACAGAGTGTGTAACAATGAAGTTTACATGCTCCTCAGCTAAGACAGTGGCAGGCAAGTCATCTTTGGTAGACTGTGGTGAAGGGTGTCTTGAAAAATAGTCTGCAGGGTTCCCAGCTCCTGCCTCATATCTCAAGTGAAAGCGATAGTTCTGCAGGCGGAGTAGCCAGCGTTCAAGTCGTGGGGGTGGCTTTGATGAATGTTTATTGAATATTGGAATGAGTGGTTTATGATCACTGACCACTGTGAATGGACGACCAAAGAGGTAAAGATGAAAATGAAGGCATCCCCATACAACTGCGAGAGCTTCCCTCTCGGTTTGAGAATAGCGCTGTTCCGTTTCTGTCAAAGCCTTGCTCGCATAGGAGACTGTGGAGATGCTGCCAGTTTTGGACACCTGAGTTAAAATTGCACCAAGGCCTACAGGACTGGCATCCACAATGAGCTCAGTAGATTTTAGTGGGTCAAAATAGGCCATGACTGTGTCACTAGAAAGACTGGACTTTAGTGTATCAAATGCTGATTGATGTTCAACTATCCATGACCAAGGAGTATCCTTTTTAGTGAGCTGTCGTAGGGGTTCAGAAACAGTAGCCAGATCAGGTATGAATCGTCCACAGTATGTGACCAGACCAAGAAAACTTCGAACATCTGAGACATTTTGTGGCTGGCTAGCAGAGGTTATGGCAGCTACTTTCTCAGGGTCTGCAGAAACACCATTTTCAGAAAAAATGTAGCCAAAAAAATTCAATGACGTCTTGTTGAACTCGCATTTTGATGGATTAACAGTTAAATTGCAGGTTTGCAGTCTCTGAAAAACTTGTTCTAGGTGATTGTCATGTTCCTCTTGGGTTGTGCCAAAGATAAGGATGTCATCACTAACATTGAGGACTCCAGGTATTCCTGAAAGAACCTGCCTGATAACATTCTGAAAGATTTCTGCAGCCGATGAAATGCCAAAGTTCAGCCTCTTGAACCTTCTTAGACCGACATGAGTGCTAAAAGTTGTGATATATCTGGAGTCTGGATGCAATTCAAACTGATGATAACCAGATTTTAGATCAATTTTTGAGAATACTTTTGCACCATTTAGATCTGTGAGAATATCATCAATGGTAGGCGTAATGTGCCTTTCTCTTTGAATGGCTCGATTGGCATGTCGCATATCCACACATAACCTGATTTTACCAGGCTGCTTAGGTTTAGGCGCAACAACAATTGGTGAGACCCAGGGAGTTGGGCCCTCCACACGTTCAATAACATCATCTGTCTCAAGGTCTTGTAGCTCTTTCTCCACCAGCTTGCGGACATGGAATGGGATGTGCCTGTGAGGTTGAACTGACGGCTGTACTGACTGGTCAATGTGTAATTTCACTTGAAAGTCTTTCAGCTTTCCTATGCCTTGAAAGAGTTGAGGATATTTCTGCATAATAGTTTGGACAGAATAGTGTGTTACGCTGTTTGCCAGTTTCACTAGGCCCAGAGATACCGCACTACTGCAGCTAAGAAGAGTGTCTGCAGAACACTCCACTACATAGAAAGTGTCTGTGATGGATTTCCCTTCCGCCGTTAGTAATGCCTGAAATTTGCCACATAGGGGTAATGCAGTAGCTGAACCATAAGGATATATCTTCAGGTTAGTACATTGCAAAGCAGGTTTGTTCTTTAGCTGGTTATAAGTGGCATGACTAATAACATTGACAGACGCCCCTGTATCTACCAGTGTCTCCACCGGATTGCCATGTATTAAGATGACTTGTTTGGGATTAGACATTGTATGCACATTGTGAGACCCCTCAGTCACTGAGAATAAATGGGTGCTGCTGGGCTCATCCACAGGGGGCACTGACTGCACTGCCTGAACTTTCTGTGGCAAGGCTTGTTTAGCAGAGAGAGAAGATTGTGATTTTAATCTGCAGACTTTTGCAAAGTGATTTTGTTTCCCACAGTTATGACAAGTTACTCCCTTTGCTGGGCATGGTTTCTGATGAGGATAAGGACCTCCACAGTTGTAGCAGGCTGCAGCCTGTGTGTGAGGCACATGTGGCTTCTGAGTGAGCTTTGCTACAGAAGATGGCTGCTCTAGTATACAGTCTGTGTTCTCTATAAGTTTAGCTTGATTCTCTGCTGCATCATGAATACGTGCAACGTCCAGTAGCTTTGCTAAAGTCATGGTGGGATCTCTGAGTGCTTGTCTCCTTAACTTAGAGGACACACATCCTTGTATGATTTGCATCAGAATTTCCTTGTCTATATCTGCAAATTCACAGTAAGCTGCAAGTTGTCTTAAGCGGACATGATATTCATCAATGGTTTCTGTTGCTGACTGTTTTGACTGTCTAAACTTGAAAATTTCAAAAGCTGCATTTATGTATGGAGAGAAATGCTTAGTTAATGCTGCTTTGCTTAGATCATAGTCACTGTCCTCCCCTGTATTGGGCAGAGTTGTGAAGATATCATAGACTTGCTCCCCTGCATAGTGTAATAACATGGCTTTCTTTCTTGCATTATCAGTAATGTTCATTGCTTGCAGGAATATCTCAAAGCGTTTCAGCCATTTATTCCAGCATGCTGCTAAGTTTGCTTGGGGCTGGTGCACATCAAATGCAGCAAAGGAGGATAAGCAGGCCATGGCTGGTGCTAGGATTGCAGTCTTGTACACAGTTTCTGTAGCAGTGAAATACCTTTAGCTGATTATTCTTAATCCTCGTCGCCAATTGTAGTGTTGTAGTGAGGATGCAGGTCTTCTGGAATAAGTCCACTATGAGATGGTTACTCTTGTAGATCAGAACACTTTATTCCATGCTCCATCATGGCTCCCTGTCTAACAACTCCTCCCCCTAAGCTCAGCTCCTCCTCCATTACTACCTCACTGTTGCTAGGCAGACAAAGCAGAATAAGTAAGCAGAACAGAACATACAGAACATACTTATAACAACATCACATAACCCATATAATCTACTCTGAAGCTTTCTTCTGCGACTGCACTCTGCAACAGGTTATGGGCCCAGGCACCCAGACACCCCAGGCACAGTACCCAGGCACCCAGACAACCCAGAGACCCAGACAGACACAGCTCCCAGGCCTAGCAACCAGGCATAGCAACCAGACAGAGAAGAGAAGAGGACTCTGTGAATGCAAAAGAATTCTCCAGAACAAGTCTCTACAACCAAGTAAGATAAGTTAAAGATGAGCAGCAGCTCAGAGCTCAGACTTACAGTAGCAAAGCTGAACAATGAGAACTATCAGTTATGGAAGTTCAAAGTGGAGATGTTGTTGTCTAAGGATGATTTATGGGAGGTAATCACCACAGATAGACCCAATGAGAATGATCAGACATTGGAGAAGAAAAACAGACAAGCTAGAGCTACTATCAGCTTATTAGTGGAGGATGATCAGCTCATTCACATAAGAAATGAGAATACAGCAATGGGAATGTGGCAAGCTTTGAAAAAGTTACATGAAAGATTCAGCTTAAATCACAAGTTATTTCTGCTAAGGAAACTGTACAAGATGAGATTAAGTGCAGAGAAAGACATGCATGAGCACATATACGCCATGATGGAAGTGATAACACAGCTGAGATCTATTGGTGAAGATATTCAGGAAAGTCATATAGCAGCGATATTATTATGCAGCTTACCAGATTTGTATACTGCTCTGATAAACGCACTAGAAACAAGACCTGAAGCAGAGATCACTCTAGAGTTTGTAAAGACCAGACTCATAGATGAATACCAGAGAAGAAAAGAGCAAACCAAAGAATCCATAGAAGAGGTTAGTGGGAATGCTCTTAGTTACAGATAAAAAGCGCCACAACACAGAAACAAGAGAGTGTTTCAGATGTAAGAAAAAGGGTCATTTAAAGAAAGATTGTTCTATATGGAAAGCAGAACAACAAAAATTACAACAGAGAGACAGTAAGCAGAAAGTGAAAAGCTCCATTTCTAACTCACATGCAGATCACTGCAACGGTACGTTTAAAGCAGCTGATAAAAAGTCATCATCATCATCATCAAGTTGGTTTATTGACTCAGGAGCAACAAGTCACATGACAAGTAATAGAAGTTTCTTTACTGAGCTTGATTTAGATAAGAAGGAAGCAATTTATCTTGCAGATGGGAGCAGAATAACAGCAGAAGGTATTGGACAAGGAATGTTGATCTGTTCTGATAAATCTGGAAATAATGTAAAAGTCCTAGTAAAGGATGTATTGTATGTTCCAGGACTAGAAGGAGGGTTGTTATCCGTAAAACGTCTAACAGCTAAAGGACTTACTGTAAAATTCAAAGATGATAAGTGTACAATCCTAGCAGGAGACAAGGTTATAGTCAGTTTAACTGCAGGAGAACAATTATATCATCTAGACACAGTACAGGAACAGGTGAAGTTATGTACACATGATCACAAGAATTGTATTCATGTATGGCATAGACGTCTAGGACACCGACATCCTGAAAGTATAATGGCATTACAGAAGAAACATTTGACAAAAGATCTATTAATATCTAATTGCTCAATGACCATGAAGTGTGAATGTTGTATAAAATCAAAAGCTACAAGAGTGTCAATGTCTAAAGAAAGTGAAACAAGAAGCAAAAGACCACTTGACTTGGTACATACTGACGTATGTGGACCCATGAAAGTGACCACATCAGGAGGTAATAGATACATGGTGACTTTCATAGATGACTATTCAAGATACACAGTCACGTACTTAATAAAGAACAAAAGTGAAGTTTTCAGTAAATTACAAGACTATGTGACAATGTCGAGTAACAAGTTTCAAAGGAAGCCAATCATCATTAGAAGTGATAATGGAGGTGAATTTACAGGACACCAAATAGAAAACTACTTAAAACAGAATGGAATAGAGCATCAAAAGACTGTTCCATACACACCCGAGCAGAATGGGGTAGCAGAAAGGAAAAACAGAACTTTGACTGAAATGATAAGATGTATGCTGACAGATTCCAAACTACCAGAGAAATATTGGGGTGAAGCAGCAATGACGGCCACTTATCTCCAAAACAGACTTTTTTCAAGGAAACTGAAAAAGACCCCATATGAGCTATGGCAAGGTAATAAACCAAGTGTGAAGCATTTAAGAGTTTTTGGTTGTAAAGCCTTTGTGTTTATTCCAGAAGAGAAACGATCCAAACTTCAAAACAGAGCCGTAGAAGGAATATTTGTTGGATACTGTGAAAACTGCAAAGGATACAGAATCCTAGATCCCAAGACAGACAGAGTTACAGTGAGTAACAGTGTGACATTCATTGAGGATCTAAATGATGACATAATGACATCACTGGAAATGAGAAATGATGAAAGCAGTGATATCAATGCAGGAATATCTGATGAGAAAGAAGTGGAAATTGTCAAAAATCAAAACACTGAAAGTAAAGAGATACAAGAACAGGCAAACAATGAACCAAGACGTTCAATAAGAGAGAACAAGGGAAAACCACCTGTACGTCTTTCATACAAGGCGAGTACAAACAAGATATATGAACCTACATCTTGGGAAGACATATCAAAACTCTCAGAAGAAGAAGCTAACAAATGGATAAAAGCAACAGAAACAGAAATGAAATCCATGCGTGATAATAAGGCCTGGACACTGACAGAATTACCAGAAGGAAGAAAAACTATAGGATGTAAATGGGTTTTTAAGGTAAAATATCAAACGGATGGCACAGCTGAACGATATCGAGCGAGACTCGTAGCTAAAGGTTATACTCAGAAATATGGAGAAGACTATGATGAAGTTTTTGCACCAGTCGTCAAACATACTACAATTAGAACCTTGTTTGCGTTTGCAGCAACAAAACAAATGCAATTGAGACATCTGGATGTAAAGACAGCGTTCCTAAATGGAGATTTAACAGAAGATATCTACATGGAACAACCTCCAGGATACAAAGATAAAAGAAAACCAAACATGGTTTGTAAACTACAGAAAAGTATCTATGGTTTAAAGCAAGCCGCTAAAGCCTGGAATGATAGTCACAGAAGTGCTCACAAATGAACATTTTCAAAGAAGTAAAGCAGATCCATGTCTATACACAAAGAAACTGGGAGACAGATGGATCTATGTACTGATATATGTGGACGATATTTTAGTTTGTTTTGAAAAAGAAAGGGATGTAACAGAAATACAAAAAATTCTGGATCAACACTTTGAGATCAAAGATTTGGGAAATGTGAAACGGTACCTAGGGATACAAATAGAAAGAGAAGAAGACGGAAGTTATCTTCTTAACCAAAGTCACATGATTCAGGACATCATTGAAACATTTGGATTGAAAGATGCGAAACCAATAAAGTCTCCAATGGAAATCAACTATCTGAAGGAGATGAACAGTGAACAAAATATGTTGCCAGACAATGAACAGTACAGAAAGGCAATGGGAAAATTACTGTATCTTGCAACTGTTACAAGACTAGACATTGAAGCAGCAGTAGGAATTTTGAGCAGAAAAGTGTCAAAACCAAATAAAATGGACTGGAATGCCGTGAAGAGAGTAATACGTTACTTGAAAGGAACTATCGATGTTAAACTAAAACTACCTGCAAGTAACAAATGCATTTTAACTGGATATGTGGATGCAGACTGGGCTGGAGATACACTTGACAGAAAATCTACCAGTGGTTATGTTTTCTTACTCTCAGGTGGACCAATTAGTTGGGCTAGTAGAAAACAATCAATAGTGACACTGTTGACAACAGAAGCAGAGTATGTTGCCGCAGCACAAGCAGCTCAAGAAGTCTTATGGTTGAGACAACTACTGACAGACTTAGGAGAACAACTGTTGGAACCAACAAAGTTGTATGAAGACAATCAAGGTTGTATTGTTCTTGCTCAGACGGAAAGAGTTAATCCAAGAACAAAACACATTGATATAAAGTTTCATTTTTTGAAGGATTGCCAGGAGCAAGGAATGCTGAAGTTAGAGTATTGTCCAACTGAAGATATGACAGCCGATATTCTTACTAAGGCATTGAATGCTGAAAGACATCAGAAACTGATGAAGAAATTAAGTTTGACTAAATAAGTCTTTATTGTTGAGAAAGGGTGTTGGTATATACATATATGCAACAGATATAGACTTATTGTGTTATACTGTGTTGGAGGAACTTACAGCTTCCAGACATTAGATGGCGATGTTATTATTGTTATGTGCTGAATACATGTAATGATAAACTATGGAGACTTGTCTATATCTCAAATAGCTGCATCTTTCTATGGTAGTCTTTTCCAGTGTATTCCTTGTATATTGCTGTATATAGACATGCTGATGTATGTTACCTCATGTTCTGACAAGTAAACTGAAGATTAACCCATATAATCTACTCTGAAGCTTTCTTCTGCGACTGCACTCTGCAACAATTTATGACACTGGTGTACCCAGGATAATATGATATCTGGGTAGAAACTGCTATTTGAGTACAGCTGGGCACATAAGGGAGGAAGTGCCATTTGTTTTTTGGAGCACAGATTTAGACGGTTTGGTTTTTGGATACCATGACATTTTTGCAGAGCTCCTGAAATGCCAGTAAAGTGGATTCCCTTAAGACATGACCCCATTTTAGAAACTACACCACTGAAGGAATTTATCCTGGGGTACAAAGAGCAAATGTATTTTTAAACTGTAATTTTTATAATACAATATAAAATATCAAACAAACGAGAGATAAACAAAAGGAGAAATTCAAGAACATGAATAGCAAACTAGATAATGGCTCTGCAAATGCGACATGGCACCTGAAAACTATTCCAGCAAAATCTTTTCTCCAAAAGCCAAATAGCGCTCTTTCCGTTCCGAGCCTCACCATGTACCCATACAGCAGATTACAACTAAATATGGGGAATTCCCATGTCCAGGAGAAATTGTGTAACTAACTTTAAGGAACTTTTTCTCTTTCATACTTTTGTGAAAATGAAAAACTTGGGGCTAAATTGGCAGTTACTTGGGAAAAAATTTTTAAATGTTAAAATGTTAATAAAACCTGTAAAACAGCTGTGGGGTCATAATGCCGTACTAGTACATGCAAAATCTGCCATCCAAAAGCCAAATAGCACTCTTTCTATTCGAGCCCCTCCATGTACCCATACAGCTGATTAAAACCATGTATGGGGTATTCCCATGTTCAGGAGCAATTGTTTAACAAACTGTGTGATTCTTTTTTCCTTTAAACTCTTGTGAAAATTAAAACTTTGAGGGTAAATGATGTTTTAATAATTTTTCATTTTCACATCACAATATTAATAAAATCTGTATAACAGCCCTGGGGTCAAAATGCTCACTATACCCATTGATAAATTTCAAAAATGGGGTCACTTTTGGAGGGTTTCCATTGTATTGGTACTCTAAGGACTTTACAAATGAGAGATGGCACCTGAAAACTATCCCAGCTTTTCAAACACCCAGTATCACTCTTTCCCTTCCTCATGCTGCTGTGTGCCCAAATATCAGTTTAAACGCACAAACCTGTGCCTGAGAGAAATTGTTTTACAACTGTGAGATGTATTTTCTCTTTTAGCCCCTTGTGAATATGTTAACTTTAGGGCTAAATGAATTATATATTCTGAAAAATACTGAAAAAAATTGTCTACATTTCACCTCCATATTTTTTAATCCCAGTGAAATGCTTAAAGCGGCAACAAACTTCCCAAATACTGTTTTCAATTATTTTTGAGGGGTAAAAATGGGGTGATTTACGGGAAGTTTCTATTATATAGGCCCTTTTAAATCCCGTTCAGAGCTCAAGTGGTCTCTAAAAAATTAGTTTGGGAAATTTTCTTGTAAATCTGGAAAATCACTGATACACTTGTAAGCCTTGTAACGTCCAAAATAAATTAATGGATGATTACAAGATGATGCCGATATATAGCAGAGAAATGGGAGATAATATTTATTAATGTGTTTGGGTGTTATGATTATCTGTCTGAAAACAGATCATTTCACATTTTAAAAATTGCAAATTTCCTATTTTATTTTTTTTTTAATATATAAATACAAAAATATTGATCAATGTTTACCACTAACATGGAGTGCAATATGTAATGAAAAAACTACCGGTATCTCAAAATCACTCATGTAAATTATAGCGTCTCAAAGTTATTGCCATATAAAGTGACACATGTCAGTTTTGAAAAATGATGCTCGATCCTTAACCCCTTAGCGACCCTTGACGTAACTGTACGTCATGGGTCGCATGGGGATGTATGGAGCGAGCTCACACGCTGAGCTCGCTCCATACACGGCAGATGCCGGCTGTATAATACAGCCAGGACCTGCCACTAACAGCAGCGGTCGGTGCCCGAGCCGATCGCTGCTGTTAACCCTTTACACACTGCGGTCAAACGCGACCGCAGCGTGTAAACAGCGCAGGCGGCATGGGCGCCGCCATGTTTCGCCGATCGCCGCCCTCCTGAACGTCACAAGAGGGCGGTGATCGGTTGCTATGACAGCCGGAAGCCTATTGAAGGCTTCCAGGCTTGTCTCTGCACTAGATCTATTAGACGATGCCAGAGGCATCGTCTAATAGAAGTGCTGCGATTTTCCTATTCACTGCAATACTGTAGTATTGCAGTGAATAGTATGAGCGATCAGACTCCCTAGGTTTCAAGGTACCTAAGGGGTCTGATCATAAATGTAACAGAAGAAAAAAAAAAGTTTTTAAAAGTATTAAAAAAATAAAAAAAATATAAAAGTTCAAATCACCCCCCTTTCCCTAGATTAGCCATAAAAGTAATTAAAGAACATTAAACATAAACATATTAGGTATCCCTGCACTCCAAAATGCCTGAACTATTAGAATATTAAAACATTTATCCCGTACTGCGAACGGCGTAGCGGCAAAAAAAATAAAAACAGCCAAAAAGCGTTTTTTTCAACACTTTGCCTCCTATAAAAAATTGAATAAAAAGTGATCAAACCATCGGATCTTTCCCCAAATGGTATCAATAGAAACGTCATCTTGTCCCGCATAAAAAGACACCACAACCAGCTCCATACATGGAAATATGAAAAAGTTACAGGTGTTAGAACATGATGACACAAATTTTTTTCTCTATTTTGCAAAGTTTATCATTTTTTTAAAAGTATCAAAAAATTTCAAATACTATATAAATTTGGTATCACCGCGTTTGTACTGACACGTAGAACACAGGTAACATGTCATTTGTACCAAACAGTGAATGCTGTAAAAATTAAACCCATAAGAAAATGGCGCAAATGCATTTTTTCTCCAATTGCGCCTCATTCTGAATTTTTTTCCAGCTTCCCAGTACATTGCACAGCATATTGAATGGTGCCATTACAAAGTACAATTTGTCCCGCAAACAATAAGCTATCATGTGACTCTGTGAACTGAAAAATGAAAAAGTTATGGCTCTTGAAATGTGAGGAGGGAAAAACGAAAATGCGAAACCAAAAAATGGCCTGGTCCTTAAGGGGTTAAAGGGGCTGTCCCATCACAAGGATCCTATCTATACTGCTTGTTAATGTGGATGTAAGACTTTTCCTAAATACATTGCTTCAGCAAAACTGCTTTGTTTGTCAAGTATCTTACTTTATTCAATTTTTTGTGGCCACAGCCCTGACCTAGCTGCTCCTGAGTCAAATGATGTATCTGCTGCTCTCAGGGGGGGAGGGAGGAGGGGCTAAGTGCAGGGAGCGAGCCTGTGTTTCTAGCTATTCCTGTGTCTACACCATGTGACCTAGGTCCTGCACTCAGATAGAGGAGAGGAGCTGCTTTCATTTCTTCTGTTCTCCCAGTTATCAGTCTAGCTAATTCAATTGTGTTCATTATGGCAGAGACAGGCAGTCTCTGTATGTAACACAGAATGGAGTTGCTGCTGCCTGTACTTCATAGTCCAATATGGGTGGGCGGAGCTACACGAGAATTTGGGGGCGGAGCTAAACGGCAGGTTGCCTGTGAAACCCCGCCCACCAAATGATGCAAGAAACCAGGAAGAAAGAAGATTTTATAAGAGTGAAGACTGCTGAGTATGTGAGGTGGGAATACCCCTTTAAAGGGGCTGGCCACTTTCAGACCAATATTGACAAAGAAATGTACAATAAAAAGATATACAATTTTCCAATATACTTTCTGTATCAATTCCTTACGGTTTTCTAGATCTCGGCTTGTCATTCATTCTGTTACTTCTAGGAGATAAGTCTGACATTGGTCATGTGATTTACGGTCCATGGTCATGTGATGTGCACACAGGTGCTGCTCGTTACAGTAACAGCACAATAATCAGAGATCTGCCTGGTAATCAGCTCTACACCTGTGAGCTCATCACATGACCATGGTCAGACATTATCCAATACAAGTAACAGAAGAATTGATACAGAAAGTATATTGGAAAATTGTATTTCTTTTTATTGTACATTTGTTTGTCAATATTGGTCTGAAAGTGGCCAACCCCTTTAAGGTACTTTTGGGCTGTGTTCCCAAAGGGTTAATGTATATTTACTATTGAAATTTGCTAGTCACAATTTTTTTTATTGTAACTACTAAAATGAAAATATGCCATGGTTTGCAGCTAGTATAAAACATAGTAAAGACATTTCAAGATTGTAAGCTCTTGTGTGCAGGGCTCTCACTTCTAATGCTTTGAAGTGCTGCAGAACAGATTTTGTGCTGAATAAGTAACATTTTTAGTGGTATAGGTGTTGTTTTGGCAATAGTTTTATCCACATTGTACTTTCTTGAACAGCCATATGGTGGCACTATACCATCTCTCACAAAACCACTACTAAAATAAAATTGCCTTCCTTAACAGATTCTTTTAATCATAGTGAAGATATTATGTAAGGTTTTTTTAAAACATGCTTATGCAGACAATGGTAAGATAGATAGATAGATAGATAGATAGATAGATAGATAGATAGATAGATAGATAGATAGATAGATAGATAGATAGATAATTTTAATATAGAGGATTATATAGCGAAATATGTTGTAACAAAATCCTCTGTACCATTAATGAATACATTTTTCTTCTTTAATATGGGATTATTTCCATGCATATTTCAGCATAGCAAAGCCTATAGAATGAGTACAGATATAGCCGGTGGGTGGGAGTAATATTAGAAATAATGAGTGTTATTAGCAGTGATCATAGACTCAAATATATTCTCCATCTCACCTCCCGGGCTGGTGCAGAACTGATGCTGCCTTTAGGGTAAAGTCTTCAGCCTCTTTGACACAGGTGGAAGCAAGGACAGACTAGCCCACCATGGACAGGGGTAAACCAAGGCTTTCTGCCGCCTGAAGCGGACGTCAGAAAGCCGCCCCCCCCCCAGGAGGGGGCGGAGCGGGCGGGGCGGAGCGGAAGGGGGCTGGGCTGAGCGGAAGGGGGTGGGGCCGAGCGGAGGGGGCGGGGTCATGCGGAGGGGGCGGGGACGAGCGGAGCTTTAGCAGGCAGAGAGCAGGCAGGGAGATGACCTGCTCTCTGCCTGAGCGTGAGGGTCGGCCGCTGGAGCAGCGCTGCTCCAGTGGCCTCCCCAATCCACCGCTCAGTGACGGTGACCCTAAGCCAGTCCAAGACAGCTTGTCCTGGACTGGATTAGGTCAGCAAAAATGCCGCCCTCCCCTTGGCCCTGGCATAGCGCCGCCTGAAGCGGTCGCTTCAGGTCGCTCATGGGAGGTGCGGCACTGACCGTGGAACATGGTGAATCCACTGATGGGCCCCGTGCCTTTAGTGGACACTACTAGACGTCCACTGATTTTTTTTAATAGGAAGAGGAGTAAGTGCAAGTAGGACTTTTCTCTCCGCATTTTTCTGTTGGAAATCGTGCAGAAACCCGGCAGACCCATTATAGTCAATAGCGGGTAACCGCCTTTCTAAGCAGATTAAGTATCCATTCATGGGGTCTGTTTGGGGAAAACCTGAACGCAGCTGTGAACCTAGCACCAGATTAACTAGAGCTGTAAGCCATGGGGGAGTTAAAGAGGACCTTTCACCATATCTGGGCACAGGCAGTGTTATATACTGCCAGAAAGCTGACAGTGCGCTGAATTCAGCGCACTGTCGGCTTTCCTGATCCGTGCCCGGTGTAAAGCGCTATCGGTCCCGGTACCGTAGCGCTTTACAGTCAGAAGGGCGTTTCTGACCATTAGCCAGGAACGTCCTTCTGCCTCGCGGCGCCAATCGCGCTGTACTGTGGAGCCGGGAGGAACTCCCCCTCCCTCTCCTGATAATACTTGTCTACGGACAAGCTGTGTGAGCAGAGGGAGGGGGCGTTCCTCCCCGCTCCACAGTACAGCGCGATTGGCGCCGCGAGGCAGAAGGACGTTCCTGGCTAATGGTCAGAAACGCCCTTCTGACCATAGAAGAGCTACGGTACCGGGCCGTAAGCTCTTCACACCGGGCACAGATCGGGAAAGCCGACAGTGCGCTGAATTCAGCGCACTGTCAGCTTTCCGGCAGTATATAGAACTGCCTGTGCCCAAAAGTGGTGAAAGGTCCTCTTTAATTTAAGACATTTATACTTGTTCCCTATGAGTATACATTTTGCTATATACTTGCTCAATGTACGTTTAAATGTCTCTCACTTAACCTCTGTGTCACTGACAATAGCTGCTCCCAGTCTTTATCCTGAAGTGCAGCATTTAAACTGAGAAAATTGGCCTTTTTAAAGTTAAAGGGGTATTCCCATCTACATAATTATTTTTTAATTTGTAGATGATTAAAAGTTAAATATTTTTGCAAATGTAAGTAATTTAAAATTCTGCAGAGTTTTAAAGATTTTCTCTAACTTTCTTAGTGGTCACAGTCTGTTATCTTGATCGGTTGACATGGATACGACCACCAATGCAGAAACTTTCTAAGACCAGAAAATCAGCCATGACTTCTTTATTGTGGTCGGGATATCTTCTGATACATGTAGTGTCCCTGCCTGATAACCCGGCTACAATAAGAGAATCATAGCTGGGTTCCTGACAAGTCCCAGACCATAGAAAGTTTCTGCATTAGTGGTCGTATCCATGGCAACCGATCAAGATAAAAGACTGTCACCGCTAAGAAAGTTAGAGAAAATCTTTAAAATGCAGAAGTTTTAATTACTTATATTTGCAAAAATGTTTAACTTTTAATTATCTACAAATATACAGTAGATATAATTATGTTCATGGGAATACCCCTTTAAGAGATTTTGCCCTCCCAATCTTTGTTCGTTTTTTTACAATTTAAGTGGAATCTGATTAGATTATGGTCACTCAATTTCCTTATACAAATGACCCTCTAACTCCTTGGTTATGTTGGGGGGAGTCTATTGATCATATCAAAAAGTATTTTATCAGTGGTCACATCCTTATGCAATTCTACCCACAAGGATTTCACCTAATCACAATCTTTATCCACATTTGTCTCTTTCACACTCACTTTCATGCCACTTCTGACATACACACATACTCCATCTCCCTTCCTTTTAGCCCTGTCTTTGTGATACAGTATAAAACCTGGAATGTTAACAGCCCAATTATATGAGGACACTAGCCACGTCTCAGCCACACCAACTATATCAATGTTTTCCTCCTGGACCAAGGCCTTAAGTTCCTCCAGTTTACTTGCTAGGTTTCTAGCATTTGTGAAAACAAACTTTAAATTGCCATCCAAGTTTATACATTCATTACCAGAAATGTGGATTCTTGAAGTTTTATGACCAGATTTGTCTGTACGGTTCGGTTATAATAAATGGATATCCCTATCAGTCATTTTAATCGCCCCACCACAATCCACTTCTCCACCCATCATGGTAGTCTGTCCCCATACTAACCTATCCTAATCTGCCTGGCCCTCCCCCCGCATTCCAAGTTTAAATGCTCCCCTACACCCACTAGAATTCTCTCCCATAGCACAGCAGACCCCCTTCCACTCAGGAGGAAGTTATCTGTGGAAAACACTTTACCCCAATGAAAAATCACCCCAGTGCACTAGGAACCCAAAAATGCATTTTCCTCCCAAAACTCCCACTGCCTTTCCTGCGCAGGCAATAAGTATTGGAGAATAGAACCTTGGAGGTCCTTCACTTCAGCTTAGAGCCTAATTCTCTAAAATTATTCTTAAGGAATCTCCACCTAGTATTTATTCTGTCATTGGAACCCACATGGACCACAACAGCTGGATCCTGCCCAGACCCTCCCAGCAATTTGTCCACCTATTCCACCACATGCCGAACCCTGGCAGGGAAAAAGCAAACCATTTGGTTGAGGCAGTCCTGGCGACAAATTATTCTATCCGTCTTCCTGATTATAGAATCCCCTATAACCACTAACTGCCATGCCCTACCTACACTACGGTCCCCCCTCACACACACTACTTGCTGAACTGTCCTCCTGGGTGTTAGGGAGAGCAGTATATGCTAGGGGTGCCATTTATGACACTGATATCCTTACATCATCACTCAATTTGGGAATTTTGCTTAAATTAATTTATCCCTTTCCCGCCGATGGCATTTTTTGATTTTCGTTTTTGACTCCCCTCCTTCTAAACCCCATAACTTTTTTATTTCTCCGCTCCCAGAGCCATATGAGGTCTTAATTTTTGCGGGACAAATTTTTCTTCATGATGCCACCATTATTTATTCTATATAATGTATTGGGAAGCAGGGAAAAAATTCAGAATGGGGTGGATTTGAAGAAAAAATGCATTTCTGCGACTTTCTTACGGGCTTTAGTTTTACGGCGTTCACTGTGCAGTCAAAATGACATGTCACCTATATTCTGTGTTTCGGTACGGTTCCAGGGATATCAAATTTATATGGTTTTATTTACATTTTGACCCCTTAAAAAAATCCAAAACTGTGTTAAAAAAAATTTTTTCTAAAAGTTGCCATATTCCGACGGCCGTAACTTTTTTATACGTAAGTGTACGGGGATGCATAGGGCGTCTTTTTTTGCGGGGCCGGGTGTACTTTTTAGTTCTACCATTTTCGGGAAATGTTATTGCCTTGATCACTTTTTATTCAAATTTTTATCAGAATCAAAACAGTGAAAAAACAGCGGTTCGGCGTTTACCGAAAAACAGGAAAAATATTTTAATAGAGTGGGCGATTTCGGACGCGGGGATACCTAATATGTATATGTTTCACAGTTTTTAACTACTTTTATATGTGTTCTAGGGAAGGGGGGCGATTTGAACTTTTAATACTTTTTAGTTTTTTTTATATTTTTTTTTACTTTTTTTTTTTTTTAATTTTTTTGCATTTATTAGACCCCCTAGGGGTGTTGAACCCCAGGGGGTCTGATCACTAATGCAATGCATTACAATGCTAATGCATTGCAAAAAATCATACTTTCTTTTGCAGGCTGCATAGACCAGCCTGCAAAAGAGAGAATTTACAGACAAGCCTGGGAGCCTTGTAAAGGCTCCCAGTTGTCATGCCAACGTGACGTCGGCCCTGAAGCATGCTCCAGGAGCCGGCGATCACCGGCAAAATGGCAGCGCCCATGCGCCGCCGGGAAAATGGCACCTCCAGCGCCTTTGACCGTGGCGCCGGAGGGGTTAATGCCTCCGATCGGTCCGGGGACCGATCGGAGGCATCAGAGCCGGTTGTCTACTGCTTAAAGCAGTAGACACCCGGTGGCTATGGCGGCCACCCGGCTCCCAGGCGGTCGCCATAGTTACAGACTTGATGTGCGCCGTACTATTACGGCGCATGTCAGGAAGGGGTTAAAGAGGAGTGACCAGTCGTGTGTATGGGGCTTTACAGAGGTTTCAATGATACAAGCAACTTTGTACTGAAAGGCAAAGGTATTTGGCATTTGCAGAGGTATTTAGTACTTTTGAACAATTAATATTTACTATTTACATCACACAGGATCAGTTTTATAGTGACCGTGCAATGTTATTACAGCCTGGACTAATATCACATCTGCTATAAAACAGATACTATGTGATATAACTAGTGAGGGGACCCAAGACAGTATTATATGCTCCACAGTGGCTCCCAGACTGTGTTATATGCTCCACTTTAGGCCCCCAGACAGTATTATATGCTCCACAGTAGCCTCCCCCCCACAGTATTATACGATCCACAGTAGGCTCCCACACACAGTATTATACACTCCGCAGTACACCCCCGCCACAAAGTATTATACACTCCTCAGTACATCCCCTCACACTGTATTATATGCGCCTCAGTATGCCCCCCTCCACACAGTATTGTATGCTCCTCATTATGCCCATCTACACAGTATTATATGCTCCTCAATATGCTCCTCCCCCCATACAAGCACAGTATTATACTTACCCATGAAGAGCGGCGGGGTGTCCTCTTTCTTCTGAATACAAGCGCTGATGACTTACGTCATCACACCTATGTCAGGTCAGAAGTCACACTCTGCAGGCAGTGTAGGCTGTGGTATAGCCAAATCCTTGGAACACATGGAGATGTTTTCTAATTCTTTATTAAACAACACATCATCCAAGCAATTCTGTCTGGCTTGCAACCTTTCTCCAGCTGGGTTACCTTTTACAACATGTTTTGGGTGACATGATTTATTATATAGTTTCATATTGCCAGCACTGGACTTGCAATACGTACATGTGTGAATCACTCTCAGAGTTAGGTTTCCCCTTCACGATTAATCTAAAAATTCACATGCAGGTTATTAAGCAAAAGAAAGAACTTAACTCCCATCGCTGCTCCTGTACGTTGCATGTAGAAATTAACATTAACCATATACTAATTAGACCTCAACAACAATTCCATAACCATTGGAATGAACTTTTTCAGATTTGTAGACTATTGTGAGCATGTATCAAGATGGTACAGAACAGCCACCTTTGCTAGGTAATGTGGATTCGAGCTACTAAAAATTTCTGATATGTCCCATGCTATGATGTTTCCTGCACGGTTAAAATTGATTATGGAGGATTTGTCTTATTTTTCAGATTCTCCTCAAGAGATTTCAGCATGGTTGGGCAGAAAAAGCACTCTCTAGAGAAGAGATGGGATTTTAGTGTGATAAGTTACAGGGTTTGCCAAATGGGTGTGTGAGGGAGAGGTGGTTCATACATGTATATGTGGCAATTGGTGGTTATGCAGAAGGTTATAGGTGCTAATATTATAGTTATGTAGGTGGGGGCAGGGTTGAGTGTTTTTTTATTGTTTGTTTGATTACTTCTTTCCCTGCCTCCTGATCCCTTATCTACTCTTATAGCATACTAAATTTAATATCCTGCAAACTGTACTTTCCTGAAATGTATACATGAGTCCCCCCGCGAACTTCCGGTTGACGCATGCGCAATGGAAGGGCGGCAAGAGAACTTCCGGTCCTGATGTTAGACGGACGTGTAAGCTTGACTTGCAAGCATTATGCCGTCTGGTTGTTGTGCTTTTGGTTGTTCCATGAGAAGTGGAACGAATTTAATGTCCTCCATCAAATTTTACAAGTTTCCATGGAATCCAGATCGACGAAAAGCCTGGGAAATCGCTGTAAAAAGAGAAGGTTGGACACCTAACAACAGCTCTCGACTATGCAGTCTTCATTCCATATCAGGTAAGTTTAAGTTTTCACATATGGTGTTCTGTTTTGGTCACTGTAAGCATAACTATAAACAAACAAATCGACAATTTGCAAACTAAGAATAGAAATGTTATTTCCTGGTTTCAGGGGGCCCTTCCAAAGATCCTCTGCATCCTGACTGGATACCCAGTGTGTTTCCTCATTGTGAAGCAAGTGGAGACAAAGGCAAAAATGCATTGAGACGATACAACAGGAGCAATCAACGTGCAACTTCGCTGCAAGCTAAGACAGCTTTTACAGATATGAGCACAATGGCAAATGAAATGGAAAATGAAGTGGCAGGTGAAGAAAGTTGTGCAGACATTTCTACACAAACAGAGAAACTTGTACATTGTACAGTAGGAACACAGACTGAACTAACATTACATGATATTAATAAATTGGTAGCTGAGAATGAAGCCATGCGCAAACAGATTGCAAGTTTGGAGCAGATAGTTGACTATGAGAAAGATGATGAAAAAATAAAATTGTACACAGGATTGCCAAACTGTAAAGTTTTTCAGATGCTCCTTCAGTATGTATTACTCTATTGGAGACCAGATATTACAACCACCCTTAGCTATGCTGATCAACTGTTATTAGTGTTGATGAAAATGCGCCTGAATCTGACCAACAAAGATTTAGGTTTCAGATTTAGAATTAGATGTAAAAAAGTTTCCACTATTTTTCATTGCTGGCTAAATATTTTGGCTGTAGAACTTAAAAGTCTAATTGTCTGGCCAGCCCGTGATGTAATTCAGAAGCGGACGTCGAAACAATTAGTAAAGGGTAGGTTTCAAAACCTTCGCTGCATAATTGATTGTTCTGAAATTTTCATTGAACGACCTGTTAATTTTAAGGCCAGATCACAAACATTCTCAAATTACAAGAATCACAACACTATTAAATTTCTAATTGCCATTAGTCATACAGGTGGAATTTCGTTTGTGTCATCTTGTTGGGGTGGTAGGGTTAGCGATTTGGAGCTCACCAAAAGATCTGGAATATTGAGTCTCCTAGAATTTGGGGACTTAGTCATGGCAGACAGAGGTTTTGAAATTCAGAACATACTGTCTGCAAGAGGTGTTTCTCTTGCTATTCCCTCCTTCACAAGAGGTAAATTTCAACTATCAAGAAAGGATGTAGAACTGTCAAGGCAGATTTCTCGTGTACGAATACATGTGGAACGAATAATCGGTCAACTGAAGAAGTATAGCATACTACAGGGAATCATACCTATTACTCTGTTAAAACGCCCTTCTGACACAGAGCTGTCTACTATTGATAAAATGATAATCGTATGTTCAGCTCTAGTAAACATGCAAGGACAGATTTTTTAAATAGGTATACATGGTGTTGCAAAATTACATAAGGGTTAGTCAATGTAAAAGAAAGCAATAAAAAACAAATGTTTACCCAGAAATATCATTGTTTATTGTTATAAATGTTTTGATTTCACAATTTATTCAAAATACAATAGACATTTCAACTTCAGTAACTTTATCTACAGTTTCTCTTACGTTAAATCTTCTGATGTTGGATATACACCCAAGTTTGTTGTATGATTCTGTTGTGTTCACACATCAGTATGCCATCAGTCTGTTTGAATTCAGTTTGACACTTCAAAACAGACTGATGCACATACTGATTGTATACTGACACCTTTTTCTGCTGATAGCAGAGGACAGATAAGGGGATTAAAAGTAGCAATTGGAAACAGAGTAGAGATAAGGACATTTATTATATCTCCTTATCTCTACTCTGTTTCCAATTGCTACTTTTAATCCCCTTATCTGTCCTCTAGGGAACAGAGAACGTTTGCTATCAGCAGAAAAAGGTGTCAGTATACAATCAGTATGTGCATCAGTCTGTTTTGAAGTGTCAAACTGAATTCAAACTGAATTCAAACAGGTAAAGGAGAGAACTTTTTATATGTACGTCCTCTAGTTGGCTTGCAGAAATTAATGTCAATTACTCTCATACTTTGCACCACTTTCTTGCCTGTAGTCTTCCACGTACAAGGGTTACAAGTCACAGATGTACTTGTGGCTCCATCAGTCACAGCTGTTTCTATAGCGAAGAGAACTGCAGCTATATGGCTACAAACTTCTCCAATTCTGTTAGTAAAATAAGAAAATATAATTGTTGAGTGCACATTCTACAGTTATCTATCATAAAACATTTTATTAAATGGACCATTACTTACCTAGCTATACATTGGCAGTGGGCTGAAAAAACTTCACCATTTTCGTGGCAAACAATCCAACATTCGTATGGGTTTCCATTTCGTTGTCCTGGTGCAACTGTAGCTAAAACAATACGATATAGTATAGAGCTTTCAGGTTTATGTATTAGAACCTTATATATTTTGCCACTTTGGAAATAATTAAAAGCTTCCAAAGACTTGAAAGCCTTCAAACTCTCTCCGGTATAAGGTCCTGGAGACTTCACCAAATAATCATATAGATGGGGCCATTGCACAGTCGGCCATAATGTACAATCATTGACAAACTTGTCCTTGTTTCGATTATCGTAAGGATCCGGACCTTCTTTTCCTTCTATTGTCAATTTTTCCTTGTATCGGGCTTGATCACCGATATCCAAACTTTTAAAATAAGCACTTGTCATTACGAGAAATCATCACTTCATCACTAACACTGTCTAAACCGGAAAGCGCTGTTCGCCCGGAAGTAGGAAGGGCGGGACATAATGCTTTATTATTGTTGTCAAAAGGGGACTCATGTATAGGGTTTACAGTGGTGAATTTGGTTAAAAAAACATTTACCATTCATAAACTGCTTGCAAGAAAAATACATGACACTGGACAACATGCATTATTTGCTAAGATCAGGGGTATAAGAAAATAGAATGTAAAATTTTGAGGAAGAGCATAGATCAACATGGCTGGTTTATTTTGGAGCGCTCCAACCCTCCTCTTCCTGTGATTAGGGGCTTTAGTCAAATGGGTATGTGAGATATACACAGAGAATGATCCACCCCACAAAAATCTGATATTACCTAGTGTCAGGATAGCAGTATACAGGTCCTGTAATATGACTCTAGAGTGGGACCATCTATCTCTGAGGTGTGTTTCTGGTGGGACACTTATTGGAGCGCACCTCAGATAGCAAGAAGAAGGGAGGTCCTACTCTCCATTTTGATGCATGTCCCTTATGATTACAGGTACAGTGATTATTACTGCAGTCATGTTCTATTCTCATATTGTATTGCTAAGTATATGTTGATGCAGTCACTGTTGTTAGGAATGACTGAGGACTTGATGCTAATGTATAACTACTAGATAGTATGTAAGGACACTTATTGTAGTGCACCCCAGATAGCAAAAAGAAGGGAGGTCCTAATCTCCATGTTTGATGCATGTCCCTTATGATTACAGATAAAAGTGAATAAAGAATATAAATCCCCCAACCACACCAGTGCAACTCATTAGGTGTGCAACAGGTAGACAACTCAGATAGGAAAAGAATGGGAGTTAATAATGGAAATATAGTTTGTATAAATTTACATTTTGGCAAAACTGTTCCCAGAATGGGGTTGGATTGACGTTTAAAGATTACAGAATCCTGGGCTCCAGAGAGTTTCTTGCCTAGCTCGGAACAGACAAAATATTATTAACACTGAAAACCATATTGATTCTTAGGCTAAGATCCCACATTCCTATTGCAGCTTTTGCTGCAGTTTTTTGAGACAAAACCAGGACTGAGCAAAAGGGAGAATTATAAGGGTGAGTTCACACGGAGTAAAGTGCCGCGTGATGTGACACGTATACGCCACGTGAAATTTTGCGGGCCGTATACGCTCCCATTGAAATCAATGGGACCGTATACGGCCCACAAAATCTCATGCGGCGTATACGTGCCACATCACGCGGCACTTTACTCCATGTGAACTCACCCTAAATGCTTCCTAGATATTTCCCATTCCTTCTATTGCAGCTACTAGGTTTGGCTAAAAAAAAGAAAAAAAGCAGCAAAATCTGCAACAAAAAAAAGCTGAATCTCCACAACGTGGGGCTTCAGCCTTTGACTAAGGCCATACATAGTAGGCCACAGCAAAAAAAAAAAAAAAAAAGTGCTTTTTCACAATTTTTCCTGAAGCGCTTTTCACAGAAAGTGGACTTTATTTTCCATTTTATCTATTGGGAAACCACCGGAATGGTTTTGGAAATCGCAGCATTTCCACTGCGTGTAATTTTCTGCATTGTGTAGATGTGATTAATTTTTTTCCACACCCTTTACGCCATGTGGATCCCCGACCTTATGTGTAACTTGGAGATTGAGTTTTTACTGCTGGTCAAAGACAGTTTTATTGAAACTAAGTCAATAGGCCAGATTTGGAATTCTGCAAATTGTTTAGTTATCTAGTAAAGCTGTTTTGAGAGATAATTTATTTAACAAAAAACAACCTCTGGGTAAAACAATCCAATATTACATACATCAACTAAGCTTTATGAACAGGACTATAGTTATAAGCCTAGTCCTAAAACGTTGGAGAATTTGGTAAGGGACCTGTTTTTGAAGTTAAAAGGAATTATTGGGGAAATCAGGAAAGTGGCTGGCATCAGTTATAAAATAGCAAAATCCTAAACTATATATAAGGTTAAGGACAAAAAATTGGCAACTTAAAAAAAAATTGAAAAAAGTCACCGAGGTATTCCTTGAGTATTCTAAAAAATATCTATTATTCTAAGATAGATTGTACTACTGATGAACTTAGTGCTTATTTAAGCTCATTGAATCTACCACAATGGGGAAGCAAGAGAGGGAGTTTTTGGAGTCTTGCATTGCGGCGCCAATAAGCCACCTATACTGCGCAGGCATGGGAGTAGCATAAGAGACCTGCACAGTAGAGGATCATCGGCTAGAGAGTGGCACTGGGTCTATAGCAGTCAGAAAAGAAGGTTGGGTGTCCTGCAGGAGGAAGACTGTAAAGAAGAGGGGTAAGTATATAATGGGGTCGGGGTTGAACTATATGTGTATGGAAGGGCTAGTAGTTGTGAGTGGGATAGGTAGAGAGACAGTCAGGTGGTGTATGGGAGAAAGTGAGAGAGGAGGGAGGGAGAAATGAAGGGGGGAGTAAGGCGAGAGGTAGCTAGTGTGGAAGTTACATAGCAGGAAGCTGAACCAGGTAAACAAATGGAGATACCAGGAGCTCCCAGAGACACCAGGAAGTCACTCAATACACTGCTAAAGTTATATGGGTGCATTTATTAACCCATTAATAGCACTAACAGACCTTTTTTTAGAAAAAAAAAACAACAAAAAACATTTTTTGTTCGGAAAATCCCTTTAAACCCTTCCTGACATCCACCGTACTAGTACAGCAAAGGCTGGGCGCTTAAAGGTGGCCATCCAGCTGTTTTATATAGCAGACACCTGGCGCTAATGTCCGCAATCAGTGCGGGCAGTGATTTCGACCATTAACCCCTCTGGGACCTCAGTCAAAGCTGATCAAGGCACTATTTTACAGGCGGTGTGTGGGTGTCGTCATTTTGACTGGGATCGCTGGCACCTGGAGCAAGCTCCGGGGTCGATGTCCCATTTCCTAGACAACCGGGAGCCTTGTGAAGGCTTCCAGGCCTGTCTGTAATTTATTTCTATTGCAGGCGTTCACCATAGGGGATAAATAGTGCAATTTTTGGACAGTAGGGACTAATACACACATGGCGATACATAACATGTTTGCTTATTTTTTGTTTACATTATGTTTTTTTAAATGTAAATGTGGGGTTTTTAACTTTATATTATTTGTTTATTTTTTAATGTTCATTTTGTTTTTAACTTTTGCCCTATCCTACAAGGGAACTTGAACCTGGGATCTGATCCCCAGTGCAATGTAGTACAATCATACATAGGCTCCCTTAAATGTGCGCGGGCTGTTAGGAGGCTGTTTCTCAGCCTCCTGTCTGCCATAGCAACCACTTAAACTTCACAATCATAGTTATCTTGCCCTAGGACCCCGTGGATGCCATGATCACTATTGATTACGGCATCCAGGGGGTTAATCCATCAGAGTCAGAGGGCCAGAAGTAATGCTGTGGGCACAGTACCTGTGCAGGCTGCATTACAGTGCTTCAATATTACTGCGTTGAGCAGTAACTACATGTTCAGCGCAAAGTAATAGTACGGTACAGAGCGGGAAGGGGTTAATTAGTTGTGACACACAAAGTACAAGGAGTAAAAAATAAATATGAGGCATAAATAAGTGCATGAAAAGATCAATAGTCAAAAGATAGGAGGATTGGAAAACAGTAATAATACTGACTGCAGGCATGGGCCCCAATCAGTGGCGTGACTACGAATGGCGGGGCCCCATGGCGAACTTTTGACATGGCCCCCCCTCCCCGACCAACACCGATGCCGTAGACCTCGACCGACCCCTCCTCCGCATTCCTGCGCACTCTATTATGTCCCTTAGTGGCCCCTGCACACAGTATTATCCCCCTTAGTGGCCCCTACACACAGTATTATGTCCCTTAGTGGCCCCTGCACACAGTATTATGCCCCATACTGGCCCCTGCACACACTATTATGTCCCTTAGTGACCCCTGCACACAGTATTATGTCCCTCAGTGGCCGCTGCACACAGTATTATGTCCCTCAGTGGCCCCTGCACACAGTATTATGTCCCTTAGTGGCCCCTGTACACAATATTATGTCCCTCAGTGGCCCCTGCACACAGTATTATGTCCCACTGTGGACACCCATAAGCAATTATTATACTCTGGGGTCTTTTCAGACCCCAGAGTATAATAATCGGAGACCTGGGGGAATAAAAACATAAAAAAACCACTGTTGCTTATCTGTTCCCCGGCTCCGACGCTGTCGGCCTTTTTCAATGATGGGTCGCAGGCCAGGTTCATGTGACGTCAGACCACTAGGCCTGAGGCCTACCTGGATCGTGGAGAGGTAAGTAACAGTGTTTTTTATGTTTCTTATCTCTGCCGGGCCTCTGATCATTATACTTAGGGGTCTGAAAAGACCTCCGAGTATAATAATAGTCTTTGTGGGGCCCGCGGTGTCACTTACCGATCCTGGCCCAGCCAGGATCGGTAAGTAAATAGGGCCCATTACCGGCTGGAGCAACTTCAGCCGGTAACGCCCTATTAAAAAAATAATAAAACCCCGCAGCGATAGCGGGTGTCACTGGGCCCCCTAATGTCCCGGGCCCTGTGGCAGCTGCCTCTGCTGCTATGGCGGTAGTTACGCCCCTGGCCCCAATGTATGTTTCGCCACCAAACTTCATCTGGGAGTCCCTAAGACTGAATATTTATATGGCAACAACATCCCTCAAGGTTCTGGCTCAATTGGGAAAGGAGGAGCGGGATTGAGACACGCACAAACCAAATAATCCTCACGGTTAACCCTCCTGCATCAGATAGAGTTTGGCTACAAGCTGGCTACAATTGCACTTGAGAAAGGGCCCAGGACCCGAAACACGTTGTGCCTAGAATTCAATAAAGGTGTTGGAAATTCCATGAGGATTATTTGGTTTGTGCGCGCCTGAATACCGTTCTTCTTTTCCCAATTGGGCCAGAACCTTGAGGGATCTTGTTGCTGTTCATATATGCGCTACTTTGGGTAGCGTAAGGAGAGAAGCTGCTGTCACCACCCTTCAAAGTCTTTTTCGCATATATGGTGTTGTGATTCATCACAACGCCAGGAGGTAAGAGGCTAATCAGCTTTACTCAGCCTACAGTTTGGCTGTTATTACTACACTATACAGGCGATTTTATATTTTTGAATATTTATATGGTCTGTGACCAATAATCTACAAACTACAATCTGTGAGTAATCACTATATACTTTATATATTAATAAGTCACCAGCAGCAACATGAAGAAAGCATTAAAGCATGGCCGGTATTACAAAAGATGAGGAGTAAAGAAAGAGGGGATGCCACATCCCCAGGACTAACATCTGCTCCAGATTTGCTGCTAATGTTACTGTGCACACAGGGCTGAAATCTTGCTCAGGTCACATGATAGGCTTTAGATATGGCAATAGCGGGAAATTCTAAAAGGCAAGTGTAATAACAACTTATACAATAAGATTTTCTAGTACCCTATTAAAATTTTGGATTTTGGCCCTAAAATCCCTTTAAACAGACTGTGCTCAAAGCACTTTTCACTTTGCAGGTTTACTTTTAGTCCCAAAACAAAATGAAGGCACATTCACATACAGCAAGCAGTATTCACACGTTGGCCACAGACAAAGGCAGGAGTAACGTGCTCTTCTCTTTCTCCTCTACCCTTTCCACTGTGGTGATCTGCGGCAAGTCCTGGGATCTAGTCCTCTCTTTCCAACCACTACGGAGAAATGCAAGTCATCTTTCGGTTATGAACACCAATGTGTTTTCACTGGTACAGCAGTTACAAGGCCTGTTGAAAGCCAAGGTGGCAAGTGAAATGAAGCTTCCTGTTGTAGCCCTAGTCACCACTGACTAACTGCGAATGCTGAAGGTGCTTTCCCACAAACATATCACTAATATCAGAGAGTATATAATTCCTCCTGGTGCTCCAGGTAGTCATACTGGAGTCACTTTTCCTTACTCCAGTATCATAGTTACATAGCAGATGAGGTTGGATGAAGACATCATTCCATCAAGTCTAACCTATAACCCTACAGTCCCCTACAGTGTTGATCCAGAGGAAGGCAAAAAAAACCATGAGGCTTATGCCAATTGCCCCATTTCAGGGAAAAAATTCCTTCCTGACTCCAATCTGGTTGTCAGTATAAAAACCCAGGATTAACATGTCTGGATCCATCTTTAAGACGTTGATGCTGTGGTATTGTTACAGTGATGATGCTATAAAGTGGGAAACAAGATGAGTCTGAAGCACAAAGGGTGGTCACACAGGTGGAAACTCCTCCCCATGGTTTGCTTACCTTGATTGGAGCTCTTTGCAACTCTAAAGATGGTGGCGCCCAGCAGTTTCCTGCTTCCCATCTCAGATTTACAATCCTCTATTTCTATACAGCTTCCATTTGGTACTCTTAGGGTGAAGTTTCATTCAAGCTGCTGTAACTTTGGTTCCAGCTGTGGCGCACTAACCTTTTTTGTTGTCAATGAATTCTGGCTGTTATAGCTTGGGACAGTTTACTTAGCAGGGTTTCTTCCAGTCACAAAGCAGCATGGAGACTCAATCACATACAGTAAGCACTGTCCACATGTTGAGCACTTTACAAACACAGACCATAGTAATGTCTGCTCTCCACTCCCTTCTGTAGTGCCACGAAGACAAGCTAGCGAGAGCCCTCAACAGTGCAAAACAAAATAAAACTGTTTACCACTTAGCTTTGGCCTTTCTGGTGCGCACTGCAGAAGATAGATTTTTAAGTATGCATAATAAGGTGTTAATAAATAGTAGATTTGTTAAAGGATTGATATCCTAGAAGTTGAAAGTTACAGGTGACACCCTGATCACCCCATGTATGTGTGCCAGGGACATAGCTAGCAAAGAGTAGGCCCCATGACTGCCCCCCCCACACACACACACACACAACACCACCACATGGTATAGTGCCTCCTTTCCTGACTCCCACATGGTATAACACTTCTTTTCCTGGTCCCGCATGGTATAACGCCCCTTTACCAGCACCCACATGGTATAATGCCCCATTTATTGGCTTTACATGGTATATCACTCCCTTTACTGGCCCCCACATTATTTAACATCCTCTTTTCTAGCCCCACATAGTATTAAGCCCCCCTTATTCTTCTTATTGGCCCCATACAGTTTTCTGCCTCCTTTACTGGCCTCTACACAGTAAATGTCCCCTTTTCTTCCCTACCCACTGTATACTGCCCCTTTATTGGTCCCCATGCAGTAAGCTCCCCATTTATAGTCCCCTATATAGTAAGCGCTAGTGACTTTAGGCTGCCACCGACCCTAGGTCCCTCTGAAGTTTACCTAATTCCATGACAACCCCTTTAAGTTTAACATCCCATAGTGCACGTTATAATGTTCTTTTGTGGACCCTCCACACAGTATAATGTCTGAAATGAGCGCTTCACATAGCATAATGTCCCACAGTAGCCCCTCCATTCAGGATAATGTGCTATAGCGGCCCCTTCACTCAATATAATGTCCCATATTGGCCCCTTATAGTAGCTCCTTCACCCATTTTAATTTCTCATACAGTATAATCTCCCATAGTGGCCTCTATACAGTATAATGTCCCATAGTGGCCCCAACGAATTTTAGGGGTGCGCCACCCACTATTATTATACTCTTTGGTCTGAAGAGATATAGTTAGCAATGTTTCAGACGAGGTGCTTATACATAAATAACAACAGTTTTACTCACCTCTCCTGGGTTCCAATGCAGGTTCTTCAGGACTCCTGAATGAATCATGTGGGTTCCACCAGCATTAGTATACATTATCACACCATTGTGACCCATGTGACCACTAAGGCCCATTCAGAGGCTTCAGTGGACTTTATTCAGGAGGCCCAAAGATCCGAACTGGAGCCCAAGAGAGGTCAGTAAAACTGCTTGTTATTTTTACTCACTTCCCATGGGCCTCCGCTTAATATACTTTGGGGTTTGAAAAGGCCCCATAGTATATGAATCAATTGAGTATCAGACCTAATAGGCCTGAATGAAAACCAGTGGGTAAACCTCATGAGACTAAACTTGGGAGGGTTGCCCAACAAATACTATCAGTGCTCTGCTTACTGATCCCTTATCATGCCCATGGTCTTCTCTGCCTCTCTCTTCAGCTTTGAGGTCTTGTGCTCCACGCTGAATAGATTCAGTGCTGTCCTGATGCTGTTCAGGATCAGCAATGTGATGCAGGGGCATGGGGTCCCCCTTGAGGGCAGTGGGCAGCCATGGTTAAGATCAAGGATTGGTAAATAAATAGCATCTGTTAACTGCTAGTGTAATTCAGCAGGAAGAGCCTACTTAAAAAAAAAAAAAAAAAAAAAGCAGCTGGGGGCCGAGTGGGCCCTCAAAGTTGCGAGCCCCTTGCAACTGCTATGATGGTAGTTCCACCAACGATGTGTGTTATACATAACAGTTGTTCAGCACCTTATTCCCACCACTGGAAATCTTCAGCAATACAGAATTATAATAATTCCTGATTTTTTTTTCCATTTTATTAGGGGTGGATGATGAGATTGAAATTTTTAACGGATTCAAAACATTTAGCAGATTGGATGATGAGCATTAGCAGCCAATACACTTTACATTTGTTCCTCTTCATGCACTATGTGAAAATGTGTAGTCCTTTCATGTTAATGCCGGTGTTAAGTGTCACTGTAACATGCAGCTTCATGGCATTGACTGACTGTGTGTATCAGGTTTGTCTAATAATCTACAGCTTGGATGTGCTTGAGCAAATCTACATGACTGTGTGCAGGGACCATTGCAGAGATGTCTCTGCTCCTTGTTAAAGGACTAATATGCTTTTGTGAAATTACTACAAATAGAAATGTGTTCTTCTTTTACAGCTACACTCAGTCTAATGAAATAGTTGTACTCAATCTGAGGTCAAAGATGCCTGCTGCTGGAAATACGATTTTTGATGGAACCACTTTTGGTAGAATATTGACTGAATGTGAACGATGCAGCAACGAAATGCAGCTTGTCTCCTGTCTTTCCCAGATGCCTCAGGAGTCTGTAAAGAACTTTCCTCACACTAAACGGGTGGGAAACTACTTGGTTGGAAGAATGATCAATAAAGGTTCATTTGCAAAAGTGATGGAAGGCTTACATGTTCCCACAGGGCAAAAGGTACAGTTTGTCTATGTATTATTACTAATGATGATGAAATTATTGTCAGTATTGTGTACTGTAGTGTCGGGATCAAGCATATGGCTTTATACTGATCAGATGTCCCAACTAGCTGTTTACCACTATGATTTACTTAGAAGTAGGAGCATTCCTAGAAGTTATCATCTATTTACAGGTTAAGTAATAAATGTCTATTTCATGTTAGTCTGAACAATGAGAACCCTGCAATAATGAGAATAAGAGTCCTCTGTCCCCTGCTTGAATACAACGCCAATTGTTACTTCAATCAAAGTCTATGGGACTGACAGAGTTTAGGTACAGAGATTGACAACCTCCATCAGTCCCATAGACTACATTCAAACGGAGACATTGGACACACATTCTTGTGATCAATGGGGGTACCAGCTCTTAGGCCCATGGTAACCAGATACTTATCACCTATCCTGTGGCTTTAATGAGGGTCTACAATAAACATAAACATGTATGAAATAATAATCATTGCTGGCATAGTATACTTTAGTAATGACATCCGATATAATTGGATTGATGGTACAAAGGGATATGCATTGTTTATTTGTAGCATAGGAGCCTTTTTCTGTTTAGTTTCTTGTATATTTTAGGTGAATTACATGGCTGATATTTTCCTGTACACAATATAAAGAGTAACTTTAAAAACATCTAGCAGCTTTATCTCAAATAACATAATAAGGCAATGCACAGTGGTCCTACAGTAAGTGTGCATACAGTTCAGTACTTGGCTATTGCATTATAATGTTGACACCACCCTATGTGCAGCCTCTTTGTAAATACAACTTTATTCATTATTGTCATTTAACTTTAATGAATATATGAAAGAAGATTTAAGCACATAACAAACAAAAACAGTGACAGGAAAGAGGAATGTGAATCTGATGTCAACCGTATTACCCGGTAAACATGCATTAAATAAAAAGTTGCTTAGGAAGTCTGCTAACAGTGCCACAGAGACAGGTCATGCCCTTAAGACAGAGGATGGAAGTCTCAGAGAGGTGTGAAGGTGCACTACTGGAAGGGTCATCGGCTCATGTAACCGTGGCATCAATATTTAAGTATGGTCAAATGGGTAGTTATGTTGCTTGAGTGGGTAGACCCAGTATCTGGTATACTGTTGCCTGTTTATCATAGCGTAGATTGATAGGTTTCTGAAATGTATTAATAACAGATTCATTCGTTTCTTAATTGTTGCCAATGTTTATGGAACACATTTATTTATAATGATGGCTCTGTGTGCCAAGCTAAAATCTCCAACTGCGACCTAATACATTTATTTACTTTAGTAATTGTCATACATTAGTATGTGTGATTTGTTTTTAAAATGAATATGAAATCCGGCCACAGTTTTAGTTCTATATATATTATAGTATATTCAAATACACATTGTATGGGCTAAAACTTACCAATACATTTTGCAGATTAAAAACCCTCACAGCCTGGATCCTCTTTTCCTGTGTACCAGCCAGCTATACGCCAATTATCTATCTATCTATCTATCTATCTATCTATCTATCTATCTATTAATCTATTATCTATCTATCTATCATATATCTATCTTATCTATCTATCTATTATCTATCTATCTATCTATCTATCATATATCTATCTTATTTATCTATCTATTAATCTATTATCTATCTATCTATCTATCATATATCTATCTTATCTATCTATCTATCTATCTATCTATCATCTATCTATCATCTATCTATCAATCAATCTATTATCTATCTATCTATCTATCTATCTTATTGTAACTATTGTTTTTGTTCTTTGTATGAATAATTGTTTTCCTAAAATACTGATTCCAGCAATTATTTGGCTTTGCATTATATTTTCACACTATTTTATGTAATTATAAATGTCTTTTATATTCCTATTTGCACAAAATACAAAAATCTAAAACCTTACAGGTTGAGTCTCTTAGCAACTTACTTTGTATTGGAAGGTTTCGCATCTGAGATCACGGGTTTGTGGTTAACTGCATATTAAGTAGGCAATGAATATGGGTCAATGATTTTTATGCTGAGATACACCATCAGTGATCAATAAAGCATGTTAGAGAATTTGTTCTTAGTGTGCAACAAGAAGTAAGCAATAAATGCAAGGACAGATGAGAACTTGTTTGCTACTGTGCTAGTGTACCTACAGTATCTTGTTTGCATGCATATGGATGTACTCTATGTTTGGAGTTTGTAATAAATAAGTCACAGAAACTTATGAAGGCTTTTATACATGTTCTCAAGGCTAGCCCATTTTTTGCAATAGTCCACTCTTGGAACAACTTACTCTTTAAAACAACATGTGGCAAAAAAAAAAAGTAGGATGCTGATTTATTGCATCTCTAGAATATGCAAAAATGTTAACCTTGCCGTGTACTATTCCCCTGTTATTCCTCTTAGATATTTCTGAATAAATTGATAACTGGGAGCTACTGTTCCCATTGTTAGAGGGATGTCTCCTTGCACAGTCTGATACTGGCACATTGGACAGTGCAATACTCTGTAGTGGAATGGGTGAGAAAGCTGTCCAGCCGTGAGCGGCGGTGAGCGTTTTATGCTCTCCACCGCGAAACCAGGTTTTTTAATCCGACACAGAGTCTGACATACAGTACTCTGTGTCCGGATTTTAAAAAACGGTTTCGCGGCGGAAAGCATAAAACGCTCACCGCCGCTCACGGTCGGACCCGGTCTGTGGTTTCCGTCTTCTTGCATGCAGAAGACAGAAACCACAGAACGGAGACCAGAACGCAGGTGTGAACCTAGCGTAACCCTCCTGCTTCCTGCTGAGAGTGATGCGCAAACAGTGGCCATCTTAGCTCCATTAGTGAAGTTGGTGTTAGGGTTAGGTAGTGAAGCCAAAGCTCCCACCTGCAATAAATTTATTGCTGACTTGCACTCAAACAGCTGCGAACACTAGAACTGTGTCCCACAGTTGTCCTGTCATTGGCAGACGGTTGGACCAAGGTCCATTCCAGTGACTATAGGGGGATAGGAGAGTCATTTCAGGTGTGTTTGCTCCTTACACTCTGGCCATTATCTTAAAGCAGCTACCAGAATCTCACCCTGCTGCCAGTGTACCCATCACAGTTACGGCTTAGCAATACTGGGGGGAGAGAACACACCATCAGAGACAGTTAACTCTGCCAAGACCTGACTGGTCTTGAAATGTAGGAAATACCAACCTTCAATTGAAGATTTAGCAAATGAAATTCAGCAACAAAAAAGTCACTAAGCAGTAAAGTATTAATTGTATTTTTTTTTTATTAATAAATACAGTACATATATTAACATTTTTGTTATTAGAGCTACAAATATCATAAAATTACGGATTTTTGTAGAAGTGACACACCACCAATGAATTTTGACACACAAGCTCAAAAGATTGACCTAAAAGATTCAATAATTGTGTCATTGTACAACATAAAGGCAGTAGCAAGACCAGGCAAGGCCACAGCTATAGGGGGTGCAGCGGTAGCTGTTGCTACTGCTCCTGGACCCTAAGAGGGCCCCAGATGCCTCCGTATCTCTACGCCATAAAATATAGCACTGTTCTAAATAGCATAAGGTAGGTACAGAGTCTGCACTGGGACCAAGGAGCTTCAAGTAATCCCACTGAGGCAAGGAAACCTGAAATACTGGTGATGATTTACAGCAAAACAACATTCCCACTTCTCTTTTCCAGTTCATATATGACATTTATATATGCATCTTTACCTGAATGATAGATTACAATTGGGAAATTAGTTCAGAAATTATTTGAATACTTTACACTTCCATGGAATGAATGTTTTGTTTTTTTTAATTAAGACAAATGTGTATTTCCAGAACCGACAGATCTCATTTTCATGTTTCTGGATCTTCTGGAAATATGAGAAATTAAAAATAAAAACTCATCATTGATTCCCAAGATTTGCAAGTCTAAAAATATTAATGAGCTCCATCAAGATTTCAGGCCATTGCTGCATTATCTATTCTTTCAAGGCTAGCTAAAATGAGCAATTACTAATACTTTCCCGCATTCGATGACTTATTTATTCTGTATTAAAGGTTGCCATGAAAGTCATTGATAAAAAGAAAGCTAAGCAGGATTCATACGTTTTAAAGAACATGAAGAGAGAGCCACGTATTCATCAAATGATAAAACATCCAAATATTGTACAACTTTATGAAACTCTGGAGACCGAGAACTCATACTATATGGTCATGGAACTGTGTCCAGGTGGAGATCTCATGGACAAAATTTGTGACAGAAAGAAACTGGAAGAATATGATGTAAGGAAATATACAAGACAGATCATATCTGCCGTTGAACACCTACACCGACATGGAATAGTTCATAGGTATAATTTTTTGTAATGCTTACAGTGTTTCCCTAACGTTCAAACAAGAATTCCAACAAAAGTTATAAGGGTATAAGGGGTAATGCCTCTCATTGGGGGGGCTGGTATTGCGACTTTATTAGACCATACATGGCCTCCATGCTCTTAGTATTCTTTGAAAACCAGTTAATAATTTATGATGGGCTACCTTCCAATAAGTGGCGCTAGGAGCAAATTCCTCTTTTTCACCAATGAGGTCTTATTTGTATTTTTTACCCAGAATTCTTAGGAAGGTATGCATGGTCTAATAAGTTCCTTTACCAGTCTTCCTCTAAGTCCCCTGAGACATTACCTATTTAGACCCACATCTAGAACTCTCACACACCAAGTACTTTACCCTACATTCATGAATTGCAGAAACCTCAAAACAGCTGTCTGCAGATGAGAACCTCTTCCTTCTAGATGAGATAAGTAATAGGTAGTCTGATGTCAAATTAGAAAATGTGGCTATTGTTGAAGCATATATATATATAGGAAGATAGATGGGCTATTGAAAAAGAGGTAGTATAAGTGATCACTATGCATGACAGAAGGCTTACAAGTAGATATTTAAAAAAGCTAATGTTTTAAACCCACTTACCTCTAAGGCTAGGATCCCATTCAGAGCCTATATGGCAGATTTGATCACAAATGCCACCAAAAGTTACCGAGTCTACATAGCAAAACCATAGAAACTCTGTGGAAGGACCTTATTGTTATTATTAAGTTGGGTCAGTTGAATGCGTTGGTGTCCATCATTTGACATATCTGTGATTTTGGGTTTTCTGTTACTTTGACAGAACAGAATAACAGAACTGCAAATTAAGATGCAAAATTAGCCAAAGAAAGGGTCATGGTGCTTTTGTCAGAGCTATAAGAAAACTAATATGACATGCCTTAAGGCATGACTTATTACTGAGATATTCCTTCTATAATCATTAAAGTCGTAGAGTGCGGCCTGTGCATAACCATAAAGGGCAGTGTGAATGATACCTTACAATGTGATTACATGAATTTTAGACAAATCAATATCATGTAAAGGGTGACATAATCGGATTGAAATCTAACTCATACTGTACAATACATCAGAAAATATATCACAATTTTGCTCTGAAAATTACTATAATCCCTTACCATGTCATAAAATGTGGATATTGGTCTGACTGCCCAAACATTTGTGTGTAATAAATATATTGATCAGCTGTCAGAATCTAATGGGTAATATGTATGCCAGGTTACTATAATGTGTGTTATTCTATTGTGGTGTAGTAGAATTCATGATGTGTTATTTAAGATTTCTTTTCTCATACATAGGGATCTTAAAATTGAAAATTTCCTTCTGGATGAAAATAGCAACATTAAAATTGTAGGTAGGTAAAGAATCACTGAATTGTTGTTTGTAATGTTTTTTAGGACATCTCCTAGATTGCTTACATTAATAATTATATACACTGGTATCATACCTTATATTTACAGCATTGATCTACATTAATTAAATATATCAGACTCATACAATTTTTTTTCTAAGTAGCATGTGATTTCAAAGTAGTTGTCGTATATCATTACTAATCTGCTCGTGTATCTGCATTTTCTTTTGTATGTCACATACTCTACCTGTTCAGCTATTACATTAAAACCACTTACAGACAAAGTGAATAACATTGGGTATCTCATTACACTGGCAACTGTCATGGGGTGGAATACATTAGGAAGTGAACAGTCTATGTTTGCTGTGTTGGAAACAGGAAAAATGGACGAGCATAAGGATCAGGACCAAAAGGTCTACAGTTAACATCAAGGTGCCAGTGTTGTACAGTCCATTTCTTGATGAGAGATAAACATACACAATATTAGGCCATTGGCTGTAATGTTATGGCTGATATCGTAGAACTAAGGTACTCAACTACTTTTAGTAAAGTTCTGTTAACCAGGTTCTTCCTTCGAGTAAAGGTCCGAGCTGAACACATCCAATATTTACGGTATTTTTTGGACAAAAAGATTGATAGGTTTCTGAGATGTATTAATATAACAAATTCATTCATTTCTTAATTGTTGCCAATGTTCAAAGAACACTTTAATTTATAATGATGTTCCATGAACCAAGCTAAAATCTTCAACTGCGATCTACTATATTTATTTACTTTAGTAATTGTCATACACTTGTATGGGTGATTTTTTTTTTTTATGCAAATTAAATACAGTCACAGTTTTAGTGCTATATATATTATAGTATATTCTGTATGGGATAAAAATTACCAATACATTTTGCAGATTAAAAGCCCTCACAGCCTGGATCCTCTTTCCCTATGTATCAGCCAGCCAAACACTGGAACTATTGTGTTTGTTCTTTGTCTGAATAATTGTTTTCCGAAAATACTGATTCCAGCAATAGTTTGGCTAAAATCCACATCAGACGCATGAATTATATTTTCACACTAATTTACATAATTATAAATGTCTTTTATATTCCTATTTGCACATCAACACAAAAATCTACTCAAACCTTACAGGTTGAGTCTCTTGGCAACTTACTTTGTGTTGGAACGTTTCGCATCTGAGATCACAGGTTTGTGGTTAACTGCATATTAAGTAGGCAATGAATACGGGTCAATGATTTTTATACTGAGTTAACATCTAGGTGCCAGTTAACACAAGACACCTTCAGAGGTTTTGTGGAGTCCATTCCTTGATAGCAGGAAAACATGAGGGAATTAGGTCATTGATTGTAATGTTGTGGCTGATAGAACATAGATACTCATCTACTTTTAGGAAAAGAGGCATCTGACTATAAGATGTACCCCACATTTAGGCAAGGAATTAGAAAAAATATTTCCTAATTTAGCATTATACTGTGGGTGGGGGCCCTAAAGAGCATTGTAATGTGGGTAATAGTATTAAGGAGCATAATACTGTGGATGGGGCAACTAAAGTATTATACTGTGAGTGGGGACGTTAAGGAGCATTATATGGTGGGTAGGGGCATTAGGAGCATTACACTGTGGGTGGATGCACTAAGAAACATTATACGGTGGATGAGGGCACTGATAGGACATAAGTGCCCCCATACAATATAATACCCTGTTGGTGTAAAATGTAGTGAGACTGATGCCTGCATTCTCCACCAAACTGGGGTGGAAACTTTTATACAAAATCCTCTCTCAGGTGGATAAAACAGATGGAAGTGTATTTAGAAGTGAGGCTACAGCAAAAATAGTATTATAGATAGAGATTAAAAAAAAATATCATAAATGGAACAAAGAAACATAGCTATGAAGACTTCTGATGGGCAGAAAAGTCTGGCATTGGTCCCAAAACAGCTATTCTTAAGCCAAATTTCTGGCAACCAGACATCAAAACATCCACTTACAATCAACATCATTCTCATAAGAGAAATAGAAAATTTTTTCATTTGACTTCTGGTTAATTTAAGATTAACGCTAAAAAACATTACATGGCCTAAATTTAGTGCTGTCTCTCCTCAAGGCAACTATCAGCTATTTTGACCCATCTACCTAAAACAAATTTTTCTGGACTTGCTAGGATCCAATTAACTAGATCATAGGTGAACCTCACAAGGCCACATGTGAAAATGTCAGCAATAAAGGCATAAGCAGTATAAATATATACCATGGGATTACAATTTAAAAGCAATTAGTTATTAGTAAAGACCAGAATGATTATTTTTCTTCATCAAATAATAGAGCTGTGAGGCAGGAGTTTGTATGCAGACCGTGGTCTGCCAGTTGAGTACCTCCAGTGTAGTGCACAGTATGGTATATACAACACAATAAGCTATGAGTCCAGGCTATGACTAAGGGACGTGTATGTTTCCTGAAACGCATAAGCGCCATCATGATCGTGTGTCCTGAATGGGTGATGTAATATCCCTTTTTACCTTTTTTGATATGAAGTAAAGGTTACATTTTAATTGTGGCATGCTGGAAAAATTTTTCTATATTTTTCATGTTTGTTGGCTCCTCCACAGTCTGGAGCAGTTCCTCAAGTAGCCACACGCCGTCTCTGTCATAATTTGTCATACCAGGTGTAGTGGTTTCCTTTGTTTTTCTATACAATACTTTACTTTCCGAACCAACTATCCACTGTACTTATTTAGGCACTCGCTGAATATTCAAAAATGATTGTCACTGGTGTAAGTGAAAGTTTATCACACATGTACATAAGACTCAGATGATATTCCAAAATTATTAATCTTCTTTATTCTTTCATATTTAATTACATGGATTACAGGATTATGTGATTAGATTTTAATTTTGCTTTGTTAATACAGATTTCGGGTTAAGCAACACAATCCAGTATAACGGTCTTTCCCATGAGCTGCTAAGTACACAATGTGGAAGTCCTGCTTATGCTGCCCCAGAACTATTAGCCAATAAAAAGTATGGTCCGAAGGTTGATGTCTGGTCAATGTGAGTAGACATGCCAAGTCATATCTCGTTGTCATTATGTAACTACAGAAACTCTATGTATATATTTCAATGACAAATAACAATGAAGTAGAAATTGTTCATGATATTAATAAGATTAAAATCAATGTCCATCTCTTGTGGTGTTTGGGTAGAACATTCTCTGATAATTGTCTAATATATTTTTATAGTGGTTGGAGCTCTGCTTTTGAGATACAGACCTCTAAAACCTTAGTATGACATTAATGATAAATGACAGAATTCTGGTTGTTAAATTCAGTCAGCCCTAATAACAATAATACTAATAATAATACATTTTATTTATATAGCACCAACATATTCTGTAGCACTTTACAATTTGTAGGGTTCAAGTATAGAGAAAAAGATACATTATAGAGCAGTAAGTCAATATTTACACAATGGGACTGAGGACCATGCTCATAAGAACTTACAATCTATGAGGTATTGGGGATGACAAAAAAGGTAGCAAGAGGCTGCATTGCTTACATAGTTGTTCAGCCATTTTGGTGATAAAGGTTATTTTCATCATACATATAAATTACACTACATGAGTTGTCACCAGTCAGTGTCCTTTAATGTGCAGATGGTGCCTGGACATATAAAATTGCAGTCAAATATGGCATTACATCCTGTGGGATAATACGGGAGCGTAAACAATGGTGGGTTACTTTTAGGAAATCTAAATGTCGAAGGATTTAGATTTGTAATTGTGATAGGCCTGTGTGAAAAGATGTGTCTTCAAGATTCATTTGAAGCTGTAGATATTGGGAGTTAATCTGATTGTCTGGGTTAGCGCATTCCAGAGAAGTGGTGCAACTCATAAGAAGTTTTGGGTACACTACACACATACAATAAGGACGTCTTAGTGTATGTTCACAGGGCATAAAATGCAGATCAGGAAATTCATGCATTTCTTCTACCGAACAGGTGGCAGACACCCAAAGCTTTCTCATTAATTCTGTAATGTAAATATTCTTACCTGCATAATTGCCATTTATTTCATGGCTACTGTATATTATTGTATTGTTTGTTTTGTTTTAGAGGAGTTTGTGTCTTTGCTATGTTAACTGGGACCCTTCCCTTTGCCGTGGAACCATTTAATATTAAACAACTTCTTCAAAAAATGAAAAATGGAGATATTACCCCAATTCCACCTGACATTTCTAAAGGTATTGTAACTTGGTATACAAATATAAGGGAAAGGATTAGCTAAGCTACTCTGCAACAACTATCTTACTTTCATGTGTTTCTGCCATGGAAGATGCAAATTTTTACTAGCGTTTTATAGATTTTCTCTTACCATCTTAGTAGATTCTTTTGTCTTGATAAGTTGACAATGAATAGGACTATGAATGCTGGAACTTTCTGGCACTTTCTGGTTTGGCACTTGTCAGAAACCCTTCCATGATTTCTTTATTATGGCTGGGTTACCTTCTCATTCCTTCTCGATCCCGGCCAGCTTTTGTGAAATAAAATTGGAAACTTGTTAGGTTTCTCAGTGTGTATTCTTCTCACTTTAACACTACATGCTGCTGTTTCTTTAAGGTTGTCATGCCAATATGTGAAGCTTTCACTGACTCTGCCACTAATCAGAGTTCTGAGATGCTGTACCAATCAGCAGCTGAGGAGGGATATTTAAAGCATTTTAAGAACTCCCTGTTTGGCTGCTCTTAGTAAATTGTGAATAGTTAGGCTCCCGCGCTCTGATCAAATCTGTTGGTTTGCTGTATTCTTGACCTTGGCTTGTTTACTGGATATCAGCTTGCTTACTGATTTTGGCTTTGACTGTTAACTCTCGGATTGTCCTTGGTGTGCACAGGTCTATTTCTTTGATTATGTTTTGGTTTGATCCTCTCTTGTGAGTTTTTCTGTGGATCCTGATTCAATTTCACTTTTAAATACATCTATTTCTTACATTAAGCTTCTGGGGAAATAACCTGAGTCCAAATCCAGCATAAACTTAACTGGCTTCATTGCAGCCTCTGGCAAAGATGTTTGTGTAGCCTTAGTCTCTATCTCCCAGCACAGTGTGAGATTTGTTATCAGCCAGTTCCTACAGTTTTGCCTTATAGATTTTATTGCATTATGACTAGTTAATTTTAAACAATCTAATCAGGGATACATAAGAGTTTGTGACCGGCCAGCGGGGGAGTTTTCCTCTTTTCAAGGCGATGATAACACCATCCATTTTCTCTTTTTTTTTTAATAAATTCTTTATTTATAAACAGATAGGAAGCAGGTCAAACAAAACAGAAATACAGCAAGGCTGAGGTGTAGCCCACAACAACAAAGTATACAAATTAACCCATCCGAACGGACGGAACAAACACCTGGCACACACGAGAAAACTCACAGGGGCAGACATTGCGGACAAAGACAGGGAGAAGCACAAAACCAGTGGAAAGGGAAAAAAAGGGGGAGAGGGACGCAGGAACAGTTCCGTGCACCGGCCAGGCACAACAACAAACCAGGTTTCTATATCCAAGGGTACAGTGAAAGAGAATCCATGGGGTCCATGCCTACACACAGGCCTCTCATGCAGTGGTATATCAATACTAGGGGTACGTGGGATGGAGACGAGGAAGTGCGATAGTAACAAAGAGGAACCTACATGAAGCCTCCATGAAAGCCGCAGTAAACTACCAGGTGATGAAGCGAGTAATCGGTACACCGGCCCCCCGGACTTAGAGTCAGGGCAACAACTATGATACGAATCAGGAGATCCAGGAGACGATAGAACCGGGGCCGAACCTTCCCTAAAATGCGGTTCTTGGATAAAGGCTACATGGATTCTCGCACCCCGTAGTAGTCGAGGCAAGGAGGGACGCTCACCATCCATTTTCTCAAGCTGTGGACAGGGGAAGAAGGGGGGAACTCTGACTGGAGGCATAAGCTATACACAAGCCAGTAGTTTGGCCTTACAAAAGACTGTGAATACCTTGGAACTTTTGTCACATCTTGGAGCCAGCAAGCAAACTGGGTGTGACCCTTCCATTGAATGAGATCCTCCAAGCTCCATGGAACCAAAAGGACTCTAGGTTATTAGGCCTTTTCTGTTTTTCTCCTTTTATTTTAAAACTTTTTTCTTGTGTGTTACTTTGTTTCATATTTCTAATATATAGCACTGAACCTTTTAGATATTAAATCTTTAAATTTAATGGTACTTTGTGTTTGCTCTATAAACACATTACCTTTTTGAAGTGTGTTTTCATCGGATTGCTGGGAGAAGTAGTGTGTGTGTCTCACATTCCAATTGATTGTGAATGCAACAGGTGGTTGTGCTGTACATTTGGGGTGCATGGACTGTGTTGGAGTGCATTTACACTTAATTTGCAGTCTGAGTGAAGGGCCAGCACAAGATTGAGTGAAGTGATTTTTCTTCATACAGAGGCACCCATGTCCCACCCAGGTTTTGGGTGGTCAGTACATCAGAGTAACACTTTGCTCCATAATACTGACCATAATATTGTACCACGTTTGATGGAGTATGCCAATATTGTGGTATGAAGACTCTGCATGAAAATATTGCAATGAAAAACATGGTTATGTGCCAGCAACTGCACATACTATAAATGCATTTGTTTAAATGAAGCATGCAAACTAGCTAACCACCAAAAGGAAAGGAAATGTCTAGTGTTTACTCTGTATGTCATTGTCCAGTGCTGCAGAAATTTTTATGACTATCGCATCAATTTGAATGGGGCTTTCAGATTTCCCAAGTGCATATTGCCAAAAAAACTCCATTCATATGTATGCAATTGTTATTCAGTTGTAAAAGATTCCATAACCAATACTCTGTATGTGAATATACTTATTAAGGGCCATGAAATATTACAGAACCTCCTCATTAGTAGTTGTGTCTAAAAATGTTGTGTCTGGAATCACTGGGGATTTACTCTTGTTAGTTGACACACTTGTTACTTTGCACACACTTCACTTTCAGTCTGTAAGAACACTCATGTCTATTTGTCTGGGCCTTCTGGCTCAATTAAATTTTAGGAATTTTTAGTCCTGGCTAGATGTCTGGACTGTTATGACATACGTCCTTATTTATTTAACTTTTGTTTACCCCACATTTTTATCATTTGAATCTTTAGGGATGGATACTCTTGTAAGTGTTCCTCTTAGCGAACTAGATAAGGGGTATGAGGGCAAAAGGTTTGTTATTTCTCTGCAACCTGGGATTCCTTCTGAGAAAGCCAAACCTCAATACTCTTGGGCTCCATGACCTCCACGACGTGTATTAGTGGCACACTATGCAAATGCCAGGTCACTGATCTCTAAGCACTTTTTTGTGGTATTTTAGTGAGGAAAGCAGGATATCAGGGTTTTAGAATAAAGTCTAAAACAGTTTGGTTTTGAAGACCTTTGGGTAGGACCAATTGTAGTAACTGTTCTTATCAATGGATTGATGGAAGGCACTGAGATGGATCAGGTATGTTATACAAAGGGATACAAAGGGAAGTTTTGACCATGATGTAAGCAGGTTGACCCAATAACAACCAGAGTGCTTTCTCATCAGTGCCATTAGGTTAGGTAGTTGAAAACATGAAACATGTAGTGCACCTGAAGTGGTGACTAAGTAGGCAATTGAAAAATCACTGCTATTCACAATGCTCACCTCTAGTCTTTTTTTTTTTTTTTTTTTTTTTTACAAGAACTTTATTTATTGCTTAATCGGAAGAATTCTCCCTAAACTTTAATGAAGGGACGTATTTGGTACCCTAATACCTATCTACTGGTCTTTTGGCTTTGAACGCTGGGAAACATGTATGGCCTGTGACAGGCAGGGTCATTTTAATTTATTGGGGGGCCCTGTGAAAACTTAATTTCCCCTGCCCCCATCAACCAATAATGTTACATAAAAAAAAAAAAAAAAGTATCGAACCGTGTTCCCATGGACCTGCAGGTTACGGCTGTAATGTTTGCGGCTCGGTGCTCATTGTGCTTCGCTGCCACAGAAACTATTAGGCTATTAGCTCTGTGCTCCACTATAGTATTCAACCTAAGGACACAGAAAGAGGTGAAATCACTGCCTCCCACCCAGAATAGCGGGATATCATCTTAAATGTGGAACTGTCCCGCTCGATCCGGAGTGGATGGGGGGCCCCCGCATCCATAGGGCCCAGTGCAGCTGTACTATTGCACCCATGATTAAAGCGACCCTGGTGACAGGAGTGAGACCTTTTTGGTGGCAATTTGCTTGAAGAAAGCACACACAAATATCTTTTCTAAAACATGGAGGCACATGGAAGCAAAACATATTGAAATGGATATTTATTATATAAAGCATATAAATCACTATTAACCACTTCAGTATCGGGCCAATTTGTGATCCAGGACCAGACACAATTTAGGTTTATTTTGTATGTGCAGTTTTGAGGGCTGTAACATTTTTCTCATATGTCTCATTCAACTAATTTTTGCGTCTTTTTTCGGAGGACACATAGGGCTTTATTTTTATGTTGTTTTTATTTTTGAATGTGTGTTAAAAAAAATTATATGTGGGAAAATATAAGAAAAATAGGAGGGATATTGTGTCTGGTTTTCACTTTCCTTTTTTTTTTATTTAATAACACAAAGTGCTACTGAAAAACTTTATAAAATAGTTTTTCCTCTCTGTTATGGTAATTTTTATTTTATATGGTGTTGTCGGGGGTGGGGATATAACCTTTAATAACGGCGTTTTATTGGCGTATTATTTTACTTATTTTTAAAATTATTTCATTTAAATTTTTTAAAGTTTTTTATTAATTTTTTTAATATATTTTTTTCGTATGGTGTCCCAATAAAGTCATAAGAGACCTTTGGTGACATCTGATCACTTTTTTTTGCATTGGAGGTTGATTTCCCCTGCAACTGGGGCTAGTACATTTACCCCCAGTTGCAGGAGGAATACAGCCTCCTGCACATTGTATACACAGTATACAGAGCTGATCTGGGTCCTGTAGGACCCAGCAGCTCTTGCGATACACTGATCCCGGCGGATCACATGACATCAGAGGGCATCATGGTGGTGCCCACAGCGCTCATTGAGCGATTGAGAAGGCAGGGAAGGGAATAAACCTCCCGTCTTCTCTCTGGGAACTCTGGCTGAAGTTACAGCGAGCTCCTAGTTTCAGCAAATGCACGATCTCGCGTAATAGCTTTGTTCTGACAGAACAAGGAAACCACTGTCTGGACGTATATAGTCTATGGGCAGTCTAGAAGTGGTTAAGAAGCTATTACCATAATTTTAGGACCTTTAGTATGACACGGTGATCTGATTGGTTGGCATAAGCTCTTTTACAATTTTCAATGTATTAGTTTGCATAAAGTGTGATTTTCCTTTCTTTTTTTCTTTCTGCCCAGGTGCTGTTCATTTAATAAACACTCTTCTCCAGCCAGATCCACAAAAACGTCCTACTATTAAGGAAGCCATGAAGGATAGATGGCTCAATGATTCATTGAAACCACTGAGTTCAATTTCATATAAAAATAGGTAATTTAATTATATGCATTTGTGAATTTTGTTCATGGTAAAGTTCTAGCTATTACCATGGAAGCCCTAGATAATCAAAACATGAGCAATGGAGCAAGCCAAGGTTTACATAGTACATAGTTATATAGTAGATGAGGTTGGATAAAGACATCAGTCCATCAAGTCCAACCTATAACCCTACAATCCCTACAGTGTTGATCCAGGGAAGACAAAAAAAAAACCCCATAAGGCTCATGCCAATTGCCTCATTTCAGGGGTAAAAATTCTTTCCCGACTCCAAATCTAACAGTCAATATAAAAACCCTGGATCAACATGTCCTTAAAATCTAGAATCCATAACCTGTTATATTGTTCTCTTCAAGAAAGGCATCCAGGCCCTTTGAACTTGTTTAATGAATCCACCATCACCATTTCCTGGGGCAGAGAGTTCCAGAGCCTCGCTGTTCTTACTGTGAAGAATCCCCTTCTATAATTCTGGCGAAAGCAAAACTTTCTCTCCTCTAGACGTAGAAGACGTCCTCTTGTCACTGTCACTGGCCTAGAAGTAAAAAGATCCTTAGAAAGTTCTTTGTATTGTCCCTTCATGTATTTGTACATTGTTATTAGATCTCCCCGTAGATGTCATTTCTCTAAACTGAATAACCCCAAGTTTGTTAATCTATTGTTGTACTCCAATCCACCCATTCCCCTAATAATTTTGGTTGCCTGTCTTTCCACTTTTTCAAGTTCACTTATGTCTTTCTTGTACATCGGGGCCCAAAATCGCGCAAAGGTTTAGTTTTGAGCTTAGCATTTTTTGGATGAGTAACTCTTATCCAGTTCTCTCCACTGCACCACCTTTTTAAAGGGGTTGTCTCATCTCAATGATCCTATCTATACTGGTATCTTATGTAAATTGAAGCCTTTTCCTAAATATATTGCTCTAGAAATTCTGCTTTATTTGCCTGCTATGTGAATTGTGAATTTATTCCCCTCATTGTTTACACTGTGTTACTATAACCACGGACCTATAAGACAAGTGACATCACTCACTCACTGCTCTTGCTGGCAGGGCAATCTGTTCAGATCATTGATTTATCTGATAAATCCAAGTCAGTTATCTCTCCATGTAAACACACAGATAATACTTTGTTTGTTCGGTACAAGAATCTACATATTATCTTTGACATGCAAAAGCTTGTGTCCATTCAGCAAGAGGGAGGAGGGGGAAGATATGAGAAGTACAGGAAGTGATATGCAGACACTGCACGCAGCCTGGCTGAAAGGCTGACATGGGAACACCCCTTTAAGTCCTAATTGCCTAGTCAAGTGGCATTATGACTGAAGAAGACATCTTAAATTGATTTCAGTGTGGGGGACTTGTTATCTCTTCCCCTCTCACTACCTGAAGCAAGTACAGACACAGCAGGAGATTGTGAGAGAGGCGAGTCCTTCAATTTGTTGGCATTAAACCTTTGAGATATTGCAGTGAATATTGACTGCAGTATATGATGTTTTAGAGGAATGGGGTTATCTCTATTAGACATTGGCACCCCAGTATGAGCTGATACACTGCCTGTAATCTTATCTACCTAGACAATACATGTCAGGTAACTTAAGATGCATAGTGAACAACGCAAAAATTATAATACAAAATGAGAATGATGGAATTTCTTTTTTTTTCTGTTTCCTACCAGAAAGAGGTAATAAAGCTTAGTCAATTAAAAATATTGAAAAACCAAGCCCTCTTACAGTTACAATGACAGGAAAATAAAAAAGTTAGAGCTCCTCATATGCAATTGCATAAAAAAGAAAAAATGGCTTGGCCATTAGGGACCAAAACAGACTGGACAGAAAAGGGTTATGTTTAGACTACATATGTGATAATATAAAAAGGCCTACCTCTACACATTCATATGTAGTATTATATAACCCATATCATAATGTAGGCATCTGTATGGATTTATTAAAATAGATTTTATCCATTTTTACATCATGTAGTCAATTATAGGAATGGGTTTCTAAGACTTTTTAAAGAAAATGTCTAAAAACAAACCAAAAAAGATGTGTTATTTTTTAGGCATATTTATTTTGTCCATATAAAATAGGCCCGTTACCGGGACTAGACAAATATTTCCTGAAGAAATGGGTCATTTTAACCTGACCATTTGCAACATAACAGCAAAGTAGTAAATTACAGGTTCAGTCACTTTTATTTATTTACAATGCTCTGCACGGCCTACCAATAAATTCCCACTTTTAGTAGCCTTAGAGAACCTCAACAAACCAGCCTTGAGCCATCAAAATATTTACAGGTTGTTAGAGACTTAGCTAAATTGTGTGTCCTTCATTCACTGAATAACTCATTATCTGGAAACTTAAGGAGATAAAAAAATATCTCCAGTGCATTTTAATGTGACATTTTCCTACACATAATTTATATGGAATAATAAAACATGCCCAGGTGAGTGTTTTTATCCTGTATTTGAGAGTTGTAAATGTGGGCACAGGAAATGTTAGCAACCTGATTGTGGTCTGCTGCTGTTTATCATCATGTACAGTGCTAAATGATGGAGAACAGATTCCCTACCAGCTTTTTTAGGCCTTTGGAAAGTATTATTTTGTGAGCACGGCACTATTTCTTGTATTTGCACATTTACACTTTGGAAGTCATGAGTTCAACAGCAGGTGTTATGAGATGATAATAACCATAGAAAAGAGTCATGTTGCTTAAATGTTTGGATTTAAATGCAGGAAATCGTAAAAACCATGTTGTTTTCATAACACCTTGTTACTCGCAAAGCGTGATATAATAAAAGACACAAAGTAAAACTGAATGACCGTGCTTTAGAGGATTGCTTGAGGTGGCAAGGGCAACGTTAGTCAAAAAGAAAGAAAATAAAACAACTCCAGGGATAAGGAGAAAGCACAGGGAACAATAATAAATTGATTGTTATCATTACCACCTAGCAATCCCAATTATTTTCTAACCTTTGCAGAAAACATAGTAAAAAAGAGGATTATATTTAGCAGAAATAAATATAATTTAATTACTCCAAACTAAACCTTCCATTCCTCATTGCAGCAATTCATTCCTTTCAATAGGATTAAGAAAAAAGATTTATGAACCGCTGAATTCATCATTTCATTCTTCTTATTCTAACAGATAAAGTCTAATGATGGACATATTATATTTTATACGTTACACCCTTCTATATTGCTTAGAATGATTACACAGAACAGTAAAATGAACCTAAAATAGCATAATTATATATATATATATATATATATATATATATATATATATATAATTATTATTATTATTATTAATAATGATAATACCCAACACCAGTGGTTGAATATTGTTTGCCCCCCTACTATAGGTAGGTATACTAGAATTAGTTTGGATATTTGCATTAGACTTGCACCTGATATAATACCATTAATCAGACTTTGACTCCTGGTAAAACTCTGTAAATTAGACTTCATATTGTACTGGAATATGAACATTAGACTCGGCACCAGACATGGTTTTAATATTATTCTTCACACCTGATTTGGCTCGGTAAACTATACTGACTTCTGAGTATGGTTTGAATTTTATTTTTGGCATCAGATCAGGTTCTGCTATACTAGATAGCACTCTGCATATTACAGTGATGCCTAAACCAGTATGTGTGACTAAATATAACTTATCATACTTTACATGGAAAGAACACAAAAAATGAAATATCCGAAAAATGTAAAAAAAAAATCCTGGCACTTATTTTCTTCCCCTTCTTTGATCCTACTTAGTCTCTCACATATTTTCTATGTGTCCACCCAGTTCAGTTATGCATTTCCCCACCTCCTGTTCGTATTACAAGAGGACAACTTGGTCTACTGCCCTGTCTGCGGTAGCTCAGCAGAAGATTAACAGGATTTCTACAAGATTGTTTCTTTTGAGAACAGGAAGAAAATCCTACAAACTGATAGAAACTATGCAAATGTATCTCCTGTATTCTTGTATCATTCAGTTTTACATTGTGTCTTCTGTTAATAAAGGGTCTACACATAGTTATCATCACTGGCTATTTTACAGTTTTGCTGGTATAGCAGCACCTATGGCTAACGTTTATGTTCTTGCCACTACCTATGATTTTGCAAGAACTTTTCTGAATTGTAATTTTTTTTCTTATGTAATATTTTATTTTAGCCCTCACTTTGTTTTCTTTACAAAAATGGGTTGCAGCATTTTAACAAATTTTAATATGTAACTTCCATAACTATGTGTTTATGTATCCCAGACTTCGTCCTGATGAGTTGAATTCCATTGTGTTGAAATATATGGGTACCACCATGAATGTCAAAATTTCTGAAATGACCAATATTCTTGTAAATAACAAACCATCACCAACATTGGCATCCTATTGTTTACTGCTGAAAAAAATTAACAAGCAGCAAATGGAATTTGAATTCTTACAGGTAAAATATTTGTTATTAAATGATTAATATGAATCACAAATACATGTCATTGAGGTTAACATTTATTTACATTGTTGCAAATGATCTTACAAGTAAATTACATTTCTTTGAAAAACCAAGACTTTCCAATTCCAGAACCTGTATGTGATTAGATATATCTGTTTTTTAGTTAAACATTTCTGCAACATAATTTCTGAGATGAGAAATGGAATCCATCATTTAAGACCGCTGTTATTTACTCACATATTTTTGTGGCATCCATGAACAATAATTTTCTATGTCCCCTCCACAGTTTTCCACAATGTCTCTTTTCTTTCTTGCTCTATGCAGCCTGTATAACAAGTGTTGTCATTTTGCAATGCACTACATTAGACCACTTGGGGTCCAAAACCCCTAGGCAGTCTAATAATTACAGAAAAAAAAAAAAACACTGGCATAGATTTTGGTAATTATTTTTGCTAGAAAACTAGTATAAATGATAATAAACTGGAGAAGACTGATGGTCCTGCCACAGCACTTTTTCTGGGAAGTATTGAGGTTGCCATACAAAATGTCATTTTGCATCCTTTTTGCACCAAAAAAGCAGCATAGGGCCATAAAAGATGTGCCCTATGTTTTCCTATATACTGTAAAGAGTATACCTTGAAATGGAAACTACTGTAACAGTTGCTCTCTTTTTGCTAGGTAATACAGCCCGATGAGAGAGTTTCTCCTCCTATGGCGCCAAATTCAGACTCTACGGACAAGCACCTTTTGGTGGTACAGTTTATAGGAATTATATGAATTTGTTTATGTATACTATAACCATTCTCAGTAGATTATCGGACTTTAAGAAATCTTGATACTCCACACAATACTATGACTGGATCACCCTGGGTCTTAAATGAAACGATAAATACCTTTTAGGCTGAGGCCCCATGTTGGAGAAACACAACGTTTTTTGTTGGAGATTTTGCTGCATAATTTTCAGCCAGTTAGAATTTGTTTTAACAGAAGGTAGAAGTATAAGAGCTTCCTATATTTTTCCCATTCCTTCTGTAGACATTCTTGGCTTGGTCTCAAAAATCGGCAGCAAAATCAGTAACAAAAAAAGCTGCATTTCCGCAACACAGGGCCTCAGCTTCAGTATGATTATTTACACTATATATATATATATATATATATATATATATATATATATATATACATTAAATATACATCTTGCAGTTATTTTGTATGCCTTTTGGAAGTCTGTCCTATTACTTGGAAATTTTACAAGTGTTTTAAAGCCTTTTTAGATGTGTGATAATTGACGTTGATGACGACGAATGATTCAGATTCATTAACAGCTTGGATTAATGGAAAAAGTAATTATTTAAAGATTTTTTTTTTTTTTCAGGGCTCATTCACATCTGCGCCTGGCACTCCGTTCTGCAGGTTTCCGTTTCCTTCACAAAACAGGGCAGGAGACGGAAACCTGCAGGCATCTTTCAAACCCATTCATTTGAATGGGTTTAAAAAGTGTCCGGCTGTGAGCGCCGGTGAGCGTTTTATGCTCTCCGCGGCAAAACCATTTTTTTAAAACCGGACACAGAGTCGGACATGCAGTAATCTGTGTCCAGTTTTAAAAAAACTGTTTCGCCACGGAGAGCATAAAACGCTCACCGGCACTCATGGCCGGACTTGGCATGACAGGTTTCCAAAAACCTGAGAACGGAGTGCCGAACGCTGGTGTGAACCCAGTGTCAAGAGTTTTAAGATAACATTTATCCTGTAAGATCATAGATTGTAGCTTTTCATTCACAGAATGGCATTCCAAATAAAAAATATGGGGGAGAATATTGTAACTGTGTTGAAGAACAAGATAATATAAAATTTTCTGAAGATGCACTGAATGACGTAAGCAAATCAGTCAAGAAAAGTCCAGTCTTGTGTCAACCAATCCAAGAAGATGAAATTGCAATAACTTTAGATAATCAAGAAAATCTTCAAAAAGGTACATCCTATAAAATGTACTCTATAATTTCTTATATTTTATCTAACCACTTAGAGATTTGTCATTTTATACAGTATTTCTTCATGATATATTACTTAAAGGGGTGTCCAACAGATACACTTCAGGCTGGGTTCACAAAAGCGTGACGTTTCCATCCCCAAACCTGCTTCAAAAATACGGAAAGAAAAGTGCTGTAAGCGCAGGTGGAAACCTGGTTGCCTCACTTATAGTTCACGGGGTCCGTGGGTGTCCTTGGGTAACCACGTTTTTAAGCGGATTAAGTTTCGGTTCGGGAGGTCACCAAGCGGACCCCCGTAATGGAAACCCCAACACAGGTGTGAACCTAGCATTAGAATATCATATATAAGTAGTTTAATAATGCATACTCACCTCAGCAATCCCCTGCCTTTCTTGTTGTGATGCAGAGCAGCATCCCTAAAGACTCAGTTTCTAGCTACATAGATGTGACATGTGACAAAAGTGATCTTCTATAGCCAGTGACTGACTCAAATGATCACATGTGTTGGGATGTCATTGCTGCAGCAGGAAGTACAAACTAATAGGTATTCTGGCAGTATCAATGCGAGAGTGGCAAGGGATCCATTAGGTGAGTATACATTCATTATTTTTATATGATATTCTGAGAGGTTTAAAAACAATTTCATTTCACTGGACAAAGTCTTCCACAATAATTTATTAGAGATGAGTGAGCTGTTAATGAACCAGACTTTTAAAATAACATCATAGTTCTCAGTCAAAGCATTTAATCCAATCTGTTCTGTTTCCAGAGCAAGAACAGAAAATTTAGGCATGACACTCTTACTGTATATATATGGCTTAATTAGGCTTTATTCCCTTTCCCTTTTGGCAAGTAGTATGTGTAGTCCCCATTTGACTAGTGCCTGCAGTAGGCAATATCATAAAATTATGGTGAAAGCATATAAAATTCTGAAGTACATTGCTCACTTATCCCAGTCATAGTAGGATGATGATGAAAGTGACACTGTGTCTTTAAGTCAGTGTTCAGAAACTTTAGCAAATTTTTCCTCCTGTTGCCCCACTGTAATAAAAAAAATTCATTGCTTCTTCTATTTCCAAAATACAAACCTTTTGCTATTCTACAACAAGGGATAATTTTTGGAGACCTTGTAAAAGTCAGTACTTCTTCCGATAGAACCATGTTTGTGCAAACACCCATGAGCATCTGCCTTCAAAGATTAATATTTTGGATTGCTTTTTAATTTAAAAAAAGCATGTAAATCCAACAGTGCAGAGTGCTGTTTGTTAATCCTCCGCTGCTATCCAATTTGCCAATATATACTAGATATGTTGCTGTAACTTTGACTTTACTAAATCTATGATTGCAATAAAGAGCTACAAAGGTGTTACATACAGACTTCTAGAAGCCCTTAGAGTGTCGTACATGATTTTTTATCAAGAAGATGTGCCAGGCTTGCTGAACAGTGTTGAAGTGTCCCAACCCATCTTATAAGGAATAAAGTGGACTTCACACTTCTGTAGTGCAATCAAACAATGCTTTTATTGATCATCAGATCAAGTAGTACAAGCAGTGAAATAGAGGTTAAACTGTAAAGTGAAAACATTTTTTCGGTCAATATAGACCTTCTTAAGACTCTACAAAGTGATGATACAAACAAAATACAGTTGATAAACACAACTAATGATAACAAAATGAAATAATGAACAAATAAAGTATATACATCCAAAATGTCAACCCTGTAATACGATGGTAAAAGGAAAGGTCTTCTTACTACATTCAGATTTCCAACAATAAAGAGATATAGGTTTACTGACAAATAGTTAAGGTAAAACAATGCCAAATATGACCCCAAAATGTATTACCAAAATGTATATACATATAATAATAAATGGAAATTAAAAAATAAAGATAGAAATTAAAGTATTATACTTTCCTCTCTATCTGTCACGTTCGTGTCAGAGTCCAGACACAGATTCCAGGCTGCAGATTGCACCGCTAAGGAGACAGGGGAAGGAGACTATCCCTGGCACTACGGTGGCTAGCTAGGCCCTGCCTACGGGTGGTGGTCAGCTGTCTCCAAGCTAACCTTGGCCCCGACGACTCCTGGCTCTCTAGCACGAAGACCTGACAGACAGACAGGGCAAGAGCTGCAAGAAGCTAGGGACTGGGGATTCTAGGGTGGTGACCCCTGCAGAAATAAAGGTGCAGCTGCGGACAAAACAAACAGGACGGGAGGTGCTGGACAACTGACACGCGGCACAACAAAGTACAAAACAAGAGGAATGAGGAGAGGGACAGTGGAGAGGTGAGGAAAGGGTAAACACGAGACTGGGGTAAAATAAACTGGAACCCACCTCAAACAACCAGACAGTGCCAAACAAACAGACGTGAAGGGCAGGGCAGAGTAGAAGTGTGGAGGGAAAAACCAACTCACACACAAACAACACTCAAACTCCTTTCTAGTCTGTAAGCACAAGCAGAACACTCCTCCTCCTCCTCCTCCTCCTCCTCCTCCTCCTCCTCCTAAGGCCAAGAATTCTAAGTTGGGACCATGAAAACCGGCAAGTGGTGGAGACAGCCCTCTGCCTAATAAAGGCCCCAGCCTCCTGCCATAGGATAATGGCAATACATAACACCTGAGGTTACACTTATAACCCCAAGTGTGTTCAGAAGACCAGAACACCATGTACACACTGATGGCTCAATGGTAGGGAACCCACCAGCAGATCACAGAAGCCCAGATCGAATCCCCGACAGAAACATACACCAACACACGCACGCAATCAGGTCATGACACTATCTTTATTATCTATTTTAAGTTTCTGATTTTCCATTTATTAATTTTTCCCTTTTGTACTTTCACTCTTTACTCTCACTTTTCATTCATATATTTTCTTTATTTATACCATTGCACATCTTGTTATATTGTTTTATTCATTCTACTGTCCATCATTTGTTTTCTTGTGTTGTCATGCTTCCCTTTTATGTATCTTATTTTTTGGCCCCTTTTGTCTTTTTTCTGTATCACTGTTCCACTTGTTTTTTCTCCTCTACCATTTCTTTTCAACACATACATAGCGTATTTTTGCACTGTCTACTCTCCCCTGTCATGTGGTCCACTCATTCGTTATTTACTTAGTGTGTCTACTATCTCCACCTTGTCCTTTTGTCTCCATCCTCTTACGTGTTCATTCAGCCATGCCTCTAGCGTGCTTTGCATCTTCCCGCCTCCTATCTGCTAATATCCCTCTTGTCTATCTTCAGTGTATCATATGACACACTTTCGGTTTGGCGATTCCATCGCTGATCAATGGCGCTTGAGATACTGATACTGTCAGTATCTCCCAGCCCCACTTCCGGCACTCATTGAGCTAGCGCTAGTGTCATGCTTGTGGGTTTTTTGCTTTCAATCTGGGCCATCATTGAGGTGCTGAGGTAAAGGCCACCATGTTATGTGATACCACTGTATCCACCAATGCATCCATATACGTTTCTTCCACTGTGACTCCATCACCATGATCCCACATGAATATGTGCGCTTACTACTGTTTGATTCATATTGTTATATATCCTGCTCCGGTATTATCTTCTCTGACTAGCACTTGTGAACATATTTTTTCATCTTAGTATGTCATGAATATGCAATTTGGCTATAATTCATATTACTTTCTAGCATGTTCTGCACGTTTGCTATTATTTATATTATTTATGTTATGCCTATTCATGCATTACTTATACTACATAATCTGCTGCACCTCTGGATATATTTCATCTTTATGATAATATAGACTATGTGTTATAAATGTGTTATAGATTACAGCTGGCAGACGTATATGTATATTTTGGTAATACATTTTGGGGTCATGTTTGGGATTATTTTGCCTTAACTATTTGTTAGTAAACCTATATCTCTTTATTGTTGGAAATCTGGATGTAATGTGAAGACCTTTCCTCCTACCATCATATTACAGGGTTGACATTTTGGATGTATATACTTTATTTGCTCATTATTTCATTTTGTTATCATTAGTTGTGTTTCTCAATTGTATTTTTTGCATTATAACTTATAGTCTGAAGAAGGTCTATATCAACAAAAAAAAGGTTTTCACTCTACAGTTTATCCTTTATTTTACTACTTGTACTACTTGATCTGATGAACAAAAAAACATTGTTTGATTGCACTACAGAAGTGTGAAGTCCACTTTATTTTATACATGATTTTTTAAGACAATTTAACCATTTACTTCATAACAAACTATTTTGGACCAAACTCAATATTTTGGGTAAAACTAGCAATGCTGAAACAGGACATGTTCTGACAAATTTGCTCATCTCTAATATTTGCAAATATGAATATTTAAAGGGGTTCTCCCTTCTACCTGTCTCAGCAGCTTTGCCTGCTGTCTCTTCTTCGCACTTTTTGTGTTTTTCAGCATGCTGGTGGGAGGCGTCTTTGACTTTTTGATGAACAGGATACTATGAAGTATCTCAATAGATGTAGACTTTGTCTTTCCTTTGAGAGATTATTATGATTACTAGAAATCTAACATAAATAAGATCAACAATATGCACAGTAAATATATATTACGTTACACAGGTTTGTATAGAACACTTATCATGCTTCCACAAAGACCAGACTCAATGTACCCATTATTCAAAGCTTTAAACATATTGAGGATACATAAGAAAGTAGAAATGTTGCTTCATAAGATAAAACAGTATTGGTACAAAGGGGTAGGATCAGATGTTTTAGTGTAGTATTTATAGAGTTTCTATATTTAGTGTGTAAAGCTAATCAGATTATTTCTCTGTATGATTGTGAAGAAATAGATCTTAGAAGTTGTTTTTGCTTTTGTCATTAAACATGTAAATGTATTTTTTACTGTTACATTTAATGATCAATAACCTCAGACTGTATTTTATTATTATTATTTTTTATTCCAGTTGTAGCTTCTAAGTTTGCTGATAGGGAGATTGTTTATTTAGAGCCCCCGGATTACTCAAAGCAACAAAAAATAGATACAAGCACAAGATTAACTCCTTTAAGCAATAAAGACTTGAACCAGCAAGAGATCCATCAAGAAAACATCACAGACTTGGAAGAAAGCCAAAATACAGAACTACATAAAATAAATCAGGCTGCCAAAGTCCAAAATCTCCAGGTGCATGATCCATCTACTTCTTATATTGTGAAGGCAAAGTCTATGCCTGTAAACAGACATGTTAATGATCCTTTCCCTTCCCAAAAGAAAGGAGTCAGACTCAAAGACCAGAAATCAGCTGTTGATAATATTCCATTTGTTTACCATCAACAACCAGACAGAGATCTATTATCTGAAGACTCACATCAGTCCACGCTACCTCAACTTAGACAACCTGGACTGAGAGACACTTTTACAAAAAAAGTTGCTTGGGTGACTTCATCACATAATGCAAAAACTGGTCCTCTCCCAAGTGGCATAAATTCCATAAGACCCCCTGTTTTCCCAATGTTGGACAACAGCAAGACTAAAAGGATCATGGTTCAGTTGGCTCCAGCTCATAAGAATACAAAACAAAACCTCCCTTTGTTATTGTCTTGTCAGAAAAGGTCAGATAAAAAGTAGGAAATGTCAAAGAGAACTTGTTAGGTTGATTTGTGACACTAAACCACCCAAAGGTACTTATAGACCTGGGGTTTAGTGTCCCAAATCGCCCCGTGCCACAATAAAAAAAACAAAAACCTTTATACTTACCTTGAAATGAGTCTTATGACTGTAATCGGACTTATCTATGGTGCTCCCGGCGTCTCTGCATGTCTTCAGTTAAGCCAAAGACGCATACCACGGCTTCGCTGTGCAAGTATCGGAAGGTATGGGGCATACGCACTGAAGCCAAGGTGTACTCCTCTGGCTTTAGTGAAAAACTGCACTGACATGGGGAATACAGTGGCAGGGTAAGCATAAAGCTTTTTTATTTTTATTGCAGGCTTTAGTACTGGGCGATATGGAACACTAAACAATATCGGCCTGTCGGTGGTTTAGAGATAGGTTAAAGAAATTTACTAAACATTTTTAAATACAATAATTACAAGTACTGTCATTTCCAATTTCCTCTCACTTGGTTAATATGGAGTTGTCAGAGTAGAAAACCAATTAAGGCCGGGGCCCCACGTATTGTAAACGCCACATATTTGGATGAAGTGGAAATGCTGCGGCAAAAAACACAGCATTTCACATTAACTCCAAAAGTGAATGGGATTCTGGCTACTCCCATCTACACATTGCAGAAAATAATCTGCAGCGGAAATGTTGCTTGCACTTTTGCAAATTACAGCACATGAATTATACACACGAAAACAATGGTCGTTTCCTTTTTAACTATGGCGGAAGCAAAAAGTCCGCAGAGAAAAACTCTGTGGACCTTCTGTGAAAATCGCTTTGGGTAATCTGTGATGTGTTTTCACTGCTGTTTTTCCCGCAGTGCTTTTTGGCTACGACTCGCTACATGGGGCCTTAGCCTAAATAATTATACAAGGGTCAGGTAACAAGTGCTTTTTGGAAATGTCAGACTGGCTACCTAGAACTGACCAGTAGAATTGACTCTGGGATCTTCATTTTTAGGCCTCATGAATATTATGCCAAACTGTATTGTGAACTGGACTTTAGGTTTTATACATCACACTGAGTTTTTCCTTAATGCGGTTTTCTAAGACACAAATATTGATGGAATATCCTAAGTGTAGGCAATTAATGTTTAACTGTTGGGGGTCCACCGAATACCCTCCATTGTGTACACAGGCAAAGAAACTTGTACCTCGTCCTGCAGCTTAGTCCTAGTTCTTTTATATCTCGCCAGAAATGTAACCCTTTTGTTAAATAAAATTGCAGTTTCTTCTAAAAAGGCCTTATTCTTTTTAGCCCATAAGTTTATTTTATATTTGGAAATTATAATTATATTTGAAATTGGTTGTATTGGAAACTATTGTTATAATGAAGATTTTCTTTTGTTATTTAACCCCTTCACGCTGCAGCCATTTTATATTTTCAATTTTTGTTTTTGACTCTCCTATTTCCAAATGCCATAATTTTTTTTATTTTTCAGTTCACAGAGCTGTACAATGGCTAAACTTTTGCATGATAGATTGTACTTCATTATGGTACCATTCAGTATTCCATAAAGTGTTGTGGGAAGCTAGAAAAAAAATCAGAATGGGGTGAAATTGGAGAAAAACTGCATATATATATATATATATATATATATATATATATATATATATATGATTCTCTTATGGGCTTTCTTTTTAAGGCCTTCACTGTGCAGCCAAATTAACATGTTGAAAAGTGAAAGGATTCAGCACTCCAATAGTGCAGCAAAAAAAAAAAATCCTTTGTTTCAACGTAGAAAAAGAATCCTTAATAGAAATCACAAGTGGGTTAAATTTGGGGTGTACCCCCATACTCATGGCACAGTAAATAACACATTGAGAATCTTAAAAGCAGCTATCTCTGAAATGTTTCCGCTGTTCCTGTAACTGCCATTTCTTAACGACATTTCGAACTGTGGAAACGTGAAAACATTTTGCTATCTTACAGCCTTCTCTGCCACCATTTTCAATTTCACACTGCTAGGCAGTTGCTTAGAAGAACCTATGGCTGTTGTTTTTTTTACAAAAGGTTAGAGGAGGCTGGGGATTTATAAAGCTGTAAAGGGTGCATTCACACAGGGGAAAATGGCGCTGAATTTGGTGTGGAATTTCAGCACTGATATAAAAGACTACCATTGACTTCAATGGGTTCCTTTTTCTGCTAGTAGAAAAAGGAACCCATTGATGTCAGTGGGAGGGGATTCGGATTCCACACTAAATTCCTCACCATTTTCCTCCGTGTAAATGGACCCTTATATTTGCATCACTTGGCCTTTCTGGAGGATAATGGTGAACAAGCCATAACCCTAATCCGCTAATGATCTGAGACCTTGGTCAAAGTTATCTGAGCGCACAAACCTACAAGAGTTCCCAAACTTTTGTAAGGTACTTATTTTCCATTTTCTCTTTAAATTTGTACTCCAACATAATACAGTGAGATTGCTTAAAATTATAGACAAGGCTGTTTAATCTTTAACTCTATGCCTTTTAAAGATCATTTTTTTCTCTCCAAGTTGTTTAACTGTTCACAATACCAGTCATTTTGACAAGGGGTGTCCAAACTTTTGCATTCCCATGTATAAATGCACAGTAATACTGTGGACACAAGCAAAATGCACTAGAGCTGTTTAAGGTGCTGTTTCTTTTATTCTAACAAACTTTTTTATGCTACAACAGTGCACTCTAGTGTTAAACAGAAATTAATATTATTTAATTGCAATGATAATTGTTAGAGATGAGCGAACACTAAAATGTTCGAGGTTCGAAATTCGATTCGAACAGCCGCTCACTGTTCGAGTGTTCGAATGGGTTTCGAACCTCATTATAGTCTATGGGGAACATAAACTCGTTAAGGGGGAAACCCAAATTCGTGTCTGGAGGGTCACCAAGTCCACTATGACACCCCAGGAAATGATACCAACACCCTGGAATGACACTGGGACAGCAGGGGAAGCATGTCTGGGGGCATAAAAGTCACTTTATTTCATGGAAATCCCTGTCAGTTTGCGATTTTCGCAAGCTAACTTTTCCCCATAGAAATGCATTGGCCAGTGCTGATTGGCCAGAGTACGGAACTCGACCAATCAGCGCTGGCTCTGCTGGAGGAGGCGGAGTCTAAGATCGCTCCACACCAGTCTCCATTCAGGTCCGACCTTAGACTCCGCCTCCTCCGGCAGAGCCAGCGCTGATTGGCCGAAGGCTGGCCAATGCATTCCTATGCGAATGCAGAGACTTAGCAGTGCTGAGTCAGTTTTGCTCAACTACACATCTGATGCACACTCGGCACTGCTACATCAGATGTAGCAATCTGATGTAGCAGAGCCGAGGGTGCACTAGAACCCCTGTGCAAACTCAGTTCACGCTAATAGAATGCATTGGCCAGCGCTGATTGGCCAATGCATTCTATTAGCCCGATGAAGTAGAGCTGAATGTGTGTGCTAAGCACACTCATTCAGCACTGCTTCATCACGCCAATACAATGCATTAGCCAGTGCTGATTGGCCAGAGTACGGAATTCGACCAATCAGCGCTGGCTCTGCTGGAGGAGGCGGAGTCTAAGGTCGGACCTGAATGGAGACTGGTGTGGAGCGATCTTAGACTCCGCCTCCTCCAGCAGAGCCAGCGCTGATTGGCCGAATTCCGTACTCTGGCCAATCAGCGCTGGCCAATGCATTCTATTAGCTTGATGAAGCAGAGTGTGCACAAGGGTTCAAGCACACCCTCGGTTCTGATGTAGCAGAGCCGAGGGTGCACAAGGGTTCAAGTGCACCCTCGGCTCTCCTACATCAGAGCCGAGGGTGCGCTTGAACCCTTGTGCAGCCTCGGCTCTGCTACATCAGAGCCGAGGGTGCGCTTGAACCCTTGTGCACACTCTGCTTCATCAAGCTAATAGAATGCATTGGCCAGCACTGATTGGCCAGAGCACGGAATTCGGCCAATCAGCGCTGGCCAATGCATCCCTATGGGAAAAAGTTTATCTCACAAAAATCACAATTACACACCCGATAGAGCCCCAAAAAGTTATTTTTAATAACATTCCCCCCTAAATAAAGGTTATCCCTAGCTATCCCTGCCTGTACAGCTATCCCTGTCTCATAGTCACAAAGTTCACATTCTCATATGACCCGGATTTGAAATCCACTATTCGTCTAAAATGGAGGTCACCTGATTTCGGCAGCCAATGACTTTTTCCAATTTTTTTCAATGCCCCCGGTGTCGTAGTTCCTGTCCCACCTCCCCTGCGCTGTTATTGGTGCAAAAAAGGCGCCAGGGAAGGTGGGAGGGGAATCGAATTTTGGCGCACTTTACCACACGGTGTTCGATTCGATTCGAACATGGCGAACACCCTGATATCCGATCGAACATGTGTTCGATAGAACACTGTTCGCTCATCTCTAATAATTGTCTAAATTGTGGACAAAAAACAGGCAATGATTATATTAAAATAAGCTGTTCATATAACTATGAATTACCATACAATGGCAAAAATAATTCTGTCATAACAGATATTTCTGCAGATAAACATTGATGTTATGAAAACTACAGAATCTTTTTTTATTAAGCAAAACAAAAAAAAAAAAACATTTTTCTCACATAATGTATTATAATAAACTAACCCAGATCCCCTGCCCACTGTAGTACTATAGGAAAAAAATAATAAATCCAAAAAAGTTCTAGTAGTCATGAGACAACTGCTCAATCCAGGATTTCCATTTGTTACTCAATTTCTGATAGCAGGACCCTATACACTTGGTGGCTCTTTAGCAAACCACTTATTCAGTGTAACGTCTCTGCCTGTTCGGGTCTCTGCGATACCCTCTTTTTGCACGCTGTGGTGCAGGAGGCGAGTTAAGTTTCATTCTTTGCTTGATGTTTTTTGTTACACTGTGTGAACACTGCTCTATTGTCTGTCCTCTGTGGTTGAATTTCCACCAGACCCATATCCTGCGCTTTGTTTCCATCTGTTCATCAATGGTTAATTCTAGCCTTGCCTGTGTTATTGACAGCCTGTCTACCAATCAAGCCTAAGGCAGGTCTTTGGCTTTCTATATACAGGCCATTAACCCACACAGCCATGCTAGCTATTGAGTTTGTGTCCTTAGACCATGTCCCTGCTAAGCTCCTCTGTCTGCTACTATTGTATTACTGACCTCTGTATTACCTTTTGACTATTCTCTTGGATTTTGATTCTGTACTGCCTTGCTTCAACAATAATTCTGTCTCTAAAGCCTGAAATACATTATCTCACTGTAACAGTACATAGTCGCTTCCTCAATTATAACTCTATTAGTCAATGAATAATTTCAGACCATCAAATGATGTACCTGAGACGAAAAAAAAAAATACAAAAAACACTTTCACCTTCAGGGAAAAATCATTTACAATACATAATGTATACTTCTTTTACCCGGCCATTTGATTTCATGGTATTAAATAACTTACATAAAGTTACAAAGTTAGGTTACAAAACCATTTTAATAAACACAATTCTGGAGTGTTTAGGCAGGGTAAGAGACCTCAAACCTTTACTTTATATCTAAGATTATCCAAAAGGAGAACAACATTAATGGAATATATAATCATGAAGTTTATTACAAAAAGTAATCGCCAAGTAGCGAAGTTAATTCACCACTTGGAGGTCTCCTCTCCAATTTCCAACACTTTCCATTTGGGACAGGCTGGGAATAATTGACTGAGCAATTAATCTGAATACTAAAAAAAAGTAACAATCTACTGCTACATGAAGGTGACATGTTTCACAACCAAAACATCTCTAAGATGCAGCAGATGAAAACTACATAATCTTGAAAAGTAAGTGACCCAACAGCATTAATACGATGTCAATGTTCAATAGTGAGTAAATCTATGAAGCTTTAGATAATTATTGTAGAAATACAATTTACTGAAAGACCAGAGTGCTCATAAAGGTTATCAAGGATTTATTTTTCTTAAGTCTGCTTCTCAATTCAATTAGTGCTTTCTTTGTGCATACACTGTATCTGGATTGGCAGGAATGTCTTCATATCACATCACCATTTTTAGAACACATTGAATGCAATGTGATTATTGGTTTGTTGTGTATAATTACAAGAGAACACGGGTACTTGGAGTTTATATGTTCTCTCCATGTTAGCAATGGTTTCCACCAACATGCTAAAAAAGATTACAAAATGCCAGTCTTGTAATAAATCTGACCCATTGAATGTAATCTGGATTATCCAAGAATGTAAGCCATCTGAGACAGAGAAGGAATTGCAACAGAACATCTGAGCGGCATCTATTAAATTGAGGTGTCACTACTGTAAGCCAGTGGTCACCAACCTTTTTTGCACCAGGAACCGGCTTCAAGCAAAACCACTTATCCATTGCCTGGGGGCTTTGGTCATATGGGGGCAGGGTTATAGACAGGCTCCACCATGTGGACGGGAAGGCTCTCCCCCAGGATGCTATGTAGGGAAGGAGGGCGTGCCATGAGCATCTGAGTGGACATGGCAAGTCGCTAGACACCGAGGCTTGATACTTCATGCTAGGCCACATTGCTATGTTAACGTGTAAACTATCGGGTAGCACGATGTCCTTAGCAGCTACACTATAGCGAGGCAACAGGTTAGCCTCAGTCATAGCTGGATACTTTGTGCTAGGCCACATTGCTATGGTAATGTGTAAACTATTGGGTAGTGCATCATTCTGTAGCAGCTACCGCACCTCGAAACAGCAAAAAAAAAACAACGGCCTGGTCCTGATCCACAAACCAGTGGTTGTGGACCCCTGCTGTAAGCCACCAGCAAGGGATGGAGGAAGAGTATTTTTACTAAATGGGATGGATTGACAATAAAAAAATGTTGACTCTTTAGGTGAGGAATTGCTAGTAATATGCTTCTTGACTTTAAATTGTGGTAGAGCATAGTGTAATATGGTTGTATTGATATCTCCTTTATAAACCCACCAATTTAAACATGTAATAAAGTAGTTTGTCTACATTGATGAACTCTAGCTAAGTGATAACCAGTAATAGAAAAAAGTGCTAAGTCAGTCTGTTCAATACTGCTATGACCATACTGTTTAATAATTTACAAGGAACGTGACATTCAATAGCCTTTCCAATGTTCAGATTAGTTCTAGTATGAAGTAGTGTAGAGAGATTGAAATAAGTGAACTGTCACCATGAGGCTCCTATTACCTGGCGTCAACAAAACAAAAACTCTATCAAATTAGAAAATGACATGGAAACACAAAGCGAAACAAATGCAGCACAGCCATGTAGTACACATAACTAAATGATTCCCATATTCCTATAAGCATACATAAAGACTCTGAACCTAGAGCCATCAATGGTCATATTGTTATCTTGCTAAAACGACAAATTTTGTTTTTGATTCTTATCAAAGAGAGCATTAGAGGACAAAGCCATATTCTAAGATTTGTAGTTTAAAAATAGTAAAAACAAATAAAATTGCATTTTAATTTTTTTTTTTAAACTGTTTATTTTAATGATTTTATCAATAAGGAGTAGAGATGAGCGAACAGTGAAATATTCGAGATTCGATATTAGTTTCAAGTAACCCCTCAATATTCGACTACTCGATTGAATATCGAATCCCATTATAGTCTATGGGAAAAAATGCTCATTTCAGGGGAAACCGCTATTCAACTAAAGGAGAGTCACCAAGTCCACGAATAGCAGGGGGAGAGTGTTTAGGAGGAGCGCTGTGCAGTTAAAGCGTGCAGACCCCATTATAGTCTATGGGGTCCGTGCGCTTTAACTGCACAGCACTTGCAGTTGCACTGATAAAAAGTAAGCACCCTCGTAACAGCAAGCTGCTAGCTCTCCTGAGTAGCAAAGACGATCCTGCGGCAAATCAATGCTGGTTCTGCAGCAGGCTCATCCTTGCTAGTCGGGAGAGCTGGCAGCTTGCTGTTACGAGGGAGCTGACTTTTTTGTCATAGGAATGCATTGACCAGCGTTGATTGGCCAGTGTACAGCATTCGGCCAATCAACGTTGGTTCTGCCGGAGGCTCATCTGTGAGGAGGCGGAGTCTAAGATTGGACCACAATGGAGACTGACGTGGTCCAATTTTAGACTCCGCCTCCTCACAGATGAGCCTCCGGAAGAACCAGCGTTGATTGGCCAAATGCTGTACACTGGCCAATCAACACTGGTCAATTCATTCCTATGAGAAAAAGTAAGCTCGCTCATAACAGCAAGCTGCCAGCTCTCCTGACTAGCAAGGACGAGCCTGCTGCAGAACCAGCATTGATTGGCCGAATGCTATACACTGTATAGCATTTGGCCAATCAACGCTAGTTCTGAATCGAATATTTACTGCAAATAGCTAGTAGTATTCAATCGAGTACGAATATTTCGAATACTGTAGTATTGATCGAATACATTGTAGTATTGATGAGTATCACTCATCTCTAATAAGGAGCATTGGAATTTTTAGTATATTTTAATGAAAACCAACAAAGAGAGAAAGAAATAGAGAGAGAGCGAGAGTTTTAACTGTCTATAGGCTATAGTGAAGCCTATAGCATTAGAGAAGTCCAAAACGCTTTCATCTTTTCCTTTTCCTATTATAATAATAATAATAATAATAATATCTAGAAATTTTATTTATATACTGCCAACATATTCTGTAGCACTTTACAAATTGTAGGGTTCATGTACAGACAAAATGAGACATTACAGTGTAATCAATTCACACAATAGGAGTGAGGACCCTGCTCGCAAGAGCTTACAATTTATCAGGTAGACAGGGGTGCAACCTGTAATACGATAGGAGCCTTCCATAGATGGTCGGAGATCCACCCCAAAATAATGGCATCCATGTGCTGCCAGAAAAATGGGTCATACTACAGCTCCTGGACTGCCACCATATTTAAATACACGCCAATGTCATCATCCGCCTGGAAGCTTGAACTGCGGTGTCTGAAGTTGGAGGAGAGCCCTTCTGAGTGCAGGATAACGTCAGCGGGCATGCGTAGTACATTCAGTACTGCACTTGCCGAACCCCTTGAAAACCAAAGCCCTTTGTGTGTGTTTACTCTACAGCGCATAGAGAAGCCCACACTGTAGAGTAATGCCCCTGAAGCCCTAAAAATGGTTCAGTGGTTAGCAATTTTCTTTTGCAATGCGAGGTTCCTGGGTTTAAATATGTCCAAGTACAACATGTGCATGGAGTTAGTATGTTCTATCCATGCTTGCATGGGTTTTTCCATTGTTACTTAAGGTCCCAAAGGGAATTTAGTTTGTGAGACCTATTGTTACAGTAAAGCACTGCAGAATATACTTAGCTATATAAGGAAGAGAAATAATAATGTATACTGGCTAGTCTCCACTCATTAGCTCAGGGACAACTGAGAATAATAGATAAAGCCTGTACAGGGTAAAGCTAATAAAAAATAGTCATGTAATGTGTTACTCCTATTGTACACACATGGCAGTTTTCCAGAAAAATCATATTTTAAAGTTTATGGGCTTACAAAAGTTTGGTAAGATTTAGGACTGTATGCATGTGTGTTTGTGTGTGAAATCTTTGACCCTGGATGAAGACATGCCTAAAGTTGTACTTTGTTCAGCCAGAAGACAAGTATGTCTAGAGGTGTCAAACAGCTGCTTATCTCAATCTCCCTACAACTGAGTTCAGGCAGGAGAGCAGAGCTTAGATTCTTACTAATCAATATTAATTAATGCTGCACCATCATGTCCATAAATTAAAACTTTTTTATTGTTGCTTGTAATCTTATCAAATTCTCACAATTGGAATTGTTTGTAAAAGACCAATCTGGTTGGTAGACTTCCCTAAGTGTTGGCAGACCCTGGATAAATACCCATTTTGTCCTATAATCTAACTCTGGTAACAAATTAATAAGGCGTCACATGATTAAGGCATTAATTTGTTATTTATGTCTGACACTGCTGACGTACTGAATGAATCACTGACAATTTTATTTAATCATAGAATTCCTGGCAAAGAAAAAATGTCTTAGCAGGTAAGTATCTCCTTCATTATATGTTCCTAGGAGCCCTAACAGTGTTTCCTACTATGTTTTAATCCAATTTAAAGTATGGTTTGTATGTACATAGGACCCAAATCACCAAACCCGAACATGAAACAAATCTTGAGAGGCATCGCCTATCTCTAATCAGTAGCCTTCTTGTTTTAGTGTGAACCCCACTACACACCACTGTAATGGTGAAGAAGATGGCTAGAAGGACAAAGAGTTAACCGAGCCGTTGGAATCCTCCATTTTGGGCTCACTGGACGCCTTCATTCAGCCATACCTCCCTCCAAATGTCATATATGTAGAGTGGCCACTGCCATTGTGGTAGATGGCCTCCTGGGCCTATTTTGCATTCTGTTCTGACCAAGGGGATACCCTCATTCCCAAGGGAGGCATGTAACAGGGTCCTTCTCCAAATATCAGGGGTACTGGGCCTGCAGTATTCTCCCGGTCTCAGTTCCTGCTCTAGCTACCATCATAGGTCCCAGAGGACCAGCTATCATAGACCAAATCTCCTAGGTCAATCATGCCCCAGTCATCCTCAACCTTTACTCACACTGTAAATGAAATAGGGTATGCCGCTGGAGGTTCAATGAACATTTACTACTCCCTTAAAGCTTATCTAGATTCATACTTTACTGTGAATGTTGGGTCCACATCTACATGGTTTGAAAGTCGCATAAGGCTGCCCGGGAGATTTTTTTTTCTTTTTTCTTTGAACCAGCGTAGGAGAGCTGTCGCTCTCCGTGCGCTGGTTCAGACGTCTACGTATCAGCGAAGGCAGCGTCATGACACCACCTACGCTGATACGTAGACGTCTGCCGTCTGCCGAGTAAAGAGAATTGTGAAGGCAGCGGGAGCAACAGCAGCACGATCGGTTAGTATAATAAAAAAAAAATTCTTTTATAATAGGCCACTAGCTGCTGTAGTATCTGCAGCAGGTAGCGGCCTATTTACCAACCTCCCCTGACCTGATCACCACCGCCCCCGCTTCCCCTTGTACTATAGGCCGTGGAGGCCGGCAGTGAATAGGCCCGGGCCAGGCCGCGATCCCACTGCCACTATAATTAGACTCGGGGGTCATTTCAGACCCCCGAGTATAATAATCGGAGCCCCAGGGCCCCGCAAAGCCTGAATCCACCACTGGTATCTCCTTCTCTCACCTCAACCCCAACAAGCCGCTATGTTGTCCTCTCACCCTCTTTTCTTTAGAGTGCCGGATGTCTCTCCATCCTTCTGTAAGTACTCTCAAGCCTATCATAGAGACATGGGAAAGGCTGAAGGACCTTTCTATGACTAAGGTAGAAAAATGTATGGTATACACTAGGTAGGAATATTATGAGAGGGGCAACAACACTCTTTGCTAAAGGTCAAACTGAAAGAGAGATCCACTCAGTCTTCTTCTGTTGCCATTAAAGATACCCAGGGACATCTCCTCTATGATCCCCGTGTATAGCAAATGTGTTCTATAACTACTACTCCAAACAACTCCCTCCTCTCAGCTCCCAATAACCTAGATCAGAGCCATAGCGACTACCTGAACTCCTGCCCCCTCCCGACTCCTACCTTAGAGGATGTTCAAGTCCTTAACACTTCAATTAGTATAGAGGAACTCAAAAACACAAATAAAGACCACCAAAATGGCAAGTCTACAGGGCTTTCCCTATCTTTACAATTAAGGTCTTCTCAGACTCTCTCTCCAAACACATGCTATCTTTCTTTAATTCTTTTCTGGCTAGCACACCTGTCCCACACATAATGCTTCTCTCCTATACCACAGTCATCTTTCTGCTCAATGAAGATCTTCACTAAACTTCTGGACAACTGCCTGGGAATACTTCTCCCCAACCTGGTACATAAGGGGCAACTGGGATTTGTGGCTACCAAATGCAATAGACCTTGATGATGTCTTAATGCAAACTGACTTCCCTGGTCTTCTTTTAATCCTAGATGTGGAAAAAGCATTTGCCACTTTGAAGAAGTTCCTTCCTAACTGCTCTTTCCTCCCTCTACTCCTCACTGGCCACTGTTTTGAATATTATCCACGCATCCTCACCCCTAATCTATAACAATACATGCCATAGAGGCCCTACCAGTCAACCTCCCTCATCCAGGGTTAACAGTTATATGGCATAGCTTCCATTACTCCTGGAGATCAGACAGCCTTAAGTGCTTGGGAATACAAATAACTTTGTCCTATAAGACAATATATACACATAAGTCCCTTCCTTTTTCCGCAAGATCTCTATTCTTCTGTAAAGTGGTCTGGCCTCCCCCTTTCCTTCTTTGGCAGAAGAAGCCTCCCAATCTCAAGAGAGGAGCTCTGTCAGTTTCAATTAGCCCTACTATGCTTTATCTGGGTGAGGGATGACACGGGATCCCAAAAATCTGTGCCGTTATGGGGAGGTGGCAGTCCTGGATGTGTATTGTTATTTGGTGATCCTAATACAAATACAAATGTGCTTTATTAGCATTATCAAAGAATAAGACATTTGGTGTTGCCAAAGCAAAAAGGAGGTTGAAGGGGGTGGTGGAAGGGGGTGGGTACGGGGTCCTTGGGTTGGGGGTTTGAGTGTCCTTAGGGTCTCGTCGTTCTTGTTTGGGGCATGTGGGTATCAGTGAGTATGGTGTACACGGGTGATGGGGGGGCTTAGTGGTCTTTTGGGTGGTGGGTGGGGGGTTTAATAGTCCATGGGGGTGGGGGGTTTAATAGTTCATGGGGGGTGGGGGGTTTGATAGTTCATGTATCTCATCTTCCTTTTGTTTGGTGACAGCTGGACACGTATTGGGCAGTAATCTCCATAGTGGACTCCTCTTCTCCCAGAGTAGAGTTTCCTCTTCTCGTCTGCAGATGGGAAGTCTGGGATGTGGGCAGAGAGTCTTTGGTAGTAGATGGCCCTCACAGCTCAGTATTTGGTGCAGTATAGCAGGAAGTGGGTCTCATCTTCTAGGGCCCCTTGGTCGCAGTGTTTTGTTTGCACAGTCTGTTCTCCCGTGGTTTGTAGGACTGCCTGTGCCACCCTGTTTCGATCTCTAGGTTGTGGGCACACAGTCTGTACCAGCTCAGGGCTTGTCTGTGTTTGGGTTGGCGTATTCTCTCCAGGTAGGTGGCATGGTGTAGTCCCTTTGCAGTGACTGGTACACGGTGAGTTTCTTGGAGTTATTTATTTCGTTTCTCCATTCTTCGATATACTGCTCTTTGTTTGCCTCTGTGGTCGCCTTTATTTCGGCCTTGGTCATCATCTGTTGGTGTTTTTGGTTTGGTGGTTGGCTGTTGTTTGGTTGGGGAGTGTCGGGTTTGCTTAGGTCTCTGTGGCTTAGCCATGCTTGGTGGTGGTAGGAGTCGGGGTTGCTCCCCTGAATGAACACCTGGAAAGCTAGCGCCCTCTTCTGTATGGTGAGCCATAGGGGGAGCCTGCCTAGCTCTGCCCTGCAGGCCATGTTGGAGGTGTTGCGGTGGAAATGGAGCAGGTATTTGCAGAACTCCAGGTGGAAGGTCTCTGTTGGGCTAGAGTCCCATTTTGGCTGGTCTGGGTAGGTGGCTGGGCCCCAAACCTCACTGCCATAGAGAAGCTTTGGAGTGATGACTGCGTCAAATATCTTCAGCCAGACCCTCACCGGTGGTTTGAGGTGGTACAATTGTCTTCTGATGGCGTAGAAGGTTCTGCAGGCTTTTGCTTTCAGGGTTTCTATTGCTGTTTTGTAGCTTCCTGATTGGTTGAGCTCCAGCCCCAAGTAGGTGTAGCTGTTGGTTTTCTCTAGTGTGAAGCCGTTCAGTGTGAATTGTGGGGTGGGGGCTTTGTTGTCGCCCTTCTTCTGGAGTATTTTGGCTTTCTTGTGGTTGATGGGTAGAGCCCATGTAGTGCTGAATTTTTCCAGCACTGACAGGCTTTCTTGGAGGTCTTTCTCGTTTGGAGACAGGAGTAGGAGGTAGTTGGCGTATAGCAGGAACTTCACCTCCCGGTCGTTCAGGGTGAGGCCTGGTGTTGGTGATGCCTTTAGGGCTTTAGCCAGTTCATTGATGTAGATGTTGAAGAGCGTTGGGCTCAAGCTATAGCCTTGTCTGAACCCTCGGGCCTGTTGGAAGTATGCTGTCCTTTTCCCATTCATTTTCACACTGCATTGGTTTCCGGTGTAGGAGCTCTTGATGACATCATACGTTCTTTCTCCTATTCCACTCTCTAAGAGTTTTAGTAGCAGGCCCGGGTGCCATACTGAGTTGAATGCCTTCTTAAAGTCCACAAAGCAGGCAAATATCTTGCCTCTTCTGGTGTTGTGGACGTGGATCTTGATGAGGCTGTGCAGGGTGTAGAAATCCACTTTCGGGGGATTCCTCAATGGGCCTCTCTTAGAACTTACAACAAGTGGACTGAGACTGAGAAACTGTGGCTAACCCAAACCCACCTGATTGCTCTCATGTGGTCTAACATAGAGGGTTTATAAAGGTGTGGCCATGCGGCTTCTTCCCCAGGACTACTCTGTGGTTTTTGGCCTTAACTGGACTGCTCGATGGAGGTTCTGGATTTTTTGGATACTGTAATAACTAACTGTGTCATATAGTCTTTACCTAGCTCTTGATATCCTACTGTTCTTGATGTGCTGACAGTGTTCCTTGTTCCTTCTATTCTCTGTAGAGATAGGCAAATTGTTTTGCAACTAAATAGTTTAAGATCAAATATTCCAATTTGTTAGCTTTGTAACGAAACTGAACAATTTGGAATTAGTCTCGGACAAAATAAAGTGGCCACCACTGGTAAATTATTATACTCTATGACCTCTTCAGACCCCGGAGTATAATAGCTGGAGGCCCAGAAGAGGTGCTGAAAATAAAAAATATTTATATTCACCTTCCTTTACCTCTTCTAGGCCAGCACGTGATGTCTGGTGGTCTGCGTTTTTCTCCTCGCGGCTGGTGGAATGAACATTAGACCAGTGGAAATCTGTGCTTTGGTCTGATGAGTCCAAATTTGAGATCTTTGGTTCCAACCACCATGTCTTTGTGCGATGCAGAAAAGGTGAACAGATGCACTCTACAAGCCTGGTTCCTACCGTGAAGCATGGAGGAGGAGGTGTAATGGTGTGGGGGTGCTTTGCTGGTGACACTGTTGAGGATTTATTCAAAATCGAAGGCATACTGAACCAGCATGGCTACCACAGCATCTTGCAGCGGCATGCTATTCCATCCAGTTTGCGTTTAGTTGGACCATCGTTTATTTTTCAACAGGACAATGACCCCAAACACACCTCCAGGCTGTATAAGGGCTATTTGACCAAGAAGGAGAGTGATGGGGTGCTACGCCAGATGACCTGGCCTCCACAGTCACCAGACCTGAACCCAATCGAGATGGTTTGAGGTGAGCTGGACTGCAGAGTGAAGGCAAAAGGGCCAACAAGTGCTAAGTATCTCTGGGAACTCCTTCAAGACTGTTGGAAGACCATTTCCGGTGACTACCTCTTGAAACTCATCAAGAGAATGCCAAGAGTGTGCAAAGAAGGAATCAAAGCAAAAGGTGGCTACTTTGAAGAACCTAGAATATAAGACATATTTTCAGTTGTTTCACATTTTTTGTTAAGTATATAATTCCACATGTGTTAATGCATAGTTTTGATGCCTTCAGTGTGAATCTACAATTTTCATAGTCATGAAAATACAGAAAACTCTTTGAATGAGAAGGTGTGTCCAAACTCTTGATTTGTACTGTACATATATATATATATATATATAAGAAAGAAGTGCTGCACAAAAAACCTTCCACATCTTCTGAAATCAGTTGTGTGATATATCTTTATACACAAATCATTAACTATTCCAAATGAATGAAAAACACCTCACAAGTCTGAACATGACAATGGATAAAAGTGGATTTTTCCATAAGCGAGCTCTTACTGACTCACTTTGTGTGATCAGTGAAGGAAATAATGGTTGAAGCAAGTAAATGAATAACATATAGTACTTAAGACATAAGAATTTTAATTTGACATGTCTGAACAGCAGTCAAGAAACATGTTACTCTTAGGTGTTCTATGTAAAATGATACTATCTATCTATCTATCTATCTATCTATCTATCTATCTATCACTCTCATCTCTATTAGTTCATATATCAATCTATATAGTCTTTATTAGACTATGAAGCAGTTTATCTTTTATTTTAGTTAGCAGTCTATTGGCCCATCTCACCCTCTCTGTCACTCCACCACCACCTCCTCCTCCATACCTAGTATGGTTACCTACTGTGTCTCTCACAAGTCTACAAAACAAGTGTATCACACTGATTTTGCTAGCACATTAAAGCACTTGCGTGAAGCAAGGAAATGTAAATTCCCACAACTAACCCAGCATTCACACAATTCATCCATGAAACTGGGTCCATATGTTGCCAGGAGATGGACTCCTAACAGTACAGTTATCTATGCTGCCAGGAGTCCCTGCCTCCCAGGGTCTTGTACTATAATCGGATGCAGGGACTTCTTGCAGAATAAATAACCTTACTGCTCGGAGTCTCTCTCTTGTAATACTGTTCAGGCAGGTAAATCCATCCAGCACACAGATCAATTTTCATGGCTGAAACTCGATTATGTGAATGCGGCGTAAGTCTGTTAATGAGTAGGATTACTACTTCAAGTCTGTAAGATACTTATCTCTGTCCCTTTCCTTTTTCATAGACTAATTTAAACGTTTCAACAATTCCTGATTTTATTATGCAAAGGATATGGATTTTCAGTGATATACTTTTATAAACCTATTTTCTCATAAGATAAAAGATATTGGTAAAATCTAGTGCTATTGTATTTTAACTCCTTTCGATGGATTATACTTTTTAAAGAAGGAAGGCTGCTGTACTGCAGAGCGGCCATCATAACTGTTGGGTAATGTACAGTGGAGACCTGGAGCTAATGCCCATGATCAGAGTTCACAATAAAAAAAAAAAATCATGAGTGCCAAACTGCTGTTTTTCAATAAAATTTTAAATAAACGGTGATCAAAGCAATAGACATTCCCCAAAATGGTATAACTAAAAAGTAAATCTGGCTCTGCAAAAAAAGACGCCCTATGCATCCTTGTACACGGAAATATAAAAAAGTTGCAGGTGTCAGAATATAGCAACTTTAAGTTAAAAAAAAAGTGGGATTTTTGGTAAGGGGTGAAACACAGTGGTGACAGTATCATGGTTTTGGCCTGTTTTGTTGCATCTGGACCAGCACAGCTTGCCATCATTGATGGAACAATGAATACTAAATTATACCAGAAAATTCTAATGGAAAATGTAAGGCCATCTGTTTGTATGCTAAATCTCAATAGAATTGGAGTCATTTAGCAAAACCTTGACCTTAACGGGGTTGGCCACCATCAGACCAATATTGAGAGAACAATGTAATTGGTTGCATAATAAAAAGTTGAGAGACTATACCTGGTAATAATCCCAGCATCATTGTAAAACAAAGGCCTCTTTGAAGGTCGAGCATGATGATAAAGGGAGCAGCCTTTATTGGGCTATCTCACTGAGATTCTTTCTTCCTAATTACATCAGGGAAGACAGGCTTGCACATTCCAGTGAGCGCCCTCTATTGGTTTGCAACACTGAGGTACCTGACTTCCTAATTACATCATGGAAGACAGATTTGCATATTCTTCCCATAATAAAAAGTTGTACAATTTTCCACTATACTTTCTGGATCAATTCCTCATAGTTTTCTAGATCTTTGTTTGCTTGCTTTCAATCATCCTGCTTAAAATACAGCCCATGACTATACAGTCCATGGTCATGTGATGGATATACAGTACAGGTGCACAGCCTCTTATAGTCACAGCACAGTAATGAGAAATCTGCCTGATAATGAGCTGTGCACCAGTGTGTTCATCACATGACCATGGACTGATTTTGTCCACTGGAAGTAACAAAATGAATGACAGCAAGCCGAAATCTTGAAAACTGGGAGGAATTCATACAGAAAGTATAATGGAAAATTGTATAACTTTTTATTATACAAACAATAATCATGGTCTCCTAAAATTGGTCTGAAACTCGACAACCCTTTTAAGTCATTCTATAAAAGAATGGTTAAAGTTTTGAAATAGCCAAGTTAAAGTCATGACCTTAAACCAATAGTAATGTCGTGAAAGGACCAATCATAGGAGCTACTGGGGAAATAGTAGGGAATTGGGTTTTCTCTATGTACTCTGCACAGCTTACATATTCACTTTTCGCCATCTGCTGTGCGTGGGGTCACTCCCTAGAGGATTCCACTTTGCCTGTACCTTAGAGGCTCTGCAAACATGACATGGCATCCAGATAACAAACATCTACACTCCAAAAGCCACATAGCGCTCCTTCCCTTCTGCGCCCTTCAATGTGCCCAAACTGCAGTTTCTGACCACATATATGACCGTGTTGTACCCAGGATAACGTAATGTCATATGTGGGTATAAACTGTTGTTTGGGCGCACAGCTGGAAACAGATGGGAAGAAGTGTAATTTTGTTTTTTGGAGCACAGCTTTAGATGGTGTGGTTTTTGGCCGCTATTACATTTTTGAAGAGCCCTGAACTTTGGGGATCTTTTCACCTTTAACCTCTTGTAAAAATGAAAAATTTGGGGCTAAATTGACGATTTTTTTGAAAAAAAAACCTTTCATATTCACGTGTCAATGTTAATAAAAATCTGTGAAACAGCTCTAGGGTCAAAATGCTCATTATACCCCTTGATATGTTCTGAAGAGTCCCCGGAGTATAATATCATTCTTGATTGGGACTTATCCGGTCCGAATGAAACTGTCAGGCAATGCTCACTGCCCTCTTATATGGCCACTTCCATAGAGTAGATTCATATGAGATCCTGCACATGCAAAAAAAGAGAAACCTGAATCGCATTTCTTACTGATATGAACTGAAGGCTGATGCTGCTTATCAGGTTTCTAATGAATTACATGTATTATTAATGAGACCTCCTCGATAGCACAGAACAAATATACGCTCTGCACAATGTGAAGATTTGTTGAGTGATGGTTTGTGAACGACTATTATTGAATCTTCATTTCATAATTAAGGTACTAAGGATAAATATTAATATTTTGTAACCTAACAAAGAGCCAATTTCATTCTCATTTCTTCTGCCTCCTATTAAAAGGTTTTTATGGGACCACGTACTGAAAAAACTCACCGGCCACTTTATTAGGTACACCTGTCCAACTGCTCGTTAACACTTAATTTCTAATCAGCCAATCACATGGCGGCAACTCAGTGCATTTAGGCATGTAGACATGGTCAAGACAATCTCCTGCAGTTCAAACCGAGCATCAGTATGGGGAAGAAAGGTGATTTGAGTGCCTTTGAACGTGGCATGGTTGTTGGTGCCAGAAGGGCTGGTCTGAGTATTTCAGAAACTGCTGATCTACTGGGATTTTCACACACAACCATCTCTAGGGTTTACAGAGAATGGTCCGAAAAAGAAAAAACATCCAGTGAGCGGCAGTTCTGTGGGCGGAAATGCGTTGTTGATGCCAGAGGTCAGAGGAGAATGGCCAGACTGGTTCGAGCTGATAGAAAGGCAACAGTGACTCAAATAGCCACCCGTTACAACCAAGGTAGCCAGAAGAGCATCTCTGAACGCACAGTACGTCGAACTTTGAGGCAGATGGGCTACAGCAGCAGAAGACCACACCGGGTGCCACTCCTTTCAGCTAAGAACAGGAAACCGAGGCTACAATTTGCACAAGCTCATCGAAATTGGACAATTGAAGATTGGAAAAACGTTGTCTGGTCTGATGAGTCTCGATTTCTGCTGCGACATTCGGATGGTAGGGTCAGAATTTGGCATCAACAACATGAAAGCATGGATCCATCCTGCCTTGTATCAACGGTTCAGGCTGGTGGTGGTGGTGTCATGGTGTGGGGAATATTTTCTTGGCACTCTTTGGGCCCCTTGGTACCAATTGAGCATCGTTGCAATGCCAAAGCCTACCTGAGTATTGTTGCTGACCATGTCCATCCCTTTATGACCACAATGTACCCAACATCTGATGGCTACTTTCAGCAGGATAATGCGCCATGTCACAAAGCTGGAATCATCTCAGACTGGTTTCTTGAACATGACAATGAGTTCACTGTACTCCAATGGCCTCCACAGTCACCAGATCTCAATCCAATAGAGCATCTTTGGGATGTGGTGGAACGGGAGATTCGCATCATGGATGTGCAGCCGACAAATCTGCGGCAACTGTGTGATGCCATCATGTCAATATAGACCAAAATCTCTGAGGAATGCTTCCAGCACCTTGTTGAATCTATGCCACGAAGAATTGAGGCAGTTCTGAAGGCAAAAGGGGGTCCAACCCGTTACTAGCATGGTGTACCTAATAAAGTGGCCAGTGAGTGTACACGAGTCACTGTCTCACCATGAAACTACTACAGAAGTAGAAATAAAAATGTATGCAAGATGCATTAGCATTGTCAGCAGGAATTCTATTAAAAACTAAGCAGAGTGCCTAATAGGACAGTATGTCAGGAAATAGTAGCTGATCAGCATATATGTAAAAAATATGCTCAACATTTGGGGGTGGTATACAAGTCACAGTCAATTACGCAGGTATTGTAGCGAGGGAACAACTGCATTGCTACACTCAGCAATTGATAGCTTTCCCAAAAAAATAGCGTAAGTAGAGAAAAGCAAAACCTGGAATGACCTCTTCCAAGTACCATACCATTAGTCCTTGTACAGTAAATTAATTATATGAAATATCTGATTTACTTCTCTTACAACCTGGGACAGCACTGCTCCTAGACCTGCATTTGAGGCATCTGTCTGCACCAGGAACTCCTTCCTAAAGTCAGGGGCTATCAGCACTGGCTGCTGGCATAGAGCTAACTTTAGCTTCTGGAACGCCTCCTCTACCTCTGGTGTCCAGTGGATCATCACTGACTTTCATCAGGTCAGTGAGAGGAGCTGCAATAGAGGCAAAGTTTGGCACAAACCTCCAATAGTAGCCTGCAATGCCAAGAAATGCCCTGACTTGCTTCTTGGTTAGCGGTCTTGGCCAGTTCTGCATTGCCTCCACTTTATTGATTTGGGGCTTTAGTACCCCTTTGCCAATGACATAGCCCAGGTACTTGGCTTCCTCCAGCCCTAAAGCACATTTCTCAGTTTTAATAGTAAGGCCTGCCTCACTTATGGAGTCCAGTACTGCCTGTACCTTACAGAGGTGACTTCCCCAGTCTGGGCTATGAATGACCACATCGTCCAAGTAAGCTGCTGCATAGTCACGATGTGGCCGCAAGATCTGGTCCATCAACCTCTGAAAGGTAGCAGGAGCTCCATGCAAACCAAATGGCATAACCCTGTACTTGAACAGACCTTCTGGAACAACAAAGGCAGTTTTCTCCTTGGCTTCTTTAGACAAAGGTATTTGCCAGTAACCTTTTGTCAGGTCCATTGTGGTTATGTATCTGGCATTACCCAACATCTCAATCAGCTCATCAACCCTGGGCATGGGATAAGCGTCAAACTTGGAAATCTCATTCAATTTTCGAAAATCATTGCAGAACCGCAAAGTACCATTGGGCTTTGGTATCAATACAATTGGGTTAGACCACTCACTTTTGGATTCCTCAATTACACCTAACTCCAGCATACGTTTAACCTCAGCTGACACTACCTTTCTACGTGCCTCTGGTATTCTGTAGGGTTTGAGGTTTACTTTCCTCCCAGGTTCTGACTCTACATGGTGCTCTATCAGGTGTGTACGCCCTGGTAGATCAGAGAACTTGCGTCTATTTTTCTGCAGGAACTCTTTTGCCTCTTGTTGTTGGGGCACTGAGAGGGTCTCATTCACACAGACTGGAGGGTTTGGTGGCAACGAATCACCCACCTCTGTATTTGATGCCACCAAGGATTTCCTCTGGTCCAGGGCTTAATCAAATTCACATGGTAGATTTGAAAAGGCTTCCTTTTCCCTGGTTGGTGAACCTTATAGTTGTCTGGCCCTACCTTTTCTACAATTTCATATGGGCCTTGCCATTTTGCTAAGAACTTGCTCTCCACAGTAGGCACCAAAATAAGGACGCTGTCCCCTGGGTTAAATTCTCGGACTCTGGCAGAACGATTGTAAATTCTGCTTTGGACCTCTTGTGCTCTTTGCAGATGCTCTTTTACAATTGGCATGACTGTTGAAATGCGGTCCTGCATTTGAGCTACATGCTCTATGACACTACGGAATGGGGAAGCCTCCGTTTCCCAGGTTTCTTTGGCTATATCAAGTAAGCCCCTATGGTGTCTACCATAGACTAATTCAAAAGGGGAAAAATCTGTAGACGATTGTGGAACCTCTGTAAAAGAGAACATCAGGTATGGCAACAGGCAATCCCAGTCACGACCATCTTTTTCTACCACCTTTTTAAGCATATGCTTGAGAGTCTTATTAAAGCGCTCCACTAACTCATCTGTCTGGGGGTGATACACAGAGGTCCGTATGTGGGTAATTTTGAACAGCTTACATAGCTCTTTCATAACCTTTGACATGAACAGTGTTCCTTGGTCGGTCAGCATCTGTTTAGGTATGCCTGTTCTTGAAAACATATAGAATAACTCACAGGCAATACTCTTTGATGTTGTATTACGCAAGGGAACCGCCTCTGGATAGCGAGTAGCGTAATCTATGACATCCAGAATATATTGGTGACCTCTAGCTGACTTGACTATTGGACCGACCAAGTCCATACCAATCCTTTCAAAAAGCACTTGAATGATAGTCTGGGGAATCAAGTGACTACGGAAATGTGGGGCTGGGGCATGTATCTGACACTTAGGACAGGACGCAAAGTAGTCCTTCACTTCCCTGTACACGCCTGGCCAATAAAATCTTTGGAGAATCCTCTCATGTGTTTTCTCTGCCCCTAGGTGTCCCCCAAGCACATGATTATATATCATACGGCGGTATGGCTTTGGTACAAGAATCTGCTCCACAATTTCCCATTACTTTTTGCAACCCAATACAAGAGGTCATTATTCATAGCAAAATGTGGGAATTGGTGGTCAGCATCAGGTACCTGAGGCACATTGTTAACAACTGTCACATTATCATGAGCATTAGCAAGAGTGGGATCTCTCAACTGTGCAGTACCAAAATTATCCCGTGAGACCTCTAATTCAGGTACGTTAGGCTCAGGAGCTGGTGAAGAGGCATCATCTTCCTCTCCAGCTAGGACCTGTAACGGAAAGGTGTCGCTCTCCTCATGCACTTTGGGCGTAGGCGGGGTTTCCACCTTTGGCTGTGTGGTTGTACCTTTTCCCCACAAATCCCAGAACAAAGGGAAATCACGTCCCAAAATCACATTATGCATAAGGTTTTTTACAACACCCACTTCATAATAAACAGATCCTACTATAGTCTCTATTGTGACCTTGGACATGGGGTAGTCCTTGACATCCCCATGGATGCAACAAACACTCATACATTTGTCCGGGATAAAGTCCCCAGCTATCAAGCTGGCATGCACCAGAGTGACCAGGCTACCAGAGTCCAACAACGCCTGGACAGAATGGCCATTCACCTCAACTTGACAGACCTGAGGCCCAGTCTCTAGTTCCGGTGCCGCAGCACAGACAGGTCTGGCAAATAATGATCTACGCCCACCAGCGTCACAGTTCCATTGGCTCAGAGGTGAATGGGCACTGGGCAGCAATATGTCCTCACTCATGGCATCTCCAACACTGTACCAGCCCTGGTTTCTCCAGCAGAGAGTCCCTTCTTGGGCTGGTGGACTGCCTAGAAAACACATCTCCAGCTCTTTTCCCTCCGCTCTCAAATAACTGAACAGTCTTACCGGGAGGTGCCCTACGCAAGGTGTTCCTGGAGGATGGTCGCGCTGTAGGATCATCATGGAGTTCCGCCTCAGTCTCCAGGTACCTTTCCAGAAGGCTGACGAGCTGGTTGGCATCTTTGGGGTCTCCATGTCCAACCCAGTGCTGCAACGCAGGAGGAAGAGCTCTGGAAAAACCTTCTCCACCATCTTTGCAGGGGTACAGGTGTCTGGTTCCAGCCACTTTTTCACCAGGTGAATCAGGTCGTACATCTGGGATCTGGCAGGCTTGTCCATATGGTAGCTCCAGGTATGTACCCGCCGGGCATGTACAGCAGTGGTTACCTCCAGCCGAGCAAGAATTTCCGCCTTTAACTTATCATAGTTCTGGACATCTTGCTGGCAGAGGTCATAATAGGCCTTCTGGGGTTCACCGGTCAAATAGGGGGCAATGACGTCTGCCCAGTCAGCAGCTGGCAGTTTCTCCCGTTCGGCCACCCTCTCAAACACAGTCAGGAAGGCCTCCATGTCATCATCTGAGGTCATCTTTTGCAAAGCTCTTTGCACAGCCCGCTTCTCATCTCTGTGCTCCATAGGTCTCTGCAGGCCAGTGACACCAGTCTCTTTAAGGAGCGTAATCTGCTCCAATAGCAAACGGTTGGTCTCCTGTTGCTGCACATTGGACTGCACGAGATGCTTCAGTATCTCCTCCATAGTCTGGGTCTGTATAGCGGCAGCAGCCTTCACCCAGGACATTAAAAAAGAAAAATTCTCCAAGGAGTGGATGTGTCGTTGCCCCTAGCAACCGCTGTATGCCCGCGTCCTCCACCAATTGTCAGGGTCTGGGGTTGCTAGGTGGGGTGGTATAGACACACAAGTCCAGTTTCTTTAGTACAAAACAAAGGTAGAGTTTATTTTCACTCAACAAGGTAGTGCCGCAACAAAAGGAAACAATACAAAAATGAATACCTGCCTGGCTAGGTTCTAACTAAACATAGAATAGGTTACCTCACGTAGAATAACAGAAATCCAAAAGCCAGTAGAATCATTCAGGACACAGCTCCAAAAATATGACCTCTATCTTTGGCTCTCCAGCCAAGCTCTGTCCACAGTCTGCTGCTGGAGCTGGCTTCTTAAGCCTCCTTGATGAGGAGACACTCTGCAGCTGAGTCACTGCCGGAACATCCCCAAAGTGTGGACTGGAGGGGGGTGGAATGACAGGTCCCACTACCAATCCTACCTGTCATTCCTAAAAATCCAGCCCAGTACTGAGCATTTACCAAAATGCTCAGCAGACGAAAGTTGTCTGCTGAGAACAAACATTCATGGAGTTTTCTCATCTCACCCACCTGAGTAGTCTGGGTGAGATGTACACCCCCTCCATTACCTGACCAGCCATCTGCTTACACTGTGCAAAGGGGGAGTTATACTGCGTGTGGACCAAATAAGGGGATTTATTTGATTTGCAAATGAAGGAGTGTGCCCTACTGTTTTAATTGGGGGAGGGGCTCCATCAGGGAACCAACAATCGCGAAGTTGGGTATTTGGGGGCTAAGGCCCCACGTTGCAGAAATGCAGCTTTTTTTGTTGCAGATTTTGCTGCAGTTTTTTGGAACAAAGCCAGGAGTGGATTGAGCAGAAGGTAGAAGTATAAGAACTTCCTATATATTTCCCTTTCCTTTTGTAGCCATTCAAATCACCCACCTTTCCATAGAATACATATAAAAGATACAAATGAATGTGTTATCAAAGCAACAGACAATCCCTAAAATGGTATAACTAAAAAGTACACCTGGCCCTGCAAAAAAGACACCCTAGGTATCCCCACATGGAAATATTTTTTTTTTTTTTAAAGTTATGGGTATTGGAAATTTTTTGCAAAGCTTTAGATCTTTGTTAAGGGGTTAAAATGTAAATAGAACTATGTAAATTTAGTATCCCTGGAATCATACCATAACATAGAATATAGGTGACGTCATTTTGACTGCACAGTGAATGCCATAAAAACGTTGCACAAAAGCACTTTTTATCCAATTCCAACCCATTTTTTTCAGCTTTCCAGTACATTGTGCAGAATAATAAATGGTCCTCATATGGCTCTGTGAATGGAAAAATAAAAGGTATTGGGTTTGGCAGGAGGGGAGTCAAAAATGAAAATCGAAAAATGTCACTAGTGGGAAGGGGTTAATTAAGAATGTGGCTACTTTCTGCCTGAAATTGCTCTAAGGCCAGGCCCATGTGGCTTGATTGCCCACAGCGTAAAAGACGTGGGGAAAAAACCTGTGTTTTACAGTCACTGTGTAGTGGATGGGATTCTAGTAACTCTCCTACCTACACTGGGTTATGATATGCGCAGTGGACATGCTGCGGTTTTGGAAATGGCAGCATGTCAATTATACCTACAGAAAAGCTGGTGGTTTTCTTAAATTGTATTAGTATGTAATCGCCTCAGTAGTGTTTGAATAAGTCTGTTTTTATTCATATGCTAATTAGGTTTTCGGTGCACAGGAAGTTGTCAGCCTGCTCTCCTTTCTCTACTGGGTGCTATGTATGAGAGCAGGGACAAGGAGTCAGCAGCAGCCTGTGCTGTATATACAGAGGACAGTGCAGGAAGAGACTTTCGGGGTGCCCGGAGAAGCTAATTAGCATATGAATAAAAACGGACTTATTCAAAATCTACTGAGGCAATTTACATACAAAAGGTAGATGTGGAATAGCCTTTCTAAAGGCTATGCAAGGATGTGATTAGTTAAAAATAACTTTTCCCAATGATAGAGCCCCTTTAAGTTTCAGGTTATACTATAAAATACAGTGCCTACAAGTAGTATTCAACCTCCTGCAGATTTAGCAGGTTTACACATTCGGAATTAACTTGGCATTGTGACATTTGGACTGTAGATCAGCTTGGAAGTGTGAAATGCACTGCAGCAAAAAAGAATGTTATTTCTTTGTTTAATTTTTTTTTAAATTGTGAAGTTTATTCAGAGGGTCATTTATTATTCAGCCCCTCAAACCACCAGAATTCTGTTTGGTTCCCCTAAAGTATTAAGAAGTAGTTCAGGCACAAAGAACAATGAGCTTCACATGTTTGGATTAATTATCTCTTTTTCTAGCCTTTTCTGACTATTTAAGACCCTCCCCAAACTTGTGAACAGCACTCATACATGGTCAACATGGGAAAGACAAAGGAGCATTCCAAGGCCATCAGAGACAAGATCGTGGAGGGTCACAAGGCTGGCAAGGGGTACAAAACCCTTTCCAAGGAGTTGGGCCTACCTGTCTCCACTGTTGGGCGCATCATCCGGAAGTGGAAGGCTTATGGAACTACTGTTAGCCTTCCACGGCCTGGACAGCCTTTGAAAGTTTCCTCCCGTGCCGAGGCCAGGCTTGTCCGAAGAGTCAAGGCTAACCCAAGGACAACAAGGAAGGAGCTCCGGGAAGATCTCATGGCAGTGGGGACATTGGTTTCAGTCAATACCATAAATAACGTACTCCACCACAATGGTCTCCGTTCCAGACAAGCCCATAAGGTACCTTTACTTTCAAAGCGTCATGTCAAGGCTCGTCTACAGTTTGCTCATGATCACTTGGAGGACTCTGAGACAGACTGGTTCAAGGTTCTCTGGTCTGATGAGACCAAGATCGAGATCTTTGGTGCCAACCACACACGTTACGTTTGGAGACTGGATGGCACTGCATACGACCCTAAGAATACCATCCCTACAGTCAAGCGTGGTGGTGGCAGCATCATGCTGTGGGGCTGCTTCTCAGCCAAGGGGCCTGGCCATCTGGTCCGCATCCATGGGAAGATGGATAGCACGGCCTACCTGGAGATTTTGGCCAAGAACCTCCGCTCCTCCATCAAGGATCTTAAGATGGGTCGTCATTTCATCTTCCAACAAGACAACGACCCAAAGCACACAGCCAAGAAAACGAAGGCCTGGTTCAAGAGGGAAAAAATCAAGGTGTTGCAGTGGCCTAGTGTTATGGTTCTGGGTATATATACAAAAATAATATTTTGAAACCGCAGAACCCCTTGGGCTGCAAAGGCACTGCAGCGAGGTCCACAGGCCCTATGGGCGGCTGTATGTCTGTGTGCAACAGTACAGCACAGTGTGAACTGAGAGCAACACAAGTTCACCAGTTAGACTCACTGAGTGAATGACAGTGCAGCTCCCAATGTGAACAAGCAGAAACAAACAAAAGACAGCTGCCCAGGGTTAACACTCACCCCAGGTCAGCGACAAACATAATCCCCTACAGTAGCTAGGGGTGCTCCTGCACACAGCTAGGAGCTACCAACGGTGTTAGACAGGGCGGGCACGGCTAACTTGGAAACCACACCTGCTGCAGCTCCACAGGCTGGAACAATGTCTATTGCCCCAGGCCTTGGTGTAGAGCTGTCAGTCCTTCAGGATTTACAGGTCTATCTACTAGCACCCTAGACTGCCACCTGCCTAAACACTGGAGACTCTCCCTGGGACTACTGTCTTTAGGACTGGTAGTTTCAGATAAAGTGTGAGCGTCGGGCGGGCGTCGACTCACTCTTTTTAAATGGAAGTCCCCGCCCAATAGGGGCGGTGGCCATGACCTCACCGCTCATGCTCAGTCGGGGAGAACTGGCACTTAGGCTGTGAGTGGCTCCAAAAGGTCCGAGCATGCTCAGTTGGGGAGAAATGGCACTTAGACTCCAGTCGCCTCACTGCATGAGGCCGAGGGCAAGAGTCGGATTGACCCGCAGGTGGCGCTGTGCGCCATGATGGAACCCTGCGAGACCCGATCCTAACACCTAGTCAGTCTCCTGACCTTAACCCAATTGAAAACTTGTGGAAGGAGCTCAAGATTAAAGTCCACATGAGACACCCAAAGAACCTAGATAACTTGGAGAAGATCTGCATGGAGGAGTGGGCCAAGATAACTCCAGAGACCTGTGCCGGCCTGATCAGGTCTTATAAAAGACGATTATTAGCTGTAATTGCAAACAAGGGTTATTCCACAAAATATTAAACCTAGGGGTTGAATAATAATTGACCCACACTTTTATGTTTAAGATTTATTAAAATTTAACTGAGCAACATAACTTTTTGGTTTGTAAGATTTATGCATCTGTTAATAAATCCTGCTCTTGTTTGAAGTTTGAAGGCTCTAACTTATTTGCATCTTATCAAACCTGCTAAATCGGCAGGGGGTTGAATACTACTTGTAGGCACTGTATATGCAAATCACATATCAGTTTAAAATTTATGAAAATAAAATTGATAAAAGAATTTTTTCTCCACGAACAAACGTGAATACAATGTAAAGAATGTGTTAGTTTGAACCTAGAACTGAATAGCAAGCAGGCAGAGAATTTATTTTTATGGTTTTGCTGCCACCTGCTGACGATAACTGATAGAGGCAAGTATAATAAAATACTAGGTCATTTTTTAGCTCTCCAGATATGACACATTTTTGACACAGGTCTGTTTACATAATTGATTTATCTATAATATTTTTTTGTTCAGTAGCTGTTTAACCCTTTCCTGCCAGAGGAATTCTTCGACTTTCCCAAAGTCTTCGTTTTTAGTGTTCACTCTGCAGCCACAATGACATGTCATCTATATTCTGTTTCTGTACAATTCCAGGGATACAAAATTTATACTTTTATTTACATTTTAACCCCTTAACAAAAATATAAATCTGTGCAAAAAAAAATTTTTTTCCTTAAAGTTGCCACATTCTAACTCTTGTGGCTTTTTTTTTTGTATTTCTGTGTACGGGGATAAAAAGGGTGTCCTTTTTTTCTGGGGCCAGGTGTTCTTTTTATTTATACCAGTTTGGTGAATGTCTATGCCTTTGATTTAATTTTGTTCAAATTTTTATTAGAGGCAAAACTGCAAAAAAAATGGTGTTCAACGGACAGGAAAAATATTTTTATAAGTTTTTAGATCAGGTGTTTTCCGACACAGGGATAATTAATGTTTACATATTTCACAGTATGTAAAATATATGTATTCTTTTATATGTATTCTAGGGAAAAGGGGGTGATTTGAAATTTTTGATGTCTTTTATTGTTTAGACCCCCTACGTTTCTTGAACAACGGGGGTCTGATCATTAATGTAATTTGTATGTCATTTGTATGACAGGGGACATTTATTATAAGTCCTTATCTCTACTCTGTTTACAATTGCTACTTTTAATCCCCTTACGCTAGGTTCACACTAGCGTTCTTCTTTCCGTTCTGTGCTTTCCGTCTTCTGCATGCCAGAAGACGGAAAGCACAGACCGGGTCCGGCTGTGAGCGGCGGTGAGCGTTTTATGCTCTCCGCCGCGAAACCGGATTTTTTAATCCGGACACAGAGTACTGCATGTCCAACTCTGTGTCCGGATTATAAAACCCGGTTTCGCGGCGGAGAGCATAAAACGCTCACCGCCGCACATCTCTCTCACCCATTCAAATGAATGGGTGAGAGAGACTCCTGCAGGTTTCCGTCTCCTGCCTCTGTTTTAGGCAGGAAACGGAAACCTGCATAACGGAGTTCACAACGCAGATGTGAACGAGCCCTTATCTGTCCTCTAGGGTAATGGAAAGCTTTGCTATCAGCATAAAAAGGTGTCAGTATATAATCAGTATGTGCATCAGTCCGTTTTAAAGTCTCAAACTGAATTCAAACGGACAGATGGCATACTGATGTGTGAACCAAGCATTACAGGTCGGCTAGTAGTAACACCAGTAGTAGTAATGCCTGATCGCGGGCATTAGCTCTTAAGACTTGAGCTAAGACATGGCATGAGGAAGGAACGATGTTCCCAAAACGCGTAGCTATATTCATTAGTGATGCGCTAAGTCTGCCGTTGCAACATCTTCATGAATTTGGATTGAATTTTTATACAATGAAGAAATAAAGTTTGAAGATTTTACTTATTCCGGGTCTGGAGAGTGCTGGATTCATCTATGTATATTTGGCTTTCTTGACCGATTCAAGTCCATCGGTGTCCGTGCATCTCAGACATGGAGTTCTTATGAATATAACAAGTGGGTGAGCTGGACAGTTTATTTGTGTAATATATTACTGTTTATTATCCTGTATCTGTATTACTATGCTGCTGTAACATACTGAAATTTCCCCACTGTGGGACTATTAAAGGATTATCTTATCTGATTATCTTATCTAATGTTATCCAGTAGCTCCAACACAGTATAATCATCTCCAGTGGCCCCCCACTCAGTGGTCCCCACTGGCTTCCAGTAAAATTGAGCTTAGTGGAGCCACGCAGTATCATGGTCCTAATTGGCCCCGACACAGTATAATTGTCATGGTAGCCCTTGAAGAGATTAGCGAGAAGGGCTGAGACTATGGGGTTTTTTTGTCCAAGGCATACAAGGGGTTAATCCAGCAGCACTAGACAAGGTGGTTTTTTGGTAAATAATGATTTGACCTCACCTTCACCCTCCTTGTTTTGGCTTGGTTTTGGCGCCCTTTCGGGCCGTTCAGTGGGAGTGGTGTAAGATGGAGTTGGAGGTGGAGTTAAGTTTATTTAACACAGGTACGTGGGGGACCCTAGCACCTTCTACCATCCTGTGGTGAGAGGAACTCCCTCCCACTCTACCCGTGCAGTTTTTGCTTTGTGTTTCTTTTGTTTTTTTCCTCTTTTTTCGCTTTCTTTTCTTTTATTTCAGTTGTCGCAGCGTGGCATAAGGTTCATGCCCCGGTTAATGAAGATTAGCCCACATTTCCTCTTCATGCAGCAGTCAACATACGGGTGAAGACATGGAGGAAGAGGCGGGGCATGATGTTTTTTCTCTGGTTTTTCGTTTAAATCCGTTCGCACTTTAATTTGTTAAATCAATAAAATACGCTGTGGCCAATCCCAGCTTAAACCACACTTCAGAGTTTGTGTTGTTATTTTTGAGGTTGCCTGCTGGGAAGTTGGTGTTATTATGATCATCCGCATAGTCTCACAAACCCCAAGTAATATTGTCTGCAATGGCCCACACACAGTATAATCTTCATCATTGGCCCTAAAGAATATAAATTTCTCGACATAGTTCAAGTTTATAGACAGTCAGCAACCAGGTCCTCAATGGTCCCCAGTATAATAGTCATCAAAGGCCCCCATACAGTATACTGGTTCCCAGTGGGCCCCATACAGTATGATAGTTCTTAGTGGACCCTATATAGCAGTGATGGCGAACCTATGGCACGCGTGCCAGAGAGGGCACGCAGAGCCCTCCATGCTGGCACGCGTGCGGTCGCCCGGATCGCTCACCAACAGGGAATCCGGTACAGGATTCCCCGTTGATGAGCGATCACTGCCTTCAGTTGTATGTGCAAATGCACATACAGCTGAAAGCTGTCAGGGTAGGCCGCGGATCGCGCGACCGCGGCCTACACTGGCTGCAGAGTTTGACCTCTGCCCCGACGCGGGCGCGATGACGTCATCAGCGCCGCCAGTGACAAGAAGGTGGATGCCGGCGGCTCTTCAGGGGTGAGTATGAGAGTGGCTCACTGTGTATATGATGTTGGGGGGAGCGCTTATAATACTTGGTGGGGTGTATGATACTGGGGGGGAGTGTATAATACTGGGGGGGCTTATAATACTGGGTGGGGTGTATAATACTGGGGGGAGTGTATAATACTGGGGGGAGTGTATAATACTGAGGGGGTTTATAATACTGGGGGGAGTGTATAATACTGGGGGGGCTTATAATACTGGGTGGGGTGTATAATACTGGGGGGAGTGTATAATACTGGGGGGAGTGTATAATACTGAGGGGGCTTATAATACTGGGGGGAGTGTATAATACTGGGGGGGCTTATAATACTGGGGTGGCTTATAATACTGGGGGGTGTACTAAAGAGCATATAATACTGGGGGGGGGGCTATTTATAAGCACACAATACTGTGTGTGGATGCCACTGTGGAGCATATAATCCTGTGGGGGGGGACACCTACTGTGGAGCATATAACACTGGGGGGCTACTGTGGTACTGTGGAGAATATAATATTGTGTGGTGGGCCCACTGCAGAGCATATAATACTGTCTGGGGTCCCCTCACTATTTATATCACACAGTATCTGTTTTATAGCAGACGTGATATTAGTACAGGATGTAAGAATATTACACGGTAACTATAAAACAGATCCTGTGCGATGTAAATAGTGAAAATTAATTGTTCAAAGTACCAAATGCCGAGACCTTTACATTTCAGTACAACGTTGTTTGTATTATTGAAAGCTCTGTAAAGCCCCACATGACTGTAATTTTTGGTCAGTAACTGTCCGCAATTGTGGATCCGCATAGTATTAAGTCTATATTGTCGTGTTGGCACTCCGCGAAAATTTTGTGGGTTTTGGGTTGCAGTTTGGGCACTCGGTCTCTAAAAGGTTCGCCATCACTGCTATATAGTATCCCCACAAACTATACTGCTCTCCAGTGCCCCCACACACACACACACACAGTATAATGGTCCATAGTGACCCCCACACAGGATAATGCTCTCAAGTAGCCCCACAAAGTATAATCTCACATTCCCTTTTAGACTGATTCCCAAGTGAATGGATGAGATGAGAGCCTCAAAAGCTTGTAATCTGTCATCATTATTAGTTAGCCATTAAAAAAGGTATCAACTACTGAAGACTCTCAAGTTTTTTGTTTTTCATATTCCATATCTACTGGCTAACACGGTACAAAAACATACTTTTTCCTTATACTAGTTGTTCTGGTAATACAGAGACTATGCCAGTAGATGGCGCACTAAGCAAGACTCTGTTTTGAAAGAAAATAATTCTAAAAGGATAGTTAGAAAAATATAGGTCATCAATATCTGGCCTGGTGGCGGCCCTGCAATGTTTTGGAACCTATTTTTATTACATTTATTCTAGGTAGGTAGAGATATGTAAAGAAAATGAAGCAAAGGGCAGTCTTATTTCATCTTTAGTTACATAGAGGAGTCAGGACTTAGCAATGGATATACTGGCTTATAGAGTGATGTTTCCACACTGTGTAAAACACTGTATAAAGATAACAATAAATATGTATGCAGGGACTACAAGGATTTTCTTTTCACAAAGTTTACATAACTAAACAAATGTAGTTAGCAGCAAGCTAAGATGGCGTTCAACACTCCACATTATATTTCATAAAGTGAAATTGTTAATATGGAACGTATTTACTGTAAGAAACGTGGTGTGAAATTGAGTTAAAGAGGTTGTCCGGGATAAAAGGATATTTTTACCTTAAACTAAACACCCCCCATCCCCATCTACTTTATAAATCACTTTTATTATCAAAAGTGAATATATACCATGATCGCTGGGGTGGTCACGTGATTGCTCTAGGCCAGGGGTAGGCAACCTTTTCTGTTCGGCGTGCCGATTTAAATTAAAAAATCAAAGATGAGGTCCTCGGAGTGCCGGTCAATAATTGTAAAGCTGACGACACCTACACTAAAGTCATATAGCACAAACCGCAACATAGGGGTGCTGTCATACTGCGCTCCCAGCCACATGCGCTTACCACTATTTGCCTGGATACACATGTTCTTTTCCTTTAGAAGCAATGTAAGTACATGCATAAACCCACAATTAGTGGTAATGTATGTGACTGGGAGCAGAGTGAGGTCATACCTGTAAAGAGCTGACACACAATGTACCTGTATGCTCCATCCAGTCCTTGGCCGTAGTAACTTCAGTTTTCTGTAAGGGAGCGTTCACACTACCGTCGGTGTCCGACGGCTAGTGTCTGCTGCTAATGTCCGTTCAAAATCTTGTGCGGATATTCGTATCGGACACTAGCTGTGTCCGTGACATTTTGCATTGATTTAAACGGACACCGGGTGCGTTCTTTTACTGTCCATGTCTGTCCTTAAGTGTCCGTTCCCAAAGATGTCCGACTTTTCAAGCGGACAGCAAAACCCGACATGTAGGTTTTTCTGTCCGCTTGAAAAGTCGGACATCTTTGGGAACGGACACTTAAGGACACCCACGAACAGTAAACGAACGCACCCGATGTCCATTTAAATCAATGCAAAATGTCACAGACACAGCTATTGTCCGTTGCTAATGTCCACACAAGATTTTGAACAGACATTAGCAGGGGACACTAGCTGTCGGACACCAACAGTAGTGTGAACGCTCCCTAAGTGAAACGCAGATTAATTTGTCACTTTTAGTTCCTGGCGGTGCAGTAACAGCAAAACCCCAGCCAGGAATAAATGGGTGTCACACTTACAATAAAGTGAATGCACTGGTGCCCAGGAACTGGATTTGGCTTTAATTGCATCTAGTTACAGTGTTACCACCCAATAGAATCACACTAAGGCTGAGGCCCCACATTGCAAAAAAGCAGCTTTTTTTATTGCAGATTTGGCTGCGTTTTTCTTTCCGTCAAAGCCAAGAATGGCTAGAAAACCAATGGGAAATATATAGGAAGCTTCTTATATGTCTCCCTCCTGCTCAATCTACTCCTGGCTTCGGCTCAAAAAAAACCCCAGCAAAATCTGCAACAAAAAAAAGCTGTTTCTGCAACGTGGGGCTGTAGCCTAAGGCTGAGGCCCCCACATTGTGGGAACACAGCTTTTTTTGTTACATATTTTGCTGTGTTTTCCTGAGCCTAAACCAGGAGTGGATTGAGCAGAAGGGAAACGTATAAGAAGCTTCCTATATATTTCCCATTCCTTCTGTAGCCATTTTTTAGCTTTGGTTGAAATAAACCGCATGAAAATCTGCAACAAAAATGCTGCGTTTCTGCAACGTGGGGCCTCAGCCTTACGCCTCCTGCATACAAATGGCACGGATGTGGTTTTCACTGACCTATACATTAAAAATGAATTGACAGGGCTGCAAATGCAGACAGATATAGGGGATGTATGGGACACATATAGGGGATGTAGGGGCCACACGGTGGCTCAGTGGTTAGCACTGCAGCCTTGCAGTGCTGGAGTCCTGGTCTTCAAATCCCACCATGGGCAAAAAAACCATCTGCAAGGAGTTTGTATGTTCTCCCCGTGTTTGCATGGATTTCCATCCCATATTCCAAAAAAAAAGACATACTGATAGGGAAAAATGTACATTGTGAGCTCTATGTGGGGCTCACAATCTACAAAAAAAAAAAAAACGTATAGGACCTGCTCCATAGTTTTCAGTTCTTCAATTTGGCCCAGATACACAGCCACAAAAAGAATGGCTGTATATATGGGTCAATTGAAATATATAGGTCTGTACTTTATCCACAGTTGTAGATAAAGAGTCTGGTCATGTGCATTGCAGGTTACAACTCAATGTGCCTCATATTAATAGCAGTTAACCCCATCATGTCCCTCACATTAACCCCCTGTGTGCTTTACATAAGGGACACTGATATGTGAGGCATATGGAGGTAATAAGTGAACATCTTCATTATATAGGTCCTTTATTAGTACCACCATATGTCTCACACATCAGTAACCCTTATGTGAGCCACACAGGGTTAATGTGAGGGACATGATGGGGTTAACTGCTATTAATGTGAGGCACATGGAGTTACTGAAACAAAAGTAATAACCCCAAATGCCTGACAGTAATAAGAATGATTAGTAACACACACGTACCTGGTGTTTTTACTTTCACTTTGCTTCTCCTCCTCAGGGCTGCAGACGGCAGGAGCTCCTCACGTGTAGCAGCAGGTCCAGGGAGCCCTTATCCTGTGCAGTGAGAGACTCACCTCTGATTGGTGGGCAGTGAGAGAAGGTGGCGTGTCCTACACCTCGGCTCTACCAGAGCACTGAAAGGACGCTCTCACTCTAAATTTAGTGTGAAGTCTCAAGCTGGCTGCCGTGCCAGCAAAATATGCCTCGCGTGCCAGTCTTGGCACACGTGCCAGGGGTTGCCGACCCCTGCTCTAGGCAGATCTTTAAAGTATACTGTATACCCATTCTCTCTCTCCTCCCGTCCCCTCCCCTCACTACAATCTTCCCGTCCTCAACCCTTTCCTCCCATCTCCTCACTTCCATCCCCTCCCCTCACTACACCCCACCCAGCATACTTACCTTTACCTCCTGCCACCTCCTGGCAGGTTGCGCTATCAGCCACACTCGCACAGCGGGCTATTGAGGATGTGTGAGTCACCTGGCTCCGTCACAAAGATGGCTGCTGACGTTTAAGTGGTCCAGCTAGCTAGGGAGAAAAGGAGGGGGACAGTGAGTGTGAGAGGGAGGTGTGGTGATGGATAGCTAGTATTGTGGTTGCTCAGTGCGTAGTGTGCGGGCTAAGTAAGGAAACAGGGAGAGAGAAGTGTGAGAAAGGGAGGGGGTCAATGAGAGAGGGAGGAGAAGTGAGGCATCCTGGAACTTGTAGGAAACACAGAAGAGGAAGTTATGGATATAAACAAATGCAGAGGATGCAATGCTCTCACTGAGAACCCCAGAAATTACTCAAAATACTGCTAAAGGTATTTGGTGGCATTTATTAACCTATTAATAGTACTAACATTTTTGTAAAATGATTATTTGCCCGGAAAACCCCTTTAAGAAAAGAGCAACCTTATTTCATCTTTACATAGGACATGAGTCAGACTCTACACTGGGTATAAATGTCCTTGACTTCAAGAGTAACCTGGAAATGATTCTCGTCATGTCACTTTGCAACAGTATTTATGAACCACATATTTGCATTGTAAGATACTTTTAACTTCTTTTGCTGTTATAGAATTGCAAAAATCAATATGTTTAATAATATAAACATTTAATAATAATTTAAAAGAGTGATATTTGAATACTGTATCAAAAGGGCAACACAGGAAACAGTAAAACATAAAAAATAAATATAGGGTAATCAATACCATTTTTTGTATACACAGTGAGCAAATACATTTTTTCACAAGCAAGTTTATATAACCAAACACGTAGTTAATAATTTAAGATAATGTTGAACATTACAAAACAAGCATTGGTACTACCTATTCAAATGGGTGATCCAACATGCAAAAGTATAGCTCTCCATTTACTCAGATTTACAGTAAAAACAGAATATATTCCCCTGATGTGGTCTACCACAGTGTTTCCCAACCTTTACAAGCAAACCTTTAGGAAAACAATGTCCCCACTGAGTAGCCCCAGTAGTGATTACTTAGAAATGTTAGCAAAATGAGGCTTTGTTTGAGTTATGTAATGATCCCTGCCACATGCTGTATAATGTCCATTACTTTCACTAGAATGTCCCCCTCAGTGATCCCACAACATAGTATCCCCACGTGTAGTATAATGTCCCCAAATGTCATTCACATGTAATATAATGGCCCTACAGTGCCACCACATGTAATATAATGGCAACCATAGTGTTCCATATGTAATGTGATGTTCCCCAAATCCCAAAATTGCCTTCACCCCTTGGGATAAGGGGATATTGTCACTCCTTGGGCACCAAGTTATGCAAACTTATACGTTGGTCGGTTTGAAGAGGAATATATTTATGGACATAATGAATGGTTCACAAAAATCATATACTACAAAAGGTATATAGATGATTTATTATTTATTTGGAATGGTTCCACAGAAGATTTCTCTGAGTTTACAAACTACCTTAATCAGAATGATTGGGGTCTTCAATTCTCCGGTAAGGCCAGTAAGGTTGAAATTGAATATTTGGACTTGACCCTTATGGCCGTTAATAACATCATCTGCACTAAGACTTATTTCAAGACGGTCAACTGTAATGGGCTATTGGACTTCAGGAGCTGTCATTTACGGAAATGGAAGGAGAACGTGCCATTCGGGCAATTCAAAAGGATTCGCAGGAATTGCACACAGACATCCGATTATCTCCTCCAGAGCAACATCTTGGCTGCTAGGTTCAATGAGAAATTTAAAGAAGAACTTCACGTTTGTAAGTGTCAAATTTTTTATTCTTAGTAAAGTCAAGTGAACGTTTTCGGTCCCATGGACCTTCATCAGACTCTACAATTGAAATTATAAGAAAACAATATTATAAATAACACACAGAAAAAATAAATCAAAATACAGCCACATCCGGCTTGAACATTGACACAAGGTATATGTATACATATACAATTGTCCCAACAGGAATGTCTAAGACCACGTCCAAAGGACACAAGAGCTGACTTCAGATGCAACTTTCTTACAACATACAATGGGGCCCACAACAATATTCGGTCTATTATTAAGAAGTTCTGGCCCATACTTCTGAATGATCCACACCTGAGGAAATCCTTACCCACTATACCATGTTTTACATTCAGGAGAGAAAGGACTTTGAAAAGCATACTGGCTCCCAGCCGATTGAAAAAAACTACGGGTTTTGCCACAAGTTCTACAGAACATGTCAAGAAAGGTAGCTTTCGCTGTGGCAAGAAAAGGTGCAAATGTTGTTTTTGTATTTCGCACAATATAGACCAGGTGACCAGCAGCTCAACAAAAGAAAAATTTACACTTAGGAGCCGCTTGGACTGCTCCATATCTTATGTCATCTACCTACTGGAATGCCCCTGTGGTCTACAATACATTGGCCGTACCACCATGGCCTTAAGGGTACGGCTCAATAAACACAGGTCTAATGTAATCAATGGCTACACTAAACATAGTGTCTCTAGGCACGCAGCCCAGTTCCATAACAAAGAGTTTATAAACTTCAAAGTAACACCAATTGAGTCTGTACCAGCCAATTGTCACGATAGGTTTGAGGTATTAAGACGGAAAGAAATATATTGGATTTATAAATTTGACTGTCTGGTACCAAAGGGCTTGAATGAAACATTAGAAGACATAACCCACTAATTATGGTCTTGATAGGGTTGTGGACTACTAGGTTCCCCGACCCTTAGCCCCTTCTCCTGAGGGTGATGCAGTTTTAAAGATATTTATATTTCTTCTTTTCACATAGTTTATGTCAACCATTAGTGTCATGTATTGCCCCTCCTTTCCCCCTCTTGTTACATTGCTTATCAATTATATAATTCCTTATCAGTTTTAAAGCTATTTATATATTCATCTATTTACATAATTCATGTTAATCATTTGTATTCCATACTTATCCTGCTTTTATATATGTATACTGTTTTATTTGCGCATGCGTGGGCTCGGACACCCCGCGCATGCGCAGTACCTATTTCCCGACGAGCTGGCCGGCCGGCCAGCACGTGCTAGCCGGAAACAATGGCCGGCGCGTCCGTAATCCTATTCCACTGCACCACTAATGGGCTATATATATACAGCTGCCCTACACGGTGGTGTCATGCTCTGGCCCACTGTGGAAGGGTAAGTACAGATTTTTATGATTTTTATGTGTTTTAACGTCTTACTACTGCTGCCAATGCTTGATTAATATAGTTGTGTATGCCAATAAAGGAGTTTCATTTTACATCTACTGGCAAGCGCTGTTTTATCCTCGACCCAATCCCTTGAGGAAGCCGGTCCATTACATACCTGACTCCTTGGGGAGAGACCACTATATAGGTGTGTGGAGACTTATTAAGCCTTTAGCACTCCACTTCGCAAGGGACCATGGGAAGAATATGCAAATCTGTCTTCCATTATGTAATTAGGAAGTCAGATTTGCATATTCTTCCCATGGTCCCTTGCGAAGTGGAGTGCTAAAGGCTTAATACGTCTCCACACACCTATATGGTGGTCTCTCCCCAAGGAGTGACAATATCCCCTTAACCCTGTCTAAGCCTCTCACCTCTACCAGGTTATAGTCCTCTCTACATCGAGCTGATGAGATGCAAGTACATCGAAATGGCCGTCCTTGATTGAGAGACTATACCTGGTAATAATCCCAGCGTCATTGCAAAACAAAGGCCTCTTGGATGGTCGAGCATGATGCTAAAGGGAGCAGCCTTTATTGGGTTATTTCACTGGAATTCTGTCTTCCTAACTACATCAGGGAAGACAGGCTTGCACATTCCAGTGAGCGCCCTCTATTGGTTTGCAACACTGAGGCAGCAGCTGACTTCCTAATTACATCATGGAAGACAGATTTGCATATTCTTCCCATGGCCCCTTGGGATAGTGAGTCATGCTCCCAGGGGTATGTATACTACAGGTTGATAAACACTGGTCTACAGTCATCCCATTTACAGTATACACAACACATAGAGCTTGATAAGCAATATTACAGCACTAGCATACTACTGCTGCAGCCACTCACTAACCACGTGACTGCTATACACAGACAGACAGACTGCCACTGTAAGCAGCAGTCACCTGCTTATTTAGTTAACAGGATTGTTGTGTGTGTTTGGCGGCTGCATCAACAATCCGTTTTATTAAAATGAGGACTAAGGACTGGACTGGAGGTCTCTATTGTGCCTATTATCACAAAGCAGTGGCAGTGGCAAATTCGAATTTATAATGTCACATTTTTATAATGCTGATATGGGTGTCAAGGCACTTCACTAGTCTTCTTGCTGCCCTTTGTAGCTCCTTGAGCTGGATAGCATCAATTTCAATTTCCAAATGCCTGTCCATATCCTGCTGACTTCAGTGAAGGCCGGTGGCTGCAGTATCAGCAGTAGAAGAAGCAAAGTCCAAATCCAGTTCCAGACTTCCCATAAACTAGTCAGATACACTGCTTTCAGGTAAGAAGGACCCATAGGTATCTGTGAGCCTCAAACTATAGCTCCCAGCATATCCTAACAGGCTTTCAGTGCATGCTGAGAGTTGTAGTTTTCAGTACTGCAAGTCTCAGCAAAAACTGTAGGTCTACAGCTCTCTGTAGGCTAAGTTATGAGTAGATAACATTCGGACCCTCCTCTTCTTGAGAAACTACAAAGTCCAGCATTACCCGACAGCTACAGACAGCTTTTAGTGCAGACGGGGAATTGTAGTTTTCCGTTGTGAGCAAATGAACTACAAAGCTATTGATGTTGTTGATCACTTTAATGGCTTTCCAAAGGTTCTAAAACTCAGATGAAACAATAAATTTAATAAAAATAAAATTACAGTACTTTCCTCCCTCATAAATACAAGGGAAATGCTCTCTTTTCCTGTCATTGTAGCCTAGCTGTTCTGTTACAAACTGTCAGTGATGATGTTTGGTAGTGGCACATGACCGTGGCATGATGTATAGGATAACTTGTACTGTATGTAATGCTGTCATGTATGTAAGACGTGTTATCAGTTATTGGGTACTGTTTCTTAGTCTGTGCTGTGTACATTGTATGCTTGTTGATAACTGATTATTCATAAATTAATTTTCAGCCAATTGCTGTGCTTAGTAGTGATGCCAGTAAGAAAGGTACATGACTGAGGTTGCTGTGCAACAGTACATTATGTGTGCCATGACAAATGGGTGGCCAATAAAGCACTGAGGCAATGGCGTAACTAGAAATGGCGGGGGCCCGTGGTGAACTTTTAACATGCCCCCCCCCTCCCCCCGACTGACACCGACGACCTCGACCGACCCCCTCCTACGCATTCCTGCGGGCTCTATTATGCCCTATAGTGGCCCCTGCACACAGTATTATACCCCCATAGTGGACCCTGCACACAGTATTATCCCCCATAGTGGCCCCTGCACACAGTATTATGCCCCTTAGTGGCCCCTGCACACAGTATTACGTTCCTTAGGGGCCCCTGCACACAGTATTATGCCCCATAGTGGCCCCTGCACACAGTATTATGTCCCTTAGTGGCCCCTGCACACAGTATTATGCCCCCTAGTGGCCCCTGCACACAGTATTATGTGGCTTAGTGGCCCCTGCACACACTATTATGTCCCTCAGTGGCCCCTCCACACAGTATTATGCCCCATAGTGGCCCCTGCACACAGTATTGTACCTCATAGTGGCCCCTGCACACAGTATTATGTCCCACTGTGGACACCCATAAACAATTATTATACTTGGAGACCCAGGGGGGAGAAAAACATTAAAAAAAAACCTCTGTCACTCACCCATCTCCTGGCTCCTACGCTGTCGGCCTCCGAAGTAGTCCATCTTCAATGACATCAGATGTCACATGACCCGGGATGCAGGCCGGGGTCATGAGACGTCAGACGACTAGGTCGAAGCCTGCCCGGATCATGGAGAGCTAAGTAACAGTGTTTTTTATGTTTCTTACCTCTCCCGGGCCTCCGATCATTATACTCAGGGGTCCAAAAAGACCCCCCGAGTATAATGATAGCAGCGGTAGCGGCTGTCACCGGGTCCCTAATGTTCTGGGCCCTGTGGCAGCTTCCTCTGCTGCTACGGCGGTAGTTACGCCACTGGCACTAACTTCAAGTGGCCACAAATGCTCATTAAATCAAGTAGTCTGCAATAAAACAAAATTATTCATATCTTTTGTACAGCGTTATCGCTTATGTCTTTAGAGGGTCAAATCTTATTCTTTATTCCTATAAATAAACACAGATATAGTAAAATTCATTCAGCCATTTTTGGGTTTTTTGCGAAGACAATCTCTCTAGAAGACCACTTTGTCATGCACTTTTGGGTGGTTGTCTCAAAGAGATCCCAATGCACATATGTACACATGCATACCTACACCTACCACAGATCTCCACCTCAGAACCCAGAGTATAATAATCAGAGGCCCAGGAGAAGTGATTAAAAATAACAAACAAACTTATACTCACCTTAACTCACCTCTCCAGCGCATCCTCGGTCTGACCGTGTCACACCTTGGAGAGGTGACAAAAAAAAAAAATACTTATACTAACCTGCCCTGAGCTCAACATCCTCTCCAGCGCTCTTCTAGACATTGACTGAGGACAGACCTCACTGCTGGGGCCTGTGATTGGATGTCAGTGGTCATGTGGGACACGACGACGTCATTACGCCGACACGTCCCATGTGACTGCTGGGGCCCAATCACAGGCCCCGGCAGTGAGGTCTGTCGTCAATCAATTTTGTTTATTTTTTATCACCTCCCCTGAGCTGGCATCTAATGAGAAGGGGCCCAGCCGGGACCCTTTACATTAACAATAGGTATAGCGGTAGGGGTACTAGGTCCAGAGCCCCGGCCATTTCCAGTTGTCCGTGGGCCCCAAACCCCTCCAAGCCTGGCAAGGGGTGTGACCGTGATTGTTACGCCACTTGATCTTAATAGACTCTTAATGCTGTCTCCATTTTTGAACCCTTTTTCCATTCATTTCCACTAACTTACTATTTATTTATATTTTCATAATTTTGGGGATTCCAGCCAATCGTAGCACAGTTGGACGGCCAATAGCTCTAATGCATTATGGTAATACATATTAAATGAAAAGGAAATGAATGCTACCTAGTTGTCTGTGTACAGTGTGTACACTAATAGAGATCACAGACATGTTTTCACTTGTTTCTTTTTACAGTACATAGCCATCAGCAAGCTTTGGTACTTAATGCTAATGACATTCATATCCATTCTATGTAAATCACTCTTATGAAATTTAGGGTCAGGTAAAATAATAGGTTTATCCCTTATTTCGAAAACTGCTTTAAACAGGTTTGTAAATTGTGTAAGCTCTAGGGAGGGAACTATATACTACGTGGATTGCACTCACTGAATACAACCACTGACTCTCAGCTTCTTATCTGTAGTACTATGAACCTAGTTGTCTTAATTCCGTCCTGTAATATAGTATATTTTCTACTGCCTGTGCTCTTTATTAGTCAGAATGAAATGTTTTCAGGAAAATATTACATCAGATTATCTACTAGATGGCTAGTGACTGTGATTCATAACTGGATTTAGGTTTTGGCATAATTCATGTCTGGGTATATTGTACTTAGCAGCATTGGAAACTATGTGATTTTTCCCATTGCATTTCCTGTGTAGTATCTGACACATAAAGGAAAGATTGTATTTTATTGAGATGGTGTGAAAGGATGTTGTTTTAAAAAGAAATAAGCCTTACAAAAATAGAATACTAGTTCTATAACCACATGCATTGTGCTACAGTATAAAGGGGCATTACTGACAACTGTTAAAGAGGACTTTTCACCACTTTTGGGCACATGCAGTGTTATATACTGCTGGAAAGCTGACAGTGCGCTGAATTCAGCCATAGAGCACTACGGTACCGGCACCGTAAGCTCTTTACACCGGGCACAGATCGGGAAAGCCGACAGTGCGCTGAATTCAGCGCACTGTCAGCTTTCCAGCAGTATATAACACTGCATGTGCCCAAAAGTGGTGAAAGGTCCTCTTTAAGGTCTCCTTAGATGACTTGATAACTGATGCAACCACGTGACAAGTGAGGACTTGAGCTAGTCACTAATATTTGACCAATAAACCTTTATATGAGTGGATTTTCATGTATGTTCTTGCGCTTCTCTATCACTCAACAGATCATTTTATCTGCCAACCGTGTGCATTTACCCAGGGCTAGCGTCAGCACCTGGCAAGCCTGTCAGAACCTGACTCCCAGGAGGGCCCGCTCTTCTTCTGCTTGGTGCTGACTGCCATGCATTGTTTCACCCCACATTTCCAAATTCATTTACAACTAAAGGTGCCCATGCAGGCCGGCAGCTCCCTCCTCCTCACAGAGACTTGTACTACAAAAGATGATCAGGATCCAGGTACATGTTCTGGCATTTGTGTGTGTGTGTGTGTGTGTGTGTGTATGTGTGTGTACATGTTTTGTCTTCTGTGTGTTTATGTCTTTAGGCAGGTATATATATATGTAGACCAGCAATGTCCAATCGAGGTGCCATGACAACCAGGGGTGATGCAAAAATTGGTTGGGGAAATGGCTGCATACCTCCTTTTAACTACGTTGGCATCCTTAACATAGCAATGTAATTTAATACAACCATGCAGCAGGAAGGCTGGGGAATGTCCTAGGGCCCCTGTTCCCAAACAGTCCTCCCAGCATTAGAAATCTGATGACTCCAGATCCCAGAGTCAGTGCCGGCCACGGCCACAACAATAATGGAGAGCGGCCCTGCGTAATGTGCTGTAGGGCCCGTTTCCAACAGTAGATCGGCATGCCCCAATCACAGGCCTTAGTGGGGATGTCCAGAATGTGTGACATCAGCTGCAGACCTGAGAGTGGAGCAACACAAGGATGCCCAGGAGACGTAAGGCAAGTTGAGTATAACATTTTATTTTCCCTCACCTCCACTGGGTCTCCGATTATTATACTCTGGGGTCTGAAGAGACCCCAGAGTATAATAATAGAACTGAAATGGATGGGTGAGCCTCATCAATATTTATCAAAACAAATTTTGAAGAGTTCGCCTGAAGCGGCTCTAGGCTCAGGGGAACATAATGCATTGTGTGGGGCCACTGTGAAGCATTACACTTGGGGGTACTGTGGAACATTACACTAGGGGGGCACTCTGGGGAGCATATTATATTGTGTGTAGCCACTGTGGAGCATATTATACTGTCTGGGACCTCTGGGAAGCATATTATAGTGTGTAAAGCCACTGTGGAGCATATTATTCTGTGTGGAGCCACTATAGGGAGCATATTATACTCTGGGGACCACTGGAAGTATATTATCTTATGTATGACCACTGTGGAGCTTTAAGCTAAGTTCACACAGTGGAAAATAAAGAAAATTCCTGAAATGGGCCTAATTAGCAGGGACTCCCAAGCCGCAGAATCCATAGCAAGATCAAGCAAAAAACAAAATAGGAATCAGATTCAGAAAGGAATCTGCCATGGATTGAGGGCCAAATCCACTCCCAAATACATGAGAGGTTACTACTTTTGAATCTAACTTTATACCGGGTTGGCAGTGTGGAGCATTTTATACTCTGTGGGGCCACTGTAGAGATTTATATTGGGGGGACTGTGGTGAGCATATTATACTGTATGGGGGCCACTGTGGAGCATTATATTGTGTTGGGGTGGGTTCTAGGGAGCATATTATGCTATATGAGGCCACTGTGGGGAGCATATTATATTGTGTGGGGCCACTGTGGAGCATTATATTGTTCGGGTGCTCAAAATTCTTGCTTGTAATCCTATGTGCTAAGTCTGCATCACAGCTTCGTCACTATAATTTTGTACATATGTATAAGGGCTCACTTAGGGCCCACCCAAACCTGGAGCCAACCCTGCATTTACCTATTGTACTCTCATCCATTTTGTAGGAAAAACATGTGGAATTCACACTAATGAACAAAGATGACGGTAACAAAAAATATTTGATTGAAGACGAACAAATTATCTCTTTCCATTTGGTCACTGTTTGGTTTTAAACTTCTTGATAGATGACCACTTTCACACATTTATACAAATTTTTGAGTGCTGATCCAAATGTCTAAAGGGACCTTCAGACAGCACACTATGAGCTGATCCTTAAAAACCCCTTAGTGACATGTCTAGTAATAGTACATCACAGTCACCAAGGTGTTTAGGTAACTTATCGTAATAGTACTGAGCGGATGGTCTCTGATCGGGATGGGATCTGATCAGTGACCTCAGGCTGCCAGAGCTATATACCTGATTGATTCTGCTAATACAGCAAAAACTTGTATGCAAGAGATAAATAAAGATATGTGAAAATTCAAAATGTAAGGTATTGCTTGACTAAACACTTTAAAAACTAAGTCTGTAAAGTCAGAGGGCTGTACTAGCCACCCATATATATGTAGTCAGGTGACTTTTCAGGATTCCTTCTATTGATCGATGGGCATGTGGTTATGTTGTTGGAGAGGATTATTAAGATTCTATATTGCCTCCTCACTTTCAGCTTAAATATACAGTGGGCCAAAAAAGTATTTAGTCAGTCACCAATAGTGCAAGTTCCACCACTTAAAAAGATGAGAGGCGTCTGTAATTTACATCATAGGTAGTCCTCAACTATGAGAGACAAAATGAGAAAACAAATCCAGAAAATGACATTGTCTGATTTTGTAAGAATTTATTTGCAAATTATGGTGGAAAATAAGTATTTGGTCACCTACAAGCAATCAAGATTTCTGGCTCTCACAGACCTGTAACTTCTTCTTTAAGAGTCTCCTCTTTCCTCCACTCATTACCTATAGTAATGGCACCTGTTTAAACTTGTTATCACTATAAAAAAGACACCTGTGCACACCCTCAAACAGTCAGACTCCAAACTCCACTATGGTGAAGACCAAAGAGGTATCAAAGGACACCAGAAACAAAATTGTAGCCCTGCACCAAGCTGGGAAGACTGAATCTGCAATAGGCAACCAGCTTGGATTGAAGAAATCAACTGTGGGAGCAATAATTATAAAATGGAAGACATACAAGACCACTGATAATCTCCCTTGATCTGGGGCTCCACGCAAAATCTCACCCCGTGGGGTCAAAATGATCACAAGAACGGTGAGCAAAAATCCCAGAACCACGCGGGGGGACCTAGTGAATGAACTGCAGAGAGCTGGGACCAATGTAACAAAGCCTACCATCAGTAACACACTACGCCGCCAGGGACTCAGATCCTGCAGTGCCAGACGTGTCCCACTGCTTAAGCCAGTACATGTCCGGGCCCGTCTGAAGTTTGTTAGAGAGCATTTGCATGATCCAGAAGAGAATTGGGAGAATGTCCTATGGTCTGATGAAACCAAACTGGAACTGTTTGGTAGAAACACAACTTTTCGTGTTTGGAGGAAAAAGAATACTGAGTTGCATCCATCAAACACCATACCTACTGTAAAGCATGGGGGTGGAAACATCATGCTTTGGGGCTGTTTCTCTGCAAAGGGGCCAGGACGACTGATCCGGGTACATGAAAGAATGAATGGGGCCATGTATCGTGAGATTTTGAGTGCAAACCTCCTTCCATCAGCAAGGGCATTGAAGATGAAACGTGGCTGGGTCTTTCAACATGACAATGATCCAAAGCACACCGCCAGGGCAACGAAGGAGTGGCTTTGTAAGAAGCATTTCAAGGTCCTGGAGTGGCCTAGCCAGTCTCCAGATCTCAACCCTATAGAAAACCTTTGGAGGGAGTTGAAAGTCCGTGTTGCCAAGCGACAGCCCCAAAACATCACTGCTCTAGAGGAGATCTGCATGGAGGAATGGGCCAACATACCAACAACAGTGTGTGCCAACCTTGTGAAGACTTACAGAAAACGTTTGACCTCTGTCATTGCCAACAAAGGAGAGAGAACAAAGTATTGAGATGAAATTTTGTTACTGACCAAATACTTATTTTCCACCATAATTTGCAAATAAATTCTTACAAAATCAGACAATGTGATTTTCTGGATTTGTTTTCTCATTTTGTCTCTCATAGTTGAGGACTACCTATGATGTAAATTACAGACGCCTCTCATCTTTTTAAGTGGTGGAACTTGCACTATTGGTGACTGACTAAATACTTTTTTGCCCCACTGTATATCACAACTGTCACACTTCCTTGGAAGAACTGACAAAGTATCTGTGGGGGTATATAGTATCTGCCTCTTTAGCATAGTCTCTCATAACCCTTAAGAACTATCATGGTGTCTAACATACATCACTATCATACGCATATCACTATGATAGACACCATGATAGTATTTAAGGGTTAACCTAACTATTATGGCCCCTAAGTTCACCAGTAACTACCTAGGATTGTGGAGGTCTAAGGCAATCTGTCCCCAGACCTGCAAAGTGAACATCAGTGATTTACCAAAATTGATATGATGGGGGAGTGATGGCAAACCTTTTAGAGACCGAGTGCCCAAACTGCAAACCAAAACCCACTAAATTATCACAAAGTGCCAACACGGCAATTTAACCTTAATACTCTGCAGATCCACAATTTCAGTCAATTACAGACCCACAAAATACGGTTGTGTGAATGGGGCTTTACAGAGCTTTCAATTACACAAACAACTTTGTACTGCATTTGGTATAATTTTAAACAATTAATGTTCACTATTTACATCGTACAGATCTGTTTTATAGGACCATGCAATGTTATTATGACCTGTAATAATATCACATGTCTGCTATAAAACAGATACTGTGTAATATAAATAGAAAAGGGTCCCCACTCAGTCCAATCTGCTCCACAGTGGCCCCCACACAGTCCAATCTGCTTCACGGTGGCCCCCACACATTATAATCTGCTCTACAGTGGCCACCACACAGTACAATCTGCTTCACAGTGGTCACCACACAGTATAATCTATTCCACAGATAGGTGCCCACAGACAGGGCTCTGAGTGCCACCTCTGGCACCCATGCCATAGGTTCGCCATTATGGTGATAGGGCTTGTCCATGCATACTAGATTCCTCATGCAGGTCATGTATTCAACAAATAATCTTAAAGATCTCTCATGCACTATTGTGTAGGTGGATCGTATGTTAGTAACCATCCAGAATAACAAAGTATCATGTTACTAGGATCTTGAAATATTGCTCAACCAAAATGCTAGGGTCAGGTAGGTTTCTAATAGCTCTTAAACATTGGACCCTAGTCAAGTGAGGGTTAATGTTGCAGCTCTTCCCCTATTGCAAGAGGTTCATCAGAGATGTTTTATTTCATAGCCCTATAGCAGCATGACTACTCCGCCTGAACAGGCCTTTAAAAAACACTAAACACTAACTAGGAATAGGTCAAGAGGGAGACCCCAGAATAATACCAGGGACAACCCAGGAAACAGAGGTGGGTTTATCTCAGGGCTCACCAATTTCAAATTACCTGTTGAGGGGTTGCAAGGACCTATGAATAGGGATACAAAAAAATGCAAATTCTTAATTTATCCAAAAGACAACGGATACAAGTCGAATTCACAGTCAAAAGGGCTGTCATTTGTACCCCCGCCAACCTTTTCCCCATTTGTATGGACCAAAGATTTGAGTCTATTCTGACATGAACTCAAATGGCAAAAATTATTCAAGTTGAATGATAGAAGATGATGTATAATATTTAGAATTTTCTGGACACTTGTTTGTCTATCGCTTGGTTACAAGTTTTTGCATTATTACTTGAAAGATCTTCTCTATCAAGTTGGAATGGCAGGCTTCCTGACAGCAAATGTGGACACTGATGAATGGATTCACAACGCAAAGGACGTATTTTCAAGTCATGCGCTCCTTATGCAAACACAGAATTTAAGTATAACCACAGCTTTTCATAAAGGAACTCACATTTACAAGAAATACATCAGATCTTTTTGGGAGTCACAAACTGTAGAAACATATTTTAAAAAATAAAATTATTCCTAGGGTTCTCCGTATCAATTCAATCCTGGCAAATAGAGTCAGATCTCCCTCACTCACAACAAAGTGGGTGAATGAGGCAGTGGAGTTGTCTCTAAGATTTGTGCAACTTCTACTAGAGGAGGAAAAATCAATATATACTTCTACAACATCAGAGTTGCAGGAGACGATTGAGGCAACTTGTAAGTTCTCAAGCAATCTTGATTACGAAAGAAAGGAAGCTGTCCTATATGGTACAGTGAAGAAATACATAGCCCACATTAAGGAAAGCACGCACTTCAATTTATTTATTTAAGACACGCAAGATTCCAAGGAGCGGCGTATATTTGTCTATAGCAGAAAGGAACAATCTCCTCAAAATTCTGAAACTCAGACGTTGAGAAAAAAGGGACCAATTACTCTGCTAGAACAGGCCTCAAACACAGAACACAAACTAGGAATAGAACAAGAAGGAGATCCCAGAAAAATACCGGGAACAACACAGGAAACAGGGGGGGGGGGGGGTTATCTCAGGGCTCACCAATTGCAAATTACATGTTGAGGGGTTGCAAGGATACAGACAAAATGCTAATTCTTCATTTATCAAAAAGACAACTGACTTGTTATTCTGGATGGTTACTAACTTACACTCAAGCTACACGATAGTGCGTGAGAGATCTTTGAGATAAGGGCTTATTGACGATGCATCACCTGCTTGAGGAATCTAGTAGGCAGGGAAATGACAAATACCCCTTTCATTCAAGGATGAAAAATCACTGATATTCACATTACAGGTATGGGGACAGATTGCCTTAGATCTCCACAATACCGTGGTAGTTACTGGTGAACTTGGTGGCAAGAATCATTTTTAGGTTAAGAAGGAGTGCCTGAACCCAGATAGAGGGAGTGCTGCAACCCAGATAGAGGGAACTGGAGGATGGAAGTTGTAGTGGTGGACGATATGCCACCTACTAGGCTGAGCACACTCAACCAAGCCCCCAGCCCCACTCCTGAGCCAGGCACCTTTGGAGGTAGGTCCTGCAGCACTACCTGGATGGTGGTGTTAGTGGTTTCACTTCCAGTTGAGCCGCAGTGATGGTGTTCAGAAGGGCCCTGATGGTGAGGCAGGCATGACCCAGGAAGTCAGTGGTCGCAGTTGAACAGGGTGATAACTTTATTGCAGCAACTGAGAACAGATACAAGGGGCAGCTACCAAATCGGGGTAGCAGTGCCACAATGTTCAATCCCAAGCACAGCTTACATATTAATTTTTTATCATCCACTGAGCAGTCACGCCTGAGATTAATACTCACTACAGGCCTAGAAGTTTGACCCCCAGCACCGGAAGAAGACGCGAAGAGAGGCCGTTCTAGATGAAGATGGAGGCGGCGCTGGAGAGTTCTCTTGCAGTATTGGGGACGCCCCCAGCACTGTTTGAACGCTGGGGCCTGCCCCCAGTGCTGCGAAAGAACTCATTTGCATACCGACGAAAACCAGGATTTCTACTGAACGGTGGTGCGGAGAACACATCTGAAGGTAGGAGAAGAATAGCCTTTCTTAAGGCTATTCCTACATGTGATCGACAAAAAATTTGATTTTAATTGTAGAATCACTTTAAGAAACACTGAATGTGTGTCCTTACCCTATGTAGGTAACACGGTCTGTGAAAGTAAAGCAATACACAAACTGGAAACACAAATTAAGTAGATAGATGATTCAAGTAAATTGCTGACAGTGTTATGGGTGTGGTGGAACTTAGAATTGATTTATTAGGTGCCTATAGGCATGAATGACAGCCGGTTTTATCGACACATAGAAACACGAACAAGAATCCCAAGAAGCTTTAAGGCTCTATTATATAATAAAGTGTCCGAGAGAGAACAGTGCTAGAAGAACACTTTATAGTACATTATTCATGTCTTGTTACTGAAATTCTGTAGCTAACAAAATATTTATATGTTTGTAAAACTAAACCCTATGGCCAGAACCCCACTCATCTATGACTTCTAAAGATTGCATGAGTTTTAGGACAGGACCCCACGTTGTAAAAACAGCATTTTACAGCACCTGCAAAGTGGATGGGTTCTGGCCAATCCCATCTACAAACGCAGCGGAAATGCATTTTAAAACGCTCACATTTATATAAATCACAACATGTCAATTATACCTATGGAAACACTTCTATTTTCCACGTCAGTATAATAGAGGCAGAAAGTCAGCAGAGAAAAACTGCCGACTTTCTATAAAAAATTCTGCAGAAGAAAAATGTGATGTGTTTCCGCTGCGGTCTTTTCCACAGCATTTTTTGGCTATGGCACACTACATGGGGCCTTAGGGTATTTAACTTAAAAGGGTGGTGGTGAATAGTTTTGACTATAATACTAGTTTGTATGGGTCTGCAAAATCAGTCTATGTATCAACCCCAAATACTGCTCAGTTGAACTAACCTCAGCATCTCACTCAGCTGTGCCAGCAGTGACGTAACTACCGCCATAGCAGCAAAGGCAGCTGCCACAGGGCCCAGGACATTAGGGGCTCGGTGACAGCCGCCACTGCTGCTATCATTATACTCGGGGGTCTTTTTGGAGCCCCGAGTATAATGATTGACGGACCGGGAGAGGTAAAAAACACTGTTACTTACATCTCCACGATCCTGCCAGGCCTCCTTCCTGACGTCCTATCTGACGTCTCTGACGTCACATGAACCCGGCCTGCATCCAGGGTAAAGTGACGTCCAACGTCATAGAAGAAGGACGGCAGCAGAGAACACAGCGTAGGAGCTGGGGGACAGGTAAGTAACAGCAGTTTTTTATGTTTTTATTCCCCCGGTCTGAAAAGACCCCAGAGTATAATAATTGTTTATGGGTGTCCACTATGGGGGATAATACTGTGTGCAGGGGCCACTATGGGGCATAATACTGTGTGCAGGGGCCACTATTGGGGATAATACTGTGTGCAGGGGCCACTATTGGGGATAATACTGTGTGCAGGGGCCACTATTGGGGATAATACTGTGTGCAGGGGCCACTATGGGGGATAATACTGTGTGCAGGGGCCACTATGGGGCATAATACTGTGTGCAGGGGCCACTATTGGGGATAATACTGTGTGCAGGGGCCACTATTGGGGATAATACTGTGTGCAGGGGCCACTATGGGGGATAATACTGTGTGAAGGGGCCACTATGGGGCATAATAGAACGCGCAGGAATGCGTAGGAGGGGGTCGTCGAGGTCTTCGGTGTCGGTTGGGGGGGGGCCCATGTCAAAAGTTTGCCACGGGGCCCCGCAATCCCTAGTTATGCCACTGTGTGCCAGGTTCAGGTTGGTGTAAAACTTGCCCAAGACTGGCGTATGAAAGGAATTTTTGCAGAAATTAAGCAGGTGATGTGAGAGAAAAGGGAAAAAATATATAATTATTAACCATTATAAACAGTAACAGCTAAGGGTGGGTTCACAACAGCACTAGGTCTCCGCTTTAGGCAATCCGGCGGGTTTCCATCTTCTTTCCTGAGAAACTGGACTGGGGACGGAAACCCGGCAGTCAGTTTTCAAACCCATTCACTTGAATGGGTTTGCAGAGTCACCACCCATGAGTGTCTTCTGCCTCTTTGCAGCGAAACCGTTTTTTTTTTTTTTTTTAACCAGACACAAAGTCCTGCATGTCCAACTTTGTGTCCGTTTAAAAAAAACGGTTTCACTGCGGAGAGGCAGAAGACGCTCAACTGAATGGTTTGAAAACTGACTGGTTTCCGTCCCCTGTCCAGTTTCGCGGGGAGAAGACGGAAACCCGCTGGATTGCCTAAATCAGAGAACGGGCGCAAGTGTGAACCTGCCCTAACAAATCTTTCATGACTCTACCTATACATACTGCATTTTATTAGAGAAATAAATTGGCGGATAATTTCCACAAACTGAAAGAAGTCTCAGAATTGTTCTAGGAACATGGGATAGTAAAAACAAAGCATCTCTGTGAAGAAGCAGGATGAGATAAGGTGGAGATGTTGATATTAATGAGATATTTGCATTCATACTACTCAGCTTGGTTTCCATAATTATTAATAGCAAAGGATATGTGCAGCATCCCACTAGTCACTGCATAACTATATATACTATGTTTGCACTGAATAGGTCATGCTTTTGCACCATCTTGTATATAGTTTTCATATAGCTGGTTACGGGCTGTAATTATATGTCTGGCGGTCCTGGACTCTGAAATACGGCGACACTTCATGGACACTGTGAGAGCGGTTGCTCTCTCATATGTTCATGCCAGGGCTGTTACTTACAGCGCCAGACATTGGGCAAAGACTGCGGACCAATGTGTGTGGTCCCTGGTCATGTGAACGCTCTGACAGCAAATCACAGCGTTCACACATTTATTTGGGATAGTTTGGGAGTCTATTTATAATTATAATATAATGATACATTTTATTTATATAGAGCCAACATATTCCATAGCACAGAACAATTTGAAGGTTCGAGTACAAACAAAAAGATACATTATAAAGAAATAGTCATTTTACACAATAGGACTGAGGGCCCTGCTCGCAGGAGCTTACAATCTATGAGGTAGATGGGTGACACGAGAGGTAGCAGGGGCAGCATCGGAGGTAGCATTGTTTATACAGTGGTATCTATGTATCTCTACTATAAAATAAATATATATATATATTGTAGACAAGCAGACGGTAAAGTTGTAGATGGCAGGTATCTTCCGCTGAGGTGGCTGGTATCCACGTGGTGACTGGCTGGAGTATGGCTACAGGATTTAGGAGTTGTTGTAGACCCAGGCCTATACTCCAGTCCTGATTTGATAGATGACCCAAGTGTTCACCTGTAAAAGAGCTGAGGCTGCCCAAGGGAGGGGGTATGGTCGTCTCTTGTAAGAGAAATCTGTGGTACACACTGCCCTGTGTGTCTGGAGCAGAAAGCCTTAAAAAAAAAAAAATCACCTTGTGTGTTGGTGAGCAAAACCTTGAGGACTTACCTTCTGCCATCCTGAAGTAAGGACTGTTTATGTTATTTCATTTTGTACCTTCATGCTGAAGCAAGCTATTTTGATTTATATACTGCTGAACTGTGTGAACTACGTCCAATAAAACTACCACTATAAGCTGCCATCCTTGCCTCCGTTTGATTGACCTAGCAACTTACCTTCTCTGAAGGTCCCGCATTTACAATAAATATATTTCTGTTATTTATATAGCACCAACATATTCTGCAGTACTTTACAGACATTGTCAATTGTCAGTCACTGTGCAATCTAGAGCTCACAATGCAAGTTTCCTATTAGATGGGCCTCACCCTAAATGTGGGTAATGTAAAAAAGCCCTCAGTCAGATTATATTGGTCTACAATTTCCACTCGGGTAACCCCAGTATATTTTGCAGTCATGTCCAGGCATAATTGAGAATGATAAGATTCCTTCACTTCAGTGCTAATTCACAGGCCCCTCCCAGTAATAATCCAAACCGTGGTCGGTTATTTTGATGTAAATTAGCACATACATTAGCACCATTTTTTTGTTTTTTTTTTAATGGACACAAAGTCCTGCATGTCTGACTTTGTATCCAGCCCAAAAAAACGGTTTCCCCACAGAAAGGCCACAGGCGGACACCAGCGGTTTGCTTTTAAAGCCCATTCAAATGAATGGGTTTTAAAATGGACCGTCAGGAAGCCGTCCCCTTTTCCAGTTTCGTCGGCGCTGAAGACAGAAACCCGGTGGAATGACACAGGGTGGACAGGGGCGCAAGTGTGAAAGCAGCCTCAATTTACCATCACAATGTTAATGAATAGAGATGAGCGAACAGTGAAATATTCGAGATTCGTTTTGAGTAGAGCCTCAATATTTGACTACTCGATCGAATATTGAATCCCATTATAGTCTATGGGAAAAAATGCTCGTTTCAGGGGAAACCACTATTCGACTAAAGGAGAGTCACCAAGTCCACTAATAGCAGGAGGAGAGTGTTTAGGAGGAGCGATGTGCAGTTAAAGCACATGGACCCCATTATAGTCTATGGGTTCCGTGCGATTTAACTGCACAGCGCTTGCAGTTGCGCTGATAAAAAGGAAGCTCCCTCATAACCGCAAGCTGCCAGCTCTCCTGACTAGCAAAGACGAGCCTGCGGCAAATCAACGATGGTTCTGCAGCAGGCTCGTCCCTGCTAGTCACGAGAGCTAGCAGCTTGCTGTTATCAGGGAGCTGACTTTTTTTCATAGGAATGCATTGACCAGCATTGATTGGCTAGTGTAAAGCATTCGGCTAATCAACGCTGGTTCTGCCGGAGATTCGTCTGTGAGGAGGCAGAGTCTAAAATCGGACCACAATGGAGATTGCTGTGGTCCGATCTTAGACTCCACCTCCTAACAGACGAGCCTCAGGCAGAACCAGCGTTGATTGGCCGAATGCTGTTCACTGGCCAATCAATACTTGTCAATTCATTCCTATGAGAAAAAGTCAGCTCCCTCGTAACAGCAAGCTGCCAGCAAATTGCCAGCAAGAAATTGCAGATCTATGTGTGGAGATGCAAATAAACCAAGTTGCTGTTCCCATGACTCCCTGCTCTTAAAGAGACAGGACTGCTTGCTATATATTACAGAAGGGTGAAGGATCTTTAACATGCACTGCCTACTTCATGAGAGTGAACGTGTTTGTGTTGCACAAGTTGACTGTAATGTGACCGTCACCTGTAAGACAGTAAATTTCCAGAAATCCACTGCACCTTACAGGACACATTGGACATATACACTCGTTAGTACTTAGCCTTGCAGCATTTCACACAACTAAAGTTATTGTGTAACCTTTACCTCAAGACAAAAGACAGACGTAGAGAAATGCAGCAAAAAAACAAAACAAGAAAAAACACTGCAAAACGCATCACATTTTTTTTTCCACAATGTTATTCATTGCATTTTCACAGAGTTTTTCTCTGCAGGCTTTCTGCCCTTACTACACCTATTTATATACCGTTATTATAATTTAAATATTAAGATACATTCTTTTTATTTTTTATCTTTGTAATCTTAGTTTCTGTAAATTGGCTCTGAAGAAGGGGTGCACTCTAAGGGTGCATTCACACTGAGTAAACGCTAGCTTATTCTGAACGTAAAACACGTTCAAAATAAGCGGTGTCTAAAGCAGCTCCATTCATCTCTATGGGAGCCGGCATACGAGCGCTCCCCATAGAAATGAATGGGATGCTGCTTTCACTCCGAGCAGTCCCACTGAAGTGAATGGGGAGTGCCGGCGTGTACGGCAAGCTCTGCTCATGCCGGAGCGTACACGCCGGCACTCCCCATTCATTTCAATGGGACTGCTCGCAGTGAAAGCAGCATCCCATTCATTTCTATGGGGAGCACATTTGGACAAGGCAGCTTCATTTTGGAAACAAAAATTGAGTTGTTTGGTTATAAAAAAAGGCGTTATGCATGGCGTCCAAAAAGAAACAGCATTCCAAGAAAAACACATGCTACCCACTGTAAAATTTGGTGGAGGTTCCATCATGCTTTGGGGCTGTGTGGCCAATGCCGGCATCGGGAATCTTGTTAAAGTTGAGAGTCGCATGGATTCCACTCAGTATCAGCAGATTCTTGAGAATAATGTTCAAGAATCAGTGACGAAGTTGAAGTTACGCCGGGGATAGATATTTCAGCAAGACAATGATCCAAAACACCGCTCCAAATCCTCAGGCATTCATGCAGAGGAACAATTACAATGTTCTGGAATGGCCATCCCAGTCCCCAGACCTGAATATCATTGAACATCTGTGGGATGATTTGAAGCGGGCTGTCCATGCTCGGCGACCATCAAACTTAACTGAACTTGAATTGTTTGTCCAAAATACCTTTATCCAGGATCCAGGAACTGATTAAAAGCTACAGGAAGCGACTAGAGGCTGTTATCTTTGCAAAAGGAGGATCTACTAAATATTAATGTCACTTTTCTGTTGAGGTGCCCATACTTTTGCACCGGTCAAATTTTGGTTTAATGCATATTGCACATTTTCTGTTAGTACAATAAACCTCATTTCAATCCTGAAATATTACTGTGTCCATCAGTTATTAGATATATCAAACTGAAATGGCTGTTATAAACACCAAAATATTTAGAACTAAAAATGATTAAGATTAATAGGGGTGCCCAAACTTTTTCATAGGACTGTATATATATATATATATATATATATATATATATATATATATATATATACACACCTTTCATGAGAACCTCAGACAGTTATTTTGAGGATTAGAGTAGGCTACAGGGTCTTTCTCACCAATGAAGTCTTATTTGTATATTCATTACCCAAAATTCTTAACAGGATTCTGACCCACATCTAGACCTCTACTCCACTCTTTATTACACACTTTCAGGTAGAAACAGTACCCAAATGATATATGACTAACACTATATGATATTTTGAAAAAACTAGCTCAAGAAATATTTAAAAACTGTTTTTAAATGTAATAAAGGTCTGTTATTGTAATTGCCATGAAGGCATTCATAGGATGGCATATAGGTCATTGTAGTTGTCTTGTGGGCAATCTGCGGGTATCATGAGATCTATGTGGTTTCAAAGTGAGGAGCTTGGTCAGCGAACGCTGATATGCATGCACAGGGATATGAAAGCAGGAAAAAATCTTTCATAAAAGGTGGGGAAAGTAATGGCTAGTGTCGTATGTCCATCTCACAGCGGGGCGAGGTAGGACATAGTGTATATGAGTTCTTGGATATTAGAGAGCTTAGACGAAGGGACAGTCCCAGACAGCAGTTGCTGTTAAGATTTTACTTCTCTTCTCTTCACACAGTCTCCACAGCTATCACATACAGTACATGAGTCTCTCATAACAGATATCACTGTATACTGGCAGTTGTACTTATCACTGGGAAAGATGGATGTCTCAATCAGTTCTGGCCTTCAGCTGCTCAGCTAAACTCCCTTCTGTTATCACTGTTCTGTTCTACAGTCCCGAGTTCCTAGCTTTGCTTCAGGACCAACATGGTGTCTCTCTTCCCTTTTCCTATTTCTCTCCTCTGGATCACTGTCTCCCTCCCAGCACACCCTGCTGTGTCAGTGACCACTTCCTGTGTCTCTTGTTAGAGCTTTAACTCCACAGGTGCTGGATGATTTTACATCATGGCTGCAGTCTGTCTCTACCTGTCACACTCTCCCCCGCTAATTTCATGTCGTCCCTGACATTGGCCCAAAAATATGGCCTACATATGGTTAATTTGGACCCAATTGGAACTGTCCTTACTCAAAGGTCAACACCCCTTTTTCCCGATTGTAGGACGTCTCCCACATCCAGGATCCCAGTATCTAACTGGTGGATGTCTCCATTGTCCCTTCTACTGTCCTTAGTGAAGAGGTGTGAGACAGTGTCCATAGTACTTCCCTTAACATTAACACATATCAACGATAACCATAACCTGACTAAACATAGCATTAACAATAACCTTTTTTTTTCATTCTTCAGCTGGAGCTCTTCCTCCGTCTTCAACCAGCTCTGAATAACTATCCTCAAAGTAGGTTGATTCTATTCAAGATAACCAAACCAGTCTATTCATCACAGTTAAAGTCCTCAGTAAAGTAGATTGTTGGTAGATACCACTCTGGTCGGTTTACCTGATCCTTAGGTGTCCACACCTGTCTGAACTGGACAGTTCTTGGTACTTCTCTTGGTTCTCCTAGAGTGTCATACGTCAGGATCACCGGTTTTCTTACTTCTCTACTTGATACTTTCCTGCTGGGTAGATCTCTTGATGATTCAGTCCTAGCAGCTCCAATGGTATCTGCTTCCATGTCGCTTGTTAGTTCATTCTCTGATGTGTTCAGAACTGCATCCGTAGGTCCTTGCTCTTCCATTGGACAACCTATTTCTGCATCTTCTAGGGGTTCCTCTGCTCTTACCTCTTCAACCGTTTCTTCAGTAACTGGTGACTGATCATCTGAGACCATACAATTATTGGGTGCATTTCGAGGTACAAACTCAGGAGCCTCAGGACATAACTCACTTTGTTGAGGAATGTTGGTTCCGCGTCTGTTCGGTATACGGAATACAAGGGTTTGAATTTCCTCATCTGAACTCTCACTGTCATCACTTCCATCAATAACTTCCTTCCTAGGTCGTTGTCTGAGAGGTTTTGATCGACGTTTATCAACTTCCTGAATAGCTTGCTGTGGTGGTAGGTAATCACATGGTAGGAGTAGATTTCAGTGCAATATTCTTGTTTTATTAGCTCCTATTTCTGGTCTTACTTCATAAACAGGGCTGTCATCAGATTTTCTCCCCACAACCACATAAACCTTCTCTTCCCAATATGATAGAAGTTTTCCTGGACCCCCTTTCTCTCGTAGGTTTCTGACTAACACACGACTTCCTGGTGTCAATTCTGCTCCATGACATCTTCTTTCATAGTATTCTTTGCTCTTTTTCTGCTCTTCCGCATTCATTTTTGATGCTATGTTGTAGGCTTCAGTCATACGTTCCCTCCATACCCGGACATACTCAGGATATGTCTTGTATGTTTCTGAAACTGGGGTATCGAACATAATATCAATGGGTAGCCTTGGGGATCGACCAAACAAAAGGAAGAATGGCGAGTAACCTGTTGCTTCACTCTTAGTGCAGTTATAGGCATGTACCATTTTTGTTAAGGAATTCTTCCAATCTCAGCAGTTGTCAGAGTCCTCAACATTGACAGTAATGTCCTATTGAAGCGTTCTATTTGTCCATTTCCTTCTGGGTGATAGGGCGTAGTGTGCGATCTTTGGATTCTACAGTATTTCCCTAACTTGGCAAAGAGTTGGTTCTCAAACTCTCTTCCTTGGTCATGATGTAGCTTGGTAGGAAATCCAAACTTCAGAGCAAAATCATTGAAGATCTTTTCTGCTGCTGTCCTGCCTGATTTATTAGTAGTGGCATATGCTTGAGCAAATCGAGTAAAATGGTCCATTACCACTAGGATGTATTCATATCCACCCTTGCACTGCTCCAGGTGTAGGAAGTCTATTGAAACCATTTCAAACGGGTAAGTAGTTTGGATGTGGCCCATGGGCGCTCTGGTCGCCTTGTTAGGATGTTTGTCTTTCAAACACCCACATTTTCTGGTCACAAAACTTTCGATATCTCTTTGCATATAGGGCCAGAAGAACCGTTCACGAATCAGGTTCACTGTTCTTTCTACCCCCAGGTGTCCCATCTCCTCATGGAGTTCTTTGAAAGCCAATCTGTGGTATACTCTGGGTAACACTAACTGTTGATTCGGTCCTCTCTGACGGTATAAGATACCGTCTGAGCTGAAGTATAGCTTTGACCATTCTCTCAGTAAAGTAGTTACTTCTGGTGATTCTGACTCCCTCTCTCGTCTTCCTGGAATCCTGTTCTGGTCCATATACTGGAGGACTCTTCCAATTGTTTCATCTTCTTGTTGCGCTTTCCTGATAGATTCTTTTGACAGTTGTTGGAGGGACATGGGGGTGTAATCTTGTTCCCTCCCTTCCATAGCGCTTGCTATTGTCAATGGACACCACAGTGGTATATATTCCTGCTTCTGAATTTCTATCGCCTGAGTGGTGCTCCTAATGGTTCCCAGGCAGATTTCCTCTGAGCAAGCTTGCATAAATTCTTCAGGCTCTAACGGCATCCTAGACAATCCATCTGCATCAGCATTGCATCTTCCTGGCCTGTACTTAATACTGAAGTTGAAGTCAGCCAGTTCTGCTACCTACCTCTGACCAGTCGCGTTCAGTTTTGCTGTCGTGAGGACATAGGTCAAAGGATTATTATCAGTGTAGACCTCAAACTCTTGACTGTAATACAGATAATCCCTAAATCGTTCGCAGATAGCCCACTTCATTGCAAGGAACTCGAGTTTCCCAGAATGTAGATGATAGTTTTTCTCAGCGGCTGTCAGTGTTCTGGAACCATAGCCGATGACTCTTAGCTTGCCATTCTGTCGTTGATACAGGGCAGCTCCAAGCCCCACCTGAGAAGCATCACAGTGAAGGACGAAAGGATGGTTAAAATCTGGATATCCCATGATGGGCGGTTTCACAAGATAATTCACTAGTTCTTCTAGTACTTCCTGGTGTCCTGCAGTCCAATTGATTGGTTGCTGCGCAGAAACAGTGTTTCTTTCCTTCGGCTGTGACCCGCCTCTGGTCTTTTTCCTATTTACTGATGTGGGTGAGCTGATTGGCGCACCCAAGAGGGTATATAGTGGAGCTGCAATCCGGGAAAAGTTCTTGATATATGTTCTGTAGTAGGAGAGGAATCCCAAGATCTTCCTCAACTCTCCCACTGTAGATGGAGGCTTGTCTTTCAATGACATTACTGGAGCGATCTCTGCTGGGTCCATGGTATAACCATCTCCAGACACGATTTTTCCCAGAAATCGAACCTGTCTCTTGAACAGTTCACACTTCTTTGGTGTCAACTTTACTCCATGTTGCTGGTAACGTTGGAGTACTGATCTCACATGTTCGACATGTTCAGCAAAGGTCTTGCTGTGTACCACCGTATCGTCTAAGTACGGCTGGCAAATGTCATCTCTTAATCCTTCTAAATATGTTTCCATACTCCTCTGGAATTCTGCAGGAGCAGAACTAAGCCCAAACGGTATACGGATCCACTCGTACAGTCCCCATGGTGTGATGAAGGCTGTTAAATGTCGGCTGGACTCTTCCACAAAACCTTGGTGATAGGCCTTCCCTTGGTCAAGAACAGAGAACCAGGTACTTCCTGACAAGTTATCCAGCATGTCTTGAATTTTAGGGATTGGGTGCCGGTCAGGGATTGACTTCCTATTCAGTTCCCTGTAGTCACAACAGTCTCAATGTACCATCTTTCTTCCTGACACATACGATCGGGGAGAAATAGGATGGTTTAGACTTTTGGATCCATCCCCTGTTGATTAGATCCTGCAGGTATTCTTTCACTTCTTGGTGTAATGGTTTAGGTACAGACATATAACTTTTAGTTACTGGGGTAGTGTCTCTCAAATTGATCTTCAGGTTCAATGAGGGTATACAGCCTATGTCAGAGTCATCTTTAGAGAATGCATGACATTCTTCCCTCAGCATCTGTTTCACTACCGGCAGTTCTTCAGCACTCAGCTGTTCCAGAGGTACTGGGGGATCCCACAGTTCTGGTGTAGTTTGTACGGGTCTTTCGACTGGGCAACCATTGTTACTGGGTTGTACCACCGAATTCATGGAAGAGAACTGCGCTGGTCTCACATTGGCAGGATACACAGTCTTAATGGTTTCTAGATGGCCTAACACAGTCTTGGGGTTCAGCCTCACTTCATGCTTTGTCGCATTTCTCACTAACACAGCCACCCGAGCAAAACCACCAGTAGGTACAGTCAATATGGTCTCACCTTGGATAATGCCCTCAGGAAGATCTGAAGAGTCTTTCGGTACAAACAGTCTCTCTTGTGGTTTTCTTCCTGGTTCCATTCATACACCACACTTCACTCTCACCGTTCTATTTGCAGGAATGATGGTTGGACGCGAGCCGAGTTTGACTTCCTTCAACCTCACTGTGTTCTGTGCTTCCTTTATCCTGCTGACCACCTTCTCCGCTTCCCTGCTAGATATGGTAAACGAGGTGGCTATAGCATCTATTAACGGTGTCAAGGAATTAGTTTGCTGAATGACCTCATTGATCACATTGTACCCAAGGATCGGTTCTTCAGCCACCTTTGGATCACTTGTGACTAGAAAGGGTACGAGTAACTCAATAGCATTGTTCCTCTTAGCTTTCAGCTGAAACATCACTTCCACCCAACCTAGAAAAGGAATTTCAGTTTGGTTCACCGCTTGACCACAGAGTTCTACCGGACCCATGAGTTCTGCAACTGGATGAAGACAAGTTTGCGGCAAATGACTTCTTCTCCAATCTTCATTTATAATGCTGGCTTGAGCTCCTGTGTCCCACAACGCTTTCACTAGGAGTCCATTTAGCTTACATTGAATCAAGCACTTCTCACCAATTAGGCTAATGAGTCTGTCTTCACTACCTGAGAACTGTCCTTGGTCCTTGGGATGCCTGATCAGACTATCACACTGATCGCCGAGTGGTTGATGCCCCTGTCCGCCTTGCTGTAACTGTTGAAGACGATCACACACCTGGGGATAAGACTGATACAACTTCTGTATGCCTGAAGCTGTTCTGGGGAGGGGTGGTGTTTGTGTTTGGGACTTCATCTGCTTAGAGGTTACCAGCCGCCCCGCACCAGCAACCTTTTGTCTTTTAAACTCTGGGATCGTGACTTTGGACATCCACTGGCATAATGCCCTTCTTCACCACACCCCCAACAATGGACACAGGCGGCACTTCGATTTGACACTCGATATGCTTCATAAGTAGGTCGTCTTCTGTTCTGAAAACCCCCTCCAGATCTGATTGGTCTTGGCTCTGGTTTAGCGCAAATCAACTTTTTCACTTCCGCTAATTCAGCTCGGAGTTCCCCAAATGCTTTCTCCCAATTAGTGTCGGCTGTTCTCTCTGTCAAAGATGATTTGGTGTGCACCGCATGTTTAGTAGAATCTTCTCGCCTACCTTCTGGCTGATCGTTAGGCATATTCATTTTCAGCTGGCCCAGCTTGGTCATTTTAGTTATAGAGCCCTTCTTTAATTTTTGTTCACTCTCAGACTCCAAGCTAGCTGCCTTGTTCATCTTCTCAATTAAGGTTTCATCTGGAATGTTAGGATCTTCCAGGTACTGCTTCATTTGCAACTTTATGTCTTTACTTATTAACCCGGTTCCTAAAGATCTCAAAAACTTCTTCTGTACTAGTCCTGCGTCAAACCTTTCCTCTGCACCTACTTCGCTGGATGCAAACAACAGTTTGTCTTTGAGTTCTATGGCTCTGAACAAGAAGCTTTGAGGAGATTCCTTGGCATCTTGAGATATGTTGATAAGTCTATGGAACAGCTCTGAGGTGTTTTCTTCTTTGTAGTGCCCTTTTAAGATCATTTTCAGTTGTGGTAAGGTCAAGTGACTTTTCATTTCTAGCATGTTACGCAGATTCAGTCCTGGGCTGATAGCTTTTACCACTGCCTCGATAATTTCTTCTGGTAGATAGCCTTTCTGCAATCCTGCCTCTATCTGGTGCATCAGGTTTGTGTAAGACAGTTTCTCTTTTTGTTCACGTTCTCCAATCTGTCCCAGGATCTTGAAATCTTTCTTGATGGTGATTTGTGATGCTAGAGAGGTCTGTTGTCTTGACTTCCCTAACCTGGGTGGGCTACAAGTTCTGCTGGGTTCTGCTGCTTGTCCAGGGGTTTTGGTCGATTCTTGCACAGCTCTCTTCAATGCTACCAATTGCTCTTTTAATTCCTGCAGCTCAGTCTGTGGAAGGGATTTCTCCCTCTCAGTGTCTCGCACTGCCTCTTTACTCCCCGGTCTCAAACTGGTGATGAACTTCATTAAATCATTAAGGAATGTGCACAAGACATCCTCCTCCTCACTATCCCCTAGCTCATCCATCTGCTTGTTGATGGCTGTTAAGAGCTGTCTGTGGTTGCATGTCTTAGAGACCTGTTCTTCTGACACTTTCACATGTGCAGCTACAGCACCCAGTTCCTCATAAGTCAATTGAAGGAGCAACGTACTGATGCTGTTAAGCCGTGTCTCAACATCCATAGCTGTCTGTTTGATACTGTGTCTTTAATTGTTGTGGCAGTCTTTACCCAGAATCCCACCGCTGGCAGTCTGATCTTGTCTCTAAATATCCCCGTACGGGCCACCAATGTCGTATGTCCGTCTCACAGCGGGGCGAGGTAGGACATAGTGTATATGAGTTCTTGGATATTAGAGAGCTTAGACGAAGGGACAGTCCCAGACAGCAGTTGTTGCTAAGGTTTTACTTCTCCTGCTTTTCTTCACACAGTCTCCACAGCTATCACATACAGTACATGAGTCTCTCATAACAGATATCACTGTATACTGGCAGTTGTACTTATCACTGGGAAAGATGGATGTCTCAGTCAGTTCTGGCCTTCAGCTGCTCAGCTAAACTCCCTTCTGTTATCACTGTTCTGTTCTACAGTCCCGAGTTCCTAGCTTTGCTTCAGGACCAACATGGTGTCTCTCTTCCCTTTTCCTATTTCTCTCCTCTGGATCACTGTCTCCTTCCCAGCACACCCTGCTGTGTCAGTGACCACTTCCTGTGTCTCTTGTTAGAGCTTTAACTCCACAGGTGCTGGATGACATCATGGCTGCAGTCTGTCTCTACCTGTCACACTAGAATCACAGTAGGCATTAGAAGTGTTTCTTTGAATTATCTGATTTATTGTGCAACTTTGGGTGAGGCTTAAGCAAGACATGTTGATAGGGTCTCCTCCTAAATAACACTGTAAGATAATAAGTTAGATTTGATATATGTAATTGGTGAGTTGTTACCGATAACTTTCAGTTCACCAATACCAATGACCATCCATAGTAAGAGTTCTGGTGAATGGAAAACCAGTTATTTGATTATGTAATCTGCGCCATAGAGCAGAATTCTTATTGGTCACCATAGACATCTTCTTCGCTATCACCTTCACTAGTTTTAGTACATTATATTCTAAATACTGGAATAGTCACAGTGGGATGCAAAATCTCCAGGTGTTCGGGATTATAGAATGGACCGAACAAACAACCGGTCAGATTAAGAGCACCACAAAAGTGGTTTCTGATGTAAATGTATGCCTATGGAACTGTGGCCTATTTATAGTAACAAATGGAAATCTAAGAAAATAGGAAAACAACATACTATGCGTATATGTACAAGAAGAATGATCCCTTGTCATGGTTATAGGCCTTGGTATAAAACATATCTCTAAAATTAATACATTTTTATAGTAATTAGCATTTTTTTCTCTAAACAGATCAGTCTTAAATTTGATAACTTGTTTTAGTATTACAATCTGCCCATTTTGTTGGTCCCACTCCTCTGCAGACAGAAGACAGAAACCTGTCAGACCGTGTCCGACATTAAGCGCCGGTGAGCGTTTTGTGCTCTCCACGGTGAAAGTTTTTTGTTTTTTTTTTAACCGGACACAAAGTCCTGCATGTCCGACTTTGTGTCCGGTTAAAAAAAAACGGTTTTGCCGCGGAGAGCACAAAACGCTCACCGGCGCTCACGGCCAGACACTTTTCAAACCCATTCAAATGAATGGGTTTGAAAAATGCCTGCAGGTTTCCATTTCCTGCCCAGTTTCGTGCATGAAACGGAAATCTGCATAACGGAGACCCTGGGCGCAGATGTGAACGAGCCCTTATCTACATATACATAATAGCTGTGATTATCAGTGTGTTGAGTGGTTGCGTCAAAGAAATCTAAAACAGAAAACAGTAAGTCTCACATACTATTTCATTTAATGGCCAGAGTTATAAAATATGTTTAACATAAAACTTGATTAAAAAAATAAGTTTGCAGTCTGGAGTATCATTGGGGGCTACAGATTTCTGATGAGAGGATACTAATGGAGTATGAGGCAGGAGTCTTCTTGGATGCAGCCCTTCTGGGATTCTGGTCAGTCTGGACAGGTGGTGCTGCAGGGAGGCCGCTTCTTCCCTCAGAGTGAGCTAGTGGGCAGGCAGGACTGTCTCTATGTCCTGGGCTACCCAGTGCCAAGCTGTGCTTCCTGGCAGTTGCTGGATGAAGCCTTTTTTTCTGCCCCTCATGTGGCTGCCCTCTCTATTTCTTGAGCAGACCTTTCCCCTAATCCGCAGCTCAGCCAATCAGTCCCTTTCTCTCATCCTCCTCCCCCTGGAGTAAGTGTTGTAGGGAAATGTAATCCAGTGTCCCTGTGAATAAAATGGCTGATGTCTGCTGTAATGGGTCCTGGCTTGGCATTAACCACAGCATCTGCTATATGCAAAGTGCTGCTTGCAGGGGTTAGGCCTGGTTCACATCTGCATTAAGTATTCCATTCAGGGAGTTCGTTTGGGGACCCCCTGAACGGAATACCGAATGCATTAAAAAGAGGTGAGCAATGAAGACACATGGACCCCATAGACTATAACGGGGTCCGTGTGTTTTTTTGCGTGGTGTTCACACGAATCATGCAGAGACAAAAGTGCTGTTTGAAGTACTTTTCTCTCCGCATAATTCGTTCAGAGACCGCGTGGAAAACACACGGACCCCATTATAGTCTATGGGGTCCATGTGCTTTCACTGCTCACTGCTTTTTAATGCGTTCAGTATTCCATATGGGGGGTGGGTTCTCAAGCAGACTCCCCGAACGGAATACTGAACGCAGATGTGAACCAGGCCTTACATGTGTAAACATGAGTTGTTTATGTTGATGGCGAGATCATTCATCCAGAAGTTCGCACCACTGATCAACTATCTGTAATGTTGACCATCATTATCTGATGTGTAGGACTGGTGTAATGGTTTTCTGGCCTCCCAGGAGCTTTTCATATTGATGACAGGTTAGGGGGCGTTCACACTACCGTCGGTGTCCGACAGGTAGTGTCCGCTCCTAGTGTCCGTTCAAAATCTGGCACGGACATTAGGAGCGGACACTAGCTGTGTCCGTGACACCTGTCATTTATTTAAATGGCGATCGGGTGCGTTCTTTTGCACTCCGTGCCCTTCCTTCACTGTCCGCATGTAAAGATGTCCGACTTTTCAAGCGGACAGAAAAACCCGACATGTAGGTGGCAACGGGTAACTACAACTCTGCTCCTATTATCTGAACACAAAGATACAAGAGATCCATACTGTAAGAACTACCTCAGGAAAGGGCAGATTCTTCTGAATATCTGATTATTGTTTGAGGAGTAGAAATTAATGCAGTAGTTTTCATGAAATAGATAGATAGATAGATAGATAGATAGGTGTGTCATGTGATTGCACCACTCTCAGAATAAGACTCCGTTCTCACAGAGAAACGCGCCGCTCATTTAGACACATATACACGTGTCAGAGCGCGGCACCTCAAAACAGATCCCATTGATTTCAATGTGTTACGAGTGTAAGCCGGCACCCATTGAAATCATATTTTGAGGCGCTGCGCTCTGACACTTGTATACTCGTGTCGGCACGTTACTCCGTGAGAACGGAGCCTACGTTTCAGTGTGCATGCTATCTTCTGCTTCATTTACACCTGCAGTCTTACTAAGAGCATCGTTTTCCGAGATGTAAATGATATGCTTAAAGAATAAAACTGTTAACATAAATACTTGTTATAAAAATGTTTTTAAACTAAAAACACATAGGAATAGCATTTAGAAATGCTATTCATGTCTTATCTTTATTTTGCAGATCTGCGCCGCCGTTTTTTAATTTTTCTTCTTTTTTCTTCATTATGCTAATTGCTCAGGGGGCTCCCACTGTGCTCAGAGCACAACATTGTCATCGATCCCAGCACCGCCTCTGTCTTCTGTTCCGTCGGCCATTTTGCAGTTGTCTTATGTAAGAAGAAGAGTGGAGAGGAGGAGACGCTTCAGGAGCACAAGACAGCGCTGGAATCAATGACAACGTTGTGCTCTTAGCACAGGGGGACTACCCCCTGAGCAGTTAGTATAATGAAGAAACAAAAAATGAAAAATTCAAAAACGGCAGCACGGACCTGCAAACTAAAGGTAACAGATGAATTGTCTTTTTAAAGGCTATTCTTATGCGATTTAGTTTAAAAAGGTTTTTTTTTTTTTATGATAGAATCCTGTTAAATCAGGGCCCCACATTGCACAAATAATGCTGCATATTACTGTCCTTGCAAGGTGGATGGGATTCTGGCTAATCCCATCCACACCTTGCAGAAAAAAATCTGCAGCAGAAACGCAGCAACTTCAAAACCGCTTGTGTTTGTAAATCTCGGTATGTCAATTATACCTATGGAAATGCTGGTGGTTTCTGTATAGGTGTAATAAAGGCAGAAAGTCCACAGAGGACTTTCTGTGAATAATGCTGCGGAAAAAAAAATGATGGAGTGATGTATTTCCATCGTCATCTTTATTGAGCGTTTTTCGGCTGTGGCTCGCTATGTGGGTCCTTAGCCTTACAGTCACAACCAGTGGCACAGACGGTAAAGGACCCCTGTGCAGGAAAAGTACATGGATCCCTTGCTGTACCTTATTTTATACAAAACCACTCGTGTCTAAGGGTGCATTCACACTACGGAACGCCAGCGTGTATCACAGCCGTACACGCCGGCGTTACAGCAGGGCTGCCGGACACTTCCCATTCATTTCTATGGGAGCCGGCATGCGAGCGCTCCCCATAGAAATGAATGGAAAAAAGCAGTCCATTCATTTCTATGGGGAGCGCTCGCATGCCGGCTCCCATAGAAATGAATGGGAAGTGTCCGGCAGCCCTGCTGTAACGCCGGCGTGTACGGCTGTGATACACGCTGGCGTTCTGTAGTGTGAATGCACCCTTAACAGTGTATTAGTAATTGTTAGGTATGAAATCCAATCACTTAGCCTTGCAATATCATAAACAATACGAAACTGCTTGAGGGTGACAGAGGGGCCACTAACTTTCTGGGTTGCACCAATGGTATGTCTGCCTCAGTCACCATATGCAGAAAATAATCTGTGTATTGTAAGGGGGTCCAGCTCACACCGTAGGCATCGGCAATGACAAAGTTCTTTCACACCAGCAGTAGATTTCAAATCCAGACCATGACCATGAGGAACCCTCACCTGTGAGCACCTGGGACTAAGGAAAAAAAACATAGTGGACCAAGGGTATGGACTGGAAGACTCCCACTACCAACTTGCCCTCCAGTCCAGAAAAAACAGCCCATATAACTTAAATAAAGCACCTTAGTAGACCACATTCTGCTAAAACAAGTATCCTGGTTTTCCATGATCTTGCCTGGCTGAGGAAACAAGGTGAGATATACACCCCATCCACCACTTTACCATACACTTTTCTACAGAGACAAAAATATCAGGTTTTTCTAAAATGTAAACATTTTCATATTATTTGCTATTACCTAAAGGAACAATAACCATGTCACGATATGGACTAGAGAAGGCAAAAACTCGTAAAGAAACAAGAGAAGTCAGTTTTACTCTGACACTTTTTCTGTTTGCTCAGGAACACCTCCCAGAACCTCCTCTGGAGAGTCCCCTCCTTCTGTAGATGAAATGAATTTCTATAGTCAACTAGAGCAGAGCACAAGGAGGCTTCAGACGTGCACTTGTCAGCGTTTGGTAATGCAGCTGGTGCCTGTGCTTTTGCTGCTCGCTGGTGAGCTTTGCACTCTTTCTGCGTCCTTCCAGATCACTATTTTGCACACAAATGATGTCCATGCTCGTGTAGAGCAAACCAACAGGGACTCTGGTAAATGTGGCAACCCTGGGGACTGCTATGGAGGGGTGGCCAGGAGACTCACCAAGATCAAAGAGATCCGTGCCAGCCACAAAAATGTTCTTTTACTGGATGGAGGTGACCAGTTTCAGGGGACTATTTGGTTCAATGTTTATAAGGGAGACGAAGCTGCGTATTTTATGAACTACTTACAGTATGATGCCATGGTGAGTGAGAGATATAATTCTAATATATAATATCGTACATATCTCATGACCAGGAGGGCACAGTACTGGTTTGTCTGTGTTAGATTACCTTTACCTTTGGAACGTTATGCAAAGACTGTGGGGATTTCTCAAGATATGTAGTTGTACACAGGTAAAGTTATGTGCGGCACAGTGCAGAGTCTCAGGAACAGTCAATTATTTTCCAGTGTTTTCTCGGACACACATATTGGTGTGTTGGGTACTTTTTGCATTCCTGAATAATGAAGTATACATTTTCTGACAGGCTTATATAAACACAAGTAACACATTTTTTTTGTTAAGTTACAATAAACTATGTTGCACACATGTATGTGAATTTGTAGGATGTACTACAAAGTCTGCACTCTACAAAATCTGGTTATACCTAATGGAGGCAATGTACAAGGATGAATTCCTTGTTTCTTGTAGGGAGAGCTCTGGATAACATATTATACTATCAGGCAGCTTCATTTTTATAGAGTTACATTTAGCATATACGTGAAAAAACAGTATAGTGAGTGTCTTCATCTTTAGTAAGTCTGACCTACAGAGGGATTTCAGACGCCCCTATCTTACAAATCCTTGCCGCTTCAGTGTCCACTGACATTCTTTGAGCTGTGGCATTTACACTTGATAACATGTGAGAACGCCGATAGCAGGTGACAAAGGCTGGATTGTATCACTAACGTGAACATGACATAAAATTGGACCAATCTAAACATAACCTGGAAGAGAGACCCTGAGTTATAAGTGAGCTTGCCTTTTAGCTCCTGGATCACAATATGATAGTCACAGTTTACACAAGAATAGTGTTAAATCTTCTACCTTATAAATTGTTACAAAGTATAAAAGAAAGAGTTAAGCAGTTTCTGCAGTTCTGCTACAGCGCAGCAGTGTGGGCGCTTTCTTACACATATGAAGGATGCCTATTTCTCCTGAACTACATTCCTTACACTAAGTTATTTTTAGAGGCATCAATAAACCGAATAACATCTTAAGAACCTTCTTTTGGCAGTTTCAGACAGTACGAGGAGTATTCCAGACAGTGTACGTGTGCTTATTGTACTATGTTGGAATATTAGTACAACATAACATACCTCTAATTGCTACAAAGCATATCCCTGTAAAATAAGAAAGTAATATATGAAATATCTCAGCACGGTTCTACCTTTCTGTCTAGTCATTGACTTCCCATTGCACAGAGGAATGGATAAATTTAAAGTGGCAGGCTATCCCCGACTCCCTCTTGGCTACTGCTCTGCTTCAGCTGTGACAGTTTGGCCATTATATCCATGAGTGAATAAGCAGCTGATGAGAAGACTTGTAGGTTCCTTCACAGAGGCTTCTAGCCTTGACTAAATATATAGTATAATGAAGATAAGTGTCATTCACTACTGAAACGGAAATTGCATGTTTTATTGTTTGACAGCCTGTGTAAAATACAATGCAAAAGCATCTTTCTTACTTTAATGCCCGACTTCTCATCTGTATGCATCTTGTGCCTTTGGTAATCTGGAATGCATGTCAGTTTATTCTCTTTGAGTGTGGATATGTTCGAAGTGGAGCTGAATATAGGAAACAGCAGCATCAAAGCACCTTCATTCCTGAGTATCCACATAGGATTGACAGGATATGACTATTTGGAGAAGTTGTGCTACCAGTTTTATCGTAGTTTCATGCCTCTGGCAATTCACATTGACTAAGAAGCTGGGGAGATATATAACAAGCAAATAAATAAGCTATTCATCTTTAACCTGCAATAGGGGCCCTTACTTTATGGGGGCCTGTAACAGGAGCCCTTACTGTATGGGGGCCTGAAACATATGTTCTGACTGTAAGGGCTCATGTTTCAGGCCCCCGCACCATATTGTGCCCCATTGGCCATTACCTGATGTATTTTCACTTAGTTTTCCCCGCTCCTGTCCATGGCCGCCTCCGTCCAGAGGGCAATGCATATTTCACCCCATGCATGTGCTACTATGTGCCTATGTGCTGCCCCCTGGAGGTGGCAGTGGATGGGAGAGGAGAAAGGTTAGTGATCCAGGGGGTAACAGCCTATTACAAAAAAAAAAAAGCATTGGGGGGCCTTCCAGGCTCCGTAAGTTCACAGGTCCTATAGCAGTAGTTACGCCCCTGGATTTTAGTATGGTGGAGAATAGATAAGAGATGGTCTATTATTGTAATGGAGAAACCATGTTTTCCCTGTGTAGGAGCGCCCATACTTGTTGCAGCCAAGCCTCTTTAACCACTCACGCACCGCTAATAATTTCCATGCTTCACCTGTATTTGCAATTTGGCAAACATGGCCAGTACAGGAGATGAACAGCAATTGACAGTAATCCACATGTAGTGAGCATGAATAAGCCACAACATGTACAGGCACCTTAACAAAAAGCAAATTTAGCAAAAATGCATGCTTCCAGGAAAAGCTCATAAGTTCATGTAACGTTTAATTGTGGAGTGCCCCTGCGTGCATTAAGATTGGATTGAAACCAGTTATTTCTCAACTGGCGATAGTCTGCTGTATCATACCTACAAAAAATTCTAAATTTTATCAGAATTTTAATCCCATCAAATATTTCACATTCTTTTAGCCTGAAAGCTGCTTTTGCCTGTGCTCATTTGGTTTGCTTGAATGTTCATGTTCATCTCCTGAAGTCCGCCATACATATGAGATGTACACTTACAATGTATGTATACTGAGGAGAGAAAGTTACTGTCAGACACCTTATCTCCTTGTGAACAAAAGGATCAGGCAGTTGAAATTCAGCTGCCTGATCCGTATCTCTCCTGACATCTGTTGTCAGGGTAGAGAAGGAGGACCCCAAACACATGAGATAATATATGGCCTGATACATCTAATGGGTATGGGCTGCTTTAGGATCAAGTTGATAAAATAACATTCATGCGGAGTTTCACTCTGAGAGAAATGCGATATAACATATACAGTAAATCCAGATTTAGCCATCCTAACTTTATTGGATTATGTGATAAACCTTAACTCTGTCAGTAGGACCTGTATAATATTTATATGTATGATGTATTCCTTACCAAATAAATGACTGCTGTAGGATTCTACAAAATAAGACAAAATCATAATTCACCTATCTGCCATTAGTATCAGCCTATTATACAGGCAGATGCAACGTGAACGGGGATGAATGATCACTACAGTCACAATGGCATATAATGAGGGCTGCTTGGGTTTGCATGCTGTTTTATGAGAACATGGAGGACAATTGGAAGACATGAATGTTAAGAAAAGTGGGGCAGATTTTTCAGGACTGACATTTCAAACACTAGTTTTGTTGTCCTGCACTAGAGTAAGACGCATCTCGATTATTAATAGGCATATGTTCAGAAACTGAACTCTCTGCAGGCGAGGAGCAGGTGTAGATTTCAGCTATCATCTATGGAATAATAGTAAACTTAATATGTCTCTTCCCACAGAACTCGCCCACTTTTCAGAAGAAAACTTAAAATTGTATAAAAGTTGAAAATATTTGTGCAAAAACAGATTTGTACAAAAATTTGCCACTTTCTACAAATGACATGGGGACAATAAATGTATCTTAAGCCGGGGCCCCACGTTGTGCAGTGAAAATGCTACGATCTCAAAAACCTTTACGTTTTCGTAAATCGCAGCAGGTCAATTATACCTACAGAAGATCTGACGTTTTTTGTATAGGTATAATAGAAGCAAAAAGTCTGCAGAGAAAAACTTGGCATCAGTCTTACGTAGCATACTCCCAGAAATCTATAGACCTAAGTAAAGTGGTTGTGTTTTAGAACCCTGATAAAAGTCTTCCCCTATCTTGTTTTACTTATAGGAACCTTTCATCTCATTAATGTTTTGTTGTCGGCCATACACATGAGATATAAAAAACCTAAAGGCACTGGAAAAACAAGAGTACCATATTAAATTAACAAAATGAGACACAATCTATGACTAAACCGGAATATTGTGGTGATTAATAGGTTTGAGGTGTAAGATATTAATAGCTTGAGGCCTCTATGCTAGCTTTATATCATGAGAATGAGCCTAATGGTGTTATATCTGTATTTTGATTATAAATAGTGGGGTAAATCTTATCCAGTAACACTTTTATGGCACTTCATGAGCACGGCCTTCCTCACTTATGTTTCAGCTATATGATGTAATGAAATCTCTTACAGTTACAAAGTCAGACGTGTGATACGGTATTTACATTGGGCTGATTTTGCTTTAAAAACATCCAGTTATAATTTCATTATCACTGTATTTTATTATTACTGCATACTTTGTAGCATTGTAAAGGATTCCTTGGATTCCCATTTGCTTTATTTCATTTTGTTTTATTTTGATGGGAACACTGACAACTAGATAAGAAGCAAAGACAGCTACATGGTCTAGAACAGGGGTGGGTAATTAATTTTCCCATGGGGCCGCATAAGAAATTGAGACTATGCTAGAGGGCTGCACCATGGCAAATTTAGCTCCACCCACTTCTACGTTGACTCCGCCCATTCCCAATCATCTTTCCATGTGCCCCCACAAAGTATAATCCTCCTACAGTCAACCATACACTATATGCCCCCACATTATAATGTTCCCTTCCAACTGCCCCACAGTATTAAGTCCCTCTCCTGGTGCCCCAGTTTAAACTGGTGGAAACTAGAGGGGACACGAAACTGGAGCAGCTGGAGGGAGACATTAAACAGTGGGGGTAGCTGGAGGGGGACAATAAATTGACAGCTGGAGCGGGACATGAAACTGGGGGCAACTAGGGGGGACATTAAAATCGGGAAGCTGGAAGCAGACATTAAACCGTAGGGGTAGCTGGAGGGTGACATTAAACTGGGGGCAACTAGAGGCAGACAGGTCCCCCTCCACCTACCTCCATGGTTTAATGCCCCATCCAGTTGTCCCCATTTTAATGTCCCCCCAGTTTAAGTGCCCTCTTCATCTACTCCCAGCTTCATGTCCTCCCCTCCATGTCTCCCTCAGTTTCATATCCCCCTTCATTTGCCCCATTTCATGTCCCCCCTCCATCTCTCCCCCAGTTTCATTTCCCCCCTTCCATCTGCCATCTCTGCCCTAGTATAACATTCCCCTTCCATCTCTGCCCCTAGGTTACTGAGACACACACATACATACAGACACACACACATGCAGACACAGACACATACAGACACACACACATATAGACACAGAGACACACATAGACACAGACAGACACACATACAGACACATATAGACAGACACATATAGACACACACACTCCCCCTGCATCTCACATTTCCCAGTACCTTATGACACACACCACATGTGTCCATCTTCCTGCACTGTCCTGCCGGCACTAAGACACATCCCCTAGACACGCCTCCCTAGTCAAGCTGTGCGGGCCGGTCTGAATCAGTCAGAGGGCCGGATATGGCCCGTGGGCCATGCTTTGCCCAGGTCTGGTCTAGAAACATCCAATGTGCCATTGTAACAGAAAAATCAGAGTGCCCTAGAATATTCAACATACCCAATAATGATCACCACAATGCCTAAATATAGGTATAGCAAGCATCTAGAACTAAGAGATTAGGACACCAAACACATGGGGAGTGGACTAGCCTGAAGATTTCCTGGTAATTAAATTCACCACTTAATAGAGAGCACAGTAAAATATATAGGTGGGATTTATTAGTGCAGTTCAATCTAGCCAAATACAGTGTAATATTTAAGACATGGAAGAGCAGATGGTGGATCCTCTTTTCAAGGACTGCCTATGTCATTTGTAATTTGACCTAATATAACAATGCTACATTACTATACTAATACTACTAAGTTTAAACTTACCAGAAATGTTCAAGTCCACATAGAAATATAGTGACTCTGCCCTTATATACAGGCTGCTGCCCTCATATAATTCTAGTGTCCCCTTATACATAGCGGCTCCACCCTTATATACAGCCTGGTGCCACCATAGAATTATGATGCCTCCATACACATACATAGTGGCTCTGCCCTTATATAAAGTCTTCTGAGCCCCTGGTAATAACATACTGTCAGCTCTATATTCACCTACCACTAGTGATTCGGCAGCACAAATGACATTATTAAGGGGCACCAGCAGGCTCCTCCATCGGCCTGCTCTTTCAGGGGCCACATGCCACCCACAAGCCATGTGTTTGAGGCCCCTGCCATACACACTCTGTCTACTGTCATATATTGTCTTTGTGTTGTACTAAATGAGATAGATATACTATCCTAGAAGCAAAGGGTAGAATGGGTCTGAAATATGACAACTCTATATGAAATCAAATTTGTACAGACGTGATGATTCTGTAAGTAACAATATGGTCATGAGCAAAATATCTAAGATTATACAAAAATCGACACAAAAATTGTACATATGAAGAACTAATTTCTTATCACGTAGGGCACAGGATGACAAGTTATGTGCTAGAGTTCAATAAATGAACTTTCTCACAAATGGACTATCAACTTTCTACCAATAAAAATGCAGAAAGCAGCAGTGTTTTCTAGAAGCTAGCTTTCACCCGCTGCCAATACTAATAGTTGTAAGGGTGTTGTCAGACCTTTATTAAGGATTGACACCGAGGCTTCCTGTATTTTGAAAAGATTGCAACTCTTTGTCCCATGATGACATAGGCAGTTATCCGAATTCTGATTAACAAATTGATTTAGTTTCCTGTCTTTTACTGTAAATGGAACAGATCAGGACAAATTTTATCTAAAGATTTCCTTAAATAGAAAAGTGATTTAGTAAAGGCTGTATTATCATCACTAACCTGAGCTATGTCTAAACACAGGTCTTTACATAATCCAGAGATAATAATAAATCATCTATGTTTAGCAAAAGAGACAAGTTGCAGTCAGTTTCTAATTCCACTTGCATCACCTTATTTATGCTATATAATCCAGTTAATATCTAAAAATGTATATATATATGATTCTCTGAGAATTCCATAGCAACATTCAAGTCACAAAGGAAGGGATGAAGCAGGAGGACAAAGTCCCTAGCGTAAGCCAGCAAGACTGGCATTGTAGGAGGGGTGCTATAGGGGGCAGCATCTAATTACCTGCATCATAATTGCATCGCTCCACTATCCTGCGCCGAGTACTGGAAGTGGAGAGGCGGAGCCTAACACAACTTCCGGCGGTTAGCCAGAGCTTCAGTTCGCGGCAGACGTTGTTGTGAGCCGTCGTCCCTGCAAGTTCTCCCTGCCCTTTCCCTATGCAGCCGGTATTTCAAGATGGCCGACGTTGAGGATCTCCTAGGACAGTTGGGCTGCCACCGGCACCAATGGGGAAGCATGGCTGTGGTTCCAAATAGCAAGGATGCTGGGTGGGATCGCCCCAGCAGCTGTACCGATGAAGCCGCCACATCGGGCCCATCCGCCGGTGTGGCTTCGTCCAGATTCAGCTCCTAGGACGCAGCACCAAAGAAGCGCCACCAGCAACCCTCCGGTTCGGACACCTCGTCCATCTGCCTCTGGGCTCAGGTCCTGGCCTGGAAAGAATTCTAATGGGCGTCCCCAATCTGGCATGGGTGGATGGTACCAGTGGCGGTTACTGGGCCCGACTCTTTCCCCAGACACCTGCTTTCATCTACCGTTGTGGCGGCAGGGTCCCCCGGGGGGAGTGGCAGGTGTTGCGTGGACATTCCAGACCATCTGAGGATGCGGGCGTGTGCTCCCGCTGAAGAGAATGCTTACTCAGCAGATTGGTCGCCTAGGGCCTCTTTGGTGAGCGTTCAGTCGACGTCTTGTTGCAGGGTGCGGCAAAGACAGAGGTACGCCTTCACTACATGGTTTGGACCAGGACTTGAAGGGATTGGCATGTCAGGACTCCTGATGGATTTCTGCCTGGTGGGATCTCACGCTCCTACACAGCCCAGTGAGTATGTCTCTATGTCATCCATTTCTGCCTATTCTTACGTCTCAGAGGAGGAAGCTAGAGTTAGATCCCTGTTGGGGAACAGTGAGAAATCAGCAGATGAGGGTGTGAGAGTTGTTGTGTAGTGTCAGTGAATTGCTAGCCCACTGTAGATAGTCCATGTCACCTTCTCCAATCCCAGGTCGGCTGCCGGGGTTGTCACCGGCTTTGTTAGGGAAGCCTGGGGTTTGTTTCGATCAGCAGTGTCCGACGCAAGCGTTAGTGGGAGTAAGGAGACTGGCATCACTGTGTCAGTACAGACTAAATCGGGGTCAGGGGATGGCATTTGGTTGGATGACAAAGCGTGCGGTGAGGTCTTCATGTGGTCTGGGGGTCTCCTGGGCACACATTTAAAGAAGGAGGTGAAAAAGAAGATCTGGAAGGAGGAATATCTCGAGATCTTCTCTTTGCTCCCCCTTGAAAAGTTTAGTTTGGATAGGGGAAAGAAGGATAAGTCCAACAAAAAAGCGGCACTGGCGCCTTATACTAAAGACGTTTACAAATTGGCTGCAGGTGTTTGCAACATTAGCCAGTGTCATTGGTGAAAAGGCCCTAGACAATTGTTTGGGTCTTTTCTGTTATATGGATGCAATTGGGGAAGCCTATCGCGTGTTTGGCAGTCAAGCCTGGCTGCAATATGATGAACAGTTTAGGGAGAGGAAGGTCATCCGACCATGCACTCATGGGATGATAAGGACATTGGCCTGTGGTTGCGGGTGATGGCTCCAGCAAAATTTGATCAACACTTACCAGGGAAAGCAGCTAAGTCAGCCCTCCTTCATCTAGTGGAAGTGGGCAAGGAAACGATAGCCAGCAGGAGAAGCATGGAATGTGCTGGCAGTTCAATGAGGGACAGTGCAAATTTGGTTACAGTTGTAAGTTCAAACATGCTTGTTCCAATTGCAATGGAACATCCCACGGCGCTTCCCAATGTCTCCATAAAGCAAAAAGAAAACCCAGTGCAAGTGGAGAAATGGATGGTGGGGAGACTTCAGTGAGTCTGCAGGAAATGCGCCCTTACCTAAATAGATATCTCGATAGGAAGATGGTGATTTTCTTGGAGGGTTTTGGCACGTTTTTGTTATACCGGCCCCACTTGTTGGCATACCTTGAAGTCAGCTTATATGCATCCTGAGGTGGTGGCTTCATATTTGAGCAAGAAGGTTAGCTTGGGCAGGATGGCAGGCCCCTTTCTGGTTCTACCTTTTGAGGACATGGTTGTCTCCCATGCTGTTAGGCCGTCTGTGGGATAATTCGTATTACGTCAACAGTTGTCTGCAGATGGGTTGCACAATTTTTTTGCACATACTTTAAAGCTTTCAGTAGTTTTGCGGTCTGTGGATAAGTTAAATAAATCCTGGATTAAGGTGAACCAGGTGGTTTCTACTTTTGTGGCTTTAAATGGGGGGCTAACAGTCCGGCATGTGGACTTGGAGTCAGGACAAAGTGGTTTTTGGCTTCCGGATTGGGTTCACCTCAATGCTTTTGGGATAGATTTTTGGTCGTTGAGTTAGCAGAAAAGAGCCTTGTTATTGTGGGGAAGCATCACATGTTTAAAGGATCAAAGCACACTCGCTGTGGTGGGTGAGGGTCCTTGGAGTTGGTGGAATTCCGTGGGGGAAGGTCATTGTGGTGAGGTTCTGATTATGGCGGTGGGTGGTCTGGCACATGGTGGGTCTCTCATAAGGTGGAGCCCATTTAATTGGTTGGCCAGGTTCGGTGCCACCGAACTGGGGGGTAACTGCTGTTGGTAAAGTATGTATAACTTGGCTATACATATTGGTGGGCACCAGACCATTTACTTTTGTAGCTCGAAGGACATCCTTTCGGGTCTGGTATTTATACTGTGTTGTACACTAATGTTTGTTATATATGTTTTGTAAATAAACTGGCTGCTTTGGCCAAATTATTCATCAAGAAGTCTCTGTGTCATCTGTTCAAGTAATGTGGAGGTTACACGGTGATTTGGTAAGTTGGGGAAGTGGTTTTGGGGGGTGGCATGGGAGGTTTTTAGATAAGTGGTTGGGTATAACAGTCCACAATTAAAAAAATCAAGCAACTCATTTAACATCCAGCATGGAGCAAAAATATTTGTCAGGAAACATCACAAAAACAAATTGATGTGTACTATGTTAATGATTCAATAAAAATTAAATAATTAAAATAATTCTATGTATTTTATAAGGCCACTTGAACATACTACAAGTATAGACACATGCTTTTCCAAGGGCCCAGACACAAATCTGTAGTTTTTGTGGCCCTGTGTTTGGGACGAATTGGAGAACCACAAATTATGGATCAGATCTTATACCTAATTGTTATTACAGCTCTGTCAAATCATTTGGGTGAGTGAACATCACGGATGACACAGGAATACCAATCCATGTGTAACCCATGCCGTTTTTATTCACCCAGACACTGCACACAGTCATGCGGTGCAAGTGGACTTGTGTATTTTTTCAACGGGAGGTTGGGAGATTGGGTATAGTAGCCTGGTTCCCAACATGTTACTGGTAGTACCCATTTGCAAGCAGCAGTTATATCATTCCTCAGATGGTATTATACACCAGACCATTTAATTTATCCAGAATCATTGCCTTTATACTGAAGAAGTTGCAAATAGCAAATTTTTGGTTCAAATCTGTGGAGCTTTGCTTTTATCTACGTGAATATAAAAAAAAATCAGAAAATTCAACTTTCTACTTTATATAATCCCCTAGACTTTAACACACTTATTCCACCTAGCCTCCGGATAGATTGGATGCCCTCAGAATAGGAGACTTTTTTTTTTTTCCTGCTGCAAACCACTTCGTTGTCTGCTTTATCATCAGGAAATCATTGCCCACGCAGAATTTTTTTCTGGCTGCGAAAGAGAGTCCAGATCTGGACTGTAGTGTGGATGGTTAATCTCAATGAAGCCGCATTCCCTGACAGCAGTTTGTGATTTGTGTGACTTGCATTGTTGTGAAGCAGCAATATACCTGCCGACAACTTCTCATTATCATCACAAATCATCATCAACTTTACTTGATTGTAGGAAGGTGCACCATCAGCATATACAGCAGCCATGTGTTCACGGATTTCTTTAGGCTTGTTTTCTTCCTTTATAATGATGCTCCAAATCCCTCAATTTCTTTGTAGATCCGCGCAGTACTGCACTTACCACCCTGTCAGTTCCAGTGCTTATATCAGACTGAACTGATAAAATGAGACTATAATCATGGAGCATTAACAACAATAGTAATAAAACATTTCATATTTCATTATAAATTAATTTCAAAACCAGGGTGAATTAAATACAAAGGACATTAAAGAGATATCACAAAAACAAATATGGAGAGTGTAAAGATGAATATATATGTATAGGTTAAATGACAATAAATAACAATAATTTAATCCAGTACATAAATATTAAATATATTGCCTGTCCAACTATATGTCCATATGCAAAAAACACAACATTCACAAATGTAATTCATAAGTGACAAGCCAAAAAAGATAATAATTAAGCAGTGACCACAAGAGGGAGTATATAATCACAAAGGCTACTAAAGCCAAGCATAAGTGTGTAAGCAATGTCTAGTTAACGTGTCACAGAGCTTAGTAAATAGAGTTAATTCATATATGAAAGCAAAAACATCAGCGTCATAGTGACACAAAGGTATTACCTGAAGACATGGTTGTCACAAAATTGCCCACGAGTCACAGCACCCACCTCATTGCACATTTTGCCACATAGGCTTTGTTAGATGGACATGTCTCCTCCTGCACGCACACATTTCTAAGGCCTGATTCACATCTGCTTGGGGACCTCCCGACGGAAACCTATACACATTAAAAAGTGGTTAGGCATGAAACCACATGGACCACTATAATGGGGTCCGTGTGGTTTCCGCACTAAACATGTGGAGAGAAAAGTGCTGCTTGTAGTACTTTTCTCTCCACATGATTTATGTGGACACTGAGCAGAAACCACACGGACCCCGTTATAATCTATGGGGTCTGTGTGGATTCTTAGCTAAACACTTTTTAATGTGTATGGGTTTCCACTCAGAGGTCCCCAAGCGGACTCCCCGAACAGAATACCGAACGCAGATCTGAACCGGGCCTTACACTGACAGAACATAGTGTGGCACATAACTTATGGAATACCCCTCATATTAGTAAAGGTACTATACCATATCCTTCTTGAAACTATGGAGACCTTAGTCATTTCACTCCAAATATGCTCCTATTTCACCCAAACAGTTAGAAAGAGGAGACAAGGGAAGTCTTCATTTTTCAAGCGGAATAGAGGACGGAATCCCCAAATGGAAAGTGAGTGTAGATGTGAATCCAGGCTTATCTCTTTCATTTATTTAATATGTTTCTCCTGTAAAAACATAGCCTGCATCCACCTGCACCCCTATTGCTGTGACAATGGTAGAGGCTAAAAATTTAATTAAAAGTTAAACGGCCAAGATTGGATGGGGATTCCAGGGGCAATGCAAAGCTATTGTGGCTATCTGTAGTCACTTCTTGCAAACTGGGTCCACCCTTGTTGCACTTGCAGGTTGAGGGATTTTGGCCCTGATAGATTCCCTTAAAACTATGTGCCCAATTGTTTTTTTTACCGTTTCATTTTATATATTTCTTACTAATATGATTCTGGCAGAAAATCACTATCTTTGAATGTCCATCACAATGTGTTGTCAGTCTCCTTCTTCTCATGTATCCACTAATTCCACTTCAGGTTTCATGTTTCTTGGAAAATTGTTTCCTGTTTATGCATAGTAAATGAATTGCATATGAACAGTGTTCTATCACAGATTTTTCCATTTAACTTCACACAGTTCAGTAGGGGGTAATGGGGTTAATAGACCAAATCCTACTTAGAAATGCAGCATGTTAAACATTCAACATATACACATACAGTATATATATGTTATAGAAAATCAACAAGTTCTAAAACAGGCTGAAAAAACACAAGTTGGCATATAACTCGGTGGCTCTCAGCCATTAGTTCAGATGTATTTTAGCTGCTAGCTAAAAAGGACAGTGAGGAAAGAAATTGAATAAATAAAGATGCTATTTACCAGTTGTAGTTAGGGGAGGTAAGTAAAAATAAGTTATACTCGCCTCTCCTGGGCATCCTTGTGGTGTCCAACGGTCCCCTGGTGTCTTCTTTCAGCCTCTGGCTGACCTCACTACAGGACACTTGTACAATTGAAATACATGGCTTACAAGGTTCTGTGACCACAAGCAAGATGTTTGCTTCCAGGCACAGGCAGGCACAATGATGTCACTTCTTGCACAAGCTAGCAGAAGTCTTGTCTGGGCACCTTGTAAGCTGCAGACCTGAAGTGGCTCACAGCGTACAAGTCAAAGCTTAAAGTAAGAAGACATGGCAGTAATGGTTCCATGCATCAAAGGATCAGTGGCAGGTGACTATAACTTTTAGGGAGCCTTCACATGGAGTTTACGCTCCGCTCATTCTGAACATAAACTAGTTCAGAGTGAGTGGCGTAAAAAACAGATCCCATTGACTTCAATTGGTGCTGGCATACGCGTGCTACCCATTGAAATCAATGGGAGTCTTTTTTACCTATTGCTTTCAATTTGATACGCGCGTATGCCAGCACCCATTGAAGTCAATGGGAAATGTTGTTTACGCCGCTCACTCTAAACGAGTTTACGTTCAGAATGAGCGGAGCGTAAACTCCATGTGAAGGCTCCCTTAGAATTTTTTTTTTGTTGCACATGTTGGGGAATATTGTAAGCACCATATTATATTATAAATTGCATTTTATAAGTGGCATACTAGATTATAAGTGGTGTATTATTTTATAAATCACATAAATGGCATTTTATATTATTAAGTGATTATAAAGAATATTTTGAGTTAAAGTTAAATTTTATAGATAAGAATGTAATTTTCAATTTTCATAGCCCAATTCTGTAAAAGACCTGTAGGGTCAAAGTACTCGCTATACCCCTCAATACATTTCTGAAGTTATCTAGTTTCCAAAAGGCCCCCACCATCTGGGGCTCTGCAAATGCAACAATGGTCCCTGAAACAGAGAAAAAAATCAGATTTGGACTATTCTATCCACTAACAAAATCATTGAACAGGAATATAAAGCAATAAAGCTAAAACGTAACTTGTACTTAAACCTGTCTTATAAAAAGGGCTTATATATTCATTCTCTAGTCACTACCAATATCAAATGAAAAATGTTTATAGACAGAGGTTCTAGGGGATATCCCACTTAATTAGGAGGATAATTCCTCATAGAACCCTGCTCAAATGAATTCTTATCTCTAGAAGGCAAGACCTATGTCCCTGATCACAAAGCATATACTCCCTGCTACCTAATGTAGCCAAATCACCTAGGCAGTGTGCCAGTGCTGACAACATAAACTGTGTATTTGCTACTGTTGGTAGATATTGAGATAACTACAAAGCGGCTTAATCTTTCGTTATATAGAATAAATAGCCCCATGACCCTCTTAATCTCACTGTGCAACGAGTTTCCCCCTTAAGATTTGCAAAAGGGTTCGTCCAGAGACCAATCTACAGAAACTATATGTGTAGCCTATAAATAGCAGGACCATATATCAAACCAATAGTTCCTAGAGAGCTCTAAAAGATAGTGTAGTCAAAGAGACACCTGATCGCAGTAAAAACTGCTTTCCCAGGGTCCCAATGATAGACATCAGTACTTATGTACTAGTGCCTGAAATTGATCACAGCAAAATCTGCCCTCCAAAAGCTCATTGGCACTCTTCCTTTCTCCGTCTTGCTTTTTGCACATCTATCAGTTTACACTCACATGTGGGGTACTAGGGCAGTCAGAAGAACTTGCATAACAAATCGAGTGATGCATTTTCTCCTATAACCCCTTATAAATGTGTAAATTTTAGGGCTAAATTAAAATAGTAGTAAAAAAATGAAATGGGTAAATTATAGGATGAAATGGGTAAAAATGAAAGGGTGATTATAGTTTGACGTCAAATTGCAGAGTACTACAGTATTACGGTGTTCTGTCTTGTCATGTTCGGTTTTAAGACTCCAATGACTTTTATTACTCCTTTATTTCTTTAATGCCTGGATATTCAATCACTTTATGATCAATGAGGGTCCAATCTCTGGGAATTCACCAGATTTGAGCCCTACCTTGTCATTGTATCCTTTTCTATCTGTGCAGGAAATGCATAAGTGATGTGGCCCCTTCCTTCTCAAGATCAGTGGAGGTTCCAAAACCCAAGCAATCATAAAGTGATGGGATATCGTAGCAATATGATAATATTTTATAAGATGGGAATAACATTTTACTGTATTCTCAGCATCACCGATCTTTAGGTTCCAAAAATCTGAATCTGAAATTTAACAAGTGCCTTTTTTGGTATTGGTGTTTTCTGACCAGTTTTGTAACATACGTTATTAACCTAGCTTCCTTTTAGTAGAAAATAAGCTGTAACGTTTTCCCTAGCAAACCTCTTATCTGTTGCCAGTGAAAATCCCTATGTATTTGTATTGTCAGTATGTACAGATTGAGCAGTTGCCAAAGTGGGAGAAGCCAACTTAATGCTGCATATAAAAGTCACATTCCTGATATTACTGTGAACTCAGTTTTCATATTACACTAGAACCACAGTTCTAAGTGGTACAAAACTAGAGATACAACTATTTGAAGCGACCCCTCCCCTTGTTTGGCAACTGCCACATCTGTACATACTTGCAATAGACATTGGGGGAGATTTATGAAGACTGGTATTTCAATTCCAGTCCAGTCCAATGCGTGCCTGCATTGAAATCTATGCCAGCTATCAGTGAATGTTATTTCCTTATCTTTACACACATAAATCTGCCAGTAGGAACTAATGAGTTCTTTCTGATGGTCAGGAGAAAGCCCTGTGCATGATCATAACAGTAAGCAGTGTAAAGTGGCATTCTGCTATTAATCCTATACTGACAAGTACAGCACTTGTATGCGCCACTGATACCTGCTTGGTAATAAGCTTGAAAATTCCCAGTGTTTGTGCATACTGTATCTTTACAGTCCTTAGTACAGTATATCTGCTACTCCCTGTGATCTACATTGTAGATAGGTTAGTGGAGCTGTGTACAATATACCGTAATCCTGGGAGAATCAGTAGCAACGCATTTTAGTTAATGATTACTCTGCTTTTCAGACATATTATCGCTATGTTGCATTCTCTATATCTGTGAACTATGTTCTTTTTATTATCATTTTGCTTTAAATGGCGATTATGCAATTTATTGCTTTTATGTGCACTTAATATCTAACGTATCTATGTGTAGTAATGGGCTAAATATTAGGTCACTGATCACATTCTCCATTTAGATGAAAGATATTTGACAGCTTGGGTTTTAACCGTCCTAATCCTTTGTTCTTCCCAAGATAAGTGGTGTCAGATATGTCTGCCAACCAGATATCTCACACTGCTGGAAAAACATCACAGGATAAACAAATACATTAGTGTGGGAGTTGGAGAGAGAAATCATCTTCTGTCAATCTCGCGGCTTGTAAAGGATAGCACAAGCTCTTTGCCGTTTTGATATCTCCTACCTAGTAGTCAAGGTAGTTGCTGAGCAGCTGCCTCATAGCTGACATATCGGTGACGTCACGTAATTGGCAGAGGGGTCTTATGTCCTAAAATGTACTTGATTGTTTAAACTTCATTTTTTGCAATTTGTCGCAGGTGATAGTGTATTCTATATGTGTTCAATCCAGTAATGCTCTATAGTATATTTCTAGTCCAGAGCGTTTCAATCCTAGTGGTTTGTCCCACTTCCACTTCTAGTTTATTGCGATCTATTTGTTTGCCTCCAGTTTCCCTGTACAAATCTGTTCATTGTCTAGATGCTGGTGTAGGTGTTAGCACCCTCCTGTTGTTTGTGCTAGGTTCAGTTAGGCTAGGTTCACATTTGCGCTGGATTCTCTGTAGGAGACTCTATAACAGATTCCCCTTCGTAGATAAAAGTCCTGCACACAGGACCATTATAGTCTATGGGGTCCAAAGGTAACTGCTGTTTTAGTGGACACGAACGATGGAGAGCCCAGTGCAACTGTGGACCTAGCCTTAGTGATTTAGTAATATCTTTACGGAAAGTGAGGGTCAATGGTGTCAGTGTTATATTAGAAATAGAACTAGGGAAAAAAGTAGACTCAGTGTCAGTTGTTGTTTGTTAGTTTTCTGTTTACCATCCCATCCCCATCATCCATTTGTCCCTTTATCTGACTATCGCCATCATCCATTTCATCATGTGAATACCATCACCATTCTTCATGTATTGATGAGCGTTCTTCTATCTTGCACTCTTGTTACCTGCTACTATTGTGATCAGGGCATCATGTTTTTTTTATTTGACTGTCCCGTTGTTGCATAATTCTTCCTTTTTGTAGGTTCAGGGAATAACTGACTGCTGATACCATGGCTCCAACTATTATGGTACATTTATTGTAATAGTCTCCTCAATTTGGGCCTCTGGATTTATTTTATATTTTAGGTGACCTGTCAACTCACCTAGTTTTCCCGAGAGCCTCTCAATTTCCAGGTCCATAAATTATAAACATCAGCTAGTTCACACGGGGACATGGAGGAGGATTTTGACAGGGGAATCCACGTCATAATCCTCCTCCATACAATGTTAGTCTATGGAGACTGCTAGCTCTTTTTTTTCTGCTAGCAGAGAAAAAGAAGTGAAATTACCTTTCTTCAGGCGTTTTCCGGTTGAAGAAAGCAATAGAAGTGAATGGGAAGCATTTTTTACAGCACTTTTTTTGCAAAAAAACTGCGTCACGTTTTTTACAAAAAACGTGCAGTAAAAAAGCGTCACGTTTTTTGCGGCCTGTTCTCTTAAAGGATGGGAAAATGGTTTTCTACAAAAAGTGCGCCAAGGTCAAAAAAACGCTTCCTAATTAGGAAGCGTTTTTTCCGGTACCAAAATAAGCCACACGTTATTTACGTGTGAACTAAGCCTAACAAAGTGGAACAAGCCAGTATATCCAAGGACAAAAATTATCATCAAACTCTCCCTCCCAATGAACTGACCTTGTCTTTTCCTTCGTAATCTCTAAATCTTGGGTGTACTTTTACATACGCTTGCACAGTTTATACATTTCTCTTCCTGCCACAGCCAGTTTTGCTCTAAAAATTTAACAATTTTAGATATCCAGGAGATGTAACTATAAAAGGGCTTGGTTTTTTGGGGGATGAGAAGTACATATAACTTATTGACTAAATTTTTATTAACCTCATTACCAAGGGGGGACCCAGGTAATGATGTTACTGGCCTACTGCCACGCCAACACCATCTAAGGTCTCCAAATAGCTCTGAGCAATTTATCAAAGGGAAGGGTGACACTCCTAACAGCTGCCAAAAGACCTTACGCATTCCCTATATAACAATTTATCAGGGGTCCGATAAGTAATAACAATGAAAACTGCTTTTAATGTCTTCAGATACGGAATCCAACACTAAGCAATGTTGCTTCTGCTCTCCAGCAAAACCGTTTTTTTTTTTAACCGGACACAGTCAGACATGCAAGACTTTGTGTTCGGTTAAAAAATAAAATGGTTTCACCACGGAGACAGAACACGCTCACCGGCGAACACTGAATGCTGGGTTTCCGTCTCCAGCCGGCAGAAGACGGAAATCCACGAAGCGGAGACCGCGCGCAGCTGTGAACCCGCGCTCACCTGTATGTATTGTGAGCTTCCCAATAGACATCTGCCACATATACAGATGTTAAACATTTTACTTCATAAAAGCTTACATTAAACATTTTACGTCATGAATTCCTTCTTGACACGAGATACATCATGTTTGACAATGCTTGTGACATACTATTACGTCATGTAGACAGGAGCTGAGCAGGCATCATGGAGAGTGGGTGTCAGGTGTAATATATAGCTGATATCTTCCTGTAAACCCCAATATAGGAAATGAGCTCTGCTCTTTGGAGCTAACCCTATAGATAGTGTGGTCCATAATGACTGCAGCATCTAAGGGGTTTTCTGTATGGCTGCCCCTTCTACACTATGTTTGATGGCTTCCAATTCATTTCCATGGCAGCCTGTGGTCTGATCAGTGACCCCAGACCCACCATATCTCACCACATTGGCAAGATAAATTAAATAGGCTGTAAGCCTATCTGTCTGCATAGGTTGACAGAATGTATACACTATAATACATGTCTATTGCTGTGTATTGCATGCAAGAAGCGATCAGAAGATTGCTTGATCAAGTCTCCTAGTTGGAAAAACCAAAAAAAATGTAAAAAGTATAGTCATCCTCTATAGTGTTATGCAGGCCCCAATAGCTTCATGTTCATGCACAGTACTGTATGGGAAATAACATGATCATTGAGCACTGCACATATATGCAAGATTATAGTGAGGGACCTGTGATGCAGACATAGCACACTGGGCTGCCAGCAGGAATTTTTAGCCCCCCCCCCCGCCAGTATATTCGACTGTGTGAAGGGGCCACCATAGGCCATTATTCTCTGTGCAGGGACTGATATAAGACATTACACTGTGTAGAGGTGCCACTATGGGATAGTAATCTGTCTGGAGACCACTTTGGGACATTATAGTGTGTGCAAATGGGGCTTTATACATGTGGGAGACAGGAAAGGGGGTGCTATTCCATGTGGGAGTGGGAGGGCCCAAGTCAAAAGCTTGCTATGGGGCCCAGTCTTTGCTAATTATGCCCTTGGCTCTTACAAATGTATTAAAATCCAAAATGGTTTTGAACACATCAAAGTGATATATTGGAGCAACATTTAAACCTCTTATTAATACCGAAATCTGTGCTCCAGTGATGGTAAAGGAGAAAGATTAACTACATTTAGTTCTTTTTCAGTTTTTATTTCCTTTGCATTTTTTGATGGTTTGCTTTCAGTTTGTGAAGGGCTTTTATAGGTTTGGCAATTATAGATGGATATGCTGCATATATGTCAAGAAGACTAAAGCTATTTGTAATGCCAGGAATTGAAAAACATATAATATTAATGAGTTCTCTCGCAGCACTGGGGGCGGCCCCAATGCTGCGAGAGAACTGTCTCTAGCGCCGCCTTTATCTTCTTTAGGAATGTCCTCTTCTTCTGGCACAGGTTTCAGACTTCAACGCCTCGGCGTTTGTATGATAGGATCCCTTTAAAACTTTGCACATTGCACTTATACTCCCAGGTCCAAAGAGTGCAGTTAATATATGCCTTGGTATATCTCCTTCCTGCCTTGATAATAACACATGGCGATGACTAAAGATCAATAGGTCTTAAATGCGTAAACCAGCAATCCCCAAGGGAGCACTGCATGGATTCTATGTATTTGTGCTAATTTGTTTCTATACATGGATTTTATTGGTTTACTGATAAAATGATGGACTTTTAATAAAGTGCTGGATTGATGATTTGTCTTTTCACGTTCCTTATGTTACAGCAGTATCAATCTTCTCTGTTTAGGCTCTGGGAAATCATGAATTTGACAACGGAGTAGCAGGACTTCTAAGCCCATTCCTTATGAACGTAAATTTTACTGTTCTAAGCGCCAATATTAAATCGGACAACCACATTGCATCTAACATTACTGGATATTTTCAACCATATAAGATATTGGAAGTTGGTGGTGAAAAAATTGCAATAGTTGGATACACCTCCAAAGAGACTGGAGTATTATCTAATCCAGGTAAATGCGCTACTTCTTGTACTTTCTGTGAAAAATAAAACAACATACACAGAAATATCTTAACATTCTTCAATTGCCATGTATTAAGTAGTAATAGCAAATAGTAAATAGCAGTAGTAATATGAAGGTCAAACCTTCCAGAATGGCTCTACTATGGGCTTCTAATTTGAAGGCCTGAATTCCACACTGCTGTATAAAAACCACAAATTTCACTTTAACTGTTATAAATTTTTATTCTGCTACTTAGATAAGGGAAATATTCAACATAAATTAAGAGATTTGTGCATCTTAATAAACGTGCTGCTTTTTACTCCAGCAGAGTTTCTTCTTAGGGTGCTTTCATACGGAGTTACGCTCCGTGCTTTTTGTCCACTTTACATGTGTAAAAATACACGTGTAAAATGTAGTTAGTTAGCTTTTTTTTTTTCTTTTTTTTTTAAAGCGTGCAAAAAGAAGCACGTTATACGAAAAAAAACCATTGAACACGTGTAAAATGTAGCATAATGTGCGGAGCGTTACTCCGTGTGAAGGCACCCTTAGACCAGCATATAACAGTCTGATCTTAGTAAATTCCCCGGTAGTTTTTTTTTTTGTTTGTCACAACACTGATATAAAGCACTAATATTAATACTAATCCTAGGTGATCTACAACATTAAAGCTCTCCTTCCCAGAACTTCCACAGTCAGGGTCATACCAACAACTCAGCATCCACTCAACATTGGTTTGACCTTTCAGGTTGTCGGGCACATGCAGTGTAATACAGCGCATTGCTTTCCCATTATGTGCCCTTGCTGAAGAACTATTGGTGCCGTTACCGTAGCTCTTCAGTGTCAGAAGGACGTTTCTGACAGTCTGAGAGGAACACCCATTCTGACAGTACAGTCAGTAGCTCTGTACTATGAGGGGGCGCTCTTTACCGTCCAGCCATGATGCTGAGGAACGGCCCCCTGTACTAGTCTATGGGCGAGTATTGTCAGGAGGGGAGGGGGCGTTCTTCACCGCTCATCATCATGACTAGGCAATAAGGAACACCCCCTCACAGTACAGAGCTATGGACAGTACTATGAGGAGGGACATTCCTCACAGACTGTCAAAAACGCCCTTTTGACACTGAAGAGCTATGGTAATGACACCGATGGCTCTTCCCCCAGGGCACAAAACAGGAAAGCCAATAGTGCGCTGAATTCAGTGCACTGTCGGCTTTCTTGTGGTATATTACACCGCATGTGCCTGAGAACATGAAAGGTCCTCTTTAAAGGAACATACATAAGTTATGCAGGTGACAATGCAAATACAGTTTCTTATAAGCAAACACGAATGTACAAATATTTTGTAATGTTTCAATTGAGGCACTTATCCCTAATTCACAGGTTGGACACCCATCGATCATTCATCCCATATGTTGCGAATGTTGGATAAATCTTAATGGGAAGCCCCTTTAAGGATATGTCCCTTCTGTATGATTTACTTACTTTACAGAAAGTGGGGATCTAGTGATCCACATCTGTCACCGCTACATGTCTGTGTGACATATTACAGACTTGCATAACTAAGTTTTGCATTCCTTTATTGTGCACGTTGAGCATGCAAGCACACATACAGTATATAAGACTTGACTTTTTAGCTGCACGTCCTGACCTTTGCCTAAATAATATGGTAAAAAACATCAAGGATATTGTATTTTGTCTATTTTGCTTACTTATTCCTATACTTTGTGTTTCAGGTCCACATTTGACATTTGAAGATGAAATTTCTGTGTTACAACTTGTGGTTTCTAAAGTGTTAACTCTTGATGTAGACAAGGTTATAGCACTGGGACACTCGGGCTTTGAAACTGATAAACTCATTGCTCAAAAAGTGAGTGGAGTTGACGTAGTAGTAGGTGGACACACAAATACATTTCTTTATACAGGTTAGTACTAAAAATTCACAATTGTTATTTTTAACAGCTTTTAGGACTTTGGAATAACCTCAGACCAATCTTCTATTTCAATTGTATTTCTTAATTATGACTTGGGAAGCTGAGATATCCAGGTCTTAGAATACTAAGATTTAGGAAATATAGGATTATAGGATGGACTTCAAGGTGGCTTAACCATTGCTATGTACGTAGATGCAACCTCACTAAATCTTATCTACACATGACGTGAAACCGTGGATTTTAAACACACAGCATGTGAATTATTGATGTGGGTTTTACCAAAGGCTTTCACTACTTGTAATGCAAAGACTGAAAACAAATAGAGACCCATGCAATCTCTGCTGGTGTGCTGCAGCAAACCACCCAACTGTGGATCATTTTTGCCACTGAAGCTTTCAGGGAAACATGCTGCTGAGTTTATCAGATGGAAATACAGCAGTCTGTGCATCCGGTGTGTACCCAGCCTTAGAGTTGTTTATATCACTACACTGTCAACTAATAAGTATTTGGACACCCATGCAAATGAAGATATCTGCGGTCGTGATGTATGTCACGCCTTGGTCCCAGTGCATGGTAAACTCAACGCCGACACCTATTGCGCTATTATAGATAAGTGTGCTTCCTACATTATGGCGGTTCTATGGGTCGGACCAATGTTACTTCCAGGATGACAATGCCAGCTGTCCTGTAGCGAGGTCTACCATGGCTTGGCACAGTGACAATCAGGTTAACCGACTGGACTGGCCTGCTCAGAGCCTAGACTTGAACCCTATCGAGCACCTCTGGGACGATTTGGATCGTCGAACTAAGGGGTGCAGCAGCCGACCAAAATTGGTGAAAGAATTTCTTCAAGCCGAATGGAATAAAATACCACTAGCCGTCATACAAGGACTTGTGGAAAGCATGCCCCAGAGGGTTGAGGCTGTAATTGCTGCTACTGGAGGCTCTACAAACTATTGAATATGAATAAATGTTTTTTCTATTCTACCACAGGTGTCTAAATACTTATTGGTAGACAGTGTATAAATACATCTAGTATCTTCCAGATTAGAGAAGGCCATTGTTAGTGCACCTTGTTTTGGTATATATATATATATATATATATATATATATATATATATATATATATATATATATATATATATATCCTTCTGGGAACAGCACCACATATGGCCATCATGTTTTTTAAGTCATGTTATATTATACACTGGTGACCAATTTAATATCAAAAATAGATTTGTAGAGGTCATATACATCTAGCTGAGCAGCTTGATAATTTTGTATATTTATTGCATACACAAAAATGCACCTCTTAGTAGCCTTGACCATCAGACACAGTAGCTAAAGTCATTGACCACCAGACACAGTAGGTAAAGTCATTGACCATCAGACAGAGTAGCTAAAGTCATTGACCACCAGACACAGTAGGTAAAGTCATTGATCATCAGACACAGTAGGTAAAGAAAGAACATTTTGAATACTTTATTTTCTGAAATTACAATATATGTTTATGGACCATACTGGGCAGTGCTGAAACGAACTGCATTGAAAATTCTGGATGCAGATGGTAAAGCTGGTGAACAGTCCTCTTTATTAGTAAAATTTTTGTCAGACTCTGTGTTACATTGGTAAATGTCAATATGATTGCAGGCAACCCGCCATCCAACGATGTACCTGTCGGGAAGTATCCCTTTATAGTAAATTCTGATGATGGGCGATCTGTGCCAGTTGTTCAAGCATATGCCTTTGGAAAATATCTTGGCTACTTAAATGTTACTTTTGATGCACAAGGAAATGTTTTACATTCTTCTGGAAATCCAATTTTACTGGACAGCAGCATTCCTGAAGGTAGGCAAAATATTTATTTTATTGCTCCTCTATGAAGTGAAGACGCGTAGAACCATATGTTCAGAAGTTCCTAGCTAGCAGACCAGTGATAATCTTTGTCATCCTGGTCCAGTAAACAACAAGAAATGAGCTGAATACCTACACTTATATGTAACTACTGTGTTATTTGTACAGGGAGATTTTACATTGAAATATTACTCCTAATATTAAATAACCCTTTAATGACAGAGTAGTTTGCATGTTAATGCTCGTGACTTTTTTCATATTTTCCATCTTCGCCTTCCTAAATTCATAACTTTTTGATTTTTCTTGTGCTGGATCAATCTTTGCATGACAAGTTTTACTGTTGGTGGGTGTTATATATACATTATAGGGTACATATACTGTTTGATTAGCTTTATATTAACATTATTGAGAGATCCATTTAAAAAACCAAACTATAAATCCATCATTATTTTATACAGTTTGTTTTTACAGCATTGAATCTGCATTAAAAATAACATGGCAACCTTATCCGGTGGATCATTACAATTACAGCAATACCATATTTATATTGATTTTATTATGTTTTGCTGCTTTTGCTAAATAAAACACTTTTAAAAAAAAAAAAAAAAAAAAGCTATTTGGGGTTAAACCAACAGTTAAAGATTACAATATCATAAAAATACTGTAGAATGTAATCTATAGCTATATGAAGTCAATACTGACATAGATATACACAGATAATGCCTTGATATCCTGTACTTATTTCATGATTTCTCTCCGGAGGACAAACTAGATGGCTAAAAGTATGCAGATTCACAGTCATGCTCTTGTAAGACATCTAGTTCAAGAACATTGCCATTAAAGGGAGTCATACATTTAATATGTAGCTTGATCTTCAGGCAGCAATGTGCTTGTGATTTATTTAACCCCTTAAGTTCTTGCTCCCAAGTCGGGCATTCTGCTCAGTCTAAACTGTTGCTCAAAGCCCAAGCAGACCTCAGTCAAAACTATTATGGGGTTAGAGAGTACCTCCAATTCTTAAATAACATTTAATAACTGAGCTATACACATGAAAAATAATACATTTTTATTATAGATCTTTTTACATAATAATACTTTTGCCTCCACTTGAGTGGTTGTGTTCCAACCTCTTGCCTACAGACACTGTCTTATCACTAATAGATTCCATGATCTGTACTCCTCTCACACACAGATCTATGGAGAGGGGAGGTGGAGGAGAAATTTGCTGCCAGCTAGTAAATGATATGTAGTTTCAGTAACTTAACTCCTACTATTTTACAGAGTTAGTATAGTAGTGGAAAAAGAGCTTTCTCACTCTAAGTGTATCCGAGTATAGCACCAGCCTCCTCCAGTAGTCTTCTCTTACCAACCCCTCTTGGATATATAGTAACATGGCTATAAAGTGGTATAAGAGCACTGTAGCCAGCTTGAGATCTAAAACAGAAAATCTAGCTGACAGGTTCCCGTCAATATTGAGTTTGTCCCTTCCTTGCTGCTAGAAAAGACTGTTCTCTCCTAAGGTTTTAGGAGTTTCACATCTATTCAGTAATGTTAATGAGGTTGGGTCCTGACACAAGCTGAAGAGGTTTGGCTTGCAGTCAGCATTTCATTTCATGCCAAAGGATGTTGATGTGGAGATCAGGTCTCTGGTGCAGGTCAGTCAAGTTCACTAATGTTGGCAAACCATTCTCAAGGATCTCGCTTGCTTATGGGAATATTGTCATGCTGAACTGTTGTTACAAAGTTGTAAGCCTATAATACTCCTCAATGTCAATGTATATTATATTACTGTATCTAAGGAACCAAACTTAACCGTGAAAAAATACAAACAATTTGTCTTCTTTCTCCGATCTCTTAAGTACTCATTACATGGCCAGACAGGAAACATTCTCCGAAAATTTGCCAGACTCTGATTTGTTTGCCAAACAAACAATAATGGAGTTTCATTCATTATTGTGTTAGTCCAATGACTGAGCTTTTACAAAATTCTTTAGTATTTTCATACTTAGTAGATCTAAATAAGCCCACGGCTCATGAATATGCCAGCTAAATGCATAGTTAGTGTAGCCAAAATACAATGTATTTTCTTACAACCATGCTCCTAAGCTGCTATCAGAATCCCTCATATTATTGTATACTCATGGAGAGCAGAAGAACTTGCTGAGACTCAGACTTTTTTCATATTTTCTTTCCCAGCCTTCCAAAATTCATAATTTCTATAAACATAGCTATGTGAGGACTTATTCTTTGTGTGACAAGTAGCACTTTCATTAGGCACCATTTTGGGGTGCATATAATTTTTTTTATTAGCTTTTATTAACATTTTGAGGGCCCAAGTAAAATAACACAAAGTTCTATAATAGAAATATTATGGCATTGAAGATGTATCAGCATTTGGGGCCCCGCTTTTAATTTTTCCCAGGGCTACAGTTTGTCTAAAACCGGCCCTGACTATAAGAAATCATCTCATGTCTGTTTATAGTAATATATCTATATATATCTCTTTTCTAGATCCAGCGCTTTTAGTGGAAATTAACAAATGGAAGGAGCAATTAAATAACTACTCTGCTCAAGTAATTGGAAAAACTATAGTGTTTTTAAATGGTTCTTCTCTGGAGTGTCGATTTCGAGAGTGTAACTTGGGAAATCTGATATGTGATGCTATGGTAAGTGGTTAGCATATAATTTATTTCTTTATTAGAGCTTGAGGTCCAGTTAGAAACCATATCAAAATCAGAAAAGCAAAAAAAAATTCACTTTTGTTGCACTTTTTGATGTTGGTGCCAGTTCTAAATGTAAGTCTAGGTTGACATCTGCATTGGCATCTCCATTGAAGACTCCACCACAAATTCTGTCTAAAATCGGCAGAGAGAAAAGTTCTGCACTTTTTTTCCTCCCCCAGCTTTGGTATAAAACAGACAAACTTTTTTAGTGAATGTACTCTCCATCTTTTGGATCCTCATGCAGACCCAAATGACGGAAAGATAAACACTAGTGTGAACCTAGTGTAATGCTACACGCACATCACCATATCCATGTAGCCAGGCAGTGATTGAACAATATAGACAGCACATAGGTGACATCCGTGTGTTGTCTGTGCCTCTACTGCCCCATTCACGGCTCACTTCCACATAAACAGGCCTGTTATAATAAATGGCTGTGTGTATGCGGCCATGGAAATAAATTTTCATACCTCCCATCCGGAGTCCTGGATTCTAGGTCTTTCCTGGTCACCAGGAGGTATGTCCTGGTCCTCAACTCCTCTGCATCCAGAGGATGCATATTAGTTGAATACAATGGTGAAATAGGGAGCTATCTGCTCTTTGCTTCACCATTCTGCCACTGTCTCAGCACTGGGAGTTATAGGAGCAACGTCACTTACATCGCACCTACTTCTCCCTGAAGGTTCCAGAAACAGCAGACAGAACAGCAGGGAAATGGAGACAGGTGAGTATTAGACAGGTAAGATTGTGGGGCCAACTGCAGGAGGACTTTATACTGCTGGAGAGTGACAGGTGCAGGGAGACATTAAACTGAGGGCAGATGGAGGGGAACCTAAAAATGTGGGAGTAGTTGGAGGGGACATCAAACTGTGGGAGCAACTGAAGGGGGACTTTATAATGTGGGAGTAGCTGGATTTAAATCATTTGGGGCTGTGAAAAAAAAAAAAGCATATCTGTCCCCATTACATCCTAGTTCTTCTGCTGTGGCTGCATCTCCCGACTCTCTTCTCGAGTTCCGCTGAAGGTGAGGCCAATCAGTAAAGGGCCTGCAATGTCACTGCCTGTGACATCATGGGTCCTCTTCCTGATGCCTCTGCCTGGCCTCAGCAGTCACGTGAGGAGGACACCAGAGCAACGGGGACAGTTGGATATGCATTTTTTAAATATTTTTTTTCATTGCCCAAAATTGATTTAATTGTTATAAGGGTTGTCCGTTTTTGCCTGGACAGCCCCTTTAAACATCGGATACACCAGAAGGGGGAGTTTATACTGTGGGGGCAATTGGAGTGGGACATTGTGCTTTGTGGGCATCTCTAGGGGACATTATAATGTGGGGGCATGTTTTGGTGACTGTAGGGGTATTATACTGTATGGAGGCACAAAGAGAAATGGATAGGAATGGGTAGAGTCAAACTGGAAGTAGGTGGGGCTAAATGAACACACAGTCTGTCCATTTTTCTGTCCTTTGAAACTTGGGAGATATGTATTTTATCTGTAACCTCAGTCATATTGAAAAAAACACTATATAAATGCATGGCCTCAAACTATCGCGGCGCATACGGTCCCCGCTCCCATTGAAATCAATGGGACCGTGTACGGCACGCAAAGGGTCCCGCGGCGTACACGTGCCACATCACGCAGCACGTTACACCATGTGAATGAGGCCTTAATAATAGTTTTTTTTTTTGCAATATAAACACTTTTCTAGTATACTGCCATTAACATTTCAGCCTGATCTTTCCCCCTTTCTTGACTGGAGGCTTGTCCCTGACACAGGAGTAAATGCTCTGTCTCTCTTCGGTGTCGAGAGACTGTCACCTCTTAGCACTCTCAACGTGTTCCAAAGATGTCTCTGTATGTTTCAGACAATTTTTATAATGTGTCTTTCTGGTTGTTGAACTGTTGAACATAACAAGTGAACATAAGAAATGTTGTAATCATGTAAGAGAAGAATACTTCTTTATGAAATTTTCATGTTCCTATTTTCCTTCTTCTCACTCCCACTCTCAACTGTTCACTTGGAATTCCTTGCTAAATCGGTCATGGACAAGGACAAGTTGAAAGAAAAATCATATTACATGTCGCCATAGAAGTTACTAGAGAGGGGGGAGTTTGAGCCAAGTGACAGAGAATCTCACAATTCCCAGGTTCTCTCCTGCATATGTTTGCCGTGTGCTTGTGTGGGTTTCCTCTATTGAGAGTTATATTGTCTTCTTATGAGTTTGACCCTAATGAGAATGTGTTGGGGATAAGTATCTAGATGACAGCCATTGACTTCTTTTCCACAATCCCCCACTTACAGTCCCTTATTTGGGAAATGGCACATAGATGGGTATCCTAAAGCAACAGCCACATTTTAACACCTAAACACTCCACTCTCTAAAAGCATTATATAACCCTCTCACCAGATTTTTCTGTTAGACTGGCTTCATTAAACATACTAAGGATTATATTTCTGTTTTCTTTATTTAAGATATATAACAATATTCGGAATCCTGATGAGGTGAGATGGAACCATGTTTCCCTCTGCATCATGAACGGTGGTGGAATAAGAGCATCGATTGATGAGAAATCCAGTAATGGTATGCATAAAGAATTACCATAGCCTGTCCTTGCAATATGTCTAACTCATTATTGGCATACAGTAAATATATCTACACTGAGACTAGAAATGGCTCCCTAAATAGCGAAACATTGCTGTCTTTTTTTATTACTGTGCAAAAGGTCACTATAAGGGAACCAAAGCAGTAATGTCCGGTTTCTTCATCACTTACTGGCCTGTGCACAGATGCTAAAGTGTATGTTTCGGTCACACACCTTGATCCACATTGTGTTATGTACACTTAGCTTATACACTAAGCTAAGTGTATATAATTGTTTTGTGTACATATTTGTGTACATAATTGTGTACCTATTTGTTTTTTGCTATTGCCAGTTAACAAAGAAACTGACGTTCAAATTTGACACATTTATATTTTTCAATGAGGAAACCATGTCTAGTTCCTACTTGACTGCATTACAGCAAGGGCACTACAAATAATGCAGAATACTGGGTTAAGCTGGTGTGAAAGGGTATTATGATTTGCAAGTTTACTTTAAAAAAAAACAAAAACTTGTGGAGCCCAACTGGGCTCTGAGCCGCAGATCGACCCTGGTGTGAATGAAGCCTGACAGTTAACGTCACTGCCAGGCTACTCCACCATCTTGGTGTCTCTATTAACCTCACAGAGACAGCCTGCACAGCTCAGAGCAGCCGCTAAAGAAATACAGTCTAGCCAGAACCTCTGAGCTAGACCCAAACCAACCTAAAGTGTGTGCCTCCAGTGCAATTCTGAAAACAAAGCAGCTTGCTGCCAGAGAACTAACAGTAAGATTCCTAAGTAGGGGCAATTCTAACTATGGCCAACTACAGAGCAAACAGCACAGTAATTTAAAAGCGTAAACCCTCCCAACCAAATTCCCAAATTGTCTTCACAAACTAATAAGCATCGTGAAGATAAAAATGCCTGGCTGAACTGCTTGTACTGGGGAAATTCGCTAGTGGGATCTGTTTGTTTAAATCACCCCGACATCAATCTCCCCCAAGCAACCATGACTGCCAGCCAGGAGTTACAATAAATCCAATGCATACTAAGTTATGAATTGCTGCACAATTGGTAAAGGGGATCAGGGAACTAATTTAAGAAGCTGGTATGTTTCCTTAAATGTATTTAAAGGGTCTCGTCTCCTGTGTGTTTACCTCAATTGCTATAAACCAAGGGCATAAAAAATGTTAGATGGCTGCCATAAGCCTATATGTATGTGGCAGAAATCAAGTTTGTAAAGTGAAATGGAGATTGTAAAGACCATATAGCTTCCATACGACTGCTGTAACCAGTTAGAACTGTGATTGTAATTAGAGATGAGCGAACACTGTTTGGATCAGCCAATCCGAACAGCACGCTCCCATAGAAATGAATGGAAGCACCTGTGACGCTGACTTTGCCGTCGGCCGGCCGGCATCACAGGTGCTTCCATTCATTTCTATGGGAGCGTGCTGTTCGGATTGGCTGATCCGAACAGTGTTCGCTCATCTCTAATTGTAATGTAAATTACACTTGCAATACCATGAAGGAAAAGTCTTGTAATTACTGAAATCACAGGATCAATAGACACGTTACATATATGTAACTGATATAAAAATAGAAACAAAACAGTCTTATCATATTCAATATGAAGTGAAAAATAACTGACTTTTTTGCCTTCTTGCTGCTTTTGCGGGTAGTAACATCCTTCATTCACTTACAGTCCTATGAAAAAGTTTGGGCACCCCTATTAATCTTAATCATTTTTAGTTCTAAATATTTTGGTATTTGCAACAGCCATTTCAGTTTGATATATCTAATAACTGATGGACACAGTAATATTTCAGGATTGAAATGAGGTTTATTGTACTAACAGAAAATGTGCAATATGCATTAAACCAAAATTTGACCGGTGCAAAAGTATGGGCACCTCAACAGAAAAGTGACAGTAATATCTAGTAGATCCTCCTTTTGCAAAGATAACAGCCTCTAGTCGCTTCCTGTAGCTTTTAATCAGTTCCTGGATCCTGGATAAAGGTATTTTGGACAAACAATTCAAGTTCAGTTAAGTTAGATGGTCGCCGAGCATGGACAGCCCGCTTCAAATCATCCCACAGATGTTCAATGATATTCAGGTCTGGGGACTGGGATGGCCATTCCAGAACATTGTAATTGTTCCTCTGCATGAATGCCTGAGGATTTGGAGCGGTGTTTTGGATCATTGTCTTGCTGAAATATCCATCCCCGGCGTAACTTCAACTTCATCACTGATTCTTGAACATTATTCTCAAGAATCTGCTGATACTGAGTGGAATCCATGCGACTCTCAACTTTAACAAGATTCCCGATGCCGGCATTGGCCACACAGCCCCAAAGCATGATGGAACCTCCACCAAATTTTACAGTGGGTAGCATGTGTTTTTCTTGGAATGCTGTTTCTTTTTGGACGCCATGCATAACGCCTTTTTTTATAACCAAACAACTCAATTTTTGTTTCCAAAATGAAGCTGCCTTGTCCAAATGTGCTTTTTCATACCTCAGGCAACTCTATTTGTGGCGTACGTGCAGAAACGGCTTCTTTCTCATCACTCTCCCATACAGCTTCTCCTTGTGCAAAGTGCGCTGTATTGCTGACTGATGCACAGTGACACCATCTGCAGCAAGATGATGCTGCAGCTCTTTGGAGGTGGTCTGTGGATTGTCCTTGACTGTTCTCACCATTCTTCTTCTCTGCCTTTCTGATATTTTTCTTGGCCTGCCACTTCTGGGCTTAACAAGAACTGTCCCTGTGGTCTTCCATTTCCTTACTATGTTCCTCACAGTGGAAACTGACAGGTTAAATCTCTGAGACAACGTTTTGTATCCTTCCCCTGAACAACTATGTTGAACAATCTTTGTTTTCAGATCATTTGAGAGCGGGCTGTCCATGTTCGGCGACCATCAAACTTAACTGAACTTGAATTGTTTTGTAGAAAGAAATGGTCCAAAATACCTTCATCCAGGATCCAGGAACTGATTAACAGCTACAGGAAGCGACTAGAGGCTGTTATCTTTGCAAAAGGAGGATGTACTAAATATTAATGTCACTTTTCTGGTTTAATGCATATTGCGCATTTTCTGTTAGTACAATAAACCTCATTTCAATCCTGAAATATTACTGTGTCCATCAGTTATTAGATATATCAAACTGAAATGGCTGTTGCAAACACCAAAATATTTAGAACTAAAAATGATTAAGATTAATAAGGGTCCCCAAACTTTTTCATAGGACTGTATAATAACATTAACAACATGACCCCCAATCTCTTGACTGCGGCCTTTGGTATCTGGTCATCACATCATCGCCTGTTGTGGTCAGTTGACCATTGACAACATTTAGCAATAGGAAATGGAGATTTTAATTTTAGAACATTTAATTTTTAAACACTTTTTAGCTATTTCTACCTCATTTCTTTTAAAAGCAGATTGGACCTATAATCTTATTATTTGTATTCATCTCTAGAATTTGGCTTTCATGGAAACTCTTGTTTTTAAAGCAGACAAAATCTTTGTAGACATTACTTGCTATTTTTATTTACCACGACCACTTTACCATCCAGACACTTCCTTTGCTAAACAAACCAGCACTGAAGTCATAACTTCTATCATCTTGTGACTCAGTCTTTTAGAACTTAGGAGGTATAAAACAAGCACCAAATAAAAGTAATACTGTTACCTTTAGTTTCCAGTTTTCATTGAAGAATTTTCCATAAAAAGACATTTTATTTTGCCCTTTAACATGAACTTGGTGTTATACACAAGATGGAATTTTACTTAAAATCATCAAAAATCCTCTAGATGTACTTAGCATTGACAGATATTTAACTAGATTGTATCCTTGTGATTGCTTAGGCAAGGAACACTATTATTATACATTTATAAAATATACTATTTGTTTTTGGAGAATTTATATGAAAAACATATTAAAATACTGATCTCACAAAGCCGACTATTGTATAGTTTACATGTAATTCATTACAATTATCTTGACTTACAGCTGTTTCAATCCCCTATAGGTATATAAAAAATTTTTTTTAAAAAGTAGTGGCCCCGACACAGTATTATATGCTCCTAAGACCCCCACCTAGAATTGGTGCTATTATTATACACTGGGGTCTCCTCATGGTCTCCTCATGGCTATCATGGTAGCATGGTGGAACCCCTTGGATGCCGCGGTCATGTTTGAAGCAGTTTTTTTACCATGAAGTGTGAGGAAATCCAGATTCAATGCAAATCAAATATTTCCTGAAATTCGGATCGAATTCCACTCCATTCGTGGGTGTGTTTCTGAGAAATAGAGAGACACTTACAGACAGATTCTCCTCTTCTTACTATATATTGTATATGGCATATAGCTCATTCTGAAGAATCAACAGGTATGCTTTAATGTTGTATGGTATTATAAGGTGGTGGAGGATCACTCACCTTTAAAATTATCATCACCCCTATAAGTACCCACTGGGTGAAGATGATGGTCTGTCTCAGGACCACCACAGTCACAGTGTAATACACTGTCCCATAAGTGGATAGAGAAATAACTACCAGCATCTTTAACTGTCAGGAAGTGGGGGGAACTTTGGGCAAAGTGTTAAGTAGAGGCTCCCACCCTTAGAGCCAGTGTGGTGCAGAAACACATGCGTGGCAAAGTTTATTGGGCGATAAGTAAGTTTTTTTCTTAAAATAATATTAATTCTCTCTGGTTTGCAGGAAGTATAACCTATGAAGACCTGTTATCTGTGCTACCATTTGGAGGTACTTTTGATCTAATTGAACTCAAAGGATCAACCCTCAAAAAAGCGTTTGAGCACAGCGTATATCGATATGGAGCAAGTACTGGAGAGTTTTTACAAGTTGGTGGTATGTTGAATATCAAATGTCATTGAATATGAAGGACACATTACTGGTTGTACATTTTTATAATTGGCCCAGGCTAAAATAAAAATTTCAGCAATTTTACAAACAGTCTTGCAAGAGCAAATTCTACAGTTTTGTGCACACAGTTCCCCTTCAGATCCTTAGCAAAGAAAACTGAACTTGTTGTAGAATATGTGTTTGTCTATAGGACTGTCATGAAAAATACCTGCCCAATATAGACAATATTAAAGTATAGTTCCTTAATCTCAATGAAAATGTATTCAAATTTTCAAATCATCCACCCAACAAAGAGCATAGTGGCGGTCTATCAGGCTACCTCAAAATATATATATATTGCGGGGAACCTTGTCCTATCTGATCTTCATGCTATATGTTGCAGGCTATCTAGGTTAGGATAGCATGAGCATTTAGTGGATTTAGACCTGAATGCTGGTTTCACAGCAATCCACTTATCCCCTGGCTGCTGACAAACGTCTTACCTAGAGTAATAACATATACACTCACCGGCCACTTTATTAGGTACACCATGCTAGTAACGGGTTGGACCCCCTTTTGCCTTCAGAACTGCCTCAATTCTTCGTGGCATAGATTCAACAAGGTGCTGGAAGCATTCCTCAGAGATTTTGGTCCATATTGACATGATGACATCACACAGTTGCCGCAGATTTGTCGGCTGCACATCCATGATGCGAATCTCCCGTTCCACCACATCCCAAAGATGCTCTATTGGATTGAGATCTGGTGACTGTGGAGGCCATTGGAGTACAGTGAACTCATTGTCATGTTCAAGAAACCAGTCTGAGATGATTCCAGCTTTATGACGTGGCGCATTATCCTGCTGAAAGTAGCCATCAGATGTTGGGTACATTGTGGTCATAAAGGGATGGACTTGGTCAGCAACAATACTCAGGTAGGCTTTGGCGTTGCAACGATGCTCAATTGGTACCAAGGGGCCCAAAGAGTGCCAAAAAAATATTCCCCACACCATGACATCACCACCACCAGCCTGAACCGTTGATACAAGGCAGGATGGATCCATGCTTTCATGTTGTTGACGCCAAATTCTGACCCTACCATCCGAATGTCGCAGCAGAAATCGAGACTCATCAGACCAGGCAACGTTTTTCCAATCTTCAATTGTCCAATTTCGATGAGCTTGTGCAAATTGTAGCCTCAGTTTCCTGTTCTTAGCTGAAAGGAGTGGCACCCGGTGTGGTCTTCTGCTGCTGTAGCCCATCTGCCTCAAAGTTCGACGTACTGTGCGTTCAGAGATGCTCTTCTGGCTACCTTGGTTGTAACGGGTGGCTATTTGAGTCACTGTTGCCTTTCTATCAGCTCGAACCAGTCTGGCCATTCTCCTGTGACCTCTGGCATCAACAACGCATTTCCGCCCACAGAACTGCCGCTCACTGGATGTTTTTTCTTTTTCGGACCATTCTCTGTAAACCCTAGAGATGGTTGTGCGTGAAAATCCCAGTAGATCAGCAGTTTCTGAAATACTCAGACCAGCCCTTCTGGCACCAACAACCATGCCACGTTCAAAGGCACTCAAATCACCTTTCTTCCCCATACTGATGCTCGGTTTGAACTGCAGGAGATTGTCTTGACCATGTCTACATGCCTAAATGCACTGAGTTGCCGCCATGTGATTGGCTGATTAGAAATTAAGTGTTAACGAGCAGTTGGACAGGTGTACCTAATAAAGTGGCCGGTGAGTGTATAATAGCAGTATGGATGTGGGACCTGAAAAAGCAATAGATGCTGTTTTAACAATGTTGCAGGTTATTACCAGCCTGCTATTGTACAAGTAACAGACACTATTTTACCATCACTCTAGGTTACTACCAGCTTGTTTTTTCAGCGATCCACCCATACTGTATGACAACTTCCTAATCTAAAAGAATAACAGATACAACAGCAAGTTATAGGTGGGATTTAGGAATAAAGAGTCGCTGGTTTAGAAATACTCCAGGTTTGCTGTTAATTTAGTTCTTTAAAGGGATTCTATCATTCAAACTCATTTTTTTCTCACTAACACGTCGGAATAAACTTAAGAAAAGCTATTCTTCTCCTACCTTTTGATGTCTTCTCCTGTGCCGCCATTTAGCTTGAAATCCTGTTTTTTGTCTTGTATGTATACGGTGCTGGAGAGAGTTGGGGGCGTCCCCAATGCTGCGAGAGAACTCTCTCCAGCACAGTCTCCATCTTCTTCAGCAATGGCCTCTTCACGCATCTTCTTCCGGCGCACAAGGGGTCAATATTCAACACATGTGCAAATCGGCTCTGCCAGCTGGCCTCGGGCATAGCCAACGTTACATGTGGGCGGCCATTATTTTGTGTCCACTTACGTGAACATGCACAGTAGGCTCCTGTAGCTCTATGGAGTACAGAGTGTACTGCGCCTGCTCACATAAGCGGCCACAAAAAAATGGCTGCCCGCATGTGAAGTCGGCTCTGCCCGAGCCGACTTACGCATGTGTTGAATTTTGACCCCCCACACACCGGAAGAAGATGCATGAAGAGGCCGTTGCTGTAGAAGATGGAGGCAGCGCTGGAGAGAGTTCTCTCGCAGCATTGGGGATGCCCCTAGAGCTGTTTGAGCGCAGGGGCCCGCCCCCAGTGCTGCGAGAGAACTAATTTGCATACTGACAAAAACCGGGATTTCAAGCAAACGGCAGCGCTGAGAAGACATCAAAAAGTAGAGAAGGAGAAGAATAGCCTTTAAGGCTATTCCAACGTGTTAGTGAGAAAAAAATGAGTTTGAATGATAGGATCCCTTTAAAAGGGCACAACAAAACTGCGTGTGTCTTGTACCAGAGACTACTAGCTGATGTCCAGCTAAAGCAGGATCACTACATCCACTTGCTACACTTGATATTGGACATATAGCAGTTTGTATAACAGTCTTGATGCGAGACCTGGAGAAGTAACATATGCTGGTTCTACAGCACTCCTTGGTTCTCACAGCCTGTTTAAAGGACATAATGTAACTATGTACGCTGCTATAGGAATCACCATATGTATCATGCCAAGTTTACCTATGTGCTAGACTCAACATATATCTGCATAAGAAATAGACTCTCTCCTAGTGGTTGATGCCACTAACCAGTGGAAAGGAATATATATATATATATATATATATATATATATATATATATATATATATATATATATATATATATATATAGTCCTATGAAAAAGTTTGGGCACCCCTATTAATCTTAATCATTTTTAGTTCTAAATATTTTGGTGTTTATAACAGCCATTTCAGTTTGATATATCTAATAACTGATGGACACAGTAATATTTCAGGATTGAAATGAGGTTTATTGTACTAACAGAAAATATGCAATATGCATTAAACCAAAATTTGACCGGTGCAAAAGTATGGGCACCTCAACAGAAAAGTGACATTAATATTTAGTAGATCCTCCTTTTGCAAAGATAACAGCCTCTAGTCGCTTCCTGTAGCTTTTAATCAGTTCCTGGATCCTGGATAAAGGTATTTTGGACAAACAATTCAAGTTCAGTTAAGTTAGATGGTCGCCGAGCATGGACAGCCCGCTTCAAATCATCCCACAGATGTTCAATGATATTCAGGTCTGGGGACTGGGATGGCCATTCCAGAACATTGTAATTGTTCCTCTGCATGAATGCCTGAGGATTTGGAGCGGTGTTTTGGATCATTGTCTTGCTGAAATATCCATCCCCGGCGTAACTTCAACTTCGTCACTGATTCTTGAACATTATTCTCAAGAATCTGCTGATACTGAGTGGAATCCATGCGACTCTCAACTTTAACAAGATTCCCGATGCCGGCATTGGCCACACAGCCCCAAAGCATGATGGAACCTCCACCAAATTTTACAGTGGGTAGCATGTGTTTTTCTTGGAATGCTGTTTCTTTTTGGACGCCATGCATAACGCCTTTTTTTATAACCAAACAACTCAATTTTTGTTTCCAAAATGAAGCTGCCTTGTCCAAATGTGCTTTTTCATACCTCAGGCAACTCTATTTGTGGCGTACGTGCAGAAACGGCTTCTTTCTCATCACTCTCCCATACAGCTTCTATTTGTGCAAAGTGCGCTGTATAGTTGACCGATGCACAGTGACACCATCTGCAGCAAGATGATGCTGCAGCTCTTTGGAGGTGGTCTGTGGATTGTCCTTGACTGTTCTCACCATTCTTCTTCTCTGCCTTTCTGATATTTTTCTTGGCCTGCCACTTCTGGGCTTAACAAGAACTGTCCCTGTGGTCTTCCATTTCCTTACTATGTTCCTCACAGTGGAAACTGACAGGTTAAATCTCTGAGACAACTTTTTGTATCCTTCCCCTGAACAACTATGTTGAACAATCTTTGTTTTCAGATCATTTGAGAGTTGTTTTGAGTAGCCCATGATGCCACTCTTCAGAGGAGATTCAAATAGGAGATCAACTTGCAATTGGCCACCTTAAATACCTTTTCTTATGATTGGATACACCTGGCTATGAAGTTCAAAGCTCACTGAGGTTACAAAACCAATTTTGTGCTTCAGTAAGTCAGTAAAAAGTAGTTAGGGGAATTCAAATCAATAAAATGATAAGGGTGCCCATACTTTTGCACCGGTCAAATTTTGGTTTAATGCATATTGCACATTTTCTGTTAGTACAATAAACCTCATTTCAATCCTGAAATATTACTGTGTCCATCAGTTATTAGATATATCAAACTGAAATGGCTGTTGCAAACACCAAAATATTTAGAACAAAAAATGATTAAGATTAATAGGGGTGCCCAAACTTTTTCATAGGACTGTATATATATATAACAATGATCCACTTGGTTTATATACAGCGCATCATTAGGTTGGTTACTAACTACTATACTGACATCAGAGCGCTGTAAGATACATATAGTAGAGTATAGTGCTGAATACATGTAAAAGGTTCACATACAAGGGCCAGTGGTTCATTGGCTAACAGACCTATTCAGATTTACTGTGTAAGCCATCCTAGATTCTATGAGGAATTCCAACACATACTGGATACTTTTACTCATAGATATTATATATCTCTGATAAACCAGCTTTAACATCTTCCTAGCTGGGAAACGTGTCAAATGTTTCTATATATGAAGTATATAGAAGTGTGTATGTATTATTTAATATGCTACACATGCAGTACTGTATGATGCTACAGTATAAGGTTGTATCATGTACTGATGAGACCAGCTAAGTTTTAAGAGGACACAGTGTGTTGTAGACGTGAGGGTCTGGATGAGTTGTAGATGAGTCCTGGTTCTGGATGAGTTCTATTCCTAGTCAATATTTGCCCTCGATTATGTGCTGCAAGGGGGAGAGTGGTCTGTGTGACATAGTCCCACACGTGAGAGGACACCCTTCTATATACTGTATATATTTTTTTTTAGATAGCCTAATACACCCCCACTACGCTCTTTGTTGGATGGATGATTTGAATTTTTGAATACATTGTAATTGAGATTCAGAAACTATATTTTAACATTGTCTATATCAGGCTGGTATTTTACCCCTTAAGATCAAGTTGCATGTACACTGCTGTACTCGGAAATCTCCTAACGTGTTCAGTAAATATCCTTTATTGGGTTTATGTATACCCAATTGAAAAGCAGTTGACTATGTTTTATGTAACTGCACACTTTTTTAGCATACAAGGGACCATTGCTATGGACTCACTTAGTGAATAGTATCTCATAAAAAAAACTTATCCTGTATAGTTTGTTTTTTATGATGGGGGTCCAATGGTGAATGTATCCAATTGTATTACTAACAGTTGCATCCAGCTGATTTTCCTGATAGTTATGCCAAATGTGCACACTTATACAAAGATATTTATAAACACTTCACATGAACCTTTTCCTATGAAGGATGCCTGGCTTTACTTAACATTCTTAATATTGTAATTTATGAAAAATGTGTGAAAGTTCGAAAGAGCAAAGCAAGCCATGCCTAAAACAGCACACAATACAAGTATGTACATTTTGGCACTAGGTACCTTTTCCTACTTAGTCTGCTTTTTGTCTTTACAAATTCAAGGGAAAAAATAGTTTTCTTGTAGATGTAATTGATCTCTATGGAAATCCTGACATAAATGACAAAAACATGTGGAAGGAAGTCTATGTTCATGTAACGTCTCTGCCTGCTCGGTGTCTGAGCCACCCTCCGTGCGCACGCTATGGCGCAGGAGACGGGCTCATTTTGATTCTTTGCTTAGAGTTTTTCATTGCACTGTGTGTATACTACTCTATTACCTTTCCTCTGTAATTGAATTTCAACCTCACCCATCTCCTGCAACTTGTTTCTCTCTGATCATTAAATGGTTAATTCTAGTCTTGCCTGTGTAACTGATAGCCTGTCTTCCAATTAAGCCTGGGACGGCTTTTGCTTCCAATATACCGGCCATCAGCCCACACAGGCTTGCTGGCTATTGTGACTATGTCCTTGACTTTGTCCCTGCTGAGCTTCTCTGTCTGCTGCTATTATATTACTGACCTCTGACCTTTGGCTTCCCTTGTGACTACTCTCTTGGATTTTGATTCTGTGCTGCATTGCTTGACTGTTACTGGACCCTTGGCTAGCTGATCTCCCTTTGTTGTTGTTGTTTATCTTATCTTCATTCTGTGTTGTCACTTATATAGGAACAGCCCGTCGACCAGTTGTCGCCTATTGCTTAGGATAGGATCGGCAATCAGGAAGAGACAGTGGGGGTGTTCAAATTAAACAGATTTGTTACAGCAATATGTACATGGATTTTACAAAACCCCTAAGATATATATGAAAAGGCCTCAGAAATTTATGCAACAAAACTGCTACTCATCTGCCTTAAAGTGGATGTCCAGTTAATTTTTCTTATTGATGACCTGTCCCTAGGGTAGGTCATCAATAAAACATCAGTGGGGATCAAACACCCATGTCCTCTGGGCAATGAAGGGGCAATGTGCTAGTATGAGCGCTGTGACTCCTTACTCTTTACATCATATGCACCCTGTTTCATAGGAGCCATGTGATGTAATGACAGTCTTCCCATAGAAGAGAAGTGGACAAGACAGTAATTATATCTCATCACATGGGAGCTATGATGTTAACAGCGTACAGGGGGCGAGGTTATGGTGCTTGCACGTGCACCACTGTTCCTTCAATAGCCGATCACTGGAAGTCCTACTGATCTTATATTGATGGTCTATCCTGAGGGGATAAGTCATCAATAAAAAAAAAAAGATCTGGACAACCCCTTTAAACTCTATTAGTCATATTCATTGAAGATGGTGGGAAATAATTCAGTAACTTTGAGAATCAAAGAAATAATGTCTTTTCTCGTAGTAATACTTCATAAAATTACAAAGTTATTGTGTTTAGACTGTATTTCTTGCTTTTCTGTTGTAGGAATTAAAGTGGTTTATAATACAGATAACAAGCCTGGAGAAAGAGTTGTCTCATTGCAAGTGATATGCACCAAATGTAGAGTACCGAAATATATTCCTTTGCAAATGGATGAAGTTTACAAAGTTGTTCTTCCTGCTTATATTGCTGAAGGGGGAGATGGTTTTAGTATGCTGAAAAATGAGAGTCTAAAGCACGATAGTGGTAAGTTGTAACTTATTCCTCTGTGTGTAAAAGAGAAATGAGCAAGACTATAACTATATTATTAAAGCATCACAATATTAGATGTTTAATCCACTCCTGTCTGGATAAACAGACATATTCCCAGTGTATTTCATAACTGACCACTTGGGGGCTCACAAAGTAGATAAGGTTGAGGATCTCTGGGGTAGGGTTTACTGCCAATGATCAGAGTTATCATGGGGTCTCCCATCAAGTAAAGGTCCGAGCTGAACAGGTCCAGTATTTATGGTATTTTTCAGACAAAAAGATGTCTGACGCAACCGATGTATAGACAACAAAGATTAGGATTAGGCAGGGCGCAACCAAAATTGGCATTATATTGTGTGTGGGGGACGACTATCATAGCATTACACTATGCGGGTGGTAACTAATGTGGCATTATACTGTGCAGGGGTGACTAACAGTGCATAATACTGTGTAGGAGCACTAACATAGCATAACACCGTGTGGAGGGCTAACGTGGCATTATACTGTACGGGGGCAACTAATGTAGCATCATACTGTGCATGGGGCACTAACGTGACATTATACAGTATGGAGGCAACTAATGTGGCATTATATTGTGCAGGGAGCACTAATATGGCATTATATTGTGGGTGGGGGCATTAAGGAGAATTATATTGTGAGTGGGGACATTAAGGACCATTATACAATATAATGCCACATTATTGTGCCTCCTCAGCATGTTCCTTAGTATCTCCCACACACACAGTATAAATCCCCATTAATACCCCCATACACCTCCTGCCTGCTGTCCCTAAGTCCTTCTCCCTTACACTAAACAGCTGCAGGGATTGGCAATTGTCCCTTCTGCCTGCGCAAGAGCTGAAATGTGAGAAGTCAGCAGAGGTAATTACCGATCCCTACTGCTACTAGTGCAGGAGATCGGGGCTTGGAGAGGGACAGTCATAATGAAAATGTCGGGAGGCAGGGGTCCAAACAGCAGGAGACTCCCTGCTCCCGTACAGTAGTGAAGCCAGCAGTTCCTGGATTTACTACAAGATGAAAGGGGTTTTGGGCAGTAGCACCTACAAGAGGAGCTGCCAGGTCCAGGAGAGCAACCCCTGGTCCGGTAAAGTAGTGAAGACGGCAATTGCTGGCTTCACTACTTTACATACATGGTGCTTGGATGTATGCCAGTTTCTGCCTGAAACTGGATGTGGCAGCACCTGGCATGCATCTGGCACTGCAGAAGGGTTAGTTCACACGAGGATTCTGCGTGTGCACATTCCATTGCGGCTGTCACGACGGGATGCAGGTGCAGTGCACGGCATCCCGTCACGGCTTTCCGCTCCAGGTTAGGCCCGAATGAATGGGCCTAGTCCGGAGGGTGCTGTCACGAGGCGGACGCTGCGGCTGAATCAGCCGCAGAATCTGCCTGAAGAAAGGGCAGCTCGCTTCTTTTTTCCGCTAATAGGAACAAACTGCTAGCGGAAAAAAGAACGCTAGTGGTCTACATAGACCTCTTTTGTGAGTGGGCGGATTTTGAGGAGGATACCACGCCAAAATCCGCCCCTTCTTGCCCCATGTGAACTAGCCCTTAAGGGATCTAGATGGAAAAACGCTGAAGGTAACGTTTTTCCATCCAGCTGAGGCACAGATTTGATGCCTCTCGTGCCAGGACCGATCCCATCGAAAACTATGGGATCCATTCTGGCATCAGTTTCCCTCCAGCGTTGTGCACAACTGATACTTTGGCTGTACATATGTGAATGTACCCTTAGACCATCAAAAAGAGATCAGTGTCTAGTGTGTGGTGGCAATTCCATAGCTTGTTGCTTATTAACAGAAAATGTCGCTGGATTGTAATATAAAAGACTGCTTCAAATTATTCGTAAGTTATGATTCAGTTTTGGATGTATAAATCTCTACTCTTATTTATTCCTATGTTTATGCCTTTTCTAGGTGATCTTGATATAGCAGTAGTTGGGAATTATATCCATCAAATGTTACGAGTCTACCCTGAAGTGGAAGGGAGAATTCAGTTTTCAGAAGAGGAATCTGGCCATTCTTCCTCCAACATCTTGCAGATGAACTTGTCCTTCGTTTCCTTAGTGACTTTAACTTTGTTGATACATAAAATACTCTGAAAATCATCATCATAAATCTGAATCAAAGATTTCTTCTCAATATTGAATGTTTCTACTTGTCTTTTCTAGTAGATTTAGTATATCCAGTGCTACAAAGTGTAGGATCACACTACCGTTCTTTAATTTCTATTGCTCTCATCTGTCACAGGATGAGAGATATTTAATAGACATTAAATGACAGATGCAGATGGAACCCCCTCAGCATTCACCCCAGCGTAAAAAATTATTTTGTCATATTTTTCTGACAGAAGAAACAAGATGGAAGAAAGCGTCTGTCATGTTGTTTACATTAAAATCAATAGGAACGAACACAGATATGTCTATAGCTCTGTCTGTGTCCGTTACTCTACTATAAATAATGAAGCAACGGACATTAATAACAGTAGTGTGAACATATCCTAATCCTGTTCTATTGCACCTAGTAGAACATTTGGACTGTTTTTGTAACAGTTTGTAAAAAGAAATATTTTGGAATATCCAGAAACTGGTGAACAAACACAGGCCTCCACTCCATCCAATGCTTGCTGTCCTTCTGTTAAGAAATCTACTGTTGATTGGGATAATAGGGATGAGGGAGGGGCAGAGGAGTAGAGTTCTATCTGATTAAGCCCCTTGCAGACAACCGTATGTCTGGTCAGTGTGATATCCAGGTTTTTCCCAAATAGCACAATGACGCATTCATTTCTATGGGCCTTTACACATGAGCGTGAATGACACGGTCACGTGTGCATGGTTGTATGTAACCGGCTTTAGACATATAAAAAGGACTGGCTAGAGCATCCAAACCCTTTAAATATATCTGACCTCACAGTTCCTAGCTGCTATATATACACATGCACTATTTTGTATGAAAGTCATATGAAAATATGCTACCCTGCTTTTTCATGTCATAGTTGGAAAAAGATGATATATTCACTAAGGAATTGATATATTTCATATTAAAATAAAAAAAAGTAATTTTTATCATTTGACAAGCAAGGTCTCTTAAAGTGAATTTTCCATTATGAAACTAGGCTTAAACCCAATGAATGTAAAGTGCACTGGCTATGGATTATGCGAACGTCTAACAGAGTGTAAACCTCATCTTCTCAGATAGGGATTCGTGGACTACAGTCACAGCACTGTAATTAGACATCTGCCTGGTAACGAGCTATGCACCTGTGTGCTCATCACATGACCATGGACTGTATGTCACATGACCATGGACTGATTTCTATCCACTGTATGTAATCAGAATGAATGGCAGCAAGCAGAGATCTAGAAAACCTTAAAGAATTGATATAGAAAGCATAATAGAAAACTAGAACTTTTCATTATACAAACAATAACTGTCTCTCAATATCATCTGAAACTGGACAACCCCTTTAAGTATGCAGTTATCCATGCCTATTAAATGCCCTTTGTCTTTCATAGATATATTTTATTTCACTTGCATTACAAGCATTTGCTTGCTAACTAAAGGGGTTATGTAGTGGGAAAAAATTTTTAATGCACTGAATAAGCTTACTGACTAATATATGTGTAGGTCCTCCCTAAACCCCATTATTAGTAGAGGGCATCGGGGAGTGGAGATCTTGCTTCTCTGACTCCCCTGCTGATGTTCCAACTCTTGGTCTCATAACTGATTCCACTCTATGTACCAGTGGCAGGAGTAGAGCAGAGTTGGTGACATCGTAGAGACCTGGAGCGTGAACACAGAGACTTCTGACAACTTGATGCTTTATGCAAACTAAGATTTTGGGTGACAGGGGACCTCTGTATATAGATTAGTAAGAATGTTCAGAAAATGCACGGGTAAGCTATTCATATCCTTAACCCTGTTAAAGTTTTCTAGGATAACCAGACTTGCTTTATTCATGACTATTTAACAGCTGGGCAGAGCATAGCATTCAAAGGACAGAGAATGTCCAGTATTTGCGTACTGTATGGGAGCGCTATGGGCTCTCATACAGCATGAAGGAATGAAAATCTGTGAAACATAATAAATACATAGGTGTTTTTGTGTTTTCGTCTGTACATGTATTATAATAATTAGGCATAGGGATGGGTAGTGTTTTATATTAATAGATTCTCTTTCAAATCATGTGTTTAGGGTTTTTGGTTATAAATAGAGCCATGGCCGTAAGTGGTGGCACTCCCGAAATTTATTCAGAAAATGAAGTATTTCTCCCAGTAAACTATTGCAATTACACTTGTTTTGTTATACATATGTTTATTTCCTTTGTGTGTATTGGGACAACACAAAAAAAAACTGAGAAAAAAAAGGCAAATTGGACATAATTTCATTAAAAAAAACTCCAAAAATGGGATGGATAAATTTGTTGGCACTTTTTCATAATCGTGGGTAAATAACTTTGCTTCAAGCATGTGATGCTTGTTCAAACTCACCTGTGACAAGTAACAGGTGTGGGTAATATAAAAAAAAATCACACCTGAAACTGGATAAATCTCAAAGTTACAAGTCCATCTCCAGAGATGTTGATGCTCCTTTGTTCATGGTGCGCAATATAATCAAGAAGTTTATCACCCATGGCACTGTAGCTAATCTCCCTTGATGTAAATGGAAGAGAAAAATTGATGAAAGCTTTCAATACAGGATAGTCCAGATGGTGAATAAGCAGCCCCAATCAAGTTCCAAAGAAATTCAAGCTGCCCTGCAGGCTCAGGGTGGATCAGTGTCAGCGTGACCTATCCACCGACATTTAATTGAAATGAAATACTGGCAATAGACTCAGGAACACCCCACTGTTGACCGAGACATAAAAAAGTTAGACTGCAGTTTGCCAAAATTTACGTGAGTAAGCCAAAATCCTTCTGAAAAAAACATCATTTGGACAGATGTGAACAAGATAGAGCTTTTTGTTAAAGCACACCATTCTATTGTTTACCAAAAACAGAATGAGGCCTACAAAGAAAGGAACACAGTAGCAACTGTCAAATATGGTGGAGCTTCAAAGATGTTTTTAGGTCGTTTCACTGCCTCTGGCACTGGGTACCTTGACTGTGTGCAAGACTTTATGAAATCTGAAGAATACCAAAGGATTTGGGGTCGCAATTTACGGCCCAGTGTCAGAAAGCTGGGTTTGCCTCCTAGGTCATTGGTCTTCCAGCAAGACAATGACCCCAAACATACTTCAAAAAGCACCCCAAAATGGATGGAAACAAAGTGCTGTAGAATTCTGAGTGACCAGCAATAAGTCCAGATCTAAATCCCATTGAACACTTATGAAGAGATCTTAAAATTTCAGTTGGGAGAAGGAACCCTTCATATACGAGAGACCTGGAGCAGTTTGCAAAAGAAGAGTGGTCCAAAATCCCAGTTAAGAGGTGTAAGAAGCTTGTTGATGGTTATAGGAAGTGATTTTTTTTTTGGTAATTTTTTCCAAATGGTGTGCCACCAAATATTAAGATGTGGGCGACAATAATTTTGTTCGGCCAATTTTTGGAGTTTCACATGAAATTATATAACTTTCAGCTTTTTTGTGTTGTTCCAACACACATAAAGGAAATAAACATATGTAATTGCAATAATTTTCTGGGAGAAATACTTCATTTTCTATAAAAAAAATTTCAGGGGTGTCAACACTTACGGCCAGGAGGGTAGGTTTAATTTTTCAGCTAACATTACCAGGATTGTATTCTACTGCAATTGTTTGAGCACCGCATACATTGAGAGCTGTGTGCTCATTTTGGAGGCTTTTTTGCACATGTACATACAATCTTCTTTCTACACTGAAATAATAATTTACTGAAAAGAACAGCTAGTGGTAATCTAGTTATACCATGTCTGCCCTCCTGTATTATCCCAAGTTAGCCATGTGGTAAACAATAGAGGCCATTTATAAAGGAATATTTCTGGTTAATTGTTTTAAGGTGCTATTTTATTTTGTTCCATGCTTTGTATATACCTCATGTGTCATATGTACCAAAGAAACATTAACTGCAATAAAGATGCATTGTGTCTATAGATTTTACTTGTAAATACAGTGATATAGCATTAGGTAAGAATTGTTTTTCTTAATTTTATTTCATAAAAGATGTCACAAATATCTTTGTATATCTAAACCACAAAGCCACTTTCATTATAGAAAACAGTGATTTGTGGTTTGTAGCCAAAATCTCAAGTACTTACCGTATATACTCGAGTATAAGCTGACCCGAATATAAGCCGACCCCCCTAATTTTACCACAAAAAACTGGGAAAACTTATTGACTCGAGTATAAGCCTAGGGGGAAAATGCAGCAGCTACTGGAAAATTTAAAAAATTAAAATGGCCGAGTTCTTGGGTGCAGTAAGTGCTGGGAAAGGGGAGGGGGTGTTTTGGTTGTCTGTCTGCACCTTCCCTGAGCTTGAGGACTGGGATATTTTACCCCCACTTGGAATTCAGCCTGGCTGAATATAGGGTATCAGCAGTGCTCCTATTAACCCCTTCCCGATGGCATAGAAGAACTGCAGATCCCCTATATTCAGTAGACCGGGTACTGTCAGACACAGGGATACCTAATGTGTATGTGTTTCACAGTCATTTTCTACTTTGAGGGCAGGTTCACACCAGCGCCCAATCTCCATTATGCAGGTTTCCATTTCCTGCCCGAGAAACATTCATGGGTTTGAAAAGTGTCCGCCGGTGAGTGTCTTCTGCTCTCCGCATTTAAACCGTTTTTTTTTTTGTTTTTTTTTAGTCGGATATGCAGGACTTTGTGTCCGGTAAAAAACAAAACAAAAAAAAAATGGTTTCGCCATGGGCAGCAGAAGACGGCTCACCCACAGACACTGAATGTCGGTTTCTGTCTTCTGCCGACAGAAAACGGAATCCTGCATAACTGAGATCTGGTGCTGTGAACCCGCCCTTATATGTATTCTAGGGAAAGGAGTGATTTAGAACTTTTATTTATTTTATATTTTTTTAAAACTTTTTTTTTTTTTTTACTATTTTTTTTTTGCCAGGAGCGCGGCGATGCTGTACATTAAGATCTGCAGAAGTACTTACGGTACGTCTGCTAGCAGGCCAGGAAGCAGACACACGCCGGGTGCGGGCCTGAGCTTACGTGGCCACGTCACCCGGCGTGTGATGGAGCGGTGGGGAGGGGGTCAGCTATCCTGGCCTGCTACCAGAAAATTACCGTAATGACACGAATATAAGCCGAGGAGCACTTTTTCAGCACAAAAACTGTAGTGAAAAACTCGGCTTATACTCGAGTATATTTAAGCATCCATATGTAAACAAATATAACTATCTATTTGGTCAAACAGGGCCATGTTTCTAAGATTATTATCTCTTTTATATCTTAATGTTTTTTATTAACGTTTTCATGTAACAACAACCACAAAGAATGAGATGGCAGAGCACCCCTTGTAAGACATAAAGAAGAGAGCAATGCAATGAATAACAAAATATACATGTCCAGTGGTGTAACTAGGAATGGCGGGGCCCCAAGGTGAACATTTGACATGGAAGGGGGGGGGGGCATAGAGTATAATAATTGGAGACCAGGGGAGCATAAAAATATAAAAAAACACTTAATACTTACCTCTCCTGGGCTCTGGTGTACGTCCCGCAGTTCTTTGAGCCAAAGCCAAGAATGGCTACAAAAGGAATGGGAAATGCTGTATATAGGAAGCTATTATACCTCTACCTTTTGCTCAATACTCTCCTGGCTGTGGCTCAAAAAACCGCAGAAAAATCGGCAACAACTTCTTATAGAACACCACTTAGTCTGACATCAAGCAGAGCAGAGATTGGTTGGAGATCATAAAAAGTCCAAAATGGCCTTCTCAATGGGCACAACCAAGCAGCAAGGTGGGTATTGCCTAGTTTAAAATGTGAAGCGGTTTCACATGTATGTAAAGGAAGTACTGGTTTGTAATTGCTTTAGAAATTTCTTCCAGGGACAGAAAATCCCATAAATTTCACAGCCAAGACTTAAAAAAACACATAATCAGATGCTTGTATTATGACATCTAGAGTCTGTTTAATATCTTGTTATAAGGCAACTGCATCCACTCTAAGAACAGGGCAAAGTGTAACAATATAACGAGAATGTACTAGAATAATCCATATAGTATAACTAATATTATTCTATCTATCTATTTATCTATCTCTTGGCACACAATCAAGTTGGACCCACATTCTACTCATTTTCTATTGTTTCTATAATGTTTAAAGTTCAACAGATGGAAAACTAATGATAACTCGGGTCAAATATGACTCATAAAGCAAACACATACACCCTAGAATGCAAAAGTATCATATTAACAAATTCCAAGTAATTAAAATTTATTGCCAAAAGTCATAATCCATATATGCTGATGAAAGGGTAAACCTCAAGCTGCCGCCTTTTCTTTCATTTGTTACTTTAGTATTCCCTGTACTACAGGGCTAAGAAATAATACATTTTACTGTAAAAGAGCTTTAATAGGGAAGCGTGCCAGGTGTCAAGTTAGTAGTAAAATGGGAAAATAGAACATAAGAGTCAATACAATTTTAAGCTTTTTACTTATTATGGAGGATACTCATTTTTTTCATTCTATTGATTAAAAATTATAATAATTATATTAGCTTTCTAGAAACTGCTTCTCTTCCAATGAATAGATCAAGTAGAGCAAGTTTCAAGATAATAATAATAGAGATGAGCGAACAGTGAATTATTCGACATATGATATTCATTTCGAGTAGAGCCTCAATATTCGACTACTCGATCGAATATCGAATCCCATTATAGTCTATGGGAAAAAATGCTTGTTTCAGGGGAAACCACTATTCGACTAAAGGAGAGTCACTAAGTCCAGGAATAGCAGGAGGAGAGTGTTTAGGAGGAGCACTGTGCAGTTAAAGCGCATGGACCCCATTATAGTCTATGGGGACCGTGGGCTTTAACTGCAAAGTGCTTGCAGTTGCGCTGATAAAAAGTCAGCTCCTTCATAACAGCAAGCTGCCAGCTCTCCTGACTAGCAAGGACGAGCCTGCTGCAGAACCAGCGTTGATTTGCTACAGGCGCGTCCTCGCTAGTCAGGAGAGCTGGCAGCTTGCTGTTACGAGCGAGCTTACTTTTTCTCATAGGAATGAACAGACCAGCGTTCATTGGCCAGTGTACAGCATTCGACCAATCAACGCTGGTCCTGCCGGAGGCTCGTCTGTGAGGAGGCGGAGTCTAAGATTGGACCACAGCAGTCTCCATTGTGGTCTGATTTTAGACTCTGCCTCCTCACAGGCAAGCCTCCGGCAGGACCAGCGTTGATTGGCCGAATGCTGTAGACTGGCCAATCAACGCTGGTTAATTCATTATTATGAGAAAGAGAGTCAGCTCCCTCATAACAGCAAGCTGCCAGCTCTCCCAACTAGCAAAGACGCGGCAAAGCAACGCTGGTTCTGCAGCAGGCTCGTCCTTGCTAGTCAGAAGAGCAGGCAGCTTGCTGTTATGTGGGAGCTGACTCTCTTTCTCATAGGAATGCATTGACCAGCGTTGATTGGCCAGTGTACAGCATTCAGCCAATCAACTCTGGTCCTGCCGGAGGCTCGTTTGTGAAGAGGCGGAGTCTAAAATTGGACCACAATGGAGACTGCTGTGGTCTGATCTTAAACTCTGCCTCCTCACAGACGAGCCTCTGGCAGAAGCAGCGTTGATTGGCCGAATGCTGTACACTGGCCAATCAACGCTGGTCTGTTCATTCCTATGAGAAAAAGTAAGCTCGTTCGTAACAGCAAGCTGCCAACTTTCCTGACTAGCAAGGATGATCCTGCTGTAGAACCAGCGTTGATTTGCCGAATGCTATACACTATATAGGATTCGGCCAATCAACGCTGGCTCTGAATCGAATATTTACTGTGAATAGCTAGTAGTATTCGATCGAGTACAAATATTTTGAATACTGTAGTATTCTATCGAATACCTACTAGATCGAATACTACTCGCTCATCTCTAAATAATAAACTAGTAGAGATGAGCGAACACTGTTCGGATCAGCCGATCCGAATAGCACACTCCCATAGAAATGAATGGAAGCACCTGGCACGCAGACTTTGCCGGCGGCCGGCCGCTTAACCCCCCGCTTCAATTCATTTCTATGGGAGCATGCTGTGAGCGTGCTGTTCGGAACGGCTGTTCCGAACAGTGTTCGCTCATCTCTATAAACTAGTTCTATATGTCAAACTTTAGCCGCACAGCAGATCAGTGGTTAGCACTGTTGTCTTGCAGCACTGGGATCCTTCATTCAAACATCTCCATGGAGTTTGTGGATTCTGTGGCTGATTCAGTCGCAAAGTCCGCAGCTCGAGATTCCCATTTATCTCGACCTAATGAGTAGCAGAATGTCAAAGATATGCAGAAAATGAAGAGGAATCAGAGGCAGAGCTCCATTACAAAAGAAAGCAAACATGACAGAAAGTACCTTCATGGTTTTTTGTATTGTAGTCAATAAGAAAAGAAACAAATAGAAGGGTCTGTGTCCTTAACTCTATTATAATTATTATTATGGTCTGCTACTGTCATCTTATGACCGATGACACCAATGGACTGCAGTTTGAACATACCCTTACCTGGACTATACATGCCCATCTCAATTTGACCTAATTAAATAATAAAAAACCATGCACAAAAAGGGTAGAAATAAGGATTCTCTCACATGTCAATTGTAAAGCTCTCCTCGGCTTATACACGAGTCAGGGTCCACAGAGCACAGAAAACTGGAAGGGGAAGGTCCCTTAGTGCTACTGCTCTGTGATTGGCTTGTCAAGAGGTCACATGACTGTGATGTCATCAAAGGTCCTGTAGCCACTGGTATGTAACATCTGCAGATGAGTCTAAATCCTAGTAGCTCCGCCCACACCAGTGTCCTATCACATGGTCATGACGTCATCAGAGGTCCTTTAGCACACTAGGATTTAGCATCTACCCTGCAGATGAGTGGCCAGGATTCATTGTGTCTCATGGAGGATGTCTGTTGTATAGAGAAGAAGCTACAGTAACGTGACACACACAGGGACCTTCCTTTAGTTACTCTGCCTATTAATGTCAGGTATTTGGGGTTATTAATTTAGTTTCATTAACTCCATGTGCCTCACATTAATAACAGTTACCCCCGTCATGTCCCTCATATTAACCCCTGTGTGCCCCATATAAGGGTTACTAATATGTGAGACACATGGGGGTACTAATGAAGGACCTTAATTATGAAGATACCGATCTCTGAGGATATTTCTGAAGAAGAAGCTCAGAGTAAGCTTTAAAACGTCATATTCTGTCATCATTATGAGTTAGCCATTAAAAAAGGTATCACCTACTGAAGACTTGCAAGTTTTTTGTTTTTTTTTTATATTTCATAACCGCTGGCTAAGGGGGCGTTCACACTACCGTCGGTGTCCGCTCCTAGTGTCCGCTCAAAATCTGTCACGGACACTAGGAGCGGACACTAGATGTGTCCGTGACACCTGTCATTCACTTTAATGGGCATCGGGTGCGTTCTTTTGCACTCCGTGCCCGTCCTTCTCTGTCCGCAAGAGAAGATGTCCGACTTCTCAAGCGGACAGAGGAACCCTGCATGCAGGGTTTTTCTGTCCGCTTGAGAAGTCGGACATCTTCTCTTGCGGACAGGAAAGGACGGGCACGGAGTGCAAAAGAACGCACCCGATGCCCATTAAAGTGAATGACAGGTGTCACGGACACATCTAGTGTCCGCTCCTAGTGTCCGTGACAGATTTTGAGCGGACACTAGGAGCGGACACTACATGTCGGGCACCGACGGTAGTGTGAACGCTCCCTAACACGGTACGAGAACAAACATCTTCTGTGATGGTGAGGGACAAAAAGTCGTTTATTAAGATTAGTAGACAGTAGAGATGAGCGAACAGTGTTCTATCGAACACATGTTCGATCGGATATCAGGGTGTTCGCCATGTTCGAATCGAATCGAACACCGCGTGGTAAAGTGCGCCAAAATTCGATTCCCCTCCCACCTTCCCTGGCGCCTTTTTTGCACCAATAACAGCGCAGGGGAGGTGGGACAGGAACTACGACACCGGGGGCATTGAAAAAAATTGGAAAAAGTCATTGGCTGCCGAAATCAGGTGACCTCCATTTTAGACGAATAGTGGATTTCAAATCCGGGTCATATGAGAATGTGAACTTTGTGACTATGAGACAGGGATAGCTGTACAGGCAGGGATAGCTAGGGATAACCTTTATTTAGGGGGGAATGTTATTAAAAATAACTTTTTGGGGCTCTATCGGGTGTGTAATTATGATTTTTGTGAGATAAACTTTTTCCCATAGGGATGCATTGGCCAGCGCTGATTGGCCGAATTCCGTACTCTGGCCAATCAGCGCTGGCCAATGCACTCTATTAGCTTGATGAAGCAGAGTGTGCACAAGGGTTCAAGCGCACCCTCGGCTCTGATGTAGCAGAGCCGAGGCTGCACAAGGGTTCAAGCGCACCCTCGGCTCTGATGTAGGAGAGCCGAGGGTGCACTTGAACCCTTGTGCACCCTCGGCTCTGCTACATCAGAGCCGAGGGTGCGCTTGAACCCTTGTGCACACTCTGCTTCATCAAGCTAATAGAATGCATTGGCCAGCGCTGATTGGCCAATGCATTCTATTAGCCTGATGAAGTAGAGCTGAATGTGTGTGCTAAGCACACACATTCAGCTCTACTTCATCGGGCTAATAGAATGCATTGGCCAGCGCTGATTGGCCAGAGTACGGAATTCGGCCAATCAGCGCTGGCTCTGCTGGAGGAGGCGGAGTCTAAGATCGCTCCACACCAGTCTCCATTCAGGTCCGACCTTAGACTCCGCCTCCTCCAGCAGAGCCAGCGCTGATTGGCCGAATTCCGTACTCTGGCCAATCAGCACTGGCTAATGCATTGTATTGGCGTGATGAAGCAGTGCTGAATGTGTGTGCTTAGCACACACATTCAGCTCTACTTCATCGGGCTAATAGAATGCATTGGCCAGCGCTGATTGGCCAGAGTACGGAATTCGGCCAATCAGCGCTGGCTCTGCTGGAGGAGGCGGAGTCTAAGATCGCTCCACACCAGTCTCCATTCAGGTCCGACCTTAGACTCCGCCTCCTCCAGCAGAGCCAGCGCTGATTGGCCGAATTCCGTACTCTGGCCAATCAGCACTGGCTAATGCATTGTATTGGCGTGATGAAGCAGTGCTGAATGTGTGTGCTTAGCACACACATTCAGCTTTACTTCATCGGGCTAATAGAATGCATTGGCCAATCAGCGCTGGCCAATGCATTCTATTAGCGTGAACTGAGATTGCACAGGGGTTCTAGTGCACCCTCGGCTCTGCTACATCAGATTGCTACATCTGATGTAGCAGTGCCGAGTGTCCATCAGATGTGTAGTTGAGCAAAACTGACTCAGCACTGCTAAGTCTCTGCATTCGCATAGGAATGCATAGGCCAGCCTTCGGCCAATCAGCGCTGGCTCTGCGGGAGGAGGCGGAGTCTAAGGTCGGACCTGAATGGAGACTGGTGTGGAGCGATCTTAGACTCCGCCTCCTCCAGCAGAGCCAGCGCTGATTGGTCGAGTTCCGTACTCTGGCCAATCAGCACTGGCCAATGCATTTCTATGGGGAAAATCGCAAACTGACAGGGATTTCCATGAAATAAAGTGACTTTTATGCCCCCAGACATTCTTCCCCTGCTGTCCCAGTGTCATTCCAGGGTGTTGGTATCATTTCCTGGGGTGTCATAGTGGACTTGGTGACCCTCCAGACACGAATTTGGGTTTCCCCCTTAACGAGTTTATGTTCCCCATAGACTATAATGGGGTTCGAAACCCATTCGAACACTCGAACAGTGAGCGGCTGTTCGAATCGAATTTCGAACCTCGAACATTTTAGTGTTCGCTCATCTCTAGTAGACAGAGAAAGTGGATTATTTTTGGGGTAAGATAACTACATTCATTTTCCAGAAGGCCTTAGAAAAATGGAATCGGATTGCTTTAGTGTCTTACACCTGTACTCTGTTCCTCCGTATCAGAAATGCAAGTAGTTTCTCCTAAATACACAACTGTCACTGTAGCAATAGACACTGTATACTGTATTTAGGGCATCATCTCATGGCAAGTATACAGTGTCTTAGACCAGCCGACATATACTCTATCCACTAGTTACTCTGTTGGCTTCTGTTACCACTTCCCACTCACACAACAATGACACTTTTACTTGCCTGATGCCTAGGGATTACACTAATTTCTCATGCAAACATTTCCATCCTACGATATTTCTGTCATCCGCCCTTTCCTTACTACTGACATTACTAACATGCCAACACATGCCCTCATATCCTGACTCCTACTCCTTCCTCTTTGGTCTGTCATAGTACAGACTGGCAGCACAAACTAAACCCTGACAAGAAGCTTATTCTGCACACTCATGTAATGGCGCTACTGTTTGCCATAGCTGGCATGGGTAGTATATCAAACTCAAAATATTAAAACTCACACAAGATACTACTCCAAGCATTACCTCACTTTAGCAAACGACTTTCTCCTTCCCCCTCCCCAGCACAGAGGTTGTACTGTACTGCGATATACTATAGGGGGGCGCTACTAGTCAGACGTTCAGTGCATCCACTTCACTAATATATTGGTTTTACCAGTGAAATGAACATAATGATTTGTTGGAATCTCTAGCTACTAAGCATTGTTTTCTGAAAATATAGTGTCATGAAGCCATTGTTACATGAGGGTCGACTGTACAACAGTGAGATCTAAGCAACATTTATGAAATCTGAAAAACATTAAAAAAAACATGTTCTACCTTTAAAAAAAAAGAAGAAAAAAAAGTGGTTTTAATAATGTAACCTTGAACGTGGGAGTGTTTTATTACCTGTGATTTCAGAGTGGAGAAGGGAGGGGTACACAGAGTCAGAGCAGACAGATTAATCATGGGGAATGTAGTTTTGTTCAAAGATTCACTGCCTGTGTATCTCAGTGAAACAAGTTGCGGCAACTAAAATACAGATAACTAGAGGGTGCACATGGGAACAATGAATATTTAGCAGTGCTGTAGATGTATTTAGAGATAATTTTTGGAAGCTGGATAAGGCCACGGCCTAAGCCGTGCAAGCCATGCTCCCTCACACTTTTTTTTTTTTTTTTTTTTTTACAGACTGTGACCCCATAGAAAAAAAAAAAAAAAGAGGAGATTTGCTCAATTTTGGTTGATTTTACGGAATAGTCACCCCAATTATAATCTATAGGTAAAGTCACAGAAAATCACGTATTTTTCACAGACCAAATTTTCGAAATACGGTTGATCTGTTTTTCACCTATGTAACAGACGAACCCCTGATGGAATATGACCATAAAATCGAAACATCTGCATGTAGCTAGTGGAAAATACTGATGATATACTATGTGAATTACTGATGTGGACAATAGATTAGGGTCCATAAATGTGCCATCTGAATGCTGCTTCAAGGGGTATTGGATGATCCATTCTGATTAAAATAGAGTAAGACATATCCTGCTCTGTGTTACCAGAAGACAATGGATTGAAAGCCTCCATAGAGGTAAGTGCACCATGGAATGTACTCCGATGACACTCGGATGTCACTCTGAAGCGTCATCAGGGTGTATTCAGCTGCAAACTCTGCTCCACATCGGATGCACACTCATTTGTGTGCATGGGGACTTACTGGGGTCCAATGAGACTATCAGATAATAGTCTATATTTACAAATGTAGCAGTCTCCAAACATAAGAGGTGGGGTACGGAGCTAGGAGAGAAGAGAGTGGATCATACTACAGATATGGTGGTACTGGACAAGTCGGAAGGGTGATGGTAGTGGAAGATAATGGGGGTATTATATATAAGAAAGTTAGGGTTTAGTGTGGAAGGAAAATGCGCTTTCATGCATAACTTCAGGAACTCATATGGTAGCGGCGGAGGGATTCTGAACCTCCTGTTTTAGAAAACAAGATGGCTGGCTAGCAAGCAAAACACAACAATAAGTCATTAAGACAAAAAGGACATCAGGTAACCATTGGAAACTTTCTATCGCCGCAACTGAGAGCAGATGCTGTGAAAGCAATTTAGTGTACAGAATAAACCTTACAGTTACTAAAAGGAACAAGATGGCTATGTGATGATACCGAGAGGAACTGAAAGCATCAAAGGTCGCAAAACTCCAAGTCAGGGAACAATGGTCAATGTTTATTTAAAATAAAAACATAGAAGACCCTCCCTACCTTAGTGAATGACCATAAGATAAATAGGAAATATGCTATGTGTCTTCAATGTTTTAAGAAATTAGAGGAATATCTGGCTTTCCATCTAAGGAACGTTAATGAATCCTGATTATAGGACTTTGCCAAAAATAGTTTTCTACAGTTTAATAGGATTGATGTGTCATTACCAACACTTGGATAGATCACAATAATGAGTAAGGCACAAAGGCTGGAGAGATGAAACGCTTAAAGGCCAGCGTACAATCGCATGCTAGAACAAAGTTTCTAATTGCTTTCTATGACGTCTTTGCATCTGAAACATAATCTTACTGACAAGTTCAGTGGTTTCAGTATGCTCCTTTACCAATGGAGAAATGCTTGGCAAATTAATGTTTTGGTTCATAGGATCCATTCAGATATCAGGCAAGAACAAGTTCTTCTCTATTATGACTTGCTTTTAAGACAAACATTATTAGACATAATATTACAATAGCAGGTAATGTCCAAACATTGTCAATAAGGATTTGATAATTACTAATATTAAAAGGAGTTTTCCAGAAGCAAATCCATTTTTCATCAATATGCGATATGTGCCGGTCCAACACCCGGATTCTGCACAGATCATCCTCTACAACAGTCTCTGGGTGCCAGAAGCTGCTAGTGGACAGACAGCATATATATAAGTAATAGAAGTGGCGCAGCAGCTCCATCCCCTGCATACTATGGGTCCATTCACACGGAGGAAAATGGTGGTGAAAATGGTGGTGAATTTGGTGCTGAATTTCAGCGCTGAAAAAAAAGCCTCCCATGGACTTCAGGGTCCATTTACACGGAGGAAAATGGTGAGGAATTTGGTGTGGAATTTCAGCGCTGAAAGAAAAAACTTTTCTGCTAGGAACCCATTGAAGTCAATGGGAGTTTTTTTTTTTTTTTTTTTCAGCGCTGAAATTCTGCACCAAATTCCTCACCATTTTCTTCCAGGTGAATGGACCCTAATGCTTCCAGGGAATTGCAGCGCTACTCCTATTATTTGAATAAGAGCGGAGCTGCACTTACCACCCGGCGACTGCTGCAATAGTTGATCTATGTGGGGCCCAGTGTTGGACTCACTCAGATCACATATTGATAACCTATCCTTTGAATTTTGGGTTAGAAACCCCCTTTAATTATTTTAAAAAACTGAAATATATCTTTAATATAAAATATACTGTAAGTACTATTATTTTACTTTGTCACTACAACTCATCATTTCAATTGTCTTCTGTTGCTGAGATATCACCAATTTTTCAATGTGTAAATGAGCTCTTTGGAGCAATGGCAACACCTTCATGGCTCCAAAGAGCCCATTTGATTACTGAATTAAAAAACAAAACAAAAAACAGGTGATATCTTGGCAACGGAGACACTGTTTGATTCTAGGAACCCTAACCTATTTATCTAAGGGGCTTTGATAAGCTAGGTTCTTGTGACAGAACAGATAGCAGATATTTTGCACCTCGATGTGTTATCAGAAAACAACCTTTTTAAACCAAGCTTTTAGGTCAAACACACCCATGTCACAGTTTTTTTTGTTTTATATATATATATATATATATATACAGTCCTATGAAAAAGTTTGGGCACCCCTATTAATCTTAATCATTTTTAGTTCTAAATATTTTGGTGTTTGCAACGGCCATTTCAGTTTTATATATCTAATAACTGATGGACACAGTAATATTTCAGGATTGAAATGAGGTTTATTGTACTAACAGAAAATGTGCAATATGCATTAAACCAAAATTTGACCGGTGCAAAAGTATGGGCACCTCAACAGAAAAGAGACATTAATATTTAGTAGATCCTCCTTTTTCAGAGATAACAGCCTCTAGTCGCTTCCTGCAGCTTTTAATCAGTTCCTGGATCCTGGATGAAGGAATTTTTGACCATTCCTCTTTACAAAACAATTTAAGTTCAGTTAAGTTTGATGGGCGCCGAGCATGGACATCCCGCTCTCAAATGATCTGAAAACAAAGATTGTTCAACATAGTTGTTCAGGGGAAGGATACAAAAAGTTGTCTCAGAGATTTAACCTGTCAGTTACCACTGTGAGGAACATTGTAAGGAAATGGAAGACCACAGGGACAGTTCTTGTTAAGCCCAGAAGTGGCAGGCCAAGAAAAATATCAGAAAGGCAGAGAAGAAGAATGGTGAGAACAGTCAAGGACAATCCACAGACCACCTCCAAAGAGCTGCAGCATCATCTTGCTGCAGATGGTGTCACTGTGCATCGGTCAACAATACAGCGCACTTTGCACAAAGAGAAGCTGTATGGGAGAGTGATGAGAAAGAAGCCGTTTCTGCAAGCACGCCACAAACAGAGTCGCCTGAGGTATCCAAAAGCACATTTGGACAAGCCAGCTTAATTTTGGAAGAAGGTCCTGTGGACTGATGAAACAAAGATTGAGTTGTTTGGTCATACAAAAAGGCGTTATGTATGGTGTTAAAAAAAAAACAGCATTCCAAGAAAAACACTTGCTACCCACTGTAAAATTTGGTGGAGGTTCCATCATGCTTTGGGGCTGTGTGGCCAATGCCGGCACCGGGAATCTTGTTAAAGTTGAGGGTCGCATGGATTCCACTCAGTATCAGCAGATTCTTGAGAATAATGTTCAAGAATCAGTGACGAAGTTGAAGTTACGCCGGGGATGGATATTTCAGCAAGACAATGATCCAAAACACCGCTCCAAATCGACTCAGGCATTCATGCAGAGGAACATTTACAATGTTCTGGAATGGCCATCCCAGTCCCCAGACCTGAATATCATTGAACATCTGTGGGATGATTTGAAGCGGGCTGTCCATGCTCGGCGACCATCAAATTTAACTGAACTTGAATTGTTTTGTAAAGAGGAATGGTCCAAAATACCTTCATTCAGGATCCAGGAACTGATTAAAAGCTACAGGAAGCAACTAAAGGCTTTTATCTTTGCAAAAGGAGGATCTACTAAATATTAATGTTACTTTTCTGTTGAGGTGCCCATACTTTTGCACCGGTCAAATTTTGGTTTAATGCATATTGCACATTTTCTGTTAGTACAATAAACCTCATTTCAATCCTGAAATATTACTGTGTCCATCAGTTATTAGATATATCAAACTGAAATGGCTGCTGCAAACACCAAAATATTTAGAACTAAAAATGATTAAGATTAATAGGGGTGCCCAAACTTTTTCATAGGACTGTATATATATATATATATATATATATATATATATATATATATATATATATATATATATATATATATATACACACACATTGGATCAGACCAGTCATATCTCCACCTCAAACAGTATTCCTATCAGGTGAACTATTAGCACTTACTTCTTGAACTGACTTCCACCAGCAACCGACTATACCTGATGTAAGGTTGGTTAAAGCCGAAATGTTGTACTGACTGTGGCTTTAATAAAACTTTAACTTTTCGTGAAGCAGGAATGTTTCATTTTTGAGTTTTCCATTTCTACTCCTTGCATTCTAAAAGCCATAAATTTCAATTTTTTCTCTTTATGTAGTCATATAAGGGCTTGATTTTTAAATGACAAGTTGCACTTCAAAATGGTACCATTTAATATTCTGTACAATTTACAGGGAAGCAGGAAAAATACATCAGAAAGAAGTGGAATTGTAAAAAAAAAAAAAAAAAAAAAAATGTAGTACCGCCATTTTCTCACAGGTTTTATTTGATGGTTTCCACTATATGGTGACAATACTATGTTAGCTTTAATCAGCAGGTCAGTACAATCACGGTGATACCAAATTTCTATAGTTTTTTTTCATGTTTTAATAATTCAAATACCTGGAATTTAGCTCATTTAAAGTAATATATATATAGCCGATCTCTAATACTGTAATTTAATTACTGGGACATTTGCACGTATAGGATCAACACAATCCAAATAGGTGTATGTCAATAATGGACATTCGACACCACCACTGCACCAAGTTACAACCCACATTGATCCCAGTGTCAATGTTAACTTGAAGAGTATTAATGTGTAGGAATCTGGTAGTGGGATATGCAAGATCAAGTATTCAGGGGATATTTTTGTCACAATTCCTCTGGCTGATTACCACTAACTAGGAACCAGGTAATGAGATAGTAACCCCCCAGAAATTTTCCTAATTATTTAGTGTCCTTTTAGAACCAGAATACATTGAGTTTTAAACAGTGGGGTCTTTTTGATACATCAAATTGAGGATTCAGATATTTTCTTTTTATTTATTTATATATCCATCCACATTCTCCACACTATCCTACTTAAAGGGGTTGGCCACTTTCAGACCAATATTGACAAACAAATGTACAATAAAAAGATATACAATTCTCCATTATACTTTCTGTATCAATCCCTCACAGTTTTCTAGATCTCGGCTTGCTGTCAGTCATTCTGTTACTTCTAGAAGATAAAAGTCTGACTATGGTCATGTGACTTACGGTCCATGGTCATGTGATGATCACACAGGTGCCGCTCGTTATAGTCACAGCACAGTAATCAGACATCTGCCTGGTAATCAGCTGTGCACCTGTGTGCTCATCACATGACCATGGACCGTAAATCACATGACCATGGTCTTATAGCCCAATGTCATAGAAATGCCTTCCGCTGGTTTGTTTTGACACAATTTTCTGCCCCAGGCTTAGAATGTGATGTCCAATTTCTCTTGTACCATAGAAAGGATCATTATGAGTCATTCTTCCATTCAGATGATCTCTCCATGCACTAGTTCACCTATACACACACCTTGCTGTCATTCCAGTAGGTTGTCGTACTCCCAACCACTGGGATATGCGGTGTTGAACAGGGTTGCCATCTCTGTCAAAGTATCTAGTATCATAGTGATCTACTAGAGTCATAAACTAAAGTCTCTCAGTTCAAGGACTCTGCCCCTCTTAGTTTGTGGCAAGTGGTGATAACTGGCACATCAATGAAGCTAGAGGCATCCTACAATCATTCCACACCACTTGATCCAATTTGAGGTTTCATGTGGCTAAAGGTAGTACATTGCATGGTCCCTAAAATGGTTTGTATGAAATTAAAATTCATCCCATAAAATACAATATCTCATAGTTACAATGCAGGAAAAAAAAAAGTCTGACTTTTGGAACAAAGGTCGGAAAAATGTTATTGCCTAAATTTAGTTTAATCACTTAGGGGTGAAAGTCAGTGGAGGCACCTAAGTTATGCACCAACGATATTAACTCTAGACATAAATTCAGTGCTATTGCTGCTTGCAGTGGAAGGCTCCGTTCCCACTGAGTAACGCACCGCTCATTTAGACAGATAAACACGTGTCAGAGCAAGGTGCTTCAAAACAGATCCCATGGGTGCCGGCTTACGCGCCCTACACAATGAAATCAATGGATACAACCAAGGCTAATATTAACACTTTAGTGTGGGAATTCCATATAGAGCCATAAAGAACAATCCAACCACACATATAGAATAATAAAATATAATAATACTTTATTAATTTACACTAAAAAGGTAACATACAAATGTACAAAAATATACTGACAACAATTACAATGGCGGTGTATATAGCCACATGTACCAGATTACCAGTATACTGCATAGAGAGGTGGGAAAATAAAGGAACAATACCACCAATATAAAGGGGACAAGACTCTAATCATATACCAATATCAAACAGTTTCTCATGGTGAGGGAATCACCTTGATAGTAAACCAACCATAATAACACAGAGAGTGTTGTCACCCCAATAACCTGCACTTATATTGTTAATATCTCCCACACATATCTAAGCAGTATCAGGACCACCCGACGCGCGTTTCACCCACAAGTGGGCTTCGTCAGGGGACACAGGGGACATTGAAATCAATGGGTTATAAAGCCTCCCATTGATTTCAATGTGTAGCGCGCGCAAGCCGGCACCCATTGAAGTCAATGGGATCTATTTTGAAGTGCCTCGCTCTGACATGTGTTTATGTGTCTAAATGAGCGGCGCGTTACTCCGTGGGAACGGGGCCTAAAGATGACACCAGCAGTGGATGGTATGGGGAAAAACTCCTGTGGATTTCTGTGCCGTACATTTACGTCTAAATACATAAATGTACGACACGGGGTTAAGGGACTAGAAAAGAGCTCCAGTAAAGACAGATACAGTGTGGTATGTCTAGTGCAGGACATGAGGGGGCAGCATTCCTATTTGTTATGTGAATTTTAGCCACGCACTATCCACCCCCAGGCCCTGAACTTGGCCTAACAATGTATCAGTCTTTCCTGAAATCTTTTTTTTTTTTAACAATTTTAAGATATCCACAACAGACTTGGCAATGTTACCGAGTCTCTTGGTCTGGCATGGACCTACATGCTCAAATTTAGTTCACAGACAGGAACTGCTTAGGGCACAGGATATAACCACACTCTTGAAATTAAAAAGAAAAAACAGGAAAGTACTTGGCTAGGTTTAAAAAATATATTAAAAGCATGTGCCTATGTTTGAGTATAGCAGATACCCCTTAAATCTTTTATTTCTAAATTAAAACATCATGAATGTGATATAAAAAAAACCCCAAACAATAACAGTAACATAACATCTAGAATTCCACAAAACTTTATGCTGGTGACACATCATTCTACACTTCTCATGCAATGTATTCTACTATTCTGAGGAACACCAGATGTCTCTGTTGTGATGTTCTTTCTATACCTCAAGTTTGTCCCACTTTGCCTACTTATAGATCAGATCACTTTCCCAAGTTTATATTTTTGTCTGTAACATTGCAAAGCTACTTAACCTTGAAGATTATAGCCTGTGAGTATGCTAGATTCACTTGGCTTTTATTTCTTACATTCAGTTCACTGCCAAGTGGCTGACTAATATGCATCTTTATTATATGCATTGTGAGAAGGTGACAGGCAGGGTGCTGGAATCTCTCTCTATCTCTCCCAGGTCTTTACTTATGTGTGGTCCAGTACGGGTGTTGAGTAGGCCTCAGCTCCCGGTGTGAGTACTTGGCTCATTACTGGCCCAGAAAAGGCAGCAGATCCTGCACTCCAGTGTAGACCCAGGGAGTGAAAGGAGGTTTATGGTTCTGACCTGTAACCTTGAGTCCGGTGAGACAATATTGTGCTTGTTTTGTTCGTGAGGCTGGTAGTAAGCCACATGTATAGTTAGGTTATCAATCCTGTTTAGTTAGTTGCTTAGACGAGCAGGATTTTTTTTTTTTTTGCCTGCAGTTAAGGCTTTATTTTATTTTGCTGTCTCGTTAAGGGTTAACCGTCTTCTCATTCCTGAAACTATTTCTGTGTACTTCTGCTGCTCCTGCTCCACTGGCTATTCAGTTTCTCTGGGTTTTAGCTTGTTGATCTGTATTACTTGAAACTGCTGGTGTTTGACTTCTAACTCCCATCCCTGACTTTGTTTTCTGCCTGCCAATTCTGTATCTCCGCTCCCTCCTGTTGTGACAACTGCTTGGCTTCTAGACAGCTCCCCGTTGTTCTCCAATTTTGTAAAGCGTTGAACGCCTGATACCAACCCTGCCGACTACTCTTCCGTCTCATCCCTCTGTACTGTGCTACATCCTGTTGCCGACTGGACCGTACGACTACACAATTATTGACCTTCTGCCACCATGTGGAACTTGCTTGCTACTGCATCTTCTTCTGCTTCTGATCCTCCATCAACCTCTGCACGTGCTCAGTTCATTAGTTTTGGATTTCTGGGCCTGCTGGTGTACTACAAGTCCTGCGCTCTCAGAGCTGCTGCTACTCTGGCCAAAGAAAGCAGCTAAGTCCATCTCCACCATAAGTAGCTCTGGTGAAAACCCCTGGAGGCTACTTTCAGCTTGCTTTGGGGGCGCTGTTTACCACGGTGTGCAGGGGTGTCTGGATTCTGGAACTAACAGTCTATCTCTGTACTGCATTTGGTTCGTAACAGCAGTCTTTAAGAGATCCATGTGCTGGTGAGCAGTGCTATATTTTTTATATTTATTGAAAAGTCTTTAAAGAGGTTAAATGTAAATTATTTATATGAAAATACCTCACAAGATAAGCATGTAATCTGTGGTTACCACTTTGTCGATTTAATACATAATCTTCACCTACTACTGTTATCAATAAACCCTATAAACAACGTCAAGTAATGTTTTACATCCATAATTTTGTCTATCAGGGAGTCTGTCAGCAGGAAAACTGGTATCACACAAATTATAGTACCTAGTATGGTGGCTTCTACACTTTCCAAAGAAAATATGTATAGTAGGCCATATGAAAAAACAATCGTGTACATTATTATGGTCACATCTTCTACCACAAAGCCAATGCTTATCCATATACAGTGTTGGCCAAAAGTATTGGCACCCCTGCAATTCTGTCAGATAATACTAGTTTTCTTCCAGAAAATGATTGCAAGCACAAACTCTTTGGTATTAATATCTTTTATTTTGCTTGCAATGAAAAAAAACACAAAAGAGAATGAAAAAAAGTCAAATTATTGATCATTTTACACAAAACTCCAAAAATGACAAAAGTATTGGCACCCTCAGCCTAATACTTGGTAGCACAACCTTTAGACAAAATAACTGCGAAGAACCGCTTCCGGTAACCATCAATGAGTTTCTAACAATGCTCTGCTGGAATTTTAGACCATTCTTCTTTGGCAAACTGCTCCAGATTTGAAGGGTGCCTTCTCCAAACTGCCATTTTTGAGATCTCTCCACAGGTGTTCAGGTCTTGGTTCATTGCTGGCCACTTTAGAAGTCTCCAGTGCTTTCTCTCAAACCATTTTCTAGTGCTTTTTGAAGTGTGTTGTGGGTCATTGTCCTGCTGGAAGACCCATAACCTCTGAGGGAGTCTCAGCTTTCTCACACTGGGCCCTACATTATGCTGCAAAATTTGTGGGTAGTCTTCAGACTTCATAATGCCATGCACACGGTCAAGCAGTCCAGTGCCAGAGGCAGCAAAGCAACCCCAAAACATGAGGGAACCTCCGCCATGTTTGACTGTAGGGACCGTGTTCTTTTCTTTGAAGGACGCTTTTTTTTTTTTCCTGTAAACTCTATGTTGATGCCTTTTCCCAAAAAGCTCTACGTTTGTCTCATCTGACCAGAGAACATTCTTCTAAAACGTTTTTGGCTCTCTCAGGTAAGTTTTGGCAAACTCCAGCCTGGCTTTTTTTATGTCTCTGGTAAGAAGTGGGGTCTTCCTGGGTATCCTACCATACAGTCCCTTTTTGTTCAGACACCGACGGATAGTATGGGTATACACTGTTGTACCCTCAGACTGCAGGGCAGCGTGAACTTGTTTGGATGTTAGTCAAGGTTCTTTATCCACCATCCGCACAATCTTGCGTTGAAATCTCTCGTCAATTTTTCTTTTCCGTCCACATCTAGGGAGGTTAGCCACAGTGCCATGGGCTATAAACTTCTTAATGACACAGGAACATTCAGGTCTTTGGAGATGGACTTGTAGCCTTGATATTGCTCATGCTTACTCACAATTTTGCTTCTCAAGTCCTCAGACAGTTCTTTGGTCTTCTTTCTTTTCTCCATGCTCAATGTGGTACACACAAGGACACAGGTTGAGTCAACTTTAATCCATTTCAACTGGCCTCAAGTGTGATTTAGTTATTGCCACCACCTGTTAGGAGCCTCAGGTAAGTAACAGTTGCTGTTAATTACACAAATTAGAGAAGCATCACATGATTTTTCAAACAGTGCCAATACTTTTGCCCACCCCCTTTTTTATGTTTGCTGTGGAATTATATCCAATTTGTCTTTTTGACAATTCTTTTTGTGGTTTTCCATTGAAGACAAATTAAATGAAGATAATAATACCAAAGAATTTGTGATTGCAATCATTTTCTGGAAGAAAATGAGTATTATCTGACAGAATTGCAGGGGTGCCAATACTTTTGGCCAACACTGTACCTTTATTAAAGGGGAGTCTTTTGTTAGGAAACACTTTCTAGGTGCCATAATAGAGAACCACTAACCACCAATGGCTCTTGGCCTTGTGTTGCTTGAATGGCCATTAACCTAAAAGGTTGCAATATTACATTTCCTGAATAGTGGCTGCAGAAAAAACATATGCCAAATGTGTCTGTTTGACAGAAGCCAGACCTGAGGCGGTCAGTGGATTATCAGGCCAACTTCAACCTAAATAGCAGTAACCTTTGTGAGATGACTGAATATGAATATTTTATGTAAAGATCACTGGAACAAAAAAAAAAAAATCCTAAGACTGTTGTTGAGAGTTTTATTTATTTAAAGGAGTGTTAATAAGTTTACAGTGCAAATATTTACAAACTAATGTACAAGAGCATTGCTGACTCCGACACACTGCCTACCAAACAAGGAAAACACAATTTAACCTTGGAACATAAATGGACTTTGTGCCAGTCAGTGTCAAGTAGAATAACTGATTGAATATTGAAGGCCAATCAAAGTTAAAATTTATAAAAACCACAAAGATTAAAAAAAAATGTGTAACAGCAAAATAAACTGTATGCCTGATGCTAGGTTCATACCTGCGCCTGCTCTCTGTTCGGGGATCCTCCAAATCCACTTGAAAAATGTGGTCTGGGTTTTTCTCTCTAATTTTAGGGCACAAACCTGGCAGACCCCATTATAGTCTATTGTGTCCAAGGATAAGCGCTTTTTAAGCGGATTAGGTTTCTGTTGCTTGGGTCCCCAAGTGGGCACAAGGAACAGAAAGCCGAACGCTAGTGTGAACCTAGGGTGAGGCGTAATGACTTTACTATTTATCTATGACTTCTTCTATTTGGTTTTTGACAATTATTTTGAACTTTAGCTGGCCTCTGATATTTATAGAGGATTTTCCCCACCTTTGCTTCATATAATAATTACTGTTCCACTGATTTCGGTGTAGTTGGAATTCTTTTTATAGCCCCCAGTGTTCCCAATTAATGCTGCTAATTTTGGAGTCTCATTTCCTACGTTCTAAGCTCCGACTGGAGCTGTGAATCCATCCCTGGAACGCTCCTACCTGACACTGCGCACCTGACCATAAAGAGACAAGGTAGCATATCAGGCACAAATTTCTCAGGAATGGTGGGGACTAGAGAAAAAAATTCTGCCTGTGCTGGAATCAGTAGAGCGGCACCTATTAACAGCTAAGAACTAGGGTCGGAGGAGGTGGTGATAGATCGTCTTTAAACTGTGGCAATAGTTTACATAAGTGTGTTTTTTGCCAGTGTCTGGATAATCCATATTGCACTTGGATTGACCAATATACGTATTCATTGTATTGGTCTGTGTGGAAAAAAAAGCTAAGGTTTTCTGACTCCCAGCAAAAGAACTAATATAGTTGTTGATGTCACATCCAGGCTGGCAAAGAGGACAACTCCTTTTGAGGCTACAATAAAAACAAAAAAATATTTGAATGAATACATTACATATAGCAAACATATCTTCTTTTAACATCAAATTTTCATTCTACTATCATATTCCACCTATGCCTAGATGCACACATTAAAAGAAAAAAAAAAGCCCTGAATCACACGACTACACCTCTAGTAGGTTATTCAAAAAATAAATCCTTAAAAAATGATAAATCACTGCATGTTATACTAGGTGGCAAAACCATAGTAAATTTAAGTGACAAGTAATTCGGTTATAGCCACATATTTTGAGATGTACATTTACTGTACACGGTGGGGTCATAAGTTCAGTGTATACTGGCGCTTTACTGACGAATTTAGCTATTACAGCAAAGAAAAACTTAAAATGAAAACATGAAAAGCAACTACAATTGTTCTTTGAATACAAGATATTTCTGAACAGAAACATATTGTATGAAACATTTCACTGCTTTATAACTCGGGACTACAACAAAGCAACTTCCTAAAAGCAGACTATAATATTGGTCATTTCCCACGGCGTACATACTCATTTTCCCCTCCCCAAGATATACTGCACAAAAACCACTTTGTTTTAAGATTTCTTAGATTCAGTTACACTTGAGAGGAATATCATCCATTCTTAAAATTAATATTTTCCATTCTTTTCTGGGACTTTTAAACTGATGACTTGTCCTTAGGCTTGGTCATCTACTGACGATCTGTTGTTATTCAATACTGGGTACCCTGTGCATTATCTGGCTGGGTTATTAGTGAACCCCCCGAGTATATAGTTACAACCCTCGCAATATACATATAAAGTACAATGCAAGTATGCTGTAAACTTAACCTACTGACTTGCTTTACTGAAAGTGATTTTCCAGTTGTAAGTCTGGAAAATGTTGGCGAAGTTAGTACCCATGGGCACTGCTTACCTGCTGTTTTCCTTAGCCATTGCTTGCTTTTACCTTAGGGAAATTGTGGCTGATCTGTGTCTAAAGTTTAGTTACAGTGCCTATAGGGATACTAAGGTAGTCTAAAACAAACCACCTGTCACATGACTGGTTCAGGTTGCTGCTCTCTAGTTCCCCTCTGCAATTCTGTCTCCTCTTATTGGTGCTGGTCCCCATTTGTCCTCTTAGTCAAGACATCAAGTGGAACTTCCAAAGAAGATTAGAGACAGTGCCTCCGATGGCAACAATGTGAACATGGTCTTGACGTCAAAGTTATCCCAATTTGTGTTTATGACATCCAGAAAAGAAAAAAACATTCCAACAGTAGAAATATAAAACTTAACTGTACCTTTCCAAGCTCTGGGAATATCTCAAGCAGTACAATATCTAGTAGAACATAAGACAGCTGAAATGATAAGACATATGTTAATGGTAAGAGAATTTAATTACGTACATCATGTGAAAAACTCCTGTAAAAAACTAATACAGAAACAAGGAAACACTGACACGGCGTGGTGTATGTAGATCTAGATAGCACGGATATTCCAAAGAAATAAACTCATTTAAAAAGCACTGAATGGCTATACATGGCTGTCTATTAGATGCTCTCTTTTTCCAAACTCTCACTTTGCATTGATCAAGCACAATTCATACATACAGTATACTGTTACTCACATGGGGAGATGGACATAATCTGGTTTTTTAGGATCACAAAAAAAATCTGCAATTTGATATTCTTTTGCATTTAGTAGAAAAAAAAAAGTGAAATCGAACCTAAACTTTAAAACAACATTTGATGTTCTGCTAACTTTTATGTCATTAATAATTTTTGTAATATACTTTATTAATTAATGTTTACTCTTTTTAATAAAATTATAAACTAAAATCCTGTGCTGCTAACTACAGACCCATCTTTAAATCTTCAATCTTGGAATGCCTGGTTTACTCTCAATTAACCCACTATCTTTCTGCTCTCTTCTTGAGCCCTTAAGGTCTGGCTTCTTCACATTGCAGCCCTTACGAAACTCTTCAAAAATCTCCTGTCAGCTAAATGTAATGGTGATTATTTTCTTGGTATTCTTTTGGATCTCGCAGAAGCATTTTACATGGTTGACCACGAACTCCTACTCAGTATGCCGTACGCTGTCGTCCTCACAGACACTGCGCTCTCTTGCTTCTCCTCTTATCTGTCAGACTACACTTTCAGTGTATCATTTGTGGGCACGGACTCTTCCCCTTGCTGTTAGTATTCCTCAGGCTTGGTCATAGGCCCCCTCCTCTTCTTTCTCTACACCAGTACGATTGCACAAAACTTAAGCAGCTTTGGCTTCCGGTACAGTCTTTATGCTGAGGACAACCACCTATACACCTCATACTGTGACATCACCCCAATAAGCAGCATCAGGACGTGACCCTGGGACGTCACAGGTCCTGATGTCACATGCCCTTCGCTGAGGCTGCTGACTGGCCTCAGTGGTCATGTGTGGCGGGGACTTCTGCGGGAAGGCAGAAATGCACATGCAGGACCAGACCACGTGGGGAAGCAATAGGGAAAGGGGAGTATTTTTTTTTTTCACCTTCCCGGCCTAGTTAAAATTGTAACCTTTTTAACAGGTGGAGATAGATTTCAGCACAGAATTTCACATAAAGGAGACAAAATCCATTAATCAAAAATGATTCATGACACAAATGCTGGCAGATAATAAAACATTTTTCAAACATTTAGGTATGATTTAAAGCTAGAGTTAAGCAAATAAAGAGTTAACTGCACGCTTTCCAATCCTAATATGGAGACACTGAAACCGTGCTGTAGGAAAGGTTCGTCATATGGCGATATGATCTCACTTGGAGATTCTTATCAGGTTTATAACACAAATAAAGTACCTGCTTGTTGAGCACAGGCTGCTGTAGGCCATCAAATAATAATCTAATTCCTTCATACTTCGCTTCATCACCTATACATTTTCCTATTAAATCTAAAGAAACAAGAGGAAGAATAAATTAAAAAGTAAAATATAATACATTTTTATTTGTCATCACAACAATATAAAGCCACTTCTCTAGCAGTCCCTAAGTACCATCCTACCAGATCCCCCAAAACACAGAAACTTAATGTGCAAATCCAAATTTAACCACTTCAGTACCGGGCCAATTTGTGGTCCAGGACCAGACACATTTTCGGGCTTTTTTGTATGTGCGGTTTTGAGGGCTGTAACATTTTTCTCATATGTCTCATTCAACTAATTTTTGCGTCTTTTTCCAGGGACACATAGGGCTTTATTTTTAGGTTTTTATTTTCAAATGTGTTTTCATTTTTTTTTATATCTGAGAAAATATAAACATAATAGGAGGGAAATTGTGTCTGGTTTTCACTTTTTTTAATTTTTTTTTTATTTAATAACACAAAGTGCTACTGAAAAACTTTATAAAATAGTTTTTCCTCTCAGGTACAGTAATTTTTATTTTGTATGGTGTCGTCGGGGGTGGGGCTATAACCTTTAATAACGGCGTTTTATTAGCGTATTATTTTATTTATTTTTATTTACTTTATTTTCATTTTTTTTTTAACTTTTTTTTTTTTTTTCAGATTGTGTCCCCATAAGGTGATAAGAGACCTTTGGGGACATCTGGTCACTTTTTTTTTTTTTTTGTTAGGGAGGCTGATTTCTCCTATAACTGGGGCTGGTACATTTAGCCTCAGTTGCAGGAGGAATACAGCCTCCTGCACACTGATCTTTACACTTACAGAGCTGATCTGGGTCCTGTAGGACACAGCAGCTCTTGTAAGATACTGAGCCCGGCAGATCACGTGACCGCCGGGTCAGAGGGTGGCCGCATCATGGCGGCGCCCATAGCCGTGTATACAGCGCTCATTAAGCGCTGTATACACAGCGATCAAGAAGGCATGGAAGGGAATAAACCTTCCCTGCCATCTCTCTGGGAGCTCCGGCTGAAGTTACAGCCGGCTCCCAGCTTCAGCAGCACGATCTCCGTGCAGCTGCTGTATTCTGATTGGACGTGCCAGTACGTCCTGTCAGAACTAGGCAACCACTTCCCGGACGTATATAGTCTATGGGCGGTCCGGAAGTGGTTTAAAAAAAAACAAAAAAAAAAACCAGTATAAATTTTGGTCAGCGAACAATGCTATGTTGTTAAAATTAAAAAAAAAAATAAAAAACAGAACAAAACGAGAAAGATTCAAAGATTTAGATTTACCACCACTTTGAAAAGTCATACAGTACACCTTCAAGCCCACAGAGCAGAAGCCTGAACTGGGGAAGAGGGTGTACTGCTTCTCAGTATGGTGAAATATTAAAGTAGCAGGACTATAAGATGCACTTTTTCCCCCCAAATTTGGGGGGAAAAGAAGGGTGCGTCTTATAGTCCGAATGTGGCGCCTGGCATCCGCTGGCATCCCCCCACAAGTGCCGGGGCCTGAGACATTGCTACGCTCCTCTGCCCTGCATGAAGCCAGCAGCGGCAGAGGCGATGCTATTCCGCTCCTCTGTCCCCCCGCCGCTGGCTTCATGCAGGGCAGAGGAGCGCAGCGATGTCTCAGGTCCCGGCACCTGTGCCGGCGTCTATCCCTCGCCGGCATCCGCCTCTCTATTACATAGGATGCCGGGTCTGTATTGGCGGCCCCTTCTCCCCCGGGGCCGGTCCCCACCGGCCCCATACCTGTAAAGTTGCAGGCCAGCTCCTTCGCGGCGATATTGCAGGAGCCGACCTGTTCAGGTGACAGCCGGGAGCCTAATGAAGGCTCCCAGGCCTGTCACGGCTATATTAGTATTGCGGCTGGGTCTATGACCAGCCGTAATACTAATATACAGAATGTCCCATAGACGGCAATAAAGTTGTATTGCCGTCTATGGGACTTGCAATCAAGTGACCGCAGGTTCAAGCCCCACGGGGGGGAATAAAATAGTGTAAAAAAAAAAAAAAAAAAAAAAAGCTTTAAAAATATATAATAAAAAAATGAAATAAATAAAAGTTCTAAATCACCTCCTTTCCCTAGAATATATATAAAAGTAGAAAATCATATATCATAAACCGCCGGGTTTTTTTTCAATACAAGGTGATCTAAGCAATAGATATTCCCCAAAATGGTATAACTAAAAAGTACATCCGGCCCCGCAAAAAAAAAAAACACTCTCTGCGCCCCCGTACAGCTGCAGGGTCACCTGTCAATGTGGCCTTGCAGCTGTTGCAAAACTACAACTCCCATATATTATTTTACCATTTTTTGCTTCAAAATTTTTTTCCCTATTTTCCTCCTCTAAAACCTAGGTGCGTCTTATAGTTCGAAAAATACGGTACATTTGATAAATACGGTACTTAAAAAAAATGTTTTTTGTCAAATTCCACAAACCTGGAATGTAAGCCATCATTTCTTCGAAGGTCTGTTTTGCCCTTTTCTGCTTCGCTGCTGTAGATCGTGGTTCGGTGGTTTCACAAAACACAGCATCTTTAAAATAAAGTATACATAACGCTATGCAGATACAGAACAACACTGAATAAAAGCAAGGTGTGTTTGCACATTCAGGTTTTGTTGATGGAGCTGAAGCCAAAATCAAAAACGGAAACCATCTTTGTGTTGAACTTTCATTCCCTTTATGATCTACACCTGATTTTTCCTGACTGTATAGGGTTATTTTATTTTTTTTTATATTAGGCCAGAGAAGGTGAAAAACATACTCCCCTGTCCAGGGTGTCTCCCATTGCGGTCTGGTCCAGCTGCTTCAGTGTTTTCTCATGGCAAAAGTCCCCACCGCATGGCAATGTCCTGTGTCCCTTGCCTTAGGCTACCCACATGCACCAAGGACTTACACTGAAAGAAAACACTGGAGCAGCAGGAACAGACCACCAGGAACAGGGTTTTGTTTTGTTTTTTACCAACCTAATATACATATCTATAAAAAAAACAAAAAAAAAAAAAAAACCATCCTGGACAAACCCTAAGGGTCAGTTCACATGTGCACCATCCGCGCGGGTTTTGACACAGAGAGAGACGCGGCGAGCCACGTCTCTCTCTGGTCAAAACTCGTCTGCCGCGATCATCGCGGTCGCGACTTTCCCCTCCTATGTCAGCTCAAATGAATGAGCCGTCATAGGAGGGTGCTGCCGCTAGGCGGAAGCCGCGGTCCAGCGCTCCGTGGTTTCTGCCTGAAGATAGGACATGTCGCTTCTTTTCTCCACTAGCAGCAGCCCGCCGCTAGCGGAAAAAAGAAGCCTGGCGGTCTGCATAGACCACCATTGTAAAGGGGCAGATTTTGAAGCTAAATCCGCTGTCAAAATCCGCCCCTTTGCCCACGTGTGAACGAGCCCTTACATGAGAAAAGCTTAACTTGAAAACACACCCAAGGCTAAAGGGCTTCATTGCACAAAAGCCACGTTTAAGATTTTGCTGCAACTTTGTGAGCCAAACTAAATCAGAGATGGGTTGAGGACAAGGGAAAAATACAAGTGTTTTCTTTAATTTTCACATTCCTTTTGCAGGCAATTTCTTGAACATTAGGCTCAAAAAACCACAGCAAAACCTGCAATAAAAAAAGCAGATAGCACAAGGCTGAGTTCACACAGGTTTTTTGGTCAGGATTTTGACGCGGAATCCAAGTCAAAATCCTGACCAAAAAAACCACCTCCCATTGAAATATTTTCTTTTTTCCGTGAGCAGTGAGAAGCGACATGCCCTTTCGTCAGGTGGATTCCGCCTGAAGACACTTCCTCCCAACTAGGCCCATTCATTTGGGCCTAATCCAGAGTGGAGTGCTGCAACTGGATGCCGGTGTGCTGCACTGGCATCCAGTCGTAGTTACCCGTTTTTTGGTCCAGAATCTGAGGCGGCCTCCGCCTCTCTTACTTCATTTGCCACATACTGCTCACTAAGTCTCCTTAGTGTTTACATCTTGGTGCATAGTCTACAGACCCACTCTCTGGTCAGGAAGGGACGCACCTCTAATGAGGCAAGTGTTTACATTATGCGTCTTATATACTGTGTGAGTCCTGTATGTGTGTAGGTAGGTGTGTGTGTATGTTGTATATGACTGTATGTGTGTGAGTAGATGGGTATATGTGTAAGTATATACAACTATCTATCTATCTATCTATCTATCTATCTCTATCTATCTGTATTTGCTTCTATACATGTCTACCATTATACATACTAGAATTGTATTTTATAATGAGATGCTTAGGCCCGGTTCACATCTGCGTTCGGGGAATCTGCTTGGACACTCCCCAAACAGAAACCTATACACAATCCCTTGCGTCATATCTTCAAACCACCCAGTCTTGCTTGCGCTCCGAAAATTCCTCTCTCTCTCTGTGTAACCGCCTCCAGCGTCTCTCATCACCATTTCTTGCGTGCTTTCTTCATCTGTCCACCAGAAAATGGCACTCGGGCATGTGCAGTAGCGCTCAGAAGGGAGTGTTATTGCATATGTCCGAGATTTCAATGTACAGGAGTGAGATGACAGACTCTGTAGGCGGTTACAGGGGGAGAGGAGGAGGAATTTTCAGCATGCAAGATAAAGATAAGATAATCCTTTAATAGTCCCACAATGGGGAAATTTCAGTGATACAGTTTCATAGATGGTACAGTAGTATATAACAAGAGAGAAACACATACAAGCTCATGGCAGATAGAGAAATCCTAGGAATCATAGCAACTAAAAAAGAAAGAAACAAAGACACACTGCAGGATCATTTAGTTCTCTGTGTGAAGTGATGTTAATAATACAGTCGAATATGGTTGGAGGACATGAGGAGGGGGGTCATAGCATGTAGATATAACAGGCAAAAGAAGGGCCGGTTTCAAGGTATGACGCAGGGGGGTGCACGGTGGCTTGGAGGAACGCCCAGGGTGTACAGACAGGCTCATTTACATATCTGTTTTACTGGTAAGTTATAAAAACAGGGGGGGGGGGGGGCGCTTTAAAAAAAAAAAGAGTAGCAGCGTCCCTCAGCAACCACTATTATGCCCCACAGCGGCTATGGAGCATAATAGAGTTGGGTGGGCAACAGTGGAGCATAATAGAGGTTTCAGGGAGCTGCTGTGGTACATAATATATATATAGACACACACCTCCCCCCCCCCCCGCTACCTGATGCGGACGATCAAAAGAAAAACCTAATTGCACCGCCCCCCCCCCCCAACCGGTCTTCAGTCCGGAGGGGGGGTGTTTTGATCGACCGCCCCAGGCAGCAGAGGGGCTAGGTTCACCACTGTGGTCAGGCTCATGTTTTAGTCTCTGTTCACGGCCAATTATGTTCCACCATTTTTTTTTCTCTCTTTACAAAATACTTACAGTTGCTCATCCCAGAAAAGGGCTAGAACAGAGGCTTAATACCTATGTTATCTCTGGATGTAAAGCTAGATAAAACTGCAATTAAGAGAGTAGATAGGAAAGCAGGAAACACCTTGAAATGGTAGACATACCTCTAAGAAGAGTAATTAGTGAAACCAGTCGATGTTCCTGACTAAGCTGTTCAAGTTTACGTTGCAGGTAGTGGTCCGTGTAGGTCTCAAGGGTGTTTTTCAGAAGGATTCGACCTCCCATTAAAAGGTGATGAAACCAATCAGAAATATGAAAAACAACACGCCCTGGTGGTAATTTGCATAAGGAATAAAAATTAATTTACAATGAATACTGCAGAAAGAAAAGAAAAAAAGTTATTTTTTTTTTTTTTAATCGATTTAATGTTAAGTCAAGAGTGATATAAACTTTCTATCCCTGTAAAATCTTCCTTTATTTAGTTAGATCAGCCGATCCGAACAGTACGCTCCATAGAAATGAATGGATGCACCTGGTACTTCCGCTTTGACGGCGGCCGGCCACTTAACCCCCGCGTGCCGGCTACATCCATTCATTTCTATGCGAGTGTGCTGTTTGGATCGGCCGATCCGAACAGTACTCACTCATCTCTATTCTTCATAATGGTACCATTTAATGTTCTGTACCATGTACTAGGAAGCTGGAAAAAATTGCACTATTTTGACACCCGTAAATTTTATATTTCAGTGTACAGGGATGCATCGGATGTGGGTTTTTTTTTTCCTAATTTTTTTCTTTTCTATTTTTTTTTTTAACTATTTTATCGGCCTTTTATTGAACCTGCAATTGTTTGATTGCAAGTTCTGTAGTCTTCAAAACAAACGTGTTGCAGTTTATGGGAGATAAGCTATATTACTATTGAAGCTAGTCATCGACCAGCCTCAATAGTAATATTTCTTTCACAGGCCACAATAACCTTCATAAGAATCCCAGCTGTCCTAGATCAAGGGAGTTGGCCTGCAACGTTAAAGGTATGGGTTAGTTGGGCTAGTGTCGATCTGCCCGGGGGGCTTTTTTTTTTTTTTTTTTTTTTTTTTTAAACATAGTGAACTCTGTTTGCAGTAATTAAAGGGGCTCTATCATTGGGAAGTCATTTTTAACTAATCACATCCTTGCATAGGCTTTAGAAATGCTATTCCACACTTACCTTTAGTATGTAGATTGCCTCAGTGGTTTCTAAATAAGTCTGTTTTTATTCATATGCTAATGAGTTTCCAGCCAGCACAGGAAGTTCCCAGCAGCCTCCTCTCTGCCATTATCTCCTATGTGTGTGTGTGTGGGTGTGCAAACAGGAAGCTGAGTCATTATCAGCAGCAGCCTCCCATAAGAAACAATAGGAGAGGAGTGCACGATGCATCGTGCACCAGTCTAATTAGCATATGAATAAAAACAGACTTATTCAGAAACCACTGAGGCAATTTACATACTAAAGGTAGGTGTGGAATAGCATTTCTAAAGCATGCAAGGATGTGATTAGTTAAAAAAGACTTTTCCCGGATCTCCGCTGTAATGTACAGCAGAGACTTTGTACCTATGGTTGCCGCTCTGCAGCAGAGGGTCCACCATTTCAAAAGACCCGGCATGCACAGTAATAGTACAGTGGATGTTAAGAAGGATTTAATGGGATTATACTACTCACATTTATACCCTATCCTCATGCTACAGGCAATGTTACAAGAAGGGGGAATGAAGTCCCCCTAAATGTTTCCTGTTAATGAAACAACAGTACACTTGCAAGGCTGGTGTTTCAGTCGCTTCTATTAAACTCCTGAAACACTGCAGTCCCAGCTTCCCCATAGAAGTGACTAGAGCACCAGTTACACAAGCGCACTGGTACTTTATTCACAGGATATGATAGGTGGAACTTTTGTTTCTAATAATCCCTTTAACTTTACACCTGCAGTGGATTTAAAGCAGAGTATAGATAAACAAAGATCAGACTGCTATAAAAATATAATACATTTATGTGCACAGGCATCTAAAGATATGTGCATTGCGTCATCAGCAGACCACAACTTTTAGTAATGATGATGAAGTTGGTGAGCTGCTTTAGAAAAATTCTCCAGGTATATTTGCAAATACAGTGTGATTGGTAGTTAGAATACAGTGTAGCCAAATTCTTGGAAACAAACAGTGCCACACCTGTCTATGGACTGTTTTTTATTGCAGCTTAACTCCATAAGGTGATTGACAATACCAGATGCAATCCTGTTTTGGGAAGAAAGCAGACATGATTTTCTTATCCTGGTTATTGTCCTTTAAAGCTATTGTGCATAATAAGAAAAACCATGGCTGTCGTCTTTCAAAAACACCACAACTATTTACAGGGTGTGTTTGGTATTGCAGCTGGGCCCTACTCATATCAATATACACTAGATAAGGTTGGGTTCAGATCTGTGTCAAAATCTCTGTCTGAAATTGCTGGACAAAAATTGTCCAACTTTTTATTTCCCAGCAGTTTCAGTTAAAGGGGTTGTCCCATCTCAAGGATCCAATCTATAGTGGTAGGTTATGTAAATTGAAGACTTTTCCTAAATCTGTTGCTTTAGAAATTCTGCTTTGTTTGCCTGCAATGTGACCTTATTCCTCCCATTGTTTGCACAGCCTTGCTATAAGCACGGACCTGGCAGACAGGACAAGTGACATCACTTACTCAGTGTCGGCAGGACAATCCATTCAGCTAATTGCAGTTTGCTGATAAAGCCTGGTCTGATATCTCTCTATGTAAACACACACAGATAACACAGAGTCTGTTCTGTACAAGAATCTGCATAATATCTGACCTGCAAAAGTATTGTGTGTTTTTTATAGTTATAGACAAAGGGGTCCAGTCAGGCTTGGTTCGTATCAATCACTGAACCGATTGTGCTCGGTATATGGAAAAGACAACGCTGGTGTGAACCTACCATCAAATTCTTTAAAGCTATGAATAACATTTACGCAATAACATTTATGTTTACTTACCTACATACATAAGATAGTCATAGACACCTTCAACAGTCATAACCTCCATAAAATAATTTTGGTTATATCTTCTCTCTATATTTTCAGAGCGGTTGGCATTGTTCTTGAACAAATCATTGAAAAGCTACATATGAAAAGTAACAGACACAAAAGGAGTATGATGTGAAAATAACATACATTTGGTGTATATATTATTCTCTACAATTTTCAGTCTTGCGCCAAACCTTTTTGTCATTTTCTGATGTAGGACTCAGTATTGTTAATTCAGGTCTGCTTGGTTTCGGTTTTGGAGACTCACAAGAGTTGATGAAGTTCATGATGTAGGGCTCCAGATGTTGACCTTTCTGCAAGAAAAAAACAAAAAACAAAAAAACACACATTAGAACTTTGGAATATAGTAGATAAAACCCATATACCTCAAAAATAAATAAGAAATCACCTCTTTAATTAATTTGCCTGGCACAGACTTGATCATTTTGCCTGCAAGTTAGAACAAAAAGTCAAGAAGTGAAGACATTGTTATGGTAACATTAAAACAGTGTCATGTGCCAAAGCAGATCTTTCACAAATGTTATCTTCCTTCCAGTTAAATATGTTCTTTGGCACCTGGCCCATCAAACTGCTGAAAGGCTCAAATATCTAAACAGTGCCAGAGCCAAAAAAACCCCCCAAGGGAATAAAAAAATCCAAAAACCTTTGCTATGTAATTTAAAAGGGTTTTCCGGGAAAACAAACCCCTTTTCTTTTCTTTTTTCTTTTATTTTTTTTCTTTTAAAAAAAGGGTCTGTTAGTGCTAATAGTGGGTTCATAAGTGCACCCAAATACCTTTAGCAATGTTTTGAGTGATTTCTGGGTTTCTCTAACAGTTCTCTGCATTTGTTTACATGGGTAGCTCCCAGCTCACTTAGCCTACAACTACCATGATGCCATATGTGGAGTAAGGTAGCACTACTTAAATATGCGTCAGCCAAAAGACATGGGGTGAATTTGTACGCAGTATATAGGTGGTGCTCACAGTGAAGAAAAGTCCAAATAATCCGAAAAATAGAAAAACTGGGCACTCACAATAAAAGTCCAAAGGCATGCCTAGTGAGGAAGAGCGACAGCTGTTTCGTGCTGTTTTGTGCATGCAGAGCTTGATAATGCACAAACAGCACGAAACAGCTGTCGCTCTTCCTCACTAGGCGTGCCTCCTCCCTTGTGTATTTCTACTTGGATACCTCAAATAAAGTTTGGACTTTTATCGCAGAACTTCTATGGTGAGTACCCAGTTTTTCTATTTTTAGAACTACCGTGATGCATTGCTCTTCACTCAGATCACCCTCTCACTTCTTCCGCCCCACCCATTTCTCTAGCTAGCCCACGGACCTAACTAACTAACCAAGCACCTCTTCTCATCATACTTACCTGTCTTCCTTCCCTGGAGATAACTTTCTTCTGTGCCACCATCTCCTCTTCACTTAACTTCTGCAAACGCTTGCGCAATAGAGCCAGAGTGCCAACACTCCATCTCTATTGCATATGCGTGGGAGGTAAGTATGATGGGATAGGGGAGTGGTTAATATTGGTGACGTTCTGTTTGTGGAAATGGAGCATCATGGAAAAATCTGAAAATGTGCCTGGGGTCGGACACATGACCGCCCCGGCAATATGGATAATAATATATATATTTTTTTTTTGTTTCTAAAGTTAGAAGTTAGGCAGGTGGGAGATTGTTTAGTTTTGTATTAAATTTTCGTTTAACCCTGGACAACCCCTTTAAAGACCCATCCTTAGGGCAGGTCAATAAGTGGAGACCAGACCCTACATAGATCAGTTGTTCTGAGCATATAATAGAAAACTGTAAGCAAATAGCTCCATACACGGCGTAGGAGCTCCATTACAATTCAATATCCATTCAAATGAATAGGAGCTGAGCTGTAAAAGCGGCTCTGTATGAATGTCACCTTCTAGCTTCATACACTTGAGTAAAATCCACTAATATCTGTGGGGCCTGGGTGTCGGACCTCTACTGTTGACCAATCTAATAATCAGTTAATAACTAGAGATGAGCGAACAGTGTTCTATCGAACTCATGTTCGATCGGATATTAGGCTGTTCGGCATGTTCGAATCGAATCGAACACCGCGTGGTAAAGTGCGCCATTACTCGATTCCCCTCCCACCTTCCCTGGCGCCTTTTTTTGCTCCAATAACAGCGCAGGGTAGGTGGGACAGGAACTACGACACCGGTGACGTTGAGAAAAGTAGGCAAAACCCATTGGCTGCCGAAAACATGTGACCTCTAATTTAAAAGAACAGCGCCGCCCAGGTTCGCGTCATTCTGAGCTTGCAATTCACCGGGGACGGAGGTTTCCGTCCAGCTAGCTAGGGCTTAGATTCTGGGTAGGCAGGGACAGGCTAGGATAGGAAGGAGAAGACAACCACAACAGCTCTTGTAAGAGCTAAATTCCAGGGAGAAGCTTGTCAGTGTAACGTGGCACTGACGGGCTCAATCGCCGCAACCCAGCTTTCCCAGGATCCTGAATGGAATACACTGTCAGTGTATTCCCGTATACCCGATATATACCCCCGATACCCGTTCCAACGGTGTGCCCCCCCACCTTCACCCCAGAAATACCCTGCAAGTCCCCTAGCAATAGAATTGGGGCTATATACACCCACTATTTTTGCTACTGCCATATAGTGCCATTGTCTGACTGGGAATTCAAAGAATATATTGGGGTTACGTGCACCCACAATTTTTACTACTGGTATACAGTGCCAGTTTCTGACTGGGAATTCAAAGAATATATTGGGGTTATAAATACCCTCATTTCTTGCTACTGCCATATAGTGCCAGTTTCTGACTGGTAATTCAAAGAATATATTGGGGTTATAAATACCCTCATTTCTTGCTACTGGTATATAGTGCCATTGTCTGACTGGGAATTCAAAGAATATATTGGGGTTACGTGCACCCACAATTTTTACTACTGGTATACAGTGCCAGTTTCTGACTGGGAATTCAAAGAATATATTGGGGTTACAAATACCCTCATTTCTTGCTACTGCCATATAGTGCCAGTTTCTGACTGGTAATTCAAAGAATATATTGGGGTTACGTGCACCCACAATTTTTACTACTGGTATACAGTGCCATTGTCTGACTGGGAATTCAAAGAATATATTGGGGTTATAAATACCCTCATTTCTTGCTACTGCCATATAGTGCCAGTTTCAGACTGGGAATTCAAAGAATATATTGGGGTTATAAATACCCTCATTTCTTGCTACTGGTATATAGTGCCATTGTCTGACTGGGAATTCAAAGAATATATTGGGGTTACGTGCACCCACAATTTTTACTACTGGTATACAGTGCCAGTTTCTGACTGGGAATTCAAAGAATATATTGGGGTTACAAATACCCTCATTTCTTGCTACTGCCATATAGTGCCAGTTTCTGACTGGTAATTCAAAGAATATATTGGGGTTACGTGCACCCACAATTTTTACTACTGGTATACAGTGCCATTGTCTGACTGGGAATTCAAAGAATATATTGGGGTTATAAATACCCTCATTTCTTGCTACTGCCATATAGTGCCAGTTTCTGACTGGTAATTCAAAGAATATATTGGGGTTATAAATACCCTCATTTCTTGCTACTGGTATATAGTGCCATTGTCTGACTGGGAATTCAAAGAATATATTGGGGTTACGTGCACCCACAATTTTTACTACTGGTATACAGTGCCAGTTTCTGACTGGGAATTCAAAGAATATATTGGGGTTACAAATACCCTCATTTCTTGCTACTGCCATATAGTGCCAGTTTCTGACTGGTAATTCAAAGAATATATTGGGGTTACGTGCACCCACAATTTTTACTACTGGTATACAGTGCCATTGTCTGACTGGGAATTCAAAGAATATATTGGGGTTATAAATACCCTCATTTCTTGCTACTGCCATATAGTGCCAGTTTCTGACTGGGAATTCAAAGAATATATTGGGGTTACGTGCACCCACAATTTTTACTACTGGTATACAGTGCCATTGTCTGACTGGGAATTCAAAGAATATATTGGGGTTATAAATACCCTCATTTCTTGCTACTGGTATATAGTGCCATTGTCTGACTGGGAATTCAAAGAATATATTGGGGTTACGTGCACCCACAATTTTTACTACTGGTATACAGTGCCAGTTTCTGACTGGGAATTCAAAGAATATATTGGGGTTACAAATACCCTCATTTCTTGCTACTGCCATATAGTGCCAGTTTCTGACTGGTAATTCAAAGAATATATTGGGGTTACAAATACCCTCATTTCTTGCTACTGCCATATAGTGCCAGTTTCTGACTGGTAATTCAAAGAATATATTGGGGTTACGTGCACCCACAATTTTTACTACTGGTATACAGTGCCATTGTCTGACTGGGAATTCAAAGAATATATTGGGGTTATAAATACCCTCATTTCTTGCTACTGCCATATAGTGCCAGTTTCTGACTGGGAATTCAAAGAATATATTGGGGTTATAAATACCCTCATTTCTTGCTACTGGTATATAGTGCCATTGTCTGACTGGGAATTCAAAGAATATATTGGGGTTACGTGCACCCACAATTTTTACTACTGGTATACAGTGCCAGTTTCTGACTGGGAATTCAAAGAATATATTGGGGTTACAAATACCCTCATTTCTTGCTACTGCCATATAGTGCCAGTTTCTGACTGGTAATTCAAAGAATATATTGGGGTTACAAATACCCTCATTTCTTGCTACTGCCATATAGTGCCAGTTTCTGACTGGTAATTCAAAGAATATATTGGGGTTACGTGCACCCACAATTTTTACTACTGGTATACAGTGCCATTGTCTGACTGGGAATTCAAAGAATATATTGGGGTTATAAATACCCTCATTTCTTGCTACTGCCATATAGTGCCAGTTTCTGACTGGGAATTCAAAGAATATATTGGGGTTATAAATACCCTCATTTCTTGCTACTGGTATATAGTGCCATTGTCTGACTGGGAATTCAAAGAATATATTGGGGTTACGTGCACCTACAATTTTTACTACTGGTATACAGTGCCAGTTTCTGACTGGGAATTCAAAGAATATATTGGGGTTACAAATACCCTCATTTCTTGCTACTGCCATATAGTGCCAGTTTCTGACTGGTAATTCAAAGAATATATTGGGGTTACGTGCACCCACAATTTTTACTACTGGTATACAGTGCCATTGTCTGACTGGGAATTCAAAGAATATATTGGGGTTATAAATACCCTCATTTCTTGCTACTGCCATATAGTGCCAGTTTCTGACTGGTAATTCAAAGAATATATTGGGGTTATAAATACCCTCATTTCTTGCTACTGGTATATAGTGCCATTGTCTGACTGGGAATTCAAAGAATATATTGGGGTTACGTGCACCCACAATTTTTGCTACTGGTATATAGTGCCAATTTCTAACTGGGAATTCAAAATGCGCAAGGCTCCCGGAAAGGGACGTGGACGAGGCCGTGGGCGAGGTCGGGGGAATGGTTCTGGGGAGCAAGGTAGCAGTGAAGCCACAGGGCGTCCCGTGCCTACTCCTGTGGGGCAGCAAGCATTGCGCCACTCCACAGTGCCAGGGTTGCTTGCCACATTAACTAAACTGCAGGGTACAAACCTTAGTAGGCCCGAGAACCAGGAACAGGTCTTGCAATGGCTGTCAGAGAACGCTTACAGCACATTGTCCAGCAGCCAGTCAGACTCTGCCTCCTCTCCTCCTATTACCCAACAGTCTTGTCCTCCTTCCTCCCAAAATTCCCAAGCTTCACAGAACAATAACCCCAACTGTCCCTGCTCCCCAGAGCTGTTCTCCGCTCCTTTCATTGTCCCTCAACCTGCCTCTCCACGTCACGATTCCACGAACCTAACAGAGGAGCATCTGTGTCCAGATGCTCAAACACTAGAGTCTCCTCCATCTCCGTTCGATTTGGTGGTGGATGACCAGCAACCCACCCTCATCGACGATGATGTGACGCAGTTGCCGTCAGGGCATCCAGTTGACCGGCGCATTGTGCGGGAGGAGGAGATGAGACAGGAGTTGGAAGAGGAAGTGGTGGATGATGAGGACACTGACCCGACCTGGACAGGGGGGATGTCAAGCGGGGAAAGTAGTGTGGATGTTGAGGCAAGTGCAGCACCAAAAAGGGTAGCTAGAGGCAGAGGCAGAGGTCAGCAGCTTAGGCGAAGCCAGGCCACACCCGGAATCTCCCAAGATGTTCCAGTTCGTACCCAGCCCCGAAAAACTCCCACCTCGAGGGCACGTTTCTCGAAGGTGTGGAGTTTTTTCAAGGAATGCGCCGAGGACAGATATAGTGTTGTCTGCACAATTTGCCTCTCGAAATTGATTAGGGGCTCTGAGAAGAGCAACCTGTCCACCACTTCAATGCGCCGTCATTTGGAATCCAAGCACTGGAATCAGTGGCAGGCAGCAACGGCAGGACAAAGGCCGCCTGCCGTTCACGCCACTGCCACTGCCTCTGCCACTGCCTCTGCCACTGCCGACTGTGCTGGCGATGCACTCCAGAGGACGAGCCAGGACACCACTTCATCTGCCTCCGCCACTTTGTTGACTTCTCCCTCATCCTCCCCTGTTCCTGTCTTATCTCCTTCTCCTGCACCATCAAAGGCACCATCAGGCGCTTCTTTACAACAACCCACCATCTCTCAGACATTGGAGCGGCGGCAGAAATACACTGCTAACCACCCACACGCGCAAGCCTTGAACGCCAACATCGCTAAACTGCTGGCCCAGGAGATGTTGGCGTTCCGGCTTGTTGAAACTCCCGCCTTCCTGGACCTGATGGCAACTGCGGCACCTCGCTATGCCGTCCCTAGCCGTCACTACTTCTCCCGGTGTGCCGTCCCCGCCTTGCACCAGCACGTGTCACTCAACATCAGGCGGGCCCTTAGTTCCGCGCTTTGCACAAAGGTCCACTTGACCACCGACGCGTGGACAAGTGCATGCGGACAGGGACGCTACATTTCACTGACGGCACACTGGGTGAATGTAGTTGAGGCTGGGACTGCATCCCAAACTGGCCCGGTGTACCTCGTCTCCCCGCCTAACATTCCTGGCAGGGACACGAGAAGAACACCCCCCTCCTCCTCCTCCTCTACCGCCTCCTCCTCCGCCACCGCCTCCTCCTCCGCCACCGCCTCCTCCGCTGTTAGATTGACCCCAGCTACGAGTTGGAAACGTTGCAGCACTGGCGTTGGTAGACGTCAGCAGGCTGTGCTGAAGCTGATCAGCTTGGGGGACAGACAGCACACTGCCTCCGAGGTGAGGGATGCCCTCCTCGATGAGACGGCAATATGGTTTGAGCCGCTGCACCTGGGCCCAGGCATGGTCGTTTGTGATAACGGCCGGAACCTGGTAGCAGCTCTGGAGCTTGCCGGACTCCAACATGTTCCATGCCTGGCCCACGTCTTCAACCTAGTGGTGCAACGTTTCCTAAAGAGCTACCCCAATGTTCCAGAGCTACTGGTGAAAGTGCGGCGCATGTGCGCCCACTTTCGCAAGTCGACAGTAGCCGCTGCTAGCTTAAAATCTCTCCAGCAACGCCTGCATGTGCCACAACACCGGCTTTTGTGCGACGTCCCCACACGCTGGAACTCAACGTTTCAGATGTTGAATAGAGTGGTTGAGCAGCAGAGACCTTTGATGGAATACCAGCTACAAAACCCTAGGGTGCCACAAAGTCAGCTGCCTCAGTTTCTCATCCATGAGTGGCCATGGATGAGAGACCTTTGTGACATCCTACGGGTGTTTGAGGAGTCCACAAGGAGGGTGAGCTCTGAGGATGCGATGGTGAGCCTTACAATCCCGCTCTTGTGTGTTCTGAGAGAATCCCTGATTGACATCAGGGATAACTCAGATCACACAGAGGAGTCAGGGATAGCATCCGATCCGTCACAGCTGGAGAGTAGGTCCACACATCTGTCCGCTTCATCGCGTTTAATGGAGGAGGAGGAGGAGGAGGAGGAGGAGGAAGAAGAGTTGTCCGATGATGTGATGGTGATACAGGAGGCTTCCGGGCAACTTCGAATCGTCCCATTGTTGCAGCGCGGATGGGTAGACATGGAGGATGAGGAGGAAATGGAGATTGAACTTTCCGGTGGGGCCAGAGGAGTCATGCCAACTAACACTGTGGCAGACATGGCTGAGTTCATGTTGGGGTGCTTTACAACCGACAAGCGTATTGTCAAAATCATGGAGGACAACCAGTACTGGATCTTTGCTATCCTTGACCCCCGGTATAAAAACAACATCTCGTCTTTTATTCCGGTAGAGGGGAGGGCCAATCGCATCAATGCTTGCCACAGGCAATTGGTGCAGAATATGATGGAGATGTTTCCAGCATGTGACGTTGGCGGCAGGGAGGACAGTTCCTCCAGTAGGCGACCAAGTTCTCACCGGTCCACACAAACGAGGGTCACACTGTCTAAGGTCTGGGACACCTTGATGGCACCCCCTCGCCAAAGTGCCGCCACAGAGGGTCCTAGTGTCACCAGGCGTGAGAAGTATAGGCGCATGTTGCGGGAATACCTTTCCGACCACAGCCCTGTCCTCTCCGACCCCTCTGCGCCCTACACGTATTGGGTGTCGAAGTTGGACCTGTGGCTTGAACTTGCCCTATATGCCTTGGAGGTGCTGTCCTGTCCTGCCGCCAGCGTCCTATCTGAGAGGGTGTTCAGTGCAGCCGGTGGCATCATCACTGACAAGCGCACCCGTCTGTCAGCTGAGAGTGCCGACCGGCTCACTTTGATAAAAATGAACCACCACTGGATAGAGCCTTCATTTTTGTGCCCACCTGTGTAAAGCACCCCAACATGAAACTCCATGTCTGTACTCAACCTCTCCAATTCCTCCGCATCCTCATACTCATCCACCATAAGCGTTGCACAATTCTGCTAATACTAGGCTCCCTCCAACATGATTTCCCCCAACTCTGCTGGTTAGAGGCTCCCTCCACCCTGATTTCCACCAACTCTGCTGGTTAGAGGCTCCCTCCACCCTGCTTTCCCACAACTCTGCTGGTTAGAGGCTCCCTCCACCATGAATTTGCCCAAACTGGGCTGGTTAGAGGCTCCCTCCACCATGAATTGGTCCAAACTGGGGTTTTTAGAGGCTCCCTCCACCATGAATTTGCCAAAACTGGGCTGTTTAGAGGCTCCCTCCACCATGAATTGGTCCAAATTGGGGTTTTTAGAGGCTCCCTCCACCATGAATTTGCCCAAACTGGGCTGGTTAGAGGCTCCCTCCACCATGAATTGGTCCAAACTGGGCTGGTTAGAGGCTCCCTCCACCATGAATTGGTCCAAATTGGGGTTTTTAGAGGCTCCCTCCACCATGAATTGGTCCAAACTGGGCTGTTTAGAGGCTCCCTCCACCATGAATTGGTCCAAACTGGGGTTTTTAGAGGCTCCCTCCACCATGAATTGGTCCAAACTGGGCTGGTTAGAGGCTCCCTCCACCATGAATTGGTCCAAACTGGGTTTTTTAGAGGCTCCCTCCACCATGAATTGGTCCAAACTGGGGTTTTTAGAGGCTCCCTCCACCATGAATTGGTCCAAACTGGGGTTTTTAGAGGCTCCCTCCACCATGAATTGGTCCAAACTGGGGTTTTTAGAGGCTCCCTCCACCATGAATTTGCCCAAACTGGGCTGTTTAGAGGCTCCCTCCACCATGAATTGGTCCAAACTGGGTTTTTTAGAGGCTCCCTCCACCATGAATTGGTCCAAACTGGGGTTTTTAGAGGCTCCCTCCACCATGAATTGGTCCAAACTGGGGTTTTTAGAGGCTCCCTCCACCATGAATTTGCCCAAACTGGGCTGTTTAGAGGCTCCCTCCACCATGAATTGGTCCAAATTGGGGTTTTTAGAGGCTCCCTCCACCATGAATTGGTCCAAACTGGGGTTTTTAGAGGCTCCCTCCACCATGAATTTGCCCAAACTGGGCTGTTTAGAGGCTCCCTCCAGCATGAATTGGTCCAAACTGGGGTTTTTAGAGGCTCCCTCCAGCATGAATTGGTCCAAACTGGGGTTTTTAGAGGCTCCCTCCACCATGAATTGGTCCAAACTGGGGTTTTTAGAGGCTCCCTCCACCATGAATTGGTCCAAACTGGGCTGGTTAGAGGCTCCCTCCACCATGAATTTGCCCAAACTGGGTTTTTTAGAGGCTCCCTCCACCATGAATTGGTCCAAACTGGGGTTTTTAGAGGCTCCCTCCACCATGAATTGGTCCAAACTGGGGTTTTTAGAGGCTCCCTCCACCATGAATTGGTCCAAACTGGGGTTTTTAGAGGCTCCCTCCACCATGAATTTGCCCAAACTGGGCTGTTTAGAGGCTCCCTCCACCATGAATTGGTCCAAACTGGGTTTTTTATAGGCTCCCTCCACCATGAATTGGTCCAAACTGGGGTTTTTAGAGGCTCCCTCCACCATGAATTGGTCCAAACTGGGGTTTTTAGAGGCTCCCTCCACCATGAATTTGCCCAAACTGGGCTGTTTAGAGGCTCCCTCCATCATGAATTGGTCCAAATTGGGGTTTTTAGAGGCTCCCTCCACCATGAATTTGCCCAAACTGGGCTGGTTAGAGGCTCCCTCCACCATGAATTGGTCCAAACTGGGCTGGTTAGAGGCTCCCTCCACCATGAATTGGTCCAAATTGGGGTTTTTAGAGGCTCCCTCCACCATGAATTTGCCCAAACTGGGCTGTTTAGAGGCTCCCTCCACCATGAATTGGTCCAAATTGGGGTTTTTAGAGGCTCCCTCCACCATGAATTTGCCCAAACTGGGCTGGTTAGAGGCTCCCTCCACCATGAATTGGTCCAAACTGGGCTGGTTAGAGGCTCCCTCCACCATGAATTGGTCCAAATTGGGTTTTTTAGAGGCTCCCTCCACCATGAATTGGTCCAAACTGGGCTGTTTAGAGGCTCCCTCCACCATGAATTGGTCCAAACTGGGGTTTTTAGAGGCTCCCTCCACCATGAATTGGTCCAAACTGGGCTGGTTAGAGGCTCCCTCCACCATGAATTGGTCCAAACTGGGTTTTTTAGAGGCTCCCTCCACCATGAATTGGTCCAAACTGGGGTTTTTAGAGGCTCCCTCCACCATGAATTGGTCCAAACTTGGCTGTTTAGAGGCTCCCTCCACCATGAATTTGCCCAAACTGGGCTGTTTAGAGGCTCCCTCCACCATGAATTGGTCCAAACTGGGTTTTTTAGAGGCTCCCTCCACCATGAATTGGTCCAAACTGGGGTTTTTAGAGGCTCCCTCCACCATGAATTGGTCCAAACTGGGGTTTTTAGAGGCTCCCTCCACCATGAATTTGCCCAAACTGGGCTGTTTAGAGGCTCCCTCCACCATGAATTGGTCCAAATTGGGGTTTTTAGAGGCTCCCTCCACCATGAATTGGTCCAAACTGGGGTTTTTAGAGGCTCCCTCCACCATGAATTTGCCCAAACTGGGCTGTTTAGAGGCTCCCTCCAGCATGAATTGGTCCAAACTGGGGTTTTTAGAGGCTCCCTCCAGCATGAATTGGTCCAAACTGGGGTTTTTAGAGGCTCCCTCCACCATGAATTGGTCCAAACTGGGGTTTTTAGAGGCTCCCTCCACCATGAATTGGTCCAAACTGGGCTGGTTAGAGGCTCCCTCCACCATGAATTTGCCCAAACTGGGTTTTTTAGAGGCTCCCTCCACCATGAATTGGTCCAAACTGGGGTTTTTAGAGGCTCCCTCCACCATGAATTGGTCCAAACTGGGGTTTTTAGAGGCTCCCTCCACCATGAATTGGTCCAAACTGGGGTTTTTAGAGGCTCCCTCCACCATGAATTTGCCCAAACTGGGCTGTTTAGAGGCTCCCTCCACCATGAATTGGTCCAAACTGGGTTTTTTATAGGCTCCCTCCACCATGAATTGGTCCAAACTGGGGTTTTTAGAGGCTCCCTCCACCATGAATTGGTCCAAACTGGGGTTTTTAGAGGCTCCCTCCACCATGAATTTGCCCAAACTGGGCTGTTTAGAGGCTCCCTCCATCATGAATTGGTCCAAATTGGGGTTTTTAGAGGCTCCCTCCACCATGAATTTGCCCAAACTGGGCTGGTTAGAGGCTCCCTCCACCATGAATTGGTCCAAACTGGGCTGGTTAGAGGCTCCCTCCACCATGAATTGGTCCAAATTGGGGTTTTTAGAGGCTCCCTCCACCATGAATTTGCCCAAACTGGGCTGTTTAGAGGCTCCCTCCACCATGAATTGGTCCAAATTGGGGTTTTTAGAGGCTCCCTCCACCATGAATTTGCCCAAACTGGGCTGGTTAGAGGCTCCCTCCACCATGAATTGGTCCAAACTGGGCTGGTTAGAGGCTCCCTCCACCATGAATTGGTCCAAATTGGGTTTTTTAGAGGCTCCCTCCACCATGAATTGGTCCAAACTGGGCTGTTTAGAGGCTCCCTCCACCATGAATTGGTCCAAACTGGGGTTTTTAGAGGCTCCCTCCACCATGAATTGGTCCAAACTGGGCTGGTTAGAGGCTCCCTCCACCATGAATTGGTCCAAACTGGGTTTTTTAGAGGCTCCCTCCACCATGAATTGGTCCAAACTGGGGTTTTTAGAGGCTCCCTCCACCATGAATTGGTCCAAACTGGGGTTTTTAGAGGCTCCCTCCACCATGAATTGGTCCAAACTGGGGTTTTTAGAGGCTCCCTCCACCATGAATTTGCCCAAACTGGGCTGTTTAGAGGCTCCCTCCACCATGAATTGGTCCAAACTGGGTTTTTTAGAGGCTCCCTCCACCATGAATTGGTCCAAACTGGGGTTTTTAGAGGCTCCCTCCACCATGAATTGGTCCAAACTGGGGTTTTTAGAGGCTCCCTCCACCATGAATTTGCCCAAACTGGGCTGTTTAGAGGCTCCCTCCACCATGAATTGGTCCAAATTGGGGTTTTTAGAAGCTCCCTCCACCATGAATTGGTCCAAACTGGGGTTTTTAGAGGCTCCCTCCAGCATGAATTTGCCCAAACTGGGCTGTTTAGAGGCTCCCTCCAGCATGAATTGGTCCAAACTGGGGTTTTTAGAGGCTCCCTCCACCATGAATTGGTCCAAACTGGGGTTTTTAGAGGCTCCCTCCACCATGAATTGGTCCAAACTGGGGTTTTTAGAGGCTCCCTCCACCATGAATTGGTCCAAACTGGAGTTTTTAGAGGCTCCCTCCACCATGAATTGGTCCAAACTGGGCTGGTTAGAGGCTCCCTCCACCATGAATTGGTCCAAACGGGGGTTTTTAGAGGCTCCCTCCACCATGAATTTGCCCAAACTGGGCTGGTTAGAGGCTCCCTCCACCATGAATTGGTCCAAACTGGGCTGTTTAGAGGCTCCCTCCACCATGAATTGGTCCAAACTGGGTTTTTTAGAGGCTCCCTCCACCATGAATTGGTCCAAACTGGGGTTTTTAGAGGCTCCCTCCACCATGAATTGGTCCAAACTGGGGTTTTTAGAGGCTCCCTCCACCATGAATTTGCCCAAACTCTGCTGGTTAGAGGCTCAATCCACCCTGATTTTCAAAACAAATGTTGGTGCCAACCTCAACTTACTACAAGGGCCAAATTCACTGCTGGTGACAAGCTCTCCTCACTGCAAGTGCCAAATACACATGTTTCAAGGTGTTTTCCTACTGTCAGAGAGGTGGTATTGAGTGTGTAAAGTGTGTAGTTGTTAGGCTGTGATGTTGGGGTAATAGAGGGTCTTTGGTGTGTTAGATGCCCCCAGACATGCTTCCCCTGCTGTCCCAGTGTCATTCCAGAGGTGTTGGCATCATTTCCTGTGGTGTCATAGTGGACTTGGTGACCCTCCAGACACGGATTTGGGTTTCCCCCTTAACGAGTATATGTTCCCCATAGACTATAATGGGGTTCGAAACCCGTTCGAACACACGAACAGTGAGCGGCTGTTCGATTCGAATTTCGAACCTCGAACATTTTAGTGTTCGCTCATCTCTATTAATAACCAATCATAAAGGGAGTCCATCAGTGCCCAAGATCAACTCACACTTCCCAGGGGGATGAGCTGAATGCAGGATGGGCCGCAGTGCTCAGCAATACAAGAAAACTCCCCCTGTGCTCCTAGATCCTCATTTGAATAAAGAATAAGGTTGGGGACTCGTGGCGTAAACACTAAAGAAAAAAATGGAACAGGTAGCCCATTCACACATTGCGAAAAAATATGCGCAGCAGACATGCTGCAACCTCCAAAATAGTAGCCATTTTGGAAATTGCAGCATGTAAATTATACCTATGGAAATGCCAGCAGTTTTCCTATAGGTATAATGGAAGCAGAAAGTCCGCAGAGGAAACCTGTGCAGACTTTCTTTGAAAAGCACTGTGGGAGAAAATGCAATGTGTTGCTGATGTTTTTTTTCCCCGCAGTGTTTTTTTTTTTTTTTGCCTTGGCCCGCTATGTGGGGCCTCTTTCTACACATCCCTGGGACACTGAAACATAAAAAAGGTATAATTCTTATTTTGCTAACAGCTACTATAGCACTATGGGAGCGGTTTAAAGTAGCTGGGGGCAGTGATAGACTGCCTTTAAGAAGAAGTTATCGTCAGTCTCGGACAACCCCTTTGTTTACAGGTACTTAATATATTTTATACCCCGAAATATATTTCAGAGTTTGATGGCTGAAGGACATAATACGTAGTACGCAAATACAGTAATGCTATTATACAAAACAATAACACTATTATATATCTATATAGAGTCATAAAATGTCATTATGATGACTTCTTATCTATTATATATAATGTTGAAAAGAGAGCATGACATACCAAGGTTGACATCTGGAAGGATCTTATCATGAAACTGGGTCTCCAAACTGTTAGGTGACAAAAAATCAGCTAACAATTGGCTATTACTTAGCTCTGGATGCTGCAGCAGTTTCTAGAACAACAGGAAAAAAAATTAAACACACATTTTTGAAATGTGAAGAAATAAATGATACAAAGTGCTTGTCTGCTCAGTCATTAGAGGGTGCAGCCAGGGATAGTGGGTAAATCATGTGACTACCACTAGAGATGAGCGAACTGTTCGGATCAGCTGATCCGAACAGCACTCACCCATAGAAATGAATGGAAGCACCTGTTATGCTGACTTTGCCAGTGGCCGGCGTCACAGGTGCTTCCATTCATTTCTATGGGTGCGTGCTGTTCGGATCGGCTGATCCGAACAGTGTTCGCTCATCTCTAACTACCACCATATTGCATTCCATGGACACCAGGATCACAGCTATTCGTTGTGTCATAATGGCAGGTGGCCTTTAATCCACCTGCTTTGGATATTTGAGGGAAAAAAAAGTTTTAGGAATTGGCAATGAATGTAACATGACAAAATGATTTATTATTTACATAAATTATATGTTAGACATATTTACATATTGGTGAGTAATCTCCAGACTACAGGTCTGTATGGGCCACATGGCTGAAGAAAGTGCATTTACTCTGTACTTTTTAGTTCTACCACTTGAGGGAACGTCTATTGCTTTCATCACTTTTTAATTTTTTTCCCCCACTACTGCGTTTATGGTATGAGAAAAATATTTTTATAAGTTTGTAGACTGGATGTTTTTGGACACAGGAATACCTAATGTGTATGTGTTGCACAGTAAAATTTTACTTTTAGATGTATTCTAGGGAAGGGGGGGGTGAAGTTCAAATCTGTGTCCCCCAAAGATGAAAAAAAAAAATCTGTGATACATTTTCATTTAAGCGGTTCCCTAGCAGTCCCCAAATTCATAAACAGCTGATGGCTGCCAAGGAGTTGCTACCTGCCCTCTTATAAGTCAGACCCGTGGTCACCAGCTGATCACCAAGCCAAATTTGTGAGTCAAAAATGGTTCATAAAAATTATAAAATTTCAAGATGTATGACATTATTTTAATGAACATATTTTAAATCAATAAGTAAAATATTGTACCTGTAAATATTCCTGAAATTCTTCTCTTTTGGATTTCAAAAATTCATAGTTTTTAGGACCAATAATTCTTTTTGATGGAAGTTGGGCATCCGGAAAGGTACCTACATATGAAGTTTCATATGAAACAAAAATAATTTACCCTTTGATGATGATGACTCTTAGTTCAAGACTTAAAGGGATTATCCAGGATTAGAAAACAAGGCTGGTTTCTTACAGAAAGAGCTTCATTTGCTGTTCTCATGTAGTGACATCAAGTCGCATGGTCATGTGACCAATGGACGTGTAGTCACTTCCTTAGAATAGGGTGAAGACAGAAAAAGAAAAGAGCGACGTTTTCTAATTTTTTTTTTTTTTTTAAACGGACACAAAGCCCAGCATGTCCAACTTTGTGTCCAGATAAAAAAAAAAAAAATGGTTTCGCCACGTAGACCAGAAGACGCTCACGGGCTGACACTTTGCAAACCCATTCAAATGAATGGGTTTGAAAAGTGACTGCCGGTTTTCCGTCTCCTGTCCAGTTTCTCAGGCAGAAGACGGAAACCCACAAAGCAGAGACCAGGCGCAGGTGTGAACCCGCTCTTAATGGAATAGTAATTCAGTAGCTAAACCACTATTGTACCTGAAGATTCCAGACAGAGAAAAACTACACTCTTCTCTTAAGGCTATAGTTACACAGTCAAGACCATTCTCTTTCACAGCTTAATACATTTCAGTGGGCAAACTGATCCACCATAAATAAATAAGTAGTGCATTGTGTGAATATAGTCTAAGTCAACCTGTTTAAAAAAGGGAAAAAAAAGCCTTCTCACTGCAAACTGTGTCGAAATGCTTTGTATGGATTGAGCCATGAGATGAACATGCTGAAGAATTTTTGCCACAGACATTCTGTAGTGTGTTCCTCTGCAAGGTGCTGCTTTTTTGTTTAGTTTTTTTTCCTGCAGCTGATTTGAAAATGTCACTGAGGACACCCTGCAGTCTCCAGTCTTTGCATTGAGAAGCCTGAAAACCACTATGCTTCGAGTTTATAACCCACAGCACAGGTCCCTTTGCACTGCCATTTTAGTCACATCATGCCGATGAGATTTATTTAGAACTCATCCACTCTGCTGCTACTGAAGATTTTGTGGAGGCTAATCTGCTGCCATTATTGTCAGCCTGGTCCCAGCCTTTGAGACATGGTTTTAAGGTGCTGCAAGTGGACATTTATAGTGAATTGGATAGCCTTCTAATAGAGAAACAAACTCTAGTACTAAATAAGGGTCTAAAGAACATACCATGGAATTCTGTCAGTTTTGACTCCAAAACGTAAAATTCTATATATTTCCTGTAAACAGACCAATGTTCAGCTTCATGTCCAACTATAAAAAACAAAGAACAAAAAAAATAGTTAGCAACACAGTAGTATTCTACATATGAGACTGATATATGGTCTTCGTACACAATAAATACCTGCTTTTCTGTCATTTCTCTCTACATCTATACAAAACACAGGAATTCTTTCTTTGCGATCTCTTTTTTCAACATAAGCGTCTTCAAAGAAATCTACAAATGGAATGCTGATGTTCCATGCAGAGAGGTTACGAGGCGTGTTTGGAGTGGTTGCAGTGAGAACCTCCACAGGAGAATCATCTTCTAATACCATAATGCCTTCTTCAATCTGGGGGAAGAAATAAATATACTCACAGGACTGCACAAGTAGTAAAAGAATGTTTTTCTTACTATCTGACATGAAATCAGAATCAACCTTTCCCATTTTAGGTCAATTAGGATTACCAAAATTATTTAGATTTGCCAAGTGCCAGAATAATGAGAGAATTTTTTAAGGCATTTTTTATTACTTTCTGCAAAGTCAAAAGTTTACATATATTTCATTAATATTTGGTACCATTGCCCTTAAACTGTATGACTTGGGTCAAATGTTTAGGATATCCTTCCACAAGCTTCTCACAATAGTTGGTAGGAATATAGGCCCATTCCTCCTGACAAAACTGGTGTAACCGAGCCATGTTTGTAGGCCGCCTTGATCGCACCTGCCTTTTTCAGCATTGGGGAATGTGTAACAAACATTCATCCCACCAAACCAGCACTACCATTACTTATTATGGGGCCATTATAGCTCTCATTATTTAAAACATTTTGACTATACAATACCTTAAAAATATTTTTTTTCAGTTCTCCTGTAGCTATGCAAATCAGCTGCGTGACGTCTCTCAGTACAGTTGTAACACCGCCTCCATACGCTATTGTTGCTACCTCCTCCTGCCTCCTTTCCTTGTATTCTTGGGGTTAATCCCACTACTGCGCACTAAAGCCAAGGTGCACTAACTGCAGACATTCACAGAATGCTGTATTGCCAAATGGATATCTGAGATTGATATTCCACACCTTTATGCATCATTGCGCACTCGCGGTATTTTAGAGGACTTTAGAAGAGAGGGAGCCCTTCAGTTACAGAAGGGAGGCATGGTTAGCCAGTTCCTCATGAATAAGCCAGACTGTTCTTCAGAGAACAGCGAACATCGGACTTTTCTCACCTAATTAGCATACACATCCGAAAATCTTCAGGTAATGATTATAAAGAACCAGTGGGTTGTTGAGAAAACTTTTGTGAAGATTTATAAGGTACATTTCAATAAGTTTTTGGTTATGTGTTTATTTAGGGGTGAAAATGTATAGCAGGTGTACTTCACCATATTCATATCTGTCCTATCCCACAAACCCAAACCCTATCATCAACTCTTCTCAGTCACACATAAGACTGATCCCCACAATCACAGACTTCAAGAAGGCCCTGAAGACTCACCTATTCAGGAAGGCCTACAACCTCCAATAACACTACTGTCACCACTCCACCATCTGAACAGTCTCTCTCCTCACCTTCTGTCTCTAGCCCTCTTTTCTCACAGATTGTAAGCCCTTGTGGGAAGGGCCCTTTATCCCACAGTGCCAGTCGGTCACTGTTAGTATTATATTTCTTTTGTACATTTTGTGTTCCGTATGTAAACCCTTAAATGTACAGCACCATGGAATTAATGGTGCTATATAAATAAATAATAATAAAAAAAAAATTCTGAGGTGACAGGTTCCTTTCAAAGAGTAACTTTTCAAAATAAGCGGTGTACATGAGAAATGACAATTTTCCTAGCCGTTATGTGACTTATACGCTGCATTTTCACTTTTTAGGCTCTAACTCTTATTCTGTCCCTGAGCTAGAAGGTTGAGACTAGCTGCCATTATTTCTACCATAGACAGCATATGGAAAAAAATTAGGCATTCTGTTCCTCTAACTGGTCATCCCTCAGTGCGGTCTCAGCAGGTATACGACACCTCTCGCTTGGCCTGCCAATCTATGGATGGCTAATAGTCTTCGGCTATAGAGGTGTGGACTCTCCAGGACTGGTCATAAAGTTGGTATATCAAAGTACTGTGCCAAGTGTGCCTCTGTGCCGGCAATGGATTGACCAGTAACCGTGACCTCAAATAATGGAGTTTGCCTGCCATATAGTATAAAAAGAGGTCAGAAAGAGCCATCCCCTCATATCCTTTGGAAGCTGTACATTTGAGAGTCATAGTTTAGCCCTGGAGCTTCCCCATATAAAGAAAGTAAAAAGAGAGTGTAATTGTGTGAGAAACTTGCACGGCACTGACATGGCCGAGTGTTCTTATACAAGCACTTTGACAGAACTACCATTTAAATAAGATTGACGCTAGGTTCACACCTGCGTTCTACTTTCCGTTCTGTGCTTTCCGTCTTCTGCATGCCAGAAGACGGAAAGCACAGACCGGGTCCGGCCGTGAGCGTTTTATCCTCTCCGCCGCGAAACCGGATTTTTTTTATCCGGACACAGAGTACTGCATGTCCGACTTTGTGTCCGGATTAAAAAACCCGGTTTCGCGGCCGAGAGCGCAAAACGCTCACCGCCACTCACAGCCGGACATCTCTCTCACCCATTCAAATGAATGGGTGAGAGAGACTCCTGCAGGTTTCCGTCTCCTGCTCTGTTTTATGCAGGAAACAGAAACCTGCACAACGGAGAGGGCAACGCTGATGTGAACGAGCCCTTAGCCATCCAGCCACCAATAGTGGCAGAGCCTCAAATACTTCAAATTTGGAATTAAAATGACCAAGGAATGGATATATTTAGACTTACAAAGTTCTGATGGTCATTAAATATATAGATACCCATGTACTTACAGGTGTTCACAACCCAGAGGTCACAAACAAATTCCCTGGCATCGGCCAACACCTGTGGAGAAATAGGCTCGCCTAACCTTCCATGCCTGTGCAATAGAGATGGAGTGCCGGCTACAGCACAATGCTGGGACTCCAGCTCTATTGCACAGGCAACGGCAGACGTCAAAGAAGAGACGGAGCCATCCCCACAGAATGAAGCCATCTACTGTGCCCAGAAGATCTGGACAGGAAGACAGGTAAGTAGGATGAGTGTGGGGGGGGGGGGGGGGGGAGTGGCATTGGTGACGTTCCGTTTCCGGAAACGAAGGAAACAGAACGTCTCATAGTGTTATAGCAGAGCACTAAACCCACTCCCGGATTCACAGGATAGGCGTAGGTTAATGTGGATTCAACATGGAGCTTAGCTCGCGTGCGGCTATCCGCAGAAAAAGATTTATGATTATATCGACCTGTAATAACTAAGGAAAATTATACAATTTACTTATTTGAGATAAGTTCTTCAAAGTGAAAGTTACTGAAAAAAAGGTCTAGAGGGTTAGATTGTGCCTGAATCTAAAGGTTGGAGCTGCAGTGGGAGTTTTGACCAACCAGATTCAGTTCAGTGAAGCATAGTATGCAAGGTCACCAATCAACTGTAAGCTATAAAGGGATGTCACCTATAGGGAGCTTCTCAACAAAACAGAAGGAGGATCAATATTTTAATGGCAAGAGGATTATACCATTTCATAATGCAAAAGCTTTAGATCTCGTCTTTTAAAAAAAAAAGCAAAAGAAAAATTGGGGGAAAAAAACTGTGGATAACACACTAGAATTGCAATAACAACCAAAAAGCAAACAAAAACAATTACATCATATAGAGAAAAATAGAACAGAATAAAGGTGCATGTTATACTTTCTTGACTTAACTATACTTTGTTTTCTACTGTATGGGAAAACCAAGACAACATTTAGGGCTAGTTTACATGGGGGTCTGCGTGAACACATTCCATCATGGCTGCCGCTCTGGATTAGGCCCAAAAGAATGGACCTAGTCGGGAGGGAGGTGTCCCGAGGCGGACGTCCGTGGCTGATGCAGCGGCGGAATCCACCTGAAGAAAGGACAGCTTTCTTCTTTTATCCGCAAGCGGGAACAAACCACTCGCGTTAAAAGGAAAATACCAGCTCCCATTGATTTCAATGGGAGGCGGCAGGATTTTGACACGGATTTCGCGTCAAAATCCTGACCATTTTGCCTCATGTGAACTAGCCCTTATGCTTTGCTTTAAAGAAAGAGAGACCTACGTTGTAAAGAAAAAGACATGCTAGAGTAACAACAACAAATAAGTGTGCTTAAGAAGAGAAAGAAAGTCATTACATACTGCATACTCATCTCCCTCTGCCATCCCATAATTGGGTAACATTGCGCCCTCCATGGTTGTGCTCTTGAATACTCCTTTCAGTCTGCTGCCAATCTTCCCAATTCCTGAGGGCTCACCTCCTCTTTTTTGTGTTGTCCTGATTTGAAGAAAAGATGACAATTATAAGAGACATTCTGCAGTGCTACACACATCTTATAATCTCTCACATCAGTCCTTGTGCCCCAAGGAGCTCACAATCTATTTCACAGGGAAATAATTAAAGAAACCTGATGGAATGCCCCTTAATAATAAATTACAAAGTATACTGGGCACTGGAGAGTTTGATAGACTGCTATACATTGGATAATTCTAATAGGTAGCGGATAATACGTTACTCACCAAACCCTGCTCCTGTCCAAGTCCACTTCTGTTTCAGCCTCTAGGGGGTGCTGCACATTACACACAGGCACTACACATCATCTGAGTGTCATGTCCTACCGTTGTCCATTGTTTGGATGTACTGTGTAGTGCCCACTGGAATTGGAACTGGACAGGAGCGGGGATGGGTAAAATAATAGCCACCAATAGACAATGGCTAAATTTAAAAAAAGAAAAAGCCATAAAAAAAAACCAACAACATATGCGCCCCTTTATACAATGCATTACAAAGGTCATCAGACCATTCTTTAAGACTCCATCTGTGTAATGGAAGCTTCTGGATACATTTAACACATATAGTAAATGTGGAGGGGGTGCATTATGAAAGAAGTGCAAGCATCTGCCACTCAATTGAACAATGATACGTTACCTGGTATAAAGATCAATGGCAAGTGAAAGAAAAATTATCATAGAACTGAAAAATCCATCAGTTAGTATGAAGAGCGGCACAGCAAAGGAAGACTAGAATCTATTAATACAGTCAAAGTGGCACAAATAAATGCAGTCACAATAACAATCTGGAGCATGTGTATACAGCTATGTTAGGGGATAATTGGGTCATCCAGGCAGCAATGTTAAGACAAAGATGCATTAGGTAAACAGTACTGGGCACGGCACCTATTTATTGGTCATGCATTCAGTGTAATGATGCAGGAGCCTTACATACTGCCTTTACTAAACAGAACAATCTCTATGTACTGATCCATACTATGTGCATTGGGGAAGATTTATTATTGTCTCCCAATGCCAGAAAACTGGTGTAAAAAAAACCAAATAAATAAAGTTACAAACCTTATTTGAACTTATGCTGTCCTCACCAGTTTCAGAAAAGGGAGTGTGACACTGTAGAGATATGGATGGGGCCAGTGGTCCCGCCAGATTTATCATCATTTACACCAGTTTTCTGGTGTAAGGGAAGACATAAATCTACATACACTTGAACAGCATGGACTTCTGAAAGATGCCCTTCATCTATGAGGAAGCAAGTACCAGTACAGGGGGCTATCAAGACCAGTATGGTAAAGGCCAATCTTTATAAATCTGCCCCTCTATGTTATTCCTTATACATACGGTAAGTTATTCCTTATACATGTATAAAACTGTGGGACACTGAAACATCATCATCAGTTCTACGTAAAGGCAGTATATTGCTGTATAAAGGGAATCTGTATCCTATTTTTACCCTTGGTAGCACACATGACATATGTATTGCCTTAAAGGGAGTCTATCACCAAGGTGAAGCATATTAAACCAGCAACACAATTAGATAGGTCAGGCTCACATGAATGAGATGCTTTTATCCCCGTAAAAATGTGTGCCTGCACTGCACTTATATTCACTTATTTCAGATTATGCAAAAGAGCAGTCTGGAGCACCGAGAGCATCTCCACAATACTCATATGCAAGGTGAGACTTGCAGGTTTCATATGACACCAGACTGCAATTCTAACTGTAAAACTTCCAGAGGAACCAGTCGAAAACATAGTTGGGACTGGATTTATATGCAGTTGCAAATGTTGCCAACCCTGGCTGTGTTTTCGCCTGGCAGAGATGCTGGGTGTACACATAACCGTTCGAAAAAACAGCGCTTCCAACTTGAGAAAAAGGTTCCTCTTTATTTAAAGAAATCACTCAAATGCATTTCATGGGAAAACTCCTTCAAGTCAGATACTGTCCAAATCTCATCTGAATAAGGTGTTTACCCAAAATACATTTGACTGGATTTACTTTACAAATTTATCTATAAATAAAGAGGAACCTTTCCCTGAAGTTGGCAAGCTCCAACAAGTCCCGTTTTTTTCTGATTGTTTATTGTACAGCCAAAATCTCTCTCTTCTGAACTTAAAGAAGATCATTCAACACCTACAAGTCCAGTTATTTACATCAAATACTAGGTGCTGCTCCACTCATTCTGATGCAGTTGGAATTTTTCCTCTAACCTCCACTGTTCCTGAGTGATACATGCAATTCTAGTTGGTACAGAAACTAAATAACATATCAGACACTGTTAGGAGAGCTGAGGCAGGCAGGAGCAGCCAATGGGGCTGAATCTGAGCTCTGACACTGGCTGACAGATTGGAGTTCTAATTCCGTCCCCCTGCCTGACAGTGACTTCTGACAGTACAGAGCTTAGGGCTCGTTCACATCTGCGCCTGGTCTCCGTTCTGCAGGCTTCCGTTTCCTGCACAAAACAGAGGCAGGAGATGGAAACCTGCAGGACTCTTTCAAACCTATTCATTTGAATGGGTTTGAAAGATGTCCGGCCGTGAGCAGCAGTGAGCGTTTTATGCGTTTTTTTAATCCGGACACAGAGTCGGACATGCAGTATTCTGTGTCCGGTTTAAAAAAACGGTTTCGCGGCGGAGAGCATAAAATGCTCACCGCCGCTCACGGCCGGAGAGCATAAAACGCTCACCTCCGCTCACGGCCGGACCCGGTCTGTGGTTTCCATCTTCTTGCATGCAGAAGACGGAAACCACAGAATGGAGACCCGAACACAAATGTGAACCTAGCGTTAAAGGGAACCCATCTCATTGGACTCATTTCTGCTGCTGACAGAGGCTGTGCAGTTCTTTAGTGAAGACAAGGATGTATACTTCGGCTTCACACTGCAAGTGACGGAGATACAGGGCATGCGCACTGAAGCCAAGGTGTACTCCTCAGTAAAGAACTGCGTCAGTGTGAGTAGTAAAGTGGCATGGTGAATATAAAAGCTTTTTTATTTTTATTGCGGGCACTGATGGCTTGGTAACAGTGTGATTCGGAACATTAAACCCAAGGTCCATGAGGACTTGTCGGTGGTTTAGTGTCCCAAATTGCCCTGACAGATTTAAATAGCACATCAGACACCAAAACTAACTAAACTTGTTGCAGTCTTTATCTAATCGCTGCTGCTTCCTTGTTTAAATAATGAACAGCTTTTGGACCGCCATAGATGAAAAATTAGTAAAAAATTGTAGGTACACTTTATATAAGAATATTAACGCATTGTTATCCCTTCATCCTGATGATGGTATCTGAAATTGGATTCCCACCAATGCAATACCCTTTTACTACATCAGCTGTAAAAGTCATGTGTTGGTGCTTTGGGTGTCATGAATGCATTAAAAAGGACTGGGAGAAAATAGGACACAATTTCCAATGAAGACCAAGAAACTCACACAAGAGATATAGCACAAAAATGCAACCACATAGATACAGAGTGAAGCAATTCCAACATGCTGTGTGGAAACTCACCGTATATCATCCAAACTGAGGCTATTTCTGCAATAAGTATATATAAGTCATAGTCAATATGTTACAAAAGTAACACCGCTTGATGTCGGAAAATGTCACGCCTCTGTGTGTTACAAGAATCGTAACGTCACCAAGCTAGATGGTCACCAGTAAAACTGGAGCCTGCTGCTAGGCCGGAGAACTGTACCTTTGAGGTCTATAAAGCTCAGAGTTTGCACTTATTGTTTGTTAGGCGTCTTCTCACAGTAGCTTTACTTTGACAAGGGGGGAGATTATTCTGATGCTAGAGCTAAATAAAAACTTTCTAATCACAGCCAAAGGACTTTATATACATCAGCATAGGTCCAGCATGGCCCTGGGCCATTTCTGAGTGAAAGAGACTCAGATGGAGCAGATTCTCTTCTACTTACTGTTAACAGTATAAGACAGCTAGTCTCCACCAACTAGCTCAAAGAAAAATGCAAACTAAAGCTTTCAGAGGGGAAAATTGCAGAGTTCAAGTCATGTAATGGCCAGAAATAGTATTAACCCCATGTACTATAGTCTACTATAAATTAAAGAAAATTTGTTCAAAGGCAATCTATTTTAAGTATTAAATACATCAAGTAATATTATTTATCAATAAATACACGTGTAGTATTAAAGGGAGTCTGTCAGCAGGAAAAACCTCATTAAACCTGACACAGTCCCTTATAGTGCTGAACTGCTGCTTTATTTTGATGTAAATCCATTTTTATTAATATGCAAATGAGACAAGATTGCATCAGGGCATCTTTTACAGAGGCTGAGCATTGCTGCTAAATTATCCGTTCACTCATTCCCCTCTCATCCAGAATCCAGTTTCCCCGCCTGCTCTTGACAGGCACAGACTCCCTTTAAACCCATATTCAAGATGAATATTCCACAATTAATATAAAATATTTGAGGTATACCTGTTAAATTTTGAACTTCGTGTAGGGGACTCTGCACCTTCAAGTAACTGTCTAAAATACTAGTAAAAAATAATAATATTTAGTTTAAAATAAATAAACAAAAATACATAATAAGTAATAATAATGAAAAAAGTATATTAGTTGAATGTACACATTACATAAATATCAGAGTATTCCACCTCCAATCTTAGGCCTGGTTCAAATCTGCGTTTGGGTTTCTGTTCGGGGAGTCCGCTTGGGGACCCCTCTAAACGGGAAACCTATACGCATAAAAAGCAGTTACCTGGGACGATAGACTATAATGTGGTCCATATGGATTCCGCACAAAACATGCGGAGAGAAAAGTCCTGCAAGCATTAATAATAATCAGGTGGGCATTGTCAGGCAGGAGCAGGAAAAGGAGCTCCAAACAGAGGTCAGAGATCAAAATCAAACTTCTTGCCTGCACCTGCCTGTACAGAGTCTAAATAGTATATAAGGCACCGAAACGAACAATAGTTATTGTTTGGGAATGGAGGAAGCTATAGAATAAATACCAACTGTGCCGGAAATAGCTGGACTTGGCAAAGGGGATGAAAGGTCCTCTTTAATGACTGCTAGGAAAATAAGTCATCAATGTACCAATCAGTCTACTGATCAGCTTCTGGACCCAAGAAGTAAGCTATTTTCACTTGTATTATGTAGGTACTGTAATAACAAAGGTCATTATTTACCTCATCACTGTGACAAAACATAGGAGTGAAAACATTCTCAAGTAGGGAAAGGACATGTTCATAAGCTTCAAACAGGCATCTCATAGTTTGGAGCTTCACCACTTCATTGTAGGGACCATCTGCAACTAAAACAGGAGATCAAAGTTTACAAACCTATTGAAGACAAAAAAAAAAAGGCATGAACATGTGCACATTTGTACGGACAATCACTTAGCATCTCTTATCCAGCATAAGGTAGAATAGATACATAGCTGTAACAAATTGTGCAGTACAGGTTACCAATCTATAAGTAAAATGACAGGTAAACAAAAATGAGACAAAGAATGTCCTTGTCCATAAAAGCCTACATTGTTGCTTACCTTATTGCAGCTATTTTTTAGCTAGTAGAAAGGCTACAAATCTATTACATTAGTGGAGTTATCTAAGCTTACAAGAATAAAAGCTCATAAGACCTATCCTAAGGACAGGTCATCAATTAAAGAACAGTTGTTTGAAGCGACAGCCTCTGGTTCACATGCCATGTGATGTCATGATCAGTCACATGGCCCGTTTACTGCTAAAAAAAAAATGTTGCATTTTACAGTACCAGAAAAGTGAATAATATTTCGGCATATTCTTATCCAAACATTATGGGGGGGGGGGACTGCAGTAAAGATGCCTTTTCAAAAAAATGCAGCATGTTAATTAGATGTGGAATTGTGAGCATTTTCCTTATAGATTTAAGGGGGAAGAAAAAAAAGCTGAGAACAACAAAGTAAAAACTCTATGAAATGTACAGCATTTTTTTCCCCACAGTGTTTCACTATGTGGGAGTTTAGCCTTAAAGGGGTTGGACAACCCATTTAACTTTTAAATCAGCTGGGGGCAGCAAGTAAAATTAAAAAAAAAAAAGCATACTCACCTGTTCCCAATGCTCCGATGTCCTCCCGGGTTTCTTCCCGAGTTCCACTGAAGCCACTGATGGGACTCAGCGGTCACGTGACCTTCACTGATTGACCCCAGAGACCCTTTGAGCAGAAGGACTGGAATGCACAGGGAGGAAACCAGAGCATCGGGGGCAGGTGAGTTTTTACCTGGACATCACCTTTAAAGCTAAGGCCAAGCATTGCAGAAATGCAGTGTTTGGGGCCAATATGGAAACACAGCAGAGAGAAAAAAAAAAGAATTTAACAGTATCAGCAAATTTCAATATAGATTTAAAAGGGAAAGAAAAAATGCAGCAAAAACTCATTTTCCATGCGTTTTTTTAAAGCTGGGTTTTACTATTTGGGGCCTTAGTCTAAACATCAAGTTTTGTTGGGGCATGTATACATTTAGTATAAAACTATGTTTGATAACTCAGTTGGGTTTCTTCTAAACAGTTAGACCAAAAATTAAAAATAAAGAAAAAAAAACGACAAAAAAAAAAAAAAAAGTAAGTTGATTGGGTTTGCTCTAAAACAAACTGGAACCAAACTAGTCGACGAATATTCTGTGCCTTAAACCAGGGGTGTCAGTTTTTTGTATTAGAACTATTTATTGAAAGACAAGATATGTATATGGGAGATTTTCATATTCACTGATCATATGCATGAAGCAAATTGATTACTCCAACCAGCGAAGATCATGGCACAGGGGTCTGGATCTGGCAATACATTGATGCACCGTGTTGCAAGCCAGACCATCCCGTAGATGTATTTTGATAGGAGGGCTGTAGATAAAATAGAGGAATGATCTTCACTGGTTGGAATAATCGATTTGCCTCATGCACACAAATCTGTTGACACACAGAGACAAAATATTCAATCACGGATTATGAAGATCATGTGTGTAGCTCAGCTTTTAATATATAGTCCTAATATGCCGGCCTGACTCAAATGGTTTCAGGCACAGAATATTTTTGTCGGGAGGTATGGTTCCAGCTTATTTTAGAGTATACCCAATAAACTTACATTTTTAGTGTTTTTTCTTTATTTTTCACTTTTTGTCAGGCATGCATACACTTACTTCTTTGGATTTCATCCACGATGAAGGGGTCAAACCTTATTTTATCAATGCTTTCTTCCAAGCAATAAGTTACATAGATCTTCTTCACTTCCTCATGAAGAGCGAGCATTTCGGCATCAGGCAACTCAGGCCTTAAAATCTTGTCATTAAATTCCTCTATGTAAAAAACACAGAAAAAACACAGAATAGGTGATAAATGTCTGACTCGTGGGGGTCTGACAGATGGTACCCTACTCATGCGTAAAGGAGTAACATTCTAGGGACTGTATCGATTATTACTAGAACATCGTTAGAAGGCATAAAAAGATGTGAGTGTATGAATTGATGTATTAGCTTAACATCAGACAAGAAGGGATTCCCTTTCTTATAAAGCTCCTGCAATTGTGTGTTCATTTATTTTTCTAAAAGGTGCCTCAGTGACTTACCCACAGTCAAACAAAATTGTAAAACATGTACAGCTCCCTCCTGTTTGAGGAAATTCATGAAGCGGAAAAGAAGGTCCTGCTCTGCCCTGATCTCCTTCAGCTCTAGCTTCAGAACCTCAAAAAAAAAAAAAAAAAAAATGGATAAAATACAAAGCTTGTCCCAGTTATATAACAAAGCTAATATGGAAGCAATCACGCATGGTATCACAAAAAGTTGGAGGCGCACTATCCTAAGGCAAACATGTAATAAAGCAGAAAAGGGAATTAAAACATGAAGTTTTCATATAAAATGTATTATTCATTTCTACTTTCTAATCCAAATATCTATAAGAACACACCAGGATTAAAGGAGATGCAACCTGTTGGGGTTAAGTTATTAACAAGGCCTTTACGGACCATCCCAGGTTGCATGTTCCATAAAGGTGTACAATAGGAGACCTTTAGTATAAGATCAGCCCTGTGGGAGGAAAGGCAAGAGATCCCAAAGGGTGAAGAGGGACAAGAGCAGGACCATAAGATCCTGTGAGTTTGGATGTTTGTGGGTTTGTGTGTTTGGATGTTTGTTCCTCAATCACGCAAAACCCGCTCCACCAATTTGGCTGAAATTTTCCACAAACATAGTTACTACACTGGATTGCGCAATAGGTTACTTTTCGTCACAATAGCGCACATACGTTTTTCCCAGGACCTCCACAAAACCCAAACTCGCATCACTATCTCTGCAATCTCACACACTTTGGACCATAGAAAGCCACAAAATTCATATTACCCTCTACAGCAGAGGTCAGCAACCCCTGGCACACGTGCCAAGAGTGGCACTCATGCCATATTTCACTGGCATGCCAGCAGCACAGGACCTGCAAGAGTTAAATGAAGTCCGAGTCTCTTCAGTGCTCTGCTAGAACTGAGGCATAAGGACACTCCCCTTTGAGAGGGGTGCAGGAAACCCAGGGGGTGGAGCTTAATCGCTCAGGTTTGTGCCTGCAATAGTCGTCTGCATCCTGCAAAGATTCCCCGAGGAGGAAAGGAAGCTGCTAGCAAAATGAAACTGAAAAACACACAGGTACATAGGATTACTATTCTCATTAATGTCAGGCATTTGGGGTTATTAGTTTAGTCTTAGTAACTCCATGTGCCTCACATTAATAGGAATAAACCCCATCATGTCCCTCATATTAACCCCTGTGTGCCTCATATTAATAGGAATAGACCCCATCATGTCCCTCATATTAACCCCTGTGTGCCTCATATAAAGGTTACTAATATGTGAGACATATGGAGCTACTAATAAAAGACCTCAATAATGAAGATACTTAATTATTACCTCCAAGTACTCACATATCATTAACTCTTACACAAGGGTTAATTTGAGGGACATGATGGGGTTAATTGCTATTAATAAGAGGCGCATGGAGTTACTAAACTGTCATGCACAGGGCCAGACTTTATGTTGCTTGCTCAAGAGTATCCTGTGCCCAAAACTTACATGTACTGGCGGAAAATAACAAATCATACAATGTCGTATATCGAAGTATATTCACTTGAAATACCTCTGTCCCAAAGACACTATGTACAGTTTCTCAGAACACCGTATAGCAGCTGAAATACTAATTACATTCAACACAAAAGTCTCATGTGTTCTCAGAATTACAGCAAAAACAAGATACACAGTTACATTTCATATCCCATACCTTATACACAGTACGAAAACCTTAGCCGCGCCTGTATATACCAACTGCTACAATCACCGCAGACGAAGTCGCGGGTACCAGCTAGTAAACCAATATGGCCCCACATAGGATGAGTGAAAAGAATCTAAGATAGGGACAGTGGCCATACATCAATACTAATCCACCCTGAGAATCCTGACTGTGGAAAAATTACGGCCCTCCAGGGGAGACTTGATGAAAAATAAAATAAAAATTAAACCCCCCCCCCCCCCCACATCCTAGGAACTTCCTTCCTAAGACGCACAAGTTAGAACCAGCAGGAACTGGCAAGACAAGGGAAACTGCCTTCCATGGGGAACAGGCCAGAAAAGTGGAAGAAACAGCTTCTACCAACCCCCGGATGCAGGAATTGGGCCGAGAGGCACCTGGACCTGGTAACCACTGAACCAGGAGGCTGGGTTTAGATTGGAAAACAGAGGACTACAGAAAACAGGAGCCCTGCAGGTCATGTGACAGGCACACAAACTGCAAGGGTCCTAGCCGGAGACTATCTAGATGCTACAAGGAAGCGGATCATTCCACAATAACACAGCAGGATGCTGGGGAACTCTGATGGTCCAATCCTGGGACTAAAGGAAGTCAAAAAGAGACACAGAGATTCTCAGAATAAGGAAGAGCTTCATGTAAAAGATGACATCGGGCTGAGCCGCTAGGACCTGTTAAGATAGTTTTTACATTATATGATATAAATTGAATATTTTCCATTATTGATATTTGATCAGCATTTGACCCAGACAGATGCTAGTTGTATGACAGGGAAGACACGTTCCTGTTCAAGTTTCTGTCTAGGTCGTCAGCGGTTTATGTTTAATCTTTTTAGATGTCAGAATATTACTTCTGTATTTTTAAAATGTCAACCACAAAAGTCATATGAGCAATTTATTATAAAAACTCATGAAGACTGATAATCTACAGACAACACACTAGATAACTTGCAGAAGGGCTTGCTATGTGTTGTCTCTATTTGTTAAAAAATACAACTAACTTTACTTTGTTACTGACAAGCCTGAAGTCCTACATTTGATAAAAGGTTTGTGAATTTTCTCCACAGACCCTGTTGCCGCATGCCACTGTGCCTTGGACTGAGCAACATCATTGCCCTGAGAGAAGGGCTATGTAAGCCAAAAAGCTAGTCCAGAGTTTCACCTGTAATGGGAGGAAGCATGTGATTCCAGATTAACCCCACCAGTGCCTAAGTTACTGCAAGGGTAGAGAGGGGCCCAGAACCCTTGGATTAGAGTGAGGGTCTCATCTCAGGGGGCTACTCCCCGGTTCTGGGTACCAATGAGGAGATGGTAACTCTATTGTTTAGCCCAGGGCACAATACTGCAGAAGACTGTGTACTTGGAGGGACATTAAATGGCAAGCAGCGGGAAGATGGGACCACTGGAAATAGGGCCTAGCAAAGGAGGGGATCCAGGAAGTGAAGAATATTCACTTGTTCTATGTCTTCGCGTGCTCGCAGGGTCGCCCCTTTAGTAAACTTGCACTTAAAGTGGGATTACCGGCACTCCAACTACGGGTGCAGACCATTAGGCGGTGAGGAGAGACACAGGTCTGTGCAGGGATACCCTAGCTGTTTGACTCTTAGCACCTAAAGGGGGTACAACTAATATGGCAGTACACACTGAGGACCCCCTGTAATCTAAAAGAGAAAATACATACATAACACTAAACTAAAAAGCAGAAGGTCTGCAAGCAGGACATGTCTGCCTCCTATGGACACTAGGCTAAAACTGATTCACTTCCTGTCTGTGGAGAGGATATAGCCCATTTGGGTAGACCCAAAACTTTCTTATTTCCTAGTGTCAGCCTCCTAGTGGCTGGGCCTATACCCTTGGTACTGTGTTCCCGAATGATAAACAAGAAAATGAGTCACTTTTGCAACAGAATATTGACATGGTATTGTTTGCAAACAAACAAAAAAACTCTATTTTATACATTGTCATTCACTTCTAAAAGCAGATTACAACTCTGCTTCACATATGTTATTTAAGTCATTCTAGGCATGGAAAATACCGAAGGATTCTTGTTTCTAGACTCTGCAAATTTTTGAAGGAATGGTACCAAACTGGAGGTTGGCTCTGTTGCTTGTTCAGGCTAAAATAAAATTAAATTGAGATATATTAGTAAAATAAACCAAAAAGACTTAGAGGATTAAATATTTTGACAAAATATAAATACTTACAGGACTATCATCAATGAAAATGAGCAATAATCGATTAACATTATCCTATAAAATAAAAAAAAATAAAAAACTATATTCACATTCTTTAAAAGTATGCAAGCACATAAGATGCATCACACATTACATTGAACAAGAATAGAGATGAGCGAGTACTCATAGTAGTAATAGCGCGCACCCAAAAGAATGAATGGAAGCAGCCGGCACGCAGACTATGGCTATGTCCAGTCATTCCTATGGGTGCATGCTATTCGAAACTGGAGTTTCGAATAGTACTCGCTCATCTCTAAACAAGAACATATTATGCTGTACTAAGGTGAAATGATGACCCCTACAATTTGACCAACCAAAATTGACTCACATTTGCTATAGTCTGGGGAACTTGACCAGTATTTTACCATAGACACACTTTCACAGAAACTTACTGGATCAGCCAAGAAGTCCATTGAGGGAAGAAACACAGAGCCAGAAAGAATCTCTCTAAGAAGCAATGTCAGGGGCCTGAAAAGATCAACACCAACATAAAAACGTGTTTTGAGCAATAAACACTTTTTTGGGGAAAATTTTAGGACAAAAAGTTTCTTGTTATTATACGGTTAATAAAGAAGTTTGAATTTTCTATGGCATACTGATATAAAGGCAGAGGAGAGGGCCAATACAGCTCTCACTATGGCATACTACCTAATCCATGCGTTGCATGCAAATTAATGGGCAGCGTGTATTTCTACCAACAACAGATAGGAAAAAGTTATACACAGCAGCAACATAAACTGGGCAGAAAGCCTGAACCTCTGTTCAGTGGGGTAACTGTTCTTAAAGAAGGGGTTGCCTTCACAAAACTACCTTTTAATGATACATGTACTGACAAATACACTTTATGTTCATTAGTTGTGATAATGGATCGAATGACAGAAAGGAGAATGCTGAAATTTAAGAGTAAACTTTAAAAAAAAAAACAAAAAAAAAAAAACTAAATGTGAAAGTCACCTGCTATCTGTTGCTTTTGGAGGTAGAATAAACGGAAGTAGAAGCTCAGTAAGTTTTCGAAGGTAGCAAAGTTCATCTCTGCGACTTCTCAATGCAACATGAAGATCAGGTCCATATTCCTCAAGTGCAGCTTGTTGTAGATACTCAGAGTTTTTCACTAAGTGTAAAAAAGTAAAAAAAAAAAAAAACGTAAAAATGTTTTCAATCAATATAGTTTCCAAGCCATTACGTATTATACTCTTTTCATTATGCACAATAGCAATGCTAAGCACAGAATGTTGACCATTGTCCTCTAACACTGCAGTCGTCAAGGACCCACCATAATATATATTACCACTAAAAAGGACAATAGACTATAACGGAGTCTGCTGGGTTCTGCAGGACTTTTCTCTACCTATTTTAAGCGGAATGGGGGACGAAGTCCCCAAACAGTCACAAAACGCTATTGTGACCACAGCCTTCGGCGGCACAATTTTGAGGTTATGGCAAAAGCAAGGTAGAAAACATTAAGTGGTGAATAAGATCATTCTTATTTATTTAAAAAAATAAATAATTTGACAGTATCTTTGTTCACATTTTTGTGTACATAGTTACAGAGTTAGTATAGATGAAGAAAGACAAATGTCCGCTAAGTTTAACCAATGGATGCTTATGCATTTCCATAAGCATCTATGAATCCTTTTTGAAGCAGTCAGCTGTAGCTGTTGTAACCAGATCCTGGGGTAGACGCCTTGCCTGGTCTTCCTGGTATCACTTCAGCTCTCCGATCTCCAATATATAACACAATGACAGTTTGCTCATTGAGCAGGGTAGTTTGGGTCTTAACCCTTTTCTTGCCAAGGATGTAGCTCTACATCCTCCCGGGGTGTCACTTGCCTAGCCGAGGACGTAGCCGTTACGTCCTTACTTCTAATGCCCATATCTCTGGACTCGTTTGGACTATGAAGATAATTTTAGATTAATTTTAAAATGAGAATCTAATCTTTAAAATGACATCAAGTTCTTCATGTTAACCCTTACTGTGCCAAAGCAATTCACTGTTGAAAACACTATTGGGGATTGAGATCTCATTGAAGATTTCAATTCCCGACAGCGTTTTTAAAAGCAATTCGCTAAAAATCTATCCAAGTGGCATTGAGACAATGCTGCAGGTATCTACTTTAAGAAAATATATAGGTATGGGGGGGTTGGATGCTTTTTTAATGTTGCAATTTAGCTTTGATTTATCCATCTCAAAACTGTGAAAATTGCTCTGGCTACTGGAGGTGCAAAATTTCCAGAGACCCTTGGCAGTGAAAGGGTTAATGCTCAAGACCCATTTTTCAAATATGACATCTTTTACTTTATGGGAGAATAGTTTCATAATGCATTTAGAAACTTTACTCCTCAAATTATTCAGAACAGTGAATCGGAACTTTGTTAACCCTTTAGGTGTTCAACAGGAATTAATTCAAAATAGAGGTGAAGTTTCCAAATGTTATTTTTTTTATGCACATTTTTATTTTCTACCCAGTTTTTTTCTCCAGTTATATGTACTTTTTTCATAATTTTTCTCTCTTCTACCAGGGAATAAAGTAGCCCATCTTGTTAAAATTTTTTCCTGAATACTGCAATGACCCATTTGTGGTGAAGAACTGCTGTTTGGGCACAGAGGCGAGCTCAGAAGTGAAAGAGTGTTATTTGTCTTTTGGAGATCTGATTTAACTGGAGTGGTTTATAGGTACCATCTCTGTGCAATCCTAAGACTTTCACCTGGAAAGCTGGCCCCTCAGAAAGTCTCAACACTGGTGCAGAGCGTTGCACATCTGTCAATTCGTGCCTATAGATTCTGAAGTGTATATAAAATGTCTTAAGTTATTAAAGAGAACCCTCAGTACCTCCACCTCTTTGCATCCTTCAAAAGGCTCCACTCCACTGATTCTGAGAGTTGGTTGACAGGGTTGGATACAGAGCCCAATTAGTCAAAATCTTGTTATGGGGCCTTGTCGTTCTTAGTTACCCCACTGAGTAGCACAAACTTTGAACAAACAATACTCAATTGTACCTTTTTGTCTGGCTTTTGAAATTATTTCAATATGTTTCATTGCAGCTTTCAATAATTTTCTTGTTATAACTGATGGGATATCCACCTATAAATGAGACAACATAATTCATATGATCTACACTCTTATGGTGCCCTTAAACTTTCAAAGCTTTTCCATATACTCCCAGATACACGTGTATGCTCAGCTCAGCCCAGAGCATGAATGTGTTAGGGATGATTAGATATGGGGAAATAAGCTGCTGCCAGATACAGCTGGTGGTGGTTTACCGCCCTTTAAGGCAGCCGTGTGAATAACCGCATTTGTCCTCCTTTCCCCCAATGTGTATGGGCATGTTAACAGTAAAGTCTAGTTGCACAATTATTTTTTTCTTTATCAAAGTGACAATAGTATTCATTTCCATAGCAGCGTGTTACTATTGTAATGTTTTATGTATCTGTAACACAACAGAGAAGACATAACAGAAAAGCTCCCATAAAAAAATAAATCACTTATTTAATACTATTAAAAGCACAACAAAAATAACAAATACCCATATAGTAAAAAGAATCCAAATGCAGTTTGAGATCATTGCACTAAACATATGGTATAACCAAGTCAATCCATGGCGAAACCCCAACAACTATAGTATATTATTCTAAACTACAAAAGCCTGCCACCAAGCCTCACATATAAAATAATACAAGCAATGTATAATGTCAAGTTCTTACTCCATAGTATTTTGAAGTCATTGGGCCTATGAAGGTAAGGATTTTGCATTGTATGCTACTTGTTATTTTGTATCAGACTGCATTTGGGGTAGATCAGTGGTTAGCACTGTTACCTTGCAGCAATGGTGTCTGATGTTTGAATCCAGCTAAGTATGGAGTGTTGTATGCTCTCCCTGTGTTTGCACTTGTTTCCTCTGGGTACTCTGGTATCCTCCAACACTACAAATACATATTGATACGAAATTTACTGTAGATTGCAAACCATACTTGGGGCAGCTGCCAAAGTGCTGTGGAATATGTTGGTGCTGTATAATAAATAATAATGTGTTTACATCCTGGTTTGCTGTAGCTTATACCATAGATTGTACAAAGCTTTTACTATTGTGACCTCTAACTGTATTGGGATTCATTATAATCTACTAATATATATTTATACACACACACGTTCTGTACTTTTAATAGCATGAAATAAAAGTGATATTTTTAAGGGAGTATTTTGGCTTTGTCTTCTTTGCAGGATTTATATTCATTTATGGAGTTAACCTTATTGTGATTTATTCATCATTTTGTATTGGGACTTATAGTGGTTTAAAAATTGTAATACAACCTCATGAGAAACAAAACAAAACAAAAAATAGTCATGTGATCACCTTCTGTATCCTTCGCACAAGAACAGACGCAAAGAACCTCAACGTCAACCTCAGTTCATCCACAGAAGATTCATCTTCAGTTATGTCACTGTCAGAATGAAAAAAATTCAGTAAAACTGCAATAAAATCCTCCATATGGGACAGAAAGATATTATAAGGGAGTGGCACAGAACAAACCCCATCCCTGTGCACCAACATGGACTGTTACAGTGCACATGGAGTGTTACAGTACACAAGTGCTTCAACAGAGGAGGAGCCATTCTTGGACAGGAAGGAATGTAAGTATTGATGTGGCTGGGGGGGGGGGAGGGGGGACGCAGAGAGTTGACATTTCATTTCGGAAGTGGTGAAACAGAACGTCACCGGATTATCAGAAAGTGCCTCTGGGGCAGTCACATAATCGCCCAAGGAATATGGTAATTATACATTTTTTTTTCTAATGCAAGTAAATTAGAAGTTAAGTGGGAGGGGGGTGTTTAGTTTAGGGCTTAGGATGCCTTCACACGGAGTTACGCTCCGTGCTTTTTGTCCATTTTACACGTGTAAAAATACACGTGTAAAATGTAGTTAGCCATCGTGTTCAATGGCTTTTTTTGTAACGCGCGCAAGCCATTGAACTCAATGGCTTACTACAATTTATATGTGTATTTTTACACGTGTAAAAAGGACAAAATGTACGGAGCGTAACTCCGTGTGAAGGCACCCTTAATTTGTATTTTATCCCGGGCAACACCTTTGATGTAAACATCTGTGATTACCGATAGGGATGCTTTAGAAGTGATGTTTTGCATAAATAGAGAAGAGCGAACACTGTTCGGAACAGCCGTTCCGAACAGCACGCTCACAGCACGCTCCCATAGAAATTAATGGAAGCAGCCGGCACACGGGGGGTTAAGCGGCCGGCCGCCGGCAAAGTCTGCGTCACAGGTGCTTCCATTCATTTCTATGGGAGCGTGCTGTTCGGATCGGCAGATCCGAACAGTGTTCGCTCATCTCTAATAAATATCAATGTATGTTCTAGTTCACACTGAGATAACAAAATCAGGTATCATTTATATGAAATAAACAAGGCAAAGAAAAAAAAAAAAACTACAAGCGAGGCACAAATATATCAATTATAGATTATAGATTGTGTAACTTTACATACCGATACCAAGGGTAAACAAAGTTTTCCAGCACAAGTTCAAACACCTATAAAGAAAAGAATGATGTACAAACAGTCACGACCACATCTAACTTGCATTTATGGAAACATATACCGTATTTTTCGGACTATAAGACGCACTTTTTTTCCCCCACATTTGGGGGGAAAAGAAGGGTGCGTCTTATAGGCCGAATGTGGCGCCTGGCATCCGCTGTAATAGAGAGGCGGAAGCCGGCAAGTGATAGACGCCATTACAGGTGCTGGGGCCTGCGACATCGCTGCGCTCCTCTGCCCTGCATGAAGCCAGCAGCGGGAGGAGTGATGCTATTCCGCTCCTCCGTCCCCCTGCCGCTGGCTTCATGCAGGGCAGGGCAGCGATGTCTCAGGCCCCGGCGTCTATCCCTCCCTGGCATCCGCCTCTCTAGTACAGCGGATGTCGGGTCAGTATCGTTGGCCCCTTCTCCCCCGGGGCCGGTCCCCACCGGCCCCGTACCTGTAAAGTTGCAGGCCAGCTCCTGCGCGGCGATATCGCAGGAGCCGACCTTTTCGGGTGACAGCCGGGAGCCTAAAGAGGCTCCCAGGCCTGTCACTGCTATATATTAGTATTGCGGCTGGGTCTATGACCAGCCGTAATACTAATACACAGAATGTCCCATAGACGGCAATACAGTTGTATTGCCGTCTATGGGACTTGCAATCAAGTGACCGCAGGTTCAAGCCCCGGGGGGAGAATAAAACAGTAAAAAAAAAAAAGCTTTAAAAATATATAATAAAAATATGAAATAAATAAAAGTTCTAAATCACCTCCTGTCCCTAGAATATATATATAAAAGTAGAAAATCATATATCATAAACCACCGGGTTTTTTTTCAATACAAGGTGATCTAAGCAATAGATATTCCCCAAAATGGTATAACTAAAAAGTACTTCTGGACCCGCAAAAAAAAACACTCTATGCATCCCCGTACAGCTGCAGGGTCACCTGTCAATGTGGCCTTGCAGCTGTTGCAAAACTACAACTCCCATACATTAAATATTTTACCAGTTTTTGCTTCAAAATTTTTTTTCCCTATTTTCCTCCTCTAAAACCGTCTTATAGTCCAGTGCGTCTTATAGTCCGAATGTCATGAATACATTTTGTAACATACTTTATTAATGAATTTTGGCTGCTTTCTTAGTGTCATATAAATGATGAGAATCTTCTCTTTCATATGACACAAGAAACAATTCTCTACATTTCTTAATGCCCGAGATTTAACAGTTTGACATTACCCTCCCCTACCCTCCCTACACATAAGTCGTAGTCTGTACACAGTTAGAAGCCAGGTACAGCTCTCAAAAGAGTGGCAAGGGAAAGAATAAAGAGATGCAGGATTTCACAGAAAGGAGCAAAAATGTGTTAATAAAGTGTGTTGAAAAATGTATTAATGACACAAATACTGACAGAAAATGAAAAGTTGTTTGAAAGTTTAGTGACGCTTTAAATACTCTTACCATGCCCTGCCCCATAACCTTTATACTAGGGCATTTTTGTTTATTTATATGGAATTATGTAATCTGATCATGAAGTTTGCACCCAAACCCATAAAGGGTTATTACATAGTACTGCTCTGAATTTCTGCTTGACTATGGATTCTTAGGGATACACTGCAGAGTTCCCAATTTCACAGGTAGTTAGCATCTTTCCATTGCAAAGGCTGAAGTCCACAGACCTGCAGCAATAATTGATATGCTTTGTATTTAAAGCCACAGTGCAAAACACTCTCTATCCTTTGCACGTGTATGGTAGTTTACAGTATGCTAACTACCCGAGACTCGGCCCTGTGGAACCAGAGGAAGAAAGCCAAGTCTTACTTTCTTGCCACTCAGTTTCCATGTGCGATTAACCTCATCAATGGGGATAATTAATCATCGCGTTTTCCACAGAAACCGTGGCAAGATCGAGCAGAATGCTTCTTTTACAGCGCATCCATCAGTGCTTCCCATTGAAAACAATGGTAGGCATATTAAGCCTGGTTTTTTTCTCCAAAATGTGTCATAACATAGCCTTAATATTCTCTAAATTTGGGGTTTCTATCCCGAACTGTGCATTTTTTGGGCGGAAACCCAGTGGACTCCATTATAGTCTAGTCTATGGGGTCCACAGGTTTCTGCAGGTAACCGAACGCAGGTGTGAACCTAGTGGACAATGAAACATACACAGAAAATGTTATTACCTCAGACAGAGATGCATCAACTTTAGAGGGCACTTCTAAATCCAGCCATGGTTGATAGTTTTCCAGCTGCAGTGTTGGTCTGAAATAATTCCAATGATTATTTGTATAAAAATGTTATAAAGGTTGGTTTAGCTTAATTGTATATTACTGTTAAAGGGGATTTGTCCAGGCCTCTAGAGAATTTCCATACTGATGAACTATCCTTAAGATAAGCTATCATTATGTGATTGGTGGGTCCGACATCCAGACCCTGCACCATTCACCTGCCTCTGTGAGCTGGAAGATATACACAGGATGGTGGGAGAAGGCAGAGTTCCCTGTACAGCAGTAACATAAGGGTACTCAGGCTCTGCTCCCTTCAGTACAGCAGGCAGTGCCTTCTGCTTTTGGCACTGTATAGCTTCTGGCACCAGGATGAAGCTAAAACAGCTGATCAGTGCAGGGTGTGGGTGTTGGACCCCATCATTCAGCTGCTCATGGTCTTAAGTCATCAGTATAAAGATTACCCGGGGTCCTGGAAACCCCCTAAAACTTACCTATGTCTCTTGCACTTCACTTTCCCACACACTGCACAACTATGACCTTGTGGGAAAAGCTCTTGTAGTTCTGTCTGCTAAAGAAAAGAAACAGACATGTTCTTTTATATGAATTAAAGAACTGCTAGTATAAAAACTGCAATGAAGAAAACGGCCTGTAATAACATTGAAAAGAGGCCAAAAATTAAAAAGACATTAGCACACGGGATAATCCTTGTCTGTTTGTCCTATGAGACTGTTCAGGAGCAGCTCTATCAGTCACAGCAGAGCTTAACATAGCATAGCATATGCAGACATATCAATACATTTACCTGGTGTACACCAAAGAATGGCTTTTTGCCAAACTTTTTTCTTGCTAGATGTAAAAGTATATGTATATGTCATAGGCCAGTAAATAACCTAGCCGAATGTCTCTAACTGAAGGGTGAAGCCTTCGAGCACCCCCCATGTCATACCTTTCATCACGCCCCTCCACTGCTTGTGCGCAGTCTGTCCTCCTCCTTCCCGCACAGATCATGCTCTTGTAGTTCAAATCTCAGGCATATGCAGCGCCGCTCCATTCAGAGCGTTACTGCACATGTTCAAGCACCATTTTGGTATAGTTCGCTGGAGAACTGAGTATACTGCTTAGCATGCTCAGTTCTCCAGCGAACTACACCAAAATGGCTGTTGGACATGCGCAGAGCGGTACTGTGCATGTCCGATGGCCACTTCTGCACATCCATGGCTTTTTTTGGTGAAGAACTGAGCAGCATGCTCATTTCTCCAGCGAACTACACCAAAATGGTGCTCAGACATGCACAGTACCGCTCTGAACGGATGCCCAAGATTTGAACTGCAAGAGCGCAATCTGGGCAGGGAAGAGGTGGTCAAACAGAGTATAAGCAGTGGAGGGGCATAATGACAGCTATGTTGTGTGTGTGGGGGGGGGGTGCTTGGAGGCCAGAGAGAACGGCCAGGTGCTCTGTGGGGTTCATCAGCATAAACGATTATAGCGTTTTATAATGAAATGGTTGGGTCACTTGAAAATGTAAAGGCAGCAGTAGAATAGCCTTCTTAAAGGCTGTTCAGGCATGTGTTTAGTTAAAAATGCATTTTCCCAAACAAGAGACTACCTTTAACCATCTGTTATTTTTTTACATTACTCTCTATGGCTAACAGACGGTCATCCATTATACCATCTTTTTTTTGTAATCTGTGTCCGATTTGCAATACGTTTTTCCCTTTTCATCATTCTTTGCACATGCTCAGCATGAAGAAAGGAAAAAAAATGGATTTGCCAAAAACATAAATATAAAATGGACTATGGTATGTGCTGTATAACTATTTAAGTCCGTTTTTTGACCAAATTTTTTTTAAATTTATTTATATAAGAATTGGCAGCGGACAGATACCAGGCACAAGTGTAAACCTAGCCTTAAAGGGGTTGGTCACTTTCAGACAAATATTGAGAAACAAATGTTAATGTTTGTACAATAAAAGTATATACAATTTTCCAATATACTTTCTGTATCAATTCCTTACAGTTTTCTAGATTTCGGCTTTCTGTCATTCATTCTGTTACTTCTAGGAGATAAAACTCTGACCATGGTCATGTGATTTACGGTCCATGGTCATGCGATTTACGGTCCATGGTCATGCGATTTACGGTCCATGGTCATGTGATGAGTACACAGGTGCCGCTCGTTATAGTCACAGCACAATAATCAGACATCTGCCTGGTAATCAGCTGTGCACCTGTGTGCTCATCACATGACCATGGACCGTAAATCACATGACCATGGTCAGAGTTTTATCTCCTAGAAGTAACGGAATGAATGACAGCAAGCAGAGATCTAGAAAACTGTGAGGAATTGATACAGAAAGTATATTGGAAAATTGGACTTTTTTTTTTTTTTTTTTTTATACAAACCATAAAATTTGTCTCTCAATATTGGTCTGAAATTGATACATTAATTGATACATTAAATGGATCACGGAAATAAATTAAATGGATCATTTAAGAAAAATGGACACATTAACATCAGTAAGTGTTTGTTATGATAGCCATCTGTTTGTATTGGTTTTATTATAATGGACATCCAGTGGTAATGTGAACGTCCACTAACAAGTAGAAAATGTCCAAGACAGACAACCACTTTGTTGACCACACACAGGCAGGTGAGATACATCTCAAAAATCACTTAAAAATGTCCCAACATATCAGAAGATCTGTTTGTGTAATAATATAAGCACTATAGACTGAGTTTTACCATAGCAGACTGTGCTGTCAGAGCTTTACTTTTAATACAACCTCAAAAGTTCAATGGAATATAATTAAGTAGCATACCTTGGGCTTATGTTTGATATTAAAAAGAATATTAGGAAGGAGAGATTCAGGTTCCAGAGTGCAATATAATGTCACAACTCCAGCAAGGAAAGACCAGAAGATCATAAGAATATGGAGGTATCTGCAAAAAAATAAGGATGTGATTAAACTAATATAATAAAAATACGCTATAACAAGACAAAAATACACAACCTGTTTAAGTTTTTAATCAAACGGGCAGTGAAAAAATTAAAAAAAAAATTAATTCTCACCTTTCCACTGTGCTCCGGTGCCTCCCAGCCCGGTCTTCTCAGTCCTGTGTTGACGTGGCAGGAGTCCCAGGCACACGTGACCACTGACACCATCAGTGGCCTCAGTGAAGGGCATGCATTGTCACTACCTGTGACATCAAGGGTCTCTTCCTGAGGCCACTGATTGTTCTCATCGATCACATGACTGTTGAGGCCAATCAGCGGCTTCAGCTGAACTCAGGAAGAGACCTGAGAAAGGCCGCTGGAGCAGAATGCACCAGCACAGTGGAGTATTGGGGACAGGGGAGTATGATTGTTTTTTTTCACCTCCCTCAGATATCTAGGCGTTCAAAAAAAAAAGCATGGACAACCTTCATAAAGAGGTGTTTGGGGGAAATACAAAAATGGAACATAATAAGAGAAAAATAATTCCATCTAAAGCAAAACAATTTTCATGTATGATTACTCCATTTATGCCTAAAGCTGATCATACACGTCAGATTATCATTGGCCAAAGTATCTGATTTCGGCCAATGTTTCACATGGTGCGTTAGTTCACGGCAGACCTCAGTTATGCTGGATGTTTTCAGCCAGCTGTCAGCCAAATATATTCATTTTTGAAGTAATCAGCTGAATTTTACTGATTTTCCGCCTACTCGTGCAGACTCACTGTGCATTGTTCATTTCTTTTATCCCACCAACACATGAACAGCCACATACCAGCAGTACGAAATCTGATGTGGATGGCTGGCCTAAGAAACTGACAAAAATCAGTGCAATCTAATAGAGGCCAGATCAAAATTAATCCAAGAGAACATTGGATACAACTTGATCAATTTACAAATTTCTTCTCTTAAAAGGACATTCCCATTAACATTTCTAAATTTGTAGATAATTAAAATGTAAACATTTTTACATATATAAGTAATTAAACATTTTGCACAGTTTTAAAGATTTTCTCTAAATATCTTGGGGTCACAGTCTGTTGTCTTGATCGGTTGCCAATGGATACGACCATAAATGCAGGAACTTTCTAAGGTCAGAAAGTCAGCCATGATTTCCTTATTGTGGCCGAGTTATCTTCTCATACATGTAGTGTCCCTGCCTGGTAAACCATCTACAATAAAAAAAAAAAAAAATCATGGTTGAGTTCCAGACGAGTCCCAGACCATAGAAAGTTTCTGCATTTGTGGTCATATCCATTGGCAACCGATCAAGAAAAGAGACTGTCACCACTAAGATGATTAGAGAAAATCTTTTAAAGTCTCCGGATTTTATAATTACTTGTATTTGCAAAAATGTTTAACTTTTAATTATCTACACATATAGATATGATTATGTTCATTGGAATACACCTTTGACATATAACACTAGTGCCGATATAATATATTTTATACTAATATATATATGTGTGTATATATATATATACACACACACACACATTTTAAAACAAGTTAGTAGAGGTTGTCAGGCTCTGTTCAAACTGGGATGCTCAAATAAGAAAACTCTTTTTCTGGTCACTAGTATTGTATCCAGAGTTTACAAAGTATGAAAGTGTCCATTGTGTTTCTGTTGTTCTTTTGTTTTGTTTTTTTACATTAGAGTGAATGGGACGAGGGAATGGCTTTGTCTGTTTCGCTCACATTGCAGTTAATGTCTGTTGCTATTATCCTACAAAAGCAACAGATATTTATAATGGTAATGTGAATGTCCGGTGAATTGAGAAGGAGCATTGCTGTTTCTAGCAGCTATAGGCAATAAGACTAGATGATCTTGGACCCTCACTGATCATCTCCTTATTGTCTATTCTGTAGATAGGTCATTAGTATAAAAACACTTTGTGGGGGCCAGACAACCCCTTTAAAAGTCACATGTTCTTCTTTGCATCATTCTCTCTAATCACATGACTGTCGTGGCCAGAGATTGCTTACAGAGGTCATGTGACTTGAAACAGGTAAACACTGATGGCCATGTAATCCTGTGTCACTGGAGGTCGCCCAGTACAGTACTCAGCTGTCACCATCACGCCACATGACCACCAAACCTACGTTCTAGTAATGGCAGAAGTTCCATTGGTCAGATCGCCATCCATAACACCTGCACAGTGTCCTGGAGGACAGCTTAGACATGATTACTGGCTGTGCTCTATAGCCTGCCTGTATCATACAGCATCCTATACACAGCAATGCAGGACGCTAATATGGTAGTACAGGTGAGACTGTGGCAGCAGACCCTAATCCTGCGCTCCACGTTACCTGAGGAGCAGGACGGTGGACAACGAGAGGACGATTAGGATGAAGCACAGCACCGGATACTGGCGACAGATGTCCCGCAGAGCGCCAGTCCGCAGCCGCTGCCTCACATACAGCCACATCTTCCAGGCCGCGGACATGACGGCGACTCTCGGCTCCCGTCTTCTTCTTCCTGGAATGTGACAACCTACGTCAGCTCTCGAGGCCCCGCCCCTCCGACCAGCTCTATAGCCGGAGCTGGCTGTGTAGGGAGCAGCCATGGAGGATGACGGATGTCCAGGAAGGAGCTCCCACTTCTGTTTGCAAAATGAAAATGCACGAGGGGCTGCCGTTTTAGATTGTACAGTGCAATGTCACTTTATTAAGGACGGATTTTCCCATTATAAGCTGATGTCCCACATTGTGGAAACGCAACTTTTTTTGTTGCAGATTTTGTAGCGGGGGTTTGAGTCAAAGCCAAGAACGGCTACAAAGGGAATGAGAAATATACAGGAAACTCTTTATGTTCACACAGAGTTTTTTGCAGGCGGATTTTGACGCAAAATCCACCTGCAAAAATGACTCCTATTGACTTAAATGGGAGCTGCTCATTTTTTTTCCGTTCACTAGTGGCGGAAAAAAGAAGCAACACGCCTTATCTTGCCGTGGATTCTGCGGCTCGAGACCCGCTCCTGTTTAGGCCCATTCAGTCGGACCTAATCAGGAGTGGAATGCCGCGACTGAATGCCGATGCACTGCATTGACATCTAGTCACAGATTTTTACACAACGGAAACCATTTTCCGCCGTTGAACATACCCTTATGTTAAAAACGCAACAAAATCTGCAACAAGAAAAGCTGCGTTTTCGCAACATGGTGCTTTAGTCATAAGCCCATGATGCAGATTTTGCATCAAAAAAATCTCCATTTCTGCCACATAGGCCTTAACTATAATTACTTTTTTTGCGGGCTGATTTTTCAGCGGAATCTTTCAGAAAATCAGTTTTTTTTTTTCCAATAAACTTTATAAAGCAGAATTCCCCTGAAGATAGGTCAAGGCGCTACTGACTCCTGTTGAAATGAATGGGAAAGTCAGGAGGTATTTTCTGAAGTAGATTTCACCCTGAAAGAATAAGTAGGAGATGATCATACAAAGATTTTGCAAGTGGAATCTGTTGTAAAATCTTCCTCAAAAAACGTAAGTAGCAGATTTTTCAGCTATAAGAAAAAGTTAGCATTTTGACCTTACTTCAGATACATTCCACCTAGCAAAGCATATTTAAAGAGGACCTTTCAGGTCCTCATTAATTTTATATACTGCTAGAAAGCCAAAAACTGAATTCTGAGCCCTGTTGGCTTGCCCAGTATGTGCCCCGGTGGGGGAGATATTGGTGTTGTTAAAGAGGACCTTTCACCATTTTTCCCAAAGGCAGTGTTATATACTGCCGGAAAGCTGACAGTGCGCTGAGTTCAGCGCACTGTCGGCTTTCCCGATCTGTGCCCGGTGTGAAGAGCTTACGGTCCGGTACCGTAGCTCTTCTATGGTCAGAAGGGCGTTTCTGACCATTAGCCAGGAACGTCCTTCTGCCTCGCGGCGCCAATCGCGCTGTGCTGTGGAGCCGGGAGGAACGCCCCCTCCCTCTGCTCACGCAGCTCGTCTATAGACGAGTATTATCAGGAGAGGGAGGGGGCGTTCCTCCCCGCTCCACAGCACAGCGCGATTGGTGCCGCGAGGCAGAAGGACGTTCCTGGCTAATGGTCAGAAACGCCCTTCTGACCATAGAAGAGCTACGGTACCGGACCGTAAGCTCTTCACACCGGGCACAGATCGGGAAAGCCGACAGTGCGCTGAACTCAGCGCACTGTCAGCTTTCCGGCAGTATATAACACTGCCTTTGGGAAAAATGGTGAAAGGTCCTCTTTAATTTCGGCACCGATATTTCCCCACTGTCAGAAGGGCATTCCTCATAGCCCAGCGTTATCTCTGAGCTCTGAGGCATGCTGCCCCCTGACAGTACTCGTCCATAGACTTGTACTTTGGGGGGCATCTTCCTCACAGCTCAACATCATCGCTGACCGGTAAAGAACTCTGACAGCACAAGGCTATGTTAGGGATCTGTCAGTGGGGACGGGGAGGGACACCAATATCTCCACCATCGGAGGCCATACTGGGAAAGCCAACAGTGTGCTGAATTCAGTTTTCATGAAAGGTCCTCTTTGGATGTGTCATCAGTATAGAAAAAAAAAAAAACATTTCGGGGCCAGAGAACTCCTTTATTTCTTGAGGTTTTTTTTTTTCCAGATGCAGTTTTTGAAGCCTGCTTGTAGATTTTTAATTGCAGTAACACATGTTCTTATTCATTTTACCTATAATTTTCACTTTGCATCTTTGGCGCAAAAGGGCTGTGTGGGCTACATTTACACAAGAAAACTTGCATAGAAGGGTTAGTAAAATTCCCAAGTATTAGTAAGTCTGCCACAGTGTCAGAATATGCCAGAGGTGACGCGCAAAAAAACCAGATTCCCAGCACCATAGCCTTATATCATGTAAAACATAGAAGGTATGATGAAATTAGATTATACACTCCTCTACATTGAAATTGAAGCACCAAGAAGGTGTAAGGCGTAAGGTTATGCAAATTAAGGAAGTTGCAGGTGTCGCTAAATTCTGTAAATGATTAAATTTTCAGGCGCTTGCGGGAGGGGCATAAAAGAAAGATTGAAAGCAAAGTTTTGAAATGTTAAAAATCGGATGAAGTGGTGTGGGATGACTGTGCGATGTCTCCCGTTCATCGAAATGCTGGTTATTGCCACTTCTCACAAACTTAGAGATCACACTTGCAGATCTCAACACACCTAGGCCGAGATGCCAGCACTGTTCAACGTTGCATGTCCTGGTAGTTGGGAGAACAGTGAATTGGAATGACATCAAGAAGTGTATGACTCTCTACACAGATGGATTATATGAATGGAATGAAGTGATCTATTCTGTACTGCAAGTAAAATTGGATATCACTTGCCAAGCCTAAGGTAGCAAACTGTCTCCATACAAAGCATCACAAGGCATTTGTACAACAGTTGGCCACATGCCAGATCTCCAGCTACAGCTGTTCCATTAACTTCATGCCAATGTTCTCAAAGGTTAACATGGTGCATAGCAAGACAGTAGTCTTGAAGCTCTATACTCTTCAGATGCAATGATAGGAGGAAATTGGTCTGGAAACTGAGTAGGAAACGTCCTACTGGTCCTACTCCTGGGATTATGGTGTGGGATGGCATAATGGACAGTAACCAGACCTCTGCAGTCCTTATATCAGCTGCACTAACTGGTTGACATTACATTTATTTGATGGTGGAACCAGTGTATGATTATGGGAACGGCCATGTTTCCAAAAGTGTTCTAGACATATTGTAATGTGTTTACATTACACAGGTTCACTTTGTTATATGATCATTGTGCTTGTTGAATGAACTCACCTTTAAAAAAAAAAAAGAAAAAAAAAAAAGGGAAGTACTAGCAGTGCCGCACCTAATGAGGAGAGGTGAAGCAACCGCCTCATCACTTTTTCTCTCTCTAAACTAACGCAAGAGAGCTGCAGCTGGTTCAGACGTCTGCGTCTCAGCTTAGGTGGCGTAATCACGTCGCCTACGCCGAGACGCAGGCGTCTTACTGCTGGGAAGAGGTGGCAGCAGCAGCGAGGTCGGTAAGTAAAATAACTTTCTTTTTTTTGTGTTTTATAATAGGCCGCTACCTGCTGGAGTATCCCCAGCAGGTAGCGGCCTATTTACCAACTTCCCTGGACCTGTTCACTGCCGCCCCCGCTTCTGCTTGTACTATAGGCCGCGGAGGGCAGTAGTGAATAGGCCTGCGATCCCACTACCACTATTATTATGCTCAGGTCTCTTTTCAGACCCCCGAGTATAATAATCGGAGCCCCAGGGGAGGTGAGGGAACATAATAAACAGTGTTACTTACCTCTCCCGGATATGATGTTAATCCTAGCAGGCTTCGGGCCTATATGGTAATGTCCTAGACGTCACGTGGTCTGGAATATTACCATTTAGGCCTAAAGCCTGTGCTAGCAGTACCATATAGGCCCAAAGCCTGTGCTAGTAGTAATAGCCTGTTACTGCTAGAAGACGTCTCCTGTGAGTATTACTGCACAAAATATTACTGCACTGTATTTACTGTCATGGAGAGGCTAGGTTCACCACTGAGTACCAGATACCATCTATGGCAGTTTTCTGGTGTAGAGGAAAAAGTAAATTCTCTATGTGTGTACATATCCAAAACACCATACCTTATGTAAATGTATTAACCTTTTTTTTCCCTTGTAACTGTGTAACTATGATAAATATTCAGCACACAAGACAGTGACAAAAACCGAGAATTCTTTATCCTTTTTCAACTGATTATGCTGCCAAAGGATTCTACCAGTTTATAAAGTGCATGTATGATGTGTGTCCATACTGTATTAACCATGTGTATTGTGAGTGCATTGTATGCATAGTGGGCCATATTTATTTATTAATGAAAGTCCAAACAATTTTCCATCATAATTTGGTCAAGAAAAATGGTATAAATCATATTTAACATATTTCTATAAAAAGATGTGGGTGACAAATAAACTTTTGGTGACAGGCTCAACACTTGTGTGCACTAAAGAGGGTATGGTGATAGTTTTGTCCAAAGTTTACGACATTTATCAAACTTAAAACGGCAAATGTGCCACAAATTTCAGTTGCAAACCATAAGTTTAAAAGCATGTAGAACCAGCTACAATATAGTGCAGCCTGTGGATGTTGGTTAGTTCCGTGCGAGTTGTGGACTCCATCTTTCTGCAATGAGATTAATCCCACTCTTTTTCCACCCTCTCTAGCTCACCTCTGTCTTCAGTTTGTTTCTGAAATTTCTGCTTTCTCCCTGCTTTTCATATACTTTCCTAACTGCTTTGTAGAGGGAGATTTGAGCTCAAATTGGAACCTACACCACCAAGAAGTCACAAAGAGACGCAGAACAATTTGCACTTCCACAGCAACAATGCTACAGCACCAGAGGCCCTCCACACAAACTCAATGTATGTTTATATAGAAATGTATATATTTTACACACACACTACCAGGTGGAACATGTTACTTGCAGTCATTCACCTACTTTTGATCAGAGCACTGGTAGAAGACATCAAAGGTAGCACCGGGACTTACCAAGTACAGTACAGTTGGGACTGGGACAGTTTTAGAGCTGGTAACCATAATTCAGAATAAGGGCTCGTTCACATCTGCGCCCGGGTCTCCGTTCATGCAGGTTTCCGTTTCCTGCACAAAACTGATCAGGAGACTGAAACCTGCAGGACTCTTTCAAACCCATTCATTTGAATGGGTTTGAAAGATGTCTGGCCGTGAGCGCCGGTGAGTGTTTTATGCTCTCTGCCACGAAACCTTTTTTTTTTTTTTTTTAAATCGGACACAGAGTCGGACATGCAGTACTTTGTCCGGTTTAAAAAAGCCGGTTTCGCGGCGGAGAGCATAAAACGCTCACCAGCGCTCACGGCCGGACCCGGTCTGACAGCTTTCCGTCTTCTACATGCACAAGACGGAAAGCTCAGAACGGACTCTGAGCGCTAGTGTGAACCTAGCGTCAAAAACAGAAGCTGCACTCAAATATATTTGCAAAAAAAAAAAAGAAAAAGCCTAGACAGGAACGTGAGGTTTCACTATCTCGATATGAATGGATAATACCATAACAATAGACACCTTTGCTTAAAAATGAAACCAGAATTTAGCAGTTCTACCTTTATTTCCAGAGATTCATAAAATGAAATTACAGTTGGGATTGGGAGCAGCTGTAGCTATATATAAATATCCCAAATGTGTTCTTAACCGGTATCTCATAAGACATTGAGAAGTAGGGTACAACTCTCAAAAGAGGTGCAAGGGAAATAATAAAGAAAACTAGCCAAAATTTGTTAACACAAATGCTGTCAGAAAATCAAAAGATTAGTTACGCTTTTAAGAGATATGTCCTAGAATACTGACAAAAACACTAGGCAAAATCTGGTTCAAAACATATGGTTCCTGCAAGGTTATTTTACAGGTTATTCTGCTTTGTGTTGGTACCTCCTTGCTGACTGGTAACTTTCACACCTGGGTATTGCAGTTTCAGGAGACTGCCAGCAGAGAAGGTAGATGTAGGCAGTTTACATATACATACAGTACACGTTTTACATCTATAAGTGTATGTAGATATTTATAACTTCTGTATGTATAACATTGCATATTCATACATTTTGGTTTTGCATAGAGGTTTTTGAAACTGCAGCATTTACAGTATACTGTAGTTGAGTAGAGATGTAACAATGATATTTAGTGTATACAGTATTATATATGTACACTATAGCATTATTAAGCTGCTAACTCGCTGCCTTTTTATATTTGTGTTCAGATCAGCAGAGAGAATCACAATGGTCATTTGATTTACTTATTGATACTGTACAAACATATTCCACAGCATGGAGTCGTTTTCACCTGGCGTCCAAAGGAGCAGCTCAGTCTGGCACAGGTAAAGAAACGTACAGAACATGAACTACTGCAATATACTGGAGAAAGGCGCTAAAGTCAGCCAATCAGAACACAAATACAATGAAATGCCAGTAAAAGTTTGCTGGAACCTCAAGTCTTGCCGCAAAAAGTTGTAAAAGGGCTTCCCTTCTAACCTATAAAAAAAAAACCTCTCAGACTACTTTTGGGTAGGTTACCTCTTCGCAAGAAATCATTGACTGCTAGACAGAGGCGGCCAGAGAAGCAGAATGGCTTATTGGTAAATTGCCTGTCATCTAGGCCATTCTGAGCTAGCTGTTAAATGGTGTTGGGCACATCGGTTATATGAAGGCAGACAAACCGCAAACAGACTCCAGGTATATTAGTAACCAAGACTAACGTCACTGATATTTTGGATCTGGGTAGCCTACAGACAAAACTGGAAATTTGTATGTATAGACAATATACCCGGTCTTAGAGGATGTGAAAGGTCCTTTATAATCACACTTTCATATTTATCTAGTTACCCACATTTCCCCTTAACCCTTTCGCTGCCAGGCACGCACACTGTACGTGCTCCCAAGGTGGCACTTCAGTAGCGGAGGACGTACTTAGTACGTCCACCCTACTAATGCCGATATCTCTGGACTGCATCAACATATCTTGATGCTTTAAAATGCATTTTAAAGAAGAGAGACTCATCTTTAAAATGATACCAGGGACTTGATGATTTTACTTACAGTTTTGTAGTGATTCACTGTTGAAAACACTATTTGGCATTGAGATCCAACTGCAGATCTCAATTCCCGACAGCGTTTCAACAGTGAATTTCTCCAAAACTCTACATCCAATCATCGAGTTCTTGATATCATTTTAAAGATGAGATTTTCCTCTTTAAAATGCAATTGAAAGCATCAAGATATGTTGATGCAGTTCAAAGATATAGAGCTCCAAAGTGCCCCCCCCTCCTGTCTGAGCAAGCAATTTGCGATCTAACAAGAAAGGGAGAGGGAGACGGAGCAGCCCAGCAGAGAGAGAGACACAGAAACATCTCTCTCTCTGCATAACTTGTATGTGACAGCAGGAGGGGGGTGGCAGGTACTCTATTGTCCCTATTAACCCTTCTCCTGCCAATCAGAGCGTACACTATACATTTGTCTCCGATTGTCACATACAGTTATAATGTAATTCCCCCCTGAGCTTTTCTAGTGGGGTATTCTTATGTTATACCTCCTGAACATAACCAGGAAGTTTATTGGCGCTGTGACCCAGACGTTTACCATTGTCCAGGTCGCAGAGCCAAAAAAAAAAAAAAAAGTCGCACCAAACACTTACACAACATATACATAAAGTCGCAAATAAAGTTTACATTTCACCCAATCCCTGTCCTGTCTATACCTGAGCTTTCTATAGTAAAATACGTCTCTAGTGATATCCGTTACACTCTAAAATAATAGTAATAACGATTATCACTAGAGATGAACGTATAGATTGCTAAAATTATTATAGGGGGATGGAAAATAACATTTTTATGTAAAGTCCTATTTAATTTGCATGCACAAAATGGGATGGCGCATTTCTGCGATTTTGGCCATTCTTTAACACCCGCCCCTGTAAATATATACATGTGTGGTATGTATGAACTCCTCACAGATTGCAGTTTTATGTACAGTACATTATGTTTGCAGAAAGGGATTTCTTGAGCCGCACTTTAGTGGCAAATTTGAATTTTTGCGCAATTTTTGCTAGCAATCTCTGCGGCAAAGTTGAATGAAGGTGGTTGTATATATAAACTATTAAATTGTGTTTTTATATACGGTATGCTGTGTACTCTGAAAAAAGTTAGATTTTGGTATCACAGTCACAGTTTGGTAGGTGCAGTATAGCTTTTTAACATATTAGTGAACAACAACAAAATCCTGCTTGTCTTCTGTATTCGTGTTTTTGGGAGTCCGAGCTCTTGTTGTAGTTGATGTTTGCGGTTCATATAGTATATATACACATTGTATACACCATAAGCTATTATTTTAAAAGTATTTTGTATATGAATGTGAGATTGAACATGAGTTTTAGGTGCAAATATGTGTTTTAGCGTATTTTTTCAAAAAATTATTTGTGTTGGTCGCAAAGTTGCATGAAGGTGGATGTGGCTATTGATGACCCATTAAGACATTTGTAATCTTCAGATTGTCTACTTTCAAAAAAATATATAGGGTTTAGGGGTTCACTTACTTTTCATGGTGTGTAATCCCTACATTTTATAGGATGATACTTTTTTAACATTTCCAGCTTCAAAGCAGAATTTTGTTCCTTTCAGTTCTAGCGATTTTCTGAAGACACGTGCATGCGGGTTCAGGCCATAGTGATATGTATGAACTCTGCACATGTTGAACTCATATTTTTAGGAGGTTTGGTGCATTTAATTTTTTGTTTGGTTTCCGCTTTTAACAACTAATATACATTTATTTGCATTTTTTCATAAAACATTCACTTTAAATCAAAATTGTATGAAGGTGCCTGTTCGTATACAGTACCAAGTGGCATTCTGACAATGCTGCAGGTGTCTACTTTAAGAAAATATATAGGTATGGGGGGGTTGGATGCTTTTTTAATGTTGCAATTTAGGTTTGATTTGTCCATCTCAAAACTGTGAAAATTGCTCTGGCTACTGGAGGTGCAAAATTTCCAGAGACCCTTGGCAGCGAAAAGGTTAATCCTCATGCACATGGCCAAGTTCTGGTTCACTGTGCCAACATTTTTTTTTTTTTTTCTGGATAGCACACTGACCTATACATTCCAATAGGCCCATGCACACTGCAGTATTCCACAGATTTGTTTGCAGCCTTGCAAGTCCATGCTGCAAAACACAGAGCATGTCATATTTTACACAGTGGCTGTGGAACCTAAGTTGCCTAGACACAAGACAATTGATGTCACACCAATGTTAGCCGCATGTTTACGCGGAATTGTTGCCTAGAAGCAGGGAGCTTGCTGATTTTTTTTTTTTTTTTTGAAGAGCGGGGCAGGAAACAAGCACCTTATACACTATTTCATGACCAGGATACTGTCCTAGAGAGACAAAAGCATCTCCAGTCCATTCCTCAAAATTTCTCCAACAGCTTCCAGACCATTCAAAGAAAATGGCATTTGAGCAATTATGTGACCTATTCTATGGGTACAGACAAGCTATTCAGATTTGCGGATGTCACACTGATACAATACTGAATGTTTTTTTCAGACTGATGTGCATGTGGACTTCATTCAAGCACTCACCTTTGCACCAACCGTTAATATGGCACAAAATCAAGTACTTAAAGAGGACCTTTCACCTCCTGGGGCACATGCAGTTTTATATACCGCTAGAAAGCTGACAGTTCGCTGAATTCAATCGGCTTTCCCGTTCTGTGCCCTCTGTGAAGAGCTATCAGTGCCGGTACCGTAGCTCTTCACTGTCAGAAGGGCGTTTCTGACAGTCAGGAACGCCCTTCCTCACAGCAGCATCTATTGAGCTGCACTGTGAGAGAGGGCGTTGCTCACCGCCCAGCCATGATGCTAAGCGGTGAGAAACTCCCCCTTCCCCACTTGTCTATGGACGAGTACTATCAGGAGGGGAGGGTGCATTCCTCGCCGGTCTCACAGTACAGTGCAGTAGGTGCTACTGTGAGGAAGGGCGTTTCTGACTGACTATTGGCTTTCTAGCGGTGTATAAAACCGCATGTGCCCCAGGAGATGAAAGGTCCTCTTTAAGATATGATGGGGCAATATCTCACCATTAGTCATTAAAAAGTACACCTCATCCTGCAAAAATCAAATCCTTACATGACCACATCAAAAAAAAAAAAAAAAAAAAAAAAAAATTATATATATATATATATATATATATATATATATATATATATATATATGAGAGACAGCTTGCAAAGACAATAATATACAACCCAGATTAAGTGCTTATGAGAGAAAATTCACCAGCACTGAAAATCAAACCATCAAAATCTGTGCTCTGAAAGTCAAATAGTTTATTCCCTTCTGTGCCCAAACCGTTTATGCCCACATATATGACATTGTTGTACCCAGGATAACCCACTTAAAGGGGTATTCCCACGTCGCATACTCACCAGTCTTCGCTGCTGTAAATTCTTCTTTCTTCCGGCTTGGGAGAGTGAGAGAGAGTGAGAGAGTGAGAGTGAGAGTGAGAGAGAGAGAGAGAGAGAGAGAAGAGGAGCGGAATCTGGAGACGCTTGACTCCTCTCTGTAGTGGGGATCCTCCTGACAGTGTGGGAGATGTGGAATCGTGGAAGGGATGCTGTACTGTGTTTAGTGCTACTGTGCAAGACTCTATGCCCACAATACACTCCCCCCAAGGAGAAACTGGCCCATTGAAAGCCGCAGTAGCCCATACATGTAAGGACGGGTTCACACCTGCGCCCAGTCTCAGTTTTCTGCCAGAGAAACTAGACAGGAAACGGAAACTGGCAGGCAGTTTTCAAACCCATTCATTTGAATGGGTTTGCTAAGTGTTCGCTTGTGATAGTCTTCTGCTCTCTGCAGCAAAAGTTTTTTTTTTTTTTTTTTAACCAGACACAAATGTCAGACATGCAGGATTTTTCTGTCCAGTTAAAAAAAAAAAAAAAAAAAACGGTTTCTTTGCAGAGAGCAGAAGATGCTCACGGTTGCTTACCGGCAGACACTGAATGCCGGGTTTCAGTCTTCCGCAGATAGAAAACCTGCAAAATGGAGATCGGGCGCTGGTGTGAAACCACCCTACGTTACATATGTAACTACTAACCGGTTGTTATGGAGGGGGGAAAAAAAACAACAAAAAAAAAAAAACAGGAAACATGGTTTGTTTTTGTAAATCACTTTATTTATATACATTTAAAAATATGTATGGAAAATTCAAAGCCAGTAAAATGCAAGTCACTGGTGCAATCCCAAAACCAAATGAATGTTATAAAGTTGTACAACCCTACTGGCAAAAGGCAGCTAATAAAAATCTTTCAAGGTTGTAAGTTATCAAGTTCTGCCAAACCACTGTATGTATATATTATAGTAGATGGAGGAGTTATGGCACACCCCCACCACCCAGCCCAAAAGAGGGAGAAGAAACAATGGAAGAGAGATTTAGTCTTGGACATTTTATCAGCAGACGTTCTAATATCAGATAAGTAAACCACAAGATCCAAACACTTAATTTAAGTAGTTATGGATACAGGAAAAAAACCTGAAACATTAACTTCAATACTGAGTTTAGTCGAGAGTTTGCTTCCCCCAACTGTAGCATGATGTGGTTTGGTATAATGCACAAAAGTGAATAAGCTGGCAAGCACAAATAAGTTGAACCAAAAATGAATTTTACACTGGAAAAAAAAAACAGCAATGCAACACATTTTGCAGTACATGTAGCTTTACGGGAAGTGAGAATATTTCCTTTTGAAAGATTCATGTCTGTAAGAACACTATAATTGCTCTACCCTGCAGATACCTCCATTCCTTTTCCAAAGTGCTAACAGACAGTATATAAAAAAAAAAAATAATAAAAAAAATAAAGCAAAGCGCAAACTGACAAAATCCCGGCTTTCTGAGACTTTGGAAAACTCTTGGCAGTTTGTTGTATTGAGTTTTAAAAAGTTAGCCATAATAGTTTAGTGTAACACTATAGGTAATTCAGGAAAAAGAATTTGCTGAATATTTGCAACAAAATTAACTCATTGTGTCCGGCTTTTAATTTTATAGAAAAAAAAAAAAAACACCCATATCCTGTAAATGAGAACAGTAGAAAGATGACCCAACATTGAAGAAGCTGTGGCAGTATTAAGACAGACATCAAACACATGCTTTGACATCAAATACATCACACAACTATATAATAGAATATCACAAAAGTGACCAATTTTTAGAACCTCAAATTTTAATACTTTATTGTAGTAAATATAAAAAGAAATTGCCATAAAAAAATTTAAATTTTAAGAATTAAATGGCTTTTTCCAGGCAAGAAGAATTATTTGAAAACCAGATTAGAAAGCTGGAAAATAATGGCTTAAAAGGTGTAAAGGCAGTCAAACTTGCCTCACAGATCTTCCTAGTGTTTGCAGTAGTAACATTGACACGGATGTAGAGATCAATGTGGGACTGACGGCATCAGAACTGGAGCGGTGGGAAATCCGTAAGGAAAGTTGTCTTCTTCTGCCATTTTAAATGTTTCTAAGCAGTTTTGAAATAAATTTTCTCTACCTGGAAAACCCTTTAAAGGGTGGGAGATGACAGATAGCATAGTGTATCTTCATCCTCATCTATTAGTTCCTTGAAGTGTCAAGCATTTTTATTTCTTTCTGGCTTAATCCATTTTAAATTGTGGAGTCACCAGGGGTATAAAAAAAAAAAAAAAAAAAGCAGGCACACAATGTTATATACCTCAAGGAACCCACTGCATTGGGCGTACATTATTGTAATTTATTTTTATTTTTTTTAAATGTCAAACTTTAATCAAAGCAAGGTTTTTGTAATTGGAGTAGTTCAATGTAAAACAAGAAATTTTTAATTGCCAGAGAAGTAACTTTTTTTTCTGTCACATTTTACATATAGAAGGTCCTGCAACCAGGTAAGGTGATGAACCCTGTAGATGTTTATTAGCCACTATATTCAGTATAATGTGCTACTGATTGTTTGGCCTAACAGTTTTACTCTTGCAGACTTACTGGCAACCACTAAGCTAAAAGGGAAATACGAGAAGGGAAAAAAAGAAAAGAGAAAGTACAGGTAAACATACTGCAGTAAGACTATAAAGCAAAACAATCTCTGGACTACATACATTTATATTAATGACACTTAAAAAAAAAAATAAAAAAACTTTTATTACAAAAATAAGTTACACTCGCCTCCAGCTTACAGTATAAAACAATTTTATTTGCAGGAATGCAAAAAAAATGATTGTTTGTCATGAGCATTTTGAACAGATGACATATCTATTTATGCTGCTTAAAAATTTCAATTGCTGGGGAAATAAGTAAGAAACTACTATTGGATAACAGGATTGATCATCTATTGTGGTGCCTAATGAATATGTAGTTTAACTGCAGTATCCCTTTGAGGTGAAGTGTTTTATAGAGCGGAAACTGGGTGCCATTAAAAGATGAATTCAACAAGTTTCCCCTTATCAAGGTGCTTAAGAAAAAGTAGTTAAAAAGAAAGACAGGCTACACAAACATCTGTACTGCACAGGATTTTTATGGCCTATTATCGGAGAAATAGATGGCTTGTCTACAAATGGCCAGCAAAGAGGTGAGGGAGTGCATGAAGAGAAACTTCATTCACTGACCAGTCACTGCGACAGCCAATATCATTTAGGAAAGTTATTAAATATCATCCAAAAAAAGTCAAGGGTTAACTGCATGTTCAGCTTAAGCCTGACTGACCAAAAGGGACACTGCAGTGTTTAGAACAAGTTGACAAGTTGCCGATGTACTTTTTTTGGAACATTTGATGTCTTAGAAAAGTAACATCTCGCTAAACTATTTTACATCCAAATAACTACAATATATCTGAAAGAGCAAAGGCTGCTTTTTCAGCCACAAAATACGACAAATGCTAGGCTTGTTGTGGGGCTCATGATGAAGTCTGAACGGCCTTTAAACACTAAAGGCGGTAGAGCGTTACATTTGGTACATTTCTAAAGGACTTCCTCATGGCGCGTTGAACAAGTCTGGCTTTCATCAACAAAGATTTTCTATATACAGTACACACAGGGTATAGTTCAATCCTCTGCTACTGAGGTAGTTAACCAACCCTTTAAAAAAGGTTCTGAAAAGAACCACTATCTGGAATGCCTGACTAACCGGCTCTGATGATTACACCTGAAACTTCAAGATTTCAACACAATTCATGTGGCACATTCATTATTAACCTTTGGGAGCAAAAACAGAAAAATGATAAAGAAATGAAATGGGTTCCAATGGTGGTAACACATACAATAGTTGTTAACCTTACTTCCCACACCATATTAAGCTTTTTCTAAATCAAAGAGAAACAAACAAAAAAAATCCTAGATCTCTAAAAATCAAAATAAAGTTACTGTGCCATTTTTTTATATCAAGACGTTCCATTAAACCTCAGCTTTAAATACCTGCATATCTGCAGTACATCAGCCCTAAAACTGCAGGGTCTGGGTCGCAATGTAACCTTAACATTGGACAGGAGTCCTACAGCTACAACCATTGAAGCTTAAGGAAAGCAGGATTCCTGCAGGCTTAGAAACACAATCAAATGTTGATTAAGATGCTCAGATTGAATTGGTCAAAGCAAGCAAAATGGGCAACTTGTTTAAAAATGGCAGAGTAAACACCATTGGGACCCTGTATTAAAAAAAAAAAATCTATTTTATGCAGAATTTTATTCTTGCTTGTATAATAGACGCTTACCAATATACCATGCCATAGGCCATGAAGCAACTCTGTTGAACACAGGAAAATTTAGGGTAACTTAAATTTAATAACTTGCACTGCAAAAAATGTTAAAGGAATTCATATCAAAGTCCACATATTAGTTCAAAAGTCCAATATCAAAATCCATGATTTTTGCTTGAAGGTCTTCTGCGACAAATGTTCCTATACATCTCAGACATTTAAAGGTTTTTCTTCATTTCCTTACCAGTACTCCACTGCAAGCTTCTGGTGTAATCCCACAGATCAAGTCAGTCTTCATTGTAACAGGTCAGGACCGGCCTCGACCCCTTTTCCCTGCTAGTCAGGTAACAAAAGGCATCAATTAGATAAAGAATACTTTTTTAGAAAAAAAATTAATAAAAACTTAAATTCTTAAGAGTTCAACATCAACAAAACATATACCCATGCATGGAATAACACAATATTGAAATTAAAGCATGCATTTAAAATATGATTGCCACTAACTTTCTAATTTGGATTTTTTTGGTTATTTGTGTATTTTGAAGTTAAAACTTTTAAAGTTCGCTCACAAACTGATTTTATTTTTTTAAAAGAGAAAAGTAAAACTAAAACTACACTTCATACTGCAAAACTAGCATACATTCACTACATAGTTAATCGGTTCAATAAAGAATAAAAAAAAAAAAAAAAAATGTATAAAAATGTTCAACAAACTAAAACGCGATTGCAATAGCATGCCTAAAAAACAGTAGCTACCTAGAATGAAAAGCAAACTATACGTGTGATTAGATGCCACACACATTTCTAAGACTAGAAATATTAATAACTAGTAATATACTAGACTAATAGCTAGTAATATTTTTATTCACACATTACTGGATTTCTGCTTCTAAAATGCAAATTTACCAGCAGTAGACAACATATAAGATGTTCTGTAGTGACATGTACAAATTCCTCATCATCGGGTATGAGAAGCAAATAAAAGACTGGTAAAGCCTGCCATTGAAGGGGTCAGCTACTTTCCCACTAATGTTACCCGATAAACACCCACAATGTGAATGTATAGCACTTACTAATATGGCATGTGCCATTTTCAGACAATCTTCTATGATGTCCACAAGGCAGTCCACAAGATGGCTGCTAATGGAATGGCATGTGACAGACATGGCACTTAGCTTTCTCCATTCAAAAATACTGTCATTATTTGCACTTGTGTAAGCTCTCTGGGGACAAATTCAGGTTTAAATGGAGGCCAAGTACTGTGCGCACGGCGCATGCTCCACTATTAGCAACCTTCTTTAGGGAAGAATCTCCATGTGGATGACAAGGTAGACAGAACAGGAAGATGCGGCATAGAATTGTAAAAAAAAAAACAAAAAAAAAAAAAAACCCACAAACAACCCAAAACCCATAAACCCAAACCACCACATTAGGAAGTGGCATGTAACAGTTGTGAGAAAGCTGCCAACCCCTTTAAATCAACCAGATAAACTATAGCCAGGTTCATGCTTCATTAGTGGGGATTTTGCAAGATAACAACATGGCTTCTACCTTCATCACTGGCATGAAATACAGCCTTTCCAAAGAGGACTATAACAACATTGTACAACCTTTCCTTCTCCTAAACTATGCACAAAAAATATATTTAATGTGTCAATCTAAGCATAATGACATTTATTCCTTGCTCTACAAAAAGTATACTACCACATGACAGAAAGAGGGACAACAGCTAGTCTGCACCACAACTTCTCAGACGAGAAGAGGAATTCCAAAACCATGTACTCTAGTTTTATCACTAAGGTCACAGACATTTGTACCACTAGGCTGGTTTTACACAATGGTTATAGCTTCTGACTACCCAAGTGGTCAAAAAACACATATCAAAAAATGAGTGACCAGAACACGCCACCAGAGACTAACACTGCCACAAAAAGACTGTAAAGACAGCCATGGGGTAGTAAACACTCACTTAAAAGGATTTTTCTTAGCCAAAAGAGTTTTCATACCGATGCCCTATCCACAGGGTAAGTCATCAGTAAGTAAAACAATTGGATAGGTCATTGGAAAGAAAACGCAATTTGGCCCTGGAAGGCATACCACATATTATAAAACCACTTTTCATAAATGAATAGTATAAGTAGCTCTAACTTGTACTTTGATATCTAAAAGAAAAATAAGATTGAAATACTTCTAAAATAGAAGAAGCCAATAAAAAGGGGAAGGAAAAGGCTGCTGGGAAAGACATGTACTGCAGATGCCAAGCTCTGCTACAATTCTTAACCAATAGAGCACTTGGCTGTACTATATCTAGCGAGATAAAGCTTTACCACTGAATGAGGAAATAAATGACTAGCCCACCGCAACCACCTTCTGCCCCCTTCATATACTTCTGTGTTTGAGGCTAGACACAGATATGGGTGTCATTACAAATAAGTGCTTGAGTGACTGGAAGGAGGAAGACATCCTGATAAGGAAACATTCTTTAAGATATATTAAGTTTTACATAAAAATTACCCCATATTAACTTATGAAAAGAGGTTTTATAACTGGCTTTACACTTAAAAACAAATATCTTGTTTGAAGCAAACGTTAAAACGTTACAGAACATTTAACAGAAAACACACTACATTCTGATAATCCCAAAGGGAGTCTACTGCCACAAGAAATAGCTTTTTCCCAGAATCACTTATATGCTATTGTAGGGGATGTTAATAGCATCGTAAACATGCCCCCTTTTGTGTTAATATGGAACCTTGATGTCAGGTGTCAACTTTTAATCCATATGAAGTGAGTCAGTGTGTACCTGAGGTGAGGTCACATCTGCAATCGCACCAGTTTCCACTTATGGTCACCACACAACAGGACCTTGCAATCTTTGAGTTTTGGGGGCGACATGGCAGGGCTCAGAGGTGAAAATAGCAGATCTGGCCACTTCCCAGGGACACCAAAGAGCTCATTCTTGTGCAGGTTAAAGTTGAGCTTCCTTGGCAGCAAGACTGTACTTTGTGGAATATCTAAATATACCATTCTTGGAGTCAAACACCATACAAATAATTTAGAAGCATTTTTTGGTGGTGGTAGACTGTCTAAAGTGAATGTCTACACCTCAACACTTAATAAATGGGACAAAAATGATGTGCCAATTACTTTTTACAACTTAAATTTGTGTAGAAAATTGGATATCATATACTTTTCTATTATACATGCATTTAAAATTTAGCTCACACATTTCAGTGCAGTAGCTTGTCTCTAGTCCATTCCAATCCTATACAATTCAGCATAAGGAGAACTGAATGGGACTTATGACTGGGGTCTCATGAGTGGCATCAGTCATAAAACTCCTGAGATAAAATGATGCTAGGTCTACACTAGTGTTCGGATCCAGTCGAGGGCCCGAAAAATGGAAACCCTATGTGCTTAAAAAGCAGTTACCTGCAGACCGCATAGACAATGATAGGGTCCACCAGGTTTCCGCTGAAAACCAGCTGAGATAAAAGTCCTGCTTACTAGAGATGAGAAAACACTATTCGAAACAGCTGTTTCGAATAGAACGCTCACATAGAAATGAATGGAAGCGGCCATTCATTTCTATGGGAGCGTGCTATTCGAAACGGCTGTTTTGAATAGTGTTCGCTCATCTCTACTGCTTACGTATTTTAAGTACAATAGGGGACAGAGTCCTCGAACAATTACTCAAAGCTAGTGTGACCACAGCCTTAATTGTCCAAGTTAACACTATGTTAATATATTTTGTTACTCTTCAGTTAAAGGGAGTCTGTCAGCAGGAAAATTGGTATCAAACTATTGACAGTACCTAGATAGATGCATTACACAAGACCGATTCATGGGCTATACACTGATAAATGCAGGTCACCAAAACTTTAAATGCATGTATATTAGAACAATTAGGATATCCCATCCTAAACACAAATTCAAATAATAACTAGAACACCCCTTTAAAGGGGTCTGCAACTTATGACCTATCCAGAGATAGATAAGTGGCCAATAGCAGAACCCCCTTCCCCATAGATTACTACAGAGGTTCTGTCCTCCATTTGAAAATAGTGCAGTCAAGCATATAAACGGCTATATTGAGCAGTTCTACTGACATTGACTGAAGCAAAAGTGCAGATTGCTTGATAGCTCATGATGATGGGGTCACACCCATGATCATTCCTTGACCTGAGCACTGATCACATCACCACTCCAGGAGCCAAGATTGCGGCTTCGTGTGATGTTCCAAACACTCCTTAAGACGGATCTCCCAGTCAAGGATGAACACAGCACAAAAGTAGTGAGAGGCGAAGAGGACATAGTGGATGCTTATCAACTAGATTCAGTTCTGCCCATGGTCCCAGTTCCTACACATCTACACTCCAGTGCCAGTTCCATATAGCGGAGCAGTACACTAGTAAAACAGAGGGGTTGGAGGCAGAGAACAACGGAGAGGAACATTTGAGAGCTGGGATTGAGGCTGTTAAGGGAGCGGGTCTGGACTTTAGCTGTAATTTCAACTACAGAAAAGGATTATGGGTTTGGTTAGTAAGAGAAATGGCTCCGAGCAGAAGCTCAGAATGTAAAACTGTAGC